>NC_134354.1:325048327-325648327 GCF_048569485.1 Anomaloglossus baeobatrachus
CCACTGATATGAAGAGCTGTTAAGGAGAGATGTTATTCAGTCACCTGAAAAATCCAAAAGGGACAGTGTCAGAAGCGTCTGGGACCTGGTGCCTCCCTGATGATTGATATATGCCACTGTCACCTTGTTGTCTGAAAAGATCCGTACATGGCGTCCCCGTAAGGATGGCAAGAACCCTTCTAGTGCCTTTAGTACTGTCATAAGTTCTCTGTAGTTGGAGGACTGGGTGATTATTTGATTGTCCCTGGAGCACCTGTTTTCGTAGATGGGCCCCCCTCATCCCCAACGACTGGCATCTGTGACTATGGTGTGTGACTTGGGAGAGCCAAGGAACCCCTGCCTGCAGATGAGAAGTGTCCTGCCACCAGCTGAGGGAGTGCAAAGTGTCTTCTGACAGGGACATCTTCCGTCCTCAACAGCTTCCGGACTGGTCTTTGAAACCTCAAGACTTCCATCTGTAGGACTCTTGAATGCAGTTGAGCCCACCATACCCCCGGAATGTAAGAGCTTAGAGTTCCAACTAGGGACATAGCTTGTCACAAGGTAATGCATGGGTGACTCCTTACTGAAGAGATTAAAGACAGTATTCTGGCAATTTCTTTGCGTAGGTGACACAACTGACTGGTTGAATCTAGGATCAGACCTAGGAAGACCTGACACTGGAGAGATTGAAGTCTGGATTTCTCCCAATTCACAATCCATCCCAGGCTCTCTAGGATTGAGATGACCCTGGACACCTAATCTGTACATTGCTTCTCCGACTGACCCACTATAAGGAAGTCGTCGAGGTACGAAAAATTCTTAAAAAGTCCTGTTCCCTGACATGCGCCATGACCTCTGCAATCAACTTGGTGAAGATTCTCGGGGCCAAAGAAAGCCCGAATAGCAGCGCTGTGAACTGGAAGTGTCTTAACTTCAATGACATGGGCAGTGCGAATCTTAGAAACTGCCGGTGAGTCGGGTAAATAGGGATGTGATAGTAGGCATCCTTTAGGTCGAGAACTACCATAAAACACTCCGGATATAAGAGCCGGATAGTCGACGTCATGGTCTCCATTTTGAAGGCTTGCTGAACAAGATGGCAATTCAACTTCTTTAAGTTTAGGATTGTATGGAAGGAGGAATCTGGTTTCTGAATAAGGAACAAAGGGGAGTAAAAGCCTTCCCCCGTCCTGTCCCTTGGGGACTTCTTGAATGACCTCTTTTGAGAGAATGCATCCAGGCCCGAACACCGGCTTCTGTGAGTACCAGGCTTCAACACCAGGTCGGACCTGGGACAGCAATGGGTTGTCTATACCAGGACAGGAAACCAAGCTGATGCGGAGGAGAGGTACCGCCTTTTTATTCAGCAGGTTTCCTGTCCTGGTGTGGGCGGAACTTCTGTCTCAGGTGCCGCTGTCTGTCATAGGCGAAAGAGCATGCGAAAGAGAGAAAGAAAAAGAATGGTGTAACTGAGCCATGTTTGTAGGTTGCCTTGCTCACACCTGCCTTTTTAGCTTTTCCCATAAATAATCAATAGGATTGAGATCAGGGTTTTGTGATGGCCACTCAAAAACATTGACTTTGTTATCCTTAAGCCACTTTGTAACCAGTTTGGCAGTATGCTTCGGGTCGTTGTTCATTACGGTGTTTATCATCACTCACGGCCGCTGTCATCGCATTGTTCAGAGCACAGCAGTACAATCATCACGCCCTGAACACGGACTTATGCTTGTTTCACATCCACGTTTTTCTGCCGCACTGCCAGATCTAGCACAAGTACAGTACAGTTCAATACAGTTCACAGGCATCGCGACAAGCCCCGGTCACATGCTGTCACATGCTCCGGTCACATGACCGCATCTTGCCAGTGAACTGTATTAAACTGTACTGTACTTGTGCTGGATCCGGCAGTGTGGCAGAAAAACGCTCATGTGAAACCAGCCTTCCACTGACATAGCAGAGCCATGTATTTAATGCCCATCATGCGCGATATCCCCGGAGCAGTGTATCTTATGCCCATCAGGTGTAATACAACCCAAAGCTGTGTATCTAATGCCAATCATGTTTGAAAACCCCCTAGAACAATGTATCTAATGCCCAGCAGCAGTAATGCATGTCCAAAAGCCTATAATTTAATATTTTTATACCTTAGCATCTCAGAGAGCAGCTTTATATTTACAGTATATTTCATGTTCAGTTTGCACCTGTCCACGTCTGTTAGGAAGTACTGCCATCAGTTTTCTCATTTTAATGCCCATTACATGTTACACCACCCAGAGCCATGCTGTGCATCAATATCTCCAAGAGCAGTGTATCGAATGCCCATCATGCATGATACAGCCCAGAGCAGAGTATCCAATGCCCATCATCTGTGACGCAACCTATAGCATAAGGCCTATTCTGCATGATACAACCCAGAGACATGTATCAAAGGCCTATCTGCATGATACAACCCAGAGCCATGTATTGAAGGCCCATCCTGCCCAATACAACCCAGAGATGACGGAGCAGGGGGTCACATTAAACAATTGCTCCAGTCTGTGGACAGAGCGAAGTATCGCACAACACCATTATTCCCATAGAAGTGGATGGAGCAAGGGCTACACTTATCTAATTCATCCTGTGATACACTCCGCTGAGCCCTGTATCTAATGCCATCATATGCAATACACTACACTGATCCCTGTACCTAACCCCTAGCGTGTTATACAGTCCACGTATCTAATCAAAGCATGTGGCACACAGTGCGTTTCTAATCTAATCATGTGTTACTCTACAGAGACTAATATCCAATACCCATCATAACTAATGCCATCGTGTGATACCCTCCAAAGCTGTGTACCTAATTGCCAACATGTCATCCCCCCAGACCTGTGCATCTAATGCCATCTTGTGTTACTCTCCAGTGATGAGTATCTAATACCCATTGTATAATGTCATCATGTGATACCCACCAGAGACTTGTAGCTAATGCCATCATGTGATACCCCCCGACAAATGTATCTAATACCCATCATGCGTGATACAACCCAGAGCCGTGTATCCAAGTGGATAGATCACAGTTACCTCCCGTAGAAGTGGATGGAGCGGGGTGTTTCCAAATTTGTGGGAACAGTCTGGGGAGAGTCCTTTTCTGTTGTAGTAAGATTGGTCCACAGTGCATAAAGGCAAACCCCATAGAGGCATGCTATTAACATGTGGTAAGGGACCCTGAGGATGGCTTTTGTTAGTTGGTGCTTCTTGCCGTATCATGGCATTAGATACACAGGTTTTGGGGAGGGGGGTGTTGTGACGACATGTTGGCAATTAGGTACACAGCTCTGGGAGGGGGGTATCACATGATGGTATTAGATACACAGCTATGCTATGTGAACGTAAGCCTCCTGCAGAGGCTTACACTTACATTGATATAGCAGAGCTAAAATCAATGTTTAGAGCAGAGCAGCATGATTATTACACTGCTGTCTCTGAACAGCAGGCTGACAGTGGCGGGAGAGTAGTGTTCAGCAGTCTGGTAACGTACAACTATCATCAGGCTGCTAATTACCGCTGATACGTTCCTCATCCTGGACCTCTGCGCATATCCTCTCCTGTCACAATTGCATCCCGTACCGCCTCCTGTCACCACTAGTGCTAAGCACGGAGCAGGGGGAAATTGAAGCTGCGAGCTTCAAAGAAAATGGTGCCGGGCTCTACTTAAACAGCGGTGACCTGGACGTACCCAGGTCACAGCTGGAATCAGCCACAATGCAGAAGAAGTGTTCGATAACTGACCGCAGTCTCCTGTGTACAAGAGCTGCTGCATTCGTGGTGTGTGTCGTGTTCAGTCACTTACACACAAGCAAATGAAAATCACCACCCCCGGTGACTGCAGGAAAAAAAGAAAACCTGTAACAAACATTTTATTTTGTATTAAATAAAATCTAATATATTAAACTCAGTGGTGTGTGTGTGTGTGTGTGTGTGTATGTATGTATGTATGTATGTATGTATGTACGTACGTACGTATGTATGTACGTATGTATGTTTGTATGTATGTTTGTATGTATGTGTCCGCTAAAGGAATCTGCACCGTCGCATTTAAAATCACGAAATTTTTCACAGACGCCCCATGTGACTCAGGGAAAGTCATAGACTATGTTCGGGCGGGAAAATGAAACCCTGCACTTTCCAGTTACTCTACAAAAATCCTGCAGCCATTAAACTGAATGGAGGTGGGAGCTGCAGGCTATAAATAGCAACTGTCAGTGGTTGCTATAGGAACAAAATAAACTGTTAGTATAACAAGCTTATGTGTGAGGTAAAAAGATGTCGGTGGTGAGACAGCCCGGGCAAGAGAGACAGCCAGACAGACACACATATAGAGACAGACACAGAGATGGAGACAGACTAAAGCTGGTGTCACACTAAGCGACAGCGACAACGACGTCGCTGTTACGTCACCATTTTCGGTGACGTAACAGCGACCTTGTAAGTCGCTGTTATGATCGCTGCTTAGCTGTCAAACACAGTAGAAGCAGCGATCATAACGTCGCTGTGCTACATGTGCAGAGAGCAGGGAGCCGCGCTTAGCGCTGGCTCCTTGCTCTCCTAGGTACAGTACACATCGGGTTAATTAACCCGATGTGTGCTGCAGCTACATGTCACAGTGCAGAGAGCAAGGAGCCGCGCGCACTGCTTAGCGCTGGCTCCTTGCTCTCCTTGCTACAGTATACATTGGGTTAATTACCCGATGCATACTGCAGCCACATGTCACAGTGCAGGAGCCGGCGTCTGGCAGCAAGAGCGGAGGCTGGTAACCAGCGTAAACATCGGGTAACCAGGGAAAGGTCTTCCCTTGGTTAGCCGATGTTTACGCTGGTTACAGCTTACCGCAGCTGCCAGTGCCGGCTCCTGATCGCTTCATTTCGTCGCTCTCTCGCTGTCACACACAGCGATGTGTGTGTCACAGCGGGAGAGTGAGGACCAAAAAATGAAGCTGGACATTCAGCAACGACCGGCGACCTCACAGCAGGGGCCAGGTCGTTGCTGGATGTCACACACAGCGACAGCGACGGGACGTCGCTGCAACGTCACAGAAAATGGTGACGTAGCAGCGACGTCGTTGTCGTCGTCGTTATGTGTGACACCAGCTTAATACAAATACAGACAGAGATAGAAACAGACAGAGACATAGACACAGACAGACAAAGAAAGAGACAGACAGACAGCGACACACAGACAGAGACTGGGAGAGAGGCAGAGAGTTACTATCCCGGGCAACGCCCGAGTACTACAGCTATTTGATTATATAATAAATTAATACTGCAAAAATAAAAATATGACAGCACCTTCCTTTAAAGGGAATCTGTCAGCGGACTTTTTGTACCTCATCTGAGAGCAGCATGATGTAGGCTAGACCCTGAATCCAATGATGTATCACTTGGATTACTGGGTTCAGCAGTTCTGACACAAACGTTTTTTCAGATTTAGCATTGCAGCAGAGCTGAAAAAGCTGCTCCCACCCACACCAGGTTCGCTGTACAATTTGATTGCCACCTCACTATCAATGTACAGAGGGGGCGTGTCGAACAACATGGCATGAGCCAGCTGGTCACATCAATAATGAGGTCCTGCTGTTAAAACAAACATCGTAAATATACAAAACACCATGGGACCTAGAGAAGTGAGGAATCAATGAATTCTTTGTGTTAACCTTTACATCATGCGGTCTTCAGATTACATAGCAAAGCCTGCTGACAGAGTCCTTTTAAACACCATTGGAATGAACTAAGACAGATTGTGAGCCAGCCTCTCTCATCCATCATTTGTGTCTGACCTTACAAATGCTCTACTGGTTGAATGGCAAAAACTCCCACAGATACAATGCAAAATATTGTAGACAGCTACAATTAGGGTATGTGCACACGTTGCTTTTTTTTCCGCGCGGAAAAAAACGCACCCTCTGGCAGAGGGGAGAATAGTAAACAATGCTTTTTGAGAAACAACGCATCGAAAACGCATGCGTTTTTCATGCGTTTTTTTAGGTGCGTTTTTTAAGACTTGGGTACCTATACGTCAGAAAACCCCCACAAGTGACCCCATTTTGGAATCTGCACCCCTCAAGGATTTTATTCAGGAGTATATTAATCATTTTGAATCCACAGCTACTTCCCCCAAAATGTAGCTGTAGCAACAATATTCTCACTGTTGGGCTATGTGGCCATGATCCAGCGACACGGCGTCTAGTACACAGTGTCAGCCTTCCTGCAGAGATGTGAGTGTTTCCCACGGGAGAACGCAGCTGCCCATGCCCACGATTTGGGTTCAGGCTGCTGTGGAGCTCTATGCTACCTGCAGAGAACACTCATCTACGCAGCATAAATTGACATGCTGAGGCTCGGGAAGCTGCGCCACTGGTCGGTTTATGCTGCGGAGAAAAGAAGCACAGTGGGCATGAGATTTCTAAAAATCCTTCCACTATGCTTCTACTGCACAACGCAGCGTCATGGACGCAGGGAAAACAATCTGCGCCCAAAACGCTGCAAACCCCGATTGTGGGCATCCAGCCTAAAAAGCGTCAATGGAGGTCAAATATATATACAACGTCCCACCCCCCCTGCATATTCTAAGCTGGCACCTTTAGTACCTTTCATGTGGCACTAAAGGGTGCCTAGCCTAGTTTTTATCACAAAAACAAAAAAAAAAAATGGCGCGGGGTCCCCCCTATTTTTGATAGCCAGTCAGGGTAAAGCAGACAGCTGTAGCCTGCAAACCACAGCTGGCAGCTTCATCTTGTCTGGTGATCAATTTGGAGGGCTCCCCATGTTTTTTTTTTTATTTATAAATAAAAATAATAAAAAAAAAACAACATGGGGTCCCCCCAAATTAGATCACCAGCCAAGGTGAAGCTGACAGCTGAGGTCTGGTATTCTCAGGGTGGGAAGAGCCATGGTTATTGGACTCTTCCCAGCCTAAAAATAGCAGGCCACAGCCGCCCCAGAAGTGGCGCATCCATTAGATGCGCCAATCCTGGCGCTTCGCTTCAACTCATCCCGTGCCCTGGTGCGTTGGCTAACGGGGTAATAAATGGGGTTGATACCAGATGTGTAATGTCACCTGGCATCAAGCCCAGCAATTAGTGATGTCACGGTGTCTATCAGACACCCGACATAACTAATTGACAGTAAACAAAAGCAAAAAAAGACAACAAAAAATTTTTTATTAGAAAAAACACTCCCCAAATCATTCCCTTGTTCTCCAATTTAATAAAAAAAATGGGTCCGCAGAAATCCATTTGGATGTCCCACGTCTGCTCTGGACCTTCTAGAATATGGGGGCACGTTCAGGGAACGTATCCCCCATTTTCTAGGAGGGCAGACCCTCCATTTGAGGAGAGTGGGTGCAAAAATCTGCACCCACTCTCCCCGGGTCACAGCTGCAGAGTGCCGAGCAGCCAGCACAGCTCACACTGAACACAGTGCTGGCTGTCAGCTGCTCGGCACATGTGACCGGCCGGCGTCTGCTGTGAAGGAGGAGGGAGCCGCGGGGGATCAGCGCTGCGACCGGACAGGTATGTATGACACCGGGGGGAATTGGGGTGAACGGGCAGGGCCTGGGTGCATTTTTCTGTCGCATGTTTCAAGGCACATGCGACAGATAACATAGGAGCAGGGCGGCCGGTGCGCTACTGTGCGCGCGGCCATGTTGGATTTTCGGGAGGGGGGGGGGGGGGGGTCGGGGGTCGGGGCGGGCACTTTGGCGACACCGGGGGCTTTGCCAGGAAGTGAGGTCAACAGGAAACCTCTTGACCTCACTTCCAGGTAAATGCCTGCGTTCTGGCGTGCCGACAAAGCCCGCGGACCGCAACAAAAAAGCAGGTCCATGCGGTGTAGCTGCGTTCTGACCCCACATCATTGATTTCAATGGGGGAGAGAACGCAGCCACAACGCACAAAAGAAGTGACATGCTGCTTTTCTTTCCGCACCGATTTTTGGCATCCAAAACGCTGCGGAAAGAAACGCAGCGTGTGCACTGATTTTTCAGCTTTCCCATACACTTTGCTGGGAAAGCTGAACGCATGCAATTTGCCACTGAAACGCTGCGGTTCAAAACGCAGCGTTTCCGCGGTAAAAAACGCAACGTGTGCACACAGCCTTATTGTGGAAGCTGGTTTAAAGGGAACCTGCCACCTTGTAAAACACAATTTACCTGCAGCTAAAGGTTTTACATCCTGTATTACTGGAGCAGCAGCTACAGGTAGAAAATTAAGTTGTACCTTCTTGCTTCTACTCATTGGGACAATGCAGGAAGAGATTACAGTCACTGCACACTACACAATGAGTGCAGCTCACTTTGACAGCCTACCCAGCAAAGCAGCAGCGATGTAGGACACTGCCAGCCACAAGATTGCAGGTAATGGCTGGCTGTGAGTCCTGTGTCACCACTGCCTCCCGGGACATGTGAGATGTGCTAATTAAGATGGGGTGCAATGTCCGTACACTTTTTCACTTCCTCCCCTGCCCCTGACCTGTGGTATGATAAGGCTGCCATGTTTCATGCACAGTCAGATGCTGCAATTACACAGGACATAGCAGGGGCACATATACAAGATTATCCCAGCACAGGAATATTTATTTTAAAACACATCCAATTGTAGAAATTGTTACTATTCCAAGATCTATTGATTAAAATGAGCTTTGTTTGTGGGTAAGCCCCTTTAAACTACCTCATGGGTGATT
Organism: Anomaloglossus baeobatrachus; assembly: GCF_048569485.1. Taxonomy (NCBI): domain Eukaryota; kingdom Metazoa; phylum Chordata; class Amphibia; order Anura; family Aromobatidae; genus Anomaloglossus; species Anomaloglossus baeobatrachus. The sequence continues at coordinate 325,057,030 of NC_134354.1, forward strand.
TCCACCTTGTAAAAGGTGTGGTCTCTTTCAAAGATATGCCATTTCCTTATGGTCAATGGGAATTTGTCAGTTGACTGCACAGTAAGTAACCAAGGTGTTTTTATGTCGAGAAATGTACATTAGCATTACTTAAGTGAATTAAACAAATAATATATAATGGGACTTCCCTGCACTGATGTTCTGGTAAACTACCGCTAAACAAGCACTGACATCTTCTCATATTCAAAAAAATCAGTGGATCCCAGAGGCTGATCCTGACTTAATCATGAAGTGATGTCACATCCTATGCAGGATAGGAGAAAATCCTTAAATCAAATTTTGAAACAAAACTCTCCCTCTTACATCCACTTCAGAAAGGGTTTGTGTCCAACGATAGCTGGGAAGGTCTGCCCCATTGCCTGAATTGGGCTTGATCTTGCCTTTATCTTTTTCATCCTCTTCTTCCTCCTCATTGTTATCATCACCACCCTGTACAGTAATACATTGAGCATAAAAGGGAAGATTCAGACAGGTAATTTTGGTTCCAGAATGTAATGTCAAAGAATGGTTACCAATAAAGTGATGCAGTTCACAATACAGAGTACCTGTTTTATCATGTATATGATAGAACTAAAAGGATATTAAAAACATAGAAAATGCACAATAAAAAAAAAAAAAAAATACCCCAGACCCATCTTCCTTAGGTCCCTTTCACATTGCCCTTTTACTTACGTTCAGTGGTCCCGTCGGGGCATCCGTCCGAACCTCCCCTCCCCCACCCCGCAAAACGTGTTTTGGACGCATGTGCTGACAGGGCCTTTGACTATAATGGAGCAGTCTCCGTTAGCGTGTGCTCTGTCTTGCACCATTTTTGTACATATACGTTTTCTGCAGGCGGATATCCGAACGTAGTCGCCTGCAAAAATGGTGCAAGACAGAGCACACACACTAACGGAGACTGCTCCATTATACTCAATGGTCCTGTCGGCGCATGCGTCCAAAACACGTTTTGTGGGGTGGGGGAGGGGCGGTTCGGACGAATGCCCCGACGGGACCACTGAACGTAAGTAAAAACACAATGTGAAAGTAACCTTAAAGAAGTTGTCCACTACTTTAATAGTGCTAGCATATGCTCAAGATAGGTCATCAATGTCTGATTGACCAAGGCGCAACACCCGGCATACCCACCGATCAGCTGTTCTTGGTGCCTGCGGCAGGAAATGCTCAGTTCCTGAGCTGCCCTGTCTTCTGATAGTGGCTGCGACCAGGTACTACACATCTGCCTCCTACTGATTTGACTTGCAGGTGGATGTGCAGTACCCGGATGCCATCAGAAGGTGCAGCAGCTCCTGGAACTGAGCATTTCCAGCTGCCTACTATGGTGACAGCACCGAGAAAAACTGATTGAGAGGGGTGTCAGGGATTGGACCCCGGACAATCAGACATTGTTGATCTATCCTAAGGATAGGCTAACAATGTTAAAGTAGTAGACAACCTTTTAAGTCTCCTCTTATCCACTGGTCGCATTTAGCTTCATATTGCAATTAAAACTGAAAAAGAGAGTTATCCTGTAATTCACCCCCCCACACACACACACATGTACATGTGTCTTAAGAAAACTGGGTGCAGCACTAGCCTCCCTCTCTGCACAGTCTGCAATAGGTAACAAATGGTCAACTGAAAATGGAAAGACATCTACAAATCTGCATGATCTGTGTAATATTGTATGTTCTAGGTTTAGTGTTCCTTCAAGATTAAAAGGTATGAACAACTCAAAACAACAAAGTCATAAGACTAAACAGCACTTGTGTTTAGATCATTTGTATCATTTCACATTGCTAAAGTGGTTATCCAGGCTTGAGACAAAAGTCTTCAATCATTCTACAAGACTGCAGTCTGCCAAATTGTGATCATGTGTGGTGCGCATGTTGTCACGATTCATTGGCATGATCGGTGTGAGTGGCCTGTCACCTGACCATGTGTTTGGAATTTGTGCCAATCTGCTATCACGATTCACCAAAGCGCTGGCCCTTTTACTATACCAGCACTGCGATGTTCTTCTTCCATTAGAAAGTATATCGCAGTGCTTGTCAATTGAAAGTGTTGACGCTTGAGCTCCAAAGCACTGGCAATCTCAGCCTGCACCACACATCGACAAACTTAGATGTCAGACTTTACTGTCCCCTGCACTGATCCTGTAGATTCTTTGAAGCGTCAGCCCCTTCTATTGTCAAGCACTGGGCTATGCTTTCTAAAGACAAACAGCACATCACACCGCTTGACAGCTGAATGGATCGGCACTCCAAAGTATCTACAGGATCAGTGCAGGAGGAAAGCAAACACTGATATGAGATCTAAGCATGCAAGCTTGGACACCCTGTCAATCATTCACAGTCAGCTCCGCCGCCCATCAGTGACGTACACTTTATTTTATCTGACTCCGATTGTCAACTATGTAAGGGGTGCTTCACACACAGCGAGATCGCTGCTGAGATCGCTGCTGAGTCACGGTTTTTGTGACGCAGCAGTGACCTCATTAGCGATCTTGCTGTGTGTGACACTGAGCAGCGATCTGGCCCCTGCTGTGAGATCGCTGCTCGTTACACACAGCCCTGGTTCGTTTTTTTATTGTTGCTCTCCCGCTGTGACGCACAGATCGCTGTGTGTGACAGCGAGAGAGTGACGAAATGAAGCGAGCAGAGAGCAGGAGCCGGCATCTGGCAGCTGCGGTAAGCTGTAATCAGGGTAAACATCAGGTAACCAAGGAGGTTACCCGATATTTACCTTCATTACCAGCCTCCTCCGCTCTCACGCTGCCAGTGCCGGCTCCCTGCTCTCTGCACATGTAGCTGCAGTACACATCGGGTTAATTAACCCGATGTGTACTGTAGCTAGGAGAGCAGGGAGCCAGCGCTAAGCAGTGTGCGCGGCTCCCTGCTCTCTGCACATGTAGCGACGTTATGATCGCTGCTGCGTCGCTGTGTTTGACAGCTAAGCAGCGATCATAACAGCGACATACAAGGTCGCTGTTGCATCACAGAAAATGGTGATGTAACAGCGACGTCGTTGTCGCTGTCGCTATGTGTGAACCCAGCTTAAGAAAGACACCGGAAGCAATGACTGCATAACAAAAAGTTATGTGACCTACACCAAACGGTGCTCACAGAAGCATTGCAGGTATTAAAAGTATATTAGAAATATTATTAAGAAAAGTTAGGACACCTGAAAGAGGGTCAAATGATAGTTAAAAACCCCTTTGAATTGTGGTTGATCATGCACTCACAATCCCTGTATTATGATAGGTCTTCGGGTACAAGAAAATGCATATAACTGTCACTAATTGATCAATGACATGACAACAGACGCTTTCTACTTCCACATACATTAGATTGCATGTCTGAAGGTGTGGAGGGTGCAATCAGAGGTCTGACAATGTGCAATTTCTTCCTTTACACACCATATGTAACAGTTCACATTAGACAATCTTCCACTTTACCTTCTGTTTTTCAGCATCTTCAGCATGCATCTTCTCTTGTTCCTGCTCTTTAGCTTTATTCTAGAAATAAAAGCAAGCCATGTGTGACACAGAAAATTAAAATGTAAAATCTGTTTATATGGTCAGTAAGCAACACAACCAGGTGACAGATTCTATGAATGAATCACCCATGCTTACTAAAAAGGTATGCCTCAAATGTCTGGGGTTCGAAATCTATATACAGTACATCACAAGTGTGAGTACACCCCTCCCATTTTTGGAAATATCTGATATCTTTTCATGTGACAACACTGAAGATAAGGCTGCTTTCAAACATCAGTTTTTTTGCAATCAGGCACAATCCGATTTGTGCCGGATTGCACCAATCACCGCACATACACCGGCACTCCCGCACGCACCATCACTGCACATACACCGGCATTCCCGCACCCATCATCACTACCGCACGCATCATCACCGCACATACACCGGCACTCCCGTACGCATAATCACCGCACACGCAGGCACTACAGCCCCCCCATCATCACCGCACATGCCCCGGCACTACCTCAGTGACGACAACGCTGGCAGCACGACTCCCTTCAGTTGCTGCGTGGAGCTCCCAGGAGCGGCAATGTTCTACGACCGCTCCTGTCAGCTTCATGTAGCAGAGCTGAAATCGTCGTGGGACCTCTGGATTACGTCGGACCTGGAGGGGTGTTTTGGGATTTTAAGAAAATGGTGAAAGAGGGTTTTTTTTGTCTTTTATACCAAATAAAGTATTTTTTTGGGTGTATGTTTTTATTTACTTTCACTTACAGGTTAATCATTGGGGGTGTCTTAGACGCCTGCCATGATTAACCCCTTATTACCCCGATTGCCATCGCACCAGAGCAATTCGGGATGAGCCGGGTTGAGTCCCGGGACTGTCGCATCTTATGGATGTGGCAATTCCAGGCGACTGCTGGCTGATATTTTTAGGCTGCGGGGCTCCCCATAACGTGGAGCTCCCCATCCTGAGAATACCAGCCGTCAGCCGTGTGGCTTTATCTTGGTTGGTGTCAAAATTGGTGGGGGGAGCGCACACCGTTTTTTTTTTTAATTATTTAATTTTACTGCAAGATATAGACCCGCCCACCGGCGGCTGTGATTGGTTGCAGTGAGACAGCTGTCACTCAGCGTGGGGGCGTGTCTGACTGCAACCAATCATAGGCGCCGGTGGGCGGGGAATGCAGTGAATACGAGATTGAATAATGGGCGGCCGGCATTTTCAAATCAGAAGCCGCCAGAGCTTTGTGACAGCCGTGCAGCGCCGCGCCCGTGATCGGTGAGTGGGTGAGAGTGAGTGAATGAGTCAGTGAGTGGGAGAGTTTGAGAGAGAGTGAGTGAGTGATTGATTTTCTGACAAGCAATGAATTTATATCACTTCTGGGCATGCTCAGAAGTAAAACCCAGATCCGGTATATGCTTCCGGCGTTTGATGCATGCCACCGGATCCGGGGCGCATAGACTTTCATTATGCACCATGCCGCACAGCGCCGCACCCGGCGCTATGTGATTTTTTTTTGCCGCTGGCAAAAAACGTTCCTCTCTGCGTCCTGTGCGGCCGCCGCTGGCAAAAACCGGATCAAAACCAAACACATGCGGCACAATCTGGCGCTAATAAAAGTCTGAGGAAAAACCGCACCCGGCGGCAAAAAAAAACTGGATGCGTTTTTCTCGCAAATCGTCGGATTGTGCCGCACAGCAAAAACCTGATGTGTGAAAGCAGCCTTACATTGATACAATCTACAGTAGTCAGTGTCCAGCTTGTATAACAGTGTAAATTTGGTGTGTCCTCTAAATAACAACACACAGCCAGATAATAAATTAAAGTTACCTTGAGGATAAATGTGGTTTGCAAGCGCAGCAGCGCTGTTGCTATTGATTCTCGTGTCGTGGACACTAGAATTAATAGCAACAGCGCTGCTGCGCTTGCAAACCACATTTATACTCAAGGTAACTTTCATTTACTGCATTTCTCTGTATCCCTTATACTACATCTGCTTATTATGTTCTATTTTCACCAGGCACCTTTTCCATATACTTCAGTGCCACAGTGCACATCATCCTTCACCCTTCAGTCACCCATTATACAGGTAACTTAGCCAGTGTACTATACAATTGTGTACATTTCTCTTGCTTGTCCCATGTATCTTTATATTATCATGCAATAACCCTTTTTTCAACAGTAATTTTGTCTGTTCTAATACTTGGCTTGCCAGAATTATTTATGCTTCCCCCTTTTTAAAAATATATATCACTATTGCTGCATAACTAGTAGAGCTTATACAAGAATTTAAACATGACAGTGTTCTATGACCCATTGTTTTGATCGGTATATATTTTGTATCTATCTTGTATATATTTTCTCCACTATGTATATATTAGGTATTATTGTACATAATTTTGTTGTATTTTGATTATATATTTTGTATTTTTCACCTAGCAACTTGACTAAGACCCAGGTGGGTCGAAACGTCGTTGGATGTTGCTTGACCACTTTGCTCCAATAAATTATTTCTCACTCTTTGCAAATTTACAAATTTGAGTGCAGTAAATTTATTATTATATGACTCTAGGGCATCGCCCTCTTTTCACGTGCACCATCATCTGCTTCAGTCTGAGTCCAGACCATTGTTATATTATTACAGTATGATGTCATGTCAGACCTGCACACACATCTGACAGGAGCGTGCATGTGTTGTTTCTGGGTACATGCACGCTCATGTTCAGACAGCAGCAGGCTGTGCTGGGTGATGTCAGACCCGCATGAGTCTGACAGCGCATCACCGGCACAGCTGCACACTTATGACAAGAGTGTGCATATGTGTGCAATTTTATCCCACATCTGCATCTCCTGGCAAAAAACAGCCAAAAACCAGCAGTATGAAAACCATTTCATTACCGTTTTCTGCCTGGAGATGCAAATTTGTTGGTGAAGTAATACACCAAAATCCTGCACCAAATTTGCACCTCCTGGCACAAGACCACACAAAAACAGCGTCTAAATGTTTGTTTCTTTTTAATTTTTGGACCAAGGGATGTAAATTGTGTGATTATTACAATTTTACACCATATTCCAGCACCCATTCTACACCTGCTGGCAAAAAAACCGCAGCAAAAAAATCGCATGAAAATAACCGCGGCAAAAACAGCGGCAAAAAAATTGCACCAAAACACAGCGTTTTTTTGCCAGGAGGTCTAGATTGGATGCAGGAATATGGTGTAAAAATCTCAGCATCAAATTTGGCCCCCAAAAATAAAAAAAATAAAAAATTCTGCCACAGGTGGAAATTTGGTGCTGAAAGCTGGTGCAGACGATTTCGGCACCAAATGTGCACCTCCTGGCTAAAAACCACGGCAAAAAACGCAGCAAAAAAATTGCGGCAAAACACTGCGTTTTTTTGCCAGGAGGTGTAGATTGGATGCAGGAATTTGGTATAAAAATTTCAGCACAAAATCTGCATCTCTTGGCAAAAAAAAAATGCGATTTTTCTGCTAGGAGATGCAGGTCTGAACTCAGTGACCTCCACCTGAGGTCAGGTTACCTGCAATCACAGATGAAGGACCGTGGGAACCTCCAGCTGTGACCGCAAATGACCTGAGTGACGTCACCGCTCAATGCGCAGCTCATTCATTCTCTGGAGCTCACAGAGAGCGGTCGGTTGTGCCGCTCTCTGTGATATTCAGATGTAGCAGAGCTGAAGCGGCGTGGGACTTCTCCTGTGGATTACGTCGGAGCTGCAGGGTGTTTGGGGTTAATGAAGAGGAGAAGCAGGGTGTATTTTGCATTTTATTCCAAATAAAGGATTGTTCTCCGTGTGTGTTTATTTACTGTCACTTACAGGTTTGTGTGATGCAGGTATCTGATAGACGCCTGTGCCATCACACAAACCTAGGGTTTAGCAGCAGCCGTGCGCCGCTGCTAATCCTGCTATTACCCCCACTGGCACCGCATCACGCCAGCGGGAAGAGCCAGTAGCGCACACCGCTATGGTCGCATATAACAGATGCGGCTCTACCGGACGGCTGCGGGCTGAGGATATACTAGCCCCCGGCCGGCGTTATCTTGGCTGGGGATGAAAATAGGGGGACCGCACGTCTTTTTTTTTTTTTTTACTTTCACCAGAATCACACATGCGAGGGGTTCACGCGGTGCTGCCATGGCAGCACCCGGCAAAGCCTCGCACGTGTAACTCTGGTCACTGTATACACAGCACAGATACAGCGCGACAGTGGGGGCTGCCGAGTGTTTATTTTTATCACCGTGAACTGACCGACAGACTGTACTGCTTTCCCCGCCCACCGGATGTCCTGGCGCCTGTGATTGGTTGCAGTTAGCTGACACGCTGACACTCAGGGTGGGGGCATGTCTAGCTGCAACCAACGCGAGCCGGTGGGCGGGGAAAACAATGACTATTGAATTGTCGGCTCCGGAAGGTAACAGCATGACCCGGAAGGAGTGTGCCGCCATGACAGCGCCTCGGTGAGTATGCCACGCTCGCTCCTAGCCCCCTAGTCCCTCCACAAACGTTTTTAACGTCCGGATTCCGGTCCCCATTGACTTTTATGGGCACCGGATTCCGGAGCGGATCAGAATTATTTTTAAGTCTGTTAATAATTTGCCGGCCCCGGATTATTGGCATCCCATTCAACTCTAGTGGACACTTATTTTCAAGCACTGTCATAACCTTCTTTGCAATAGAATTCACTAGAGCTTCACAGGAGCCACTGAATCCTCTTCCATCCTCCATGACACCATCAAAGAGCGGGTGGATGTTAGAGGCCTTGCGCTCTTCCACCGTCCGTTTAAGGATGTCCCACAGAATTTCCATAGGTTTATGCCTGGAGGCATGCTTGGCCAGTCCAACACCTTTAACCTCAGTGGTGGTCTTCGAGGTGTGTTTAGGGTTGTTTTGCTGGAATACTGCCCTATGGCCCAGTTTCTGAAGAGCGGGAGATAATGCTCTACTTCAGTATGTCACTGTACGTGTTGTCATTCGTGATTCCCTCAATGAACTGTAGCTCCCTACAGCCGGCAGCACTCATGCAGCCTCAAACCATAACACTTCCACCATCATGCTTGACTGGAGACAAGACACACTTGTCTTTCTACTGCTCACGTGGTTGCCACCACACACACACACACACACACACACACACGTGACATCATCAGGACCAAATAAGTTTATATTTATATCGTGCGCACTTACCAGTCACGCAGCCTTTTCTGGTTGTTCGTTTTTTTTTTGTTTTTTTTTTTAAAAACCATAAATTTTTATTAATAAAATGTGTCAAGTATTACATCATATTGACAATAAGTTCTCAACAGTCAACACAATAATAAGGGCGTTGGGGAGGGGAGAGGGTAGGAGAAATGGTGACGCTACATTAATTTTCCAATCACATTATATATAAATCTACAGTGTAGAGATGAATGGGTCGCACTCCAAAAGTCAGGAAAAGGAAATCTGTTTATTCTACGATCACATCAAGGGTACAGGTAGTGAGGGAGGATGAGGGTGTGTGCCACGCCGGTCGACGGCGGCCGTTTCGCAAGTTAACTTGCTTCTACGGGTCCAGTGAATGCAAAGGTGCTGCATCCGCCCTTAAATAACAGGTGATACGGGTGCAGCGTCGTTGCGTGAATAATGTGCAATTTAAAAACACATACCAGCTGTAAATGTATCAGATATACATAGAAACTTATTATATATTAATATCAAAAATAGATTATATACAATCATTACATACATGGGTATAATCGGAGTAAAAAAATTGATCAAATGCAAGGCTTATTATAGTCTATCAAAAGACATCACAAATAAAGAAGTCTACATTGTATCTAGAAAGGGACCTTGCATTTGATCAATTTTTTTACTCCGATTATACCCATGTATGTAATGATTGTATATAATCTATTTTTGATATTAATATATAATAAGTTTCTATGTATATCTGATACATTTACAGCTGGTATGTGTTTTTAAATTGCACATTATTCACGCAACGACGCTGCACCCGTATCACCTGTTATTTAAGGGCGGATGCAGCACCTTTGCATGCACTGGACCCGTAGAAGCAAGTTCACTTGCGAAACGGCCGCCGTCGTCCGGCGTGGCACACACCCTCATCCTCCCTCACTACCTGTACCCTTGATGTGATCGTGGAATAAACAGATTTCCTTTTCCTGACTTTTGGAGTGCGACCCATTCATCTCTACACTGTGGATTTGGTATCGTCTTCTCTTTGGGACACGCACCCAGGTCTCTACCAGCATGGAAGCACAGTTTTACTAGCCATACAAGGATCAGCAGTGCCCGGTATCCTCCACTCAGCTTTATATATAAATCTACAAAGTTATTTAATAACAGTATTTAAAAACGGAAAGACAACCAATTGTTCCATTTTTTATGAAATTGCGATGTTATTAGATGAAGCAATTATTTTCTCTGATACACAGTTCTCATTAATCAGTGAAATGATTTCGGACATTGTAGGGCATTTGGGGTTTTTCCAAAAACTTGCAATTTTGATTCTTGTTGCTACAATAATATGTACAATAACTGTACGGATCTCATAGGGGAATGAGTCCAGATCAATGGCGAGCAGCGCCTGCTGTGTGGTCAGCATTATTGGTGCATTACAAATCTGAGATATTAAATGATTTATTGCTTCCCAGAGATGTCTGATGTTACTACAATTCCACCATATGTGTAACATGTCTGCACTGGGGTCTCCACATCTCCAGCATGTGTCCGGGGAGTTATGGAACATTTTAGATAGATATTCTATAGGGGGGTGAGATACCACCTATATAATAATTTCCTTGCATTTTCTATGTGGTTAGCACATTTAGATTGTTTTCCTATAATTGAGAAGGTTGCTCACCATTGATCCGGTGTGAATGTACAGTTTAGGTCTTTTTCCCATTTTTGCAAGTATGTGGTTAGTGAGGGCAGAGTATTCTCTAACATACAATCATAGCTTGTGGACAGCGCTCTGATCTGAGATTTAGGGTTCAGTAGCATTGAGTATAGTTTAGATGGTGGTGCAGACATCTGCTCCTTCCTCTCAGCTAGGAAATGTCGGATTTGTAGATCTTTGTAAAAGTCCCTTTGAGGAACATTGTATTTATCTTGCAATAATGAGAAAGTAATTAATTCCTTCCCCTCATACAAGCTCCCAATTGATATGATTTTGGATATTTTCCAATTTTTAAGTTTGAGATCAGGGATACAATGCTCCAATGTCTCTATGGGGGCCTTGAGAAGTGCGGTTTGTATAAGGCCTAGTTTATTAGTCAGCACCCGCCATAGTTCCAGAGTCGCGTCTATTGTTGGGGATATATTTGGATTCCTATTGGTGACTAAGGTTTGTTGTGCGTGGAAGAAAGCTGAGACATTAGTGGTTCCCATTAGATATTTTTCAATTGTTATCCAATGCCGATCGTCATCATTGTTCCACATGAATCGTAATTGTTCGAATAGTGCGGCTCTATAGTAACGGACCACTTAGGGGCAACCCAGACCTCCCTTTCTCATAGGGGTGTAGAGTGTGTCCGCCTGGACTCTGGATTGTTTCTCCTGCCAAATATACTTTAAAAGCATTGCTTGGATCTCTTTTAGTATTTTCATTGGGAATATGATGGGGAGATTGCGAAACAAATACAATATCTGTGGGAGGATAAACATTTTCACCGATGTAATCCTGCCCAGCCACGATAGTTCGTGTTTCTTCATACGTAATATGTCAGTTTGGATTTTCCTCTTCAGGGACTTGTAATTCATAGATAACATTTTATCTGCTGAGAGTGTTAGCCGGATACCTAAATACTCAATTACTATCATTTTTCCATTGGAAGGGATATTTATTCTCGAAGTTCTTTGGGTACACTGTGGATGGAGTTAGGTTTAATACTTGGCATTTAGACGTATTTAATTTGTAATACGATATGTCAGAGAACAAGTCAATTATTTTCATTACTGCCGGTAATGATTCTGTGGGGTTTGTTATCGCTAGAATGAGGTCGTCCGCAAACAGACCTATTTTGTGCTCCGTTTTATCCACCTGAATCCCTGATATCATTGGTACCTTTTAATGGCTAACTGAAAAGATGGTAATAATAGCAAGCTTTCGAGACTACTCAGGTCTCTTCATCAGGCATGGTACCATACCTGATGAAGAGACCTGAGTAGTCTCGAAAGCTTGCTATTATTACCATCTTTTCAGTTAGCCATTAAAAAGGTATCAACCACTGAGGACTTCAGTTCTTTTAAACAATTTATCTCTACTGGCTAACACGATACAAAGATATATTTTACCTGATATCATTGGGTGAGATCTGATTTTTTCCGCTAGAGGCTCGATCGCCAAAGCGAATATGAGAGGTGATAGTGGACACCCTTGTCTCATCCCGTTCGTAACTGGAAACGTGTCCGACATCATTCCAGAGAAAGACTGATGCTGATGGATGGGAGTATAGTAGAGTAATTGCATTAAAAATGCTACCAGTGAATCCAAATCTGGTTAGGACCTCAAATAAGTAGCCCCAATATACTCGATCGAACGCCTTCTCCGCGTCCAGAGATAGGAGCAGAGAAGGCGTCCGACCCCTCCCCGCCACATGGATGAGGTCAATCATCCGTCTAGTACCATCCAATGTCTGTCTGGATTTGATAAATCCAACCTGGTCCTTGTGCACCAGTAAGGGGACTACATCGGAGATTCTGTTTGCCAAGATTTTGGAGTATAATTTGAGGTCAGTATTTAGTAGGGATATTGGCCTGAAGTTATTAGGTTGGTCGGGTGTTTTGCCTGGTTTGGGGAGAAGGACTATGGTCGCTCGTAACATTTCATCTCGTATTTTACCTGTTTCAAATATATTTTTGAAGACTAGTAATAGGTGTGGGGATAGTATTTGATAGAATGTCTTGAGATATTCATTGGTAATACCGTCCGGTCCTGGGGATTTGTTATTTTTAGTTGTTTGGATGACTCGTTAAATTTCTATTTGGCTTATGGGTTGGTTTATTGCCGCCAGTTTGTCCTCTGGGATTTGTGGTAGGGATATACCGTATTTTTCGCTTTATAAGACGCACCTGATTATAAGACGCACCCCCAAATTTGGTGAAGGAATAGAGAATTTTTTAATAAATGGGGTCCGTCTTATAATGCCAGTGTCCGTCTGACAAATCATATAGGGTATATGTCCCTCTTAGCCCCCCCCATCCTAAAATTAGCCCTCTGAATCTGGATATGGCCCAGCGATGCCACATGTCCCCTATGCCTGGCACACGGCCCACTGTGGCTGGCACACGGCCCACTGTGGTGGCACACGGCCCCATGTGGCGGCACACGGCCCCATGTGGCGGCACACGGCCCCATGTGGCGGCACACGGCCCCATGTGGCGGCACACGGCCCCATGTGGCGGCACACGGCTAAAAGCAGCAGCATGGGGCGATATATAACACAGGGAGCTGTGTGCCAGCAATAGTGGGCCGTGTGCCGCCACATGGGGCCATGTGGCTGCACATGGCCCACTATTGCTGGCACACGGCCCCATGTGGCTGCACACAGCCCACTATTGCTGGCACATGGCCCCATGTGGCGGCACACGGCCCCATGTGGCGGCACACGGCCCCATGTGGCGGCACACGGCCCACTATTGCTGGCACATGGTCCCATGTGGCGGCACACGGCCCCATGTGGCGGCACACGGCTAAAAGCAGCAGCATGGGGCGATATATAACACAGGGAGCTGTGTGCCAGCAATAGTGGGCCGTGTGCCGCCACATGGGGCCATGTGGCTGCACATGGCCCACTATTGCTGGCACACGGCCCCATGTGGCTGCACACGGCCCACTATTGCTGGCACATGGTCCCATGTGGCGGCACACGGCCCCATGTGGCAGCACACGGCCTACTATTGCTGGCACACGGCCCCATGTGGCGGCACACGGCCCCATGTGGCTGCACACGGCCCACTATTGCTGGCACATGGCCCCATGTGGCGGCACACGGCCCACTATTGCTGGCACACAGCTCCCTGTGTTATATATCGCCCCATGCTGCTGCTTTTAGTAAAATAAAACTTTCCTTACCTTCTCCAGCATTGTCCTGTCTGTGTCCCCCTCCTCGGGGTTGAACTCCGGCCTCCTGCATTTCCTGGTTCTCGGCCGGTCATGTGATCGGCACGGCAGAGTGAAATCTCTTGTGCCTTATCATAGAAGCAGGAGGGAGGCCGGGCAGACACGCTGGAGGAGGTGAGTAAAAAGTTTATTATTTTACTGTTTGCAGCAGCATGGGGGCCATAGCTAACATGGGGGAGGGGGCATGTGCAAACAAAGAAGGGCGCAGGCAGATATAATATACACTACTGCCCCAGCCCATCGCCGCGGTGCACTTTCAGCACCATGGTGGTGGACAGCGGCTGTGCATATTATATGAGCGGGAGCAGGAGGAGATCAAATGCTGCTGCTCCCAGCTTTCACAAGTTCCCCAGCAGAGCTCCAGAGCTGCCCGCACCTCCCCTGGACTCTGTAGTGTGTGTATATATATATATATATATATACACCCCCCCCCCCCGTATATTCGGATTATAAGACGCACCCCCTACTTTCCCCCAAAATTTGGGGGAACAAAAGTGCGTCTTATAAAGCGAAAAATACGGTACTATTCAGAAAGTTATTAATTAATTCAATTTTGGGTTGTGGAGGTTATCGGTTTTCAAGTTATAGAGTGAGGAGTAATATTTTGCAAAGGTATTCGCAATGTCTTTGAGATTATATATTTTATTATTTTGGTCGTCTTGTATGTGAGCTATCCTTTGTTTTGTCAGTCTCGCTTTAATTTTACTGACTAGTATTTTACTCGCTTTATTCCCCTGCCAGTAGTATTTAGCTTTACCTCTCCTCAGGTTGTGCTCGTATTTATATTGGAGCAATTGGTATAGTTCATATCTTGCCTTTTGTAGGTTTTTATAGTGCGGGTGAAGGGCCGTGTTTATGGGCATCTTCCAATGATGCTATATTTTTAAGTTCCTCTATTTGTCGCATTCTTAGTTTCTTGTATAGAAAAAAGAAACCCGCCAACAAAACAAAGGCTGGCAGCAAAGTGTTCTGCATAGACAGATAAGGAAACATATGGTTACTGGTTACTTGCGTGATAGTTATGTCCATTCTTTGTTCAGCATCAGGGGTCTTTTCTTTAGTGGGGAGCTGGTGTTGTCATCCACAGATGTTAGGGACCAGTCCTGGACCAGGGTCATGGCCTCTCTGGGGGACACAAGGACATGTGTGACTCCATTTTTTGTCACAATAAGCTTGACCGGATATCCCCATTTGTAGATGATGTTGTTGTCCCGCAGGATCTTGGTTGCGGATGAGAACTCTCGCCTCCTGGTCAGGGTATCCGCAGACAGGTCAGTGAACACCAGGATGTTCCGGAATCTCTCTGGAAGCTCTTGTTTGACTGCTGCTGCTTTGGTCACTGCTTCTTTGAAGTGATAGAAGTGCAGCCTGGCGATCACGTCCCGTGGTGCGGAGCTAGGACAAGACTTTGGTTTAGGGATCCGGCGTGCCCTGTCAATCAGCAGATCCCTTTGCTCAGCTGACGGTACTAGAGCTGTGAAAAAAGTCCGCTAGGAACTCTTTTAGTGTGTCGGAAGTTACGGTCGCAGGAATCCCTCTGAAGTGCAAATTGTTGCGTCTGGATCAGTCTTCCAGGTCCAGGTTTTCAGCTTTAGGGCTGTGATTTCTTTGTCCGCCTCATTATGCACGTCTACCAGCTGATTGTGTGCCATAGAGTACTCCTCCAGTTTCCCCTCTATGTGTGAGGTTCTGTCACCAATCTGTGTGATTTCTTTGTGTAACGCATTGAAAGCTGTGGTTATATCCTTATGGATGGCCTGTTTCAGATCTCCCATCAGGGATCTGATTGTATCTTCAGTAATAGGGGCTGAGCTGGCACTTTTATTGGGGGAGTGTGAGGAGATGACTCTGGCTGTGTTTTGTAATAGCTGTGGCTCTGCAGACTCTGGGCTTCCAGCATTCCCAGCAGGGGGGAGGAGCAGGGACTGCATTCCTGGTGAGCTGTTCTGTACGGCCAGGGAGCCTGCATTTTTATCAGGGGTGATGGGCTGGTGATATGATTCAATGAGCAGCTCTGAGCGCTGCTGCACACTATTACCTTCACTTCTGCTACTGCCGACTGCCGCGTGGTGAGAGCTGCGGCCGCCATCTTGGGTTCGGCCGCTCACCACTTCAAAGACAGGGACTCTGCTGGGTGCTTGTCCCCTCCTCCTCCCTCACTTCATTTTCACTGTGCTCTGTTCCCCCATGGTGCCGCTTATCTTATCTTCACTTTTATGACTCCTCCCTTCTCTGTGCCTTGCTTTGTGCCGCTTTGAAGATTGGTGGTCAGGAAGCACCGGCCTCGCAGAAGAGTCTGATCATGTGCAGAGCGCGTCTGAAGTCGGCGAGTGAACACCCGGAAAAGGTTGCGGGAATGGTAAGTGCAAACAGGCGCGGGATCTGAAGGAGCTACGGGGGACGTCTCTCATGTGAATCCATGGTATCACGTCTACAGGGGCGTGATACCATGGAAAGTATGCATACGCCCACAGGGCGATTCGACGCCCATGGGACGACAAGCTCTGCTATTTACAAAGGAAATATGTAAGTAATAAAACTTTTTTTTTATTACTTTCATATTACACAATTTTACAACACAGGCATGGGTAGGGAGGTGTAATTAGGGCACACATGCATCTGCTGATAGGTCAGAACGCATATTGTACGTGACCGGTTCCCTTTAACTTTAGATCAGTGCTCTGGGTTGGCCATTTCATTGTTTTCTGTTTCGAGGAACTGCTTTACCTGTTTTGCTGTGTGACAGGCGGCATTGACCTGCAAGAAATTTGCTGGCTGATTGAGTGATAAATGCAAGTAAGGAACCACATGCTGTTGAAGGAGGTTCTGATACACACTTGCATTCACTCCGCCATGTAGCTGTATGAGAGGTCCAACTCCAGCTGCAGAAAACATTACCCAAACCAGGACACTTCCTCCACCAACTTTCAATGGACTTAACACACTTTGGGGTCACGTCTTTCCCTAGTTTGTTGATGAACATAAGGTTTCCCATCAGACCCAAATTAATTAAACTTGTTTTCATCACTAAAATGAACTGTGAATCTACGGTGAGTCTAGCCTTTTTGATTACTTCTGCTAATGAGAGGTTTGTTCACTGCAGAGTGGGTTTTCGGTCCAAATGCTCTTAAATGTCGTGACACTATGTCGAGACAAATCCTTACCCTGTTCAGTGCTGAACTGGCGAGAATTTCTATCTGCAGTGTTGAAACGATTACCCATGGAAATTCTCTGAATTATCCTGTCCTCTCTTGCATTGGTCTTTCGAGGGTGACCAGCCTTCTTGGGGAACATGAAAGTTTGTGATGTTGTAAAGATGCAATATTCTCAAAATCATAGACTTGGAAAGACCAACTTCTCTTGCTATGGCTGATAAGGTCACCCCCTATGGCCTTCATCTGGACAACCTGATGCTGGAGGGTTTCAGTCATTTTGGAACGGCACACCATTTTTGCAAAGTCAGTGCAAACTGGAAAGTAAGGCAATGTGCGCACACTGCGTTTTTTACCGTGTTTTTGCGGTGCATTTTTGGGCTTAAAACTGCATGCCTTTGCTTTCCCAGCAAAGCCTATGAGATTTCTTTTTTGTTGTCCGCACAGTGCAGTTTTATTTGGCTGCGTTTTTGAGCTTTAAAAAAACAAAACACGACATGTCATTTCTGTTCTGTTTTTCCACCCAGGCAATGCGTTTGAAAAGAAGGGAATTTTGTTTACTTACCGTAAATTCCTTTTCTTCTAGCTCCTATTGGGAGACCCAGACAATTAGGGTGTATAGCTTCTGCCTCCGGAGGCCACACAAAGTATTACACTTAAAAGTGTAAACCCCTCCCCTCTGCCTATACACCCCCCCGTGCATCACGGGCTCCTCAGTTTTGGTGCAAAAGCAGGAAGGAGGAAACTTATAAATTGGTCTAAGGTAAATTCAATCCGAAGGATGTTCGGAGAACTGAAAACCATGAACCCAGAACAATTCAACATGAACAACATGTGTACACAAAAGAACAACAGCCCGAAGGGAACAGGGGCGGGTGCTGGGTCTCCCAATAGGAGCTAGAAGAAAAGGAATTTACGGTAAGTAAACAAAATTCCCTTCTTTGTCGCTCCATTGGGAGACCCAGACAATTGGGACGTCCAAAAGCAGTCCCTGGGTGGGTAAAAGAATACCTCGGTAATAGAGCCGTAACACGGCCCCTTCCTACAGGTGGGCAACCGCCGCCTGAAGGACTCGCCTACCTAGGCTGGCATCTGCCGAAGCGTAGGTATGCACCTGATAGTGTTTCGTAAAAGTGTGCAGACTCGACCAGGTAGCCGCCTGACACACCTGCTGAGCCGTAGCCTGGTGCCGCAATGCCCAGGACGCACCCACGGCTCTGGTAGAATGGGCTTTCAGCCCTGAAGGAACCGGAAGCCCAGAAGAACGGTAGGCTTCAAGAATTGGTTCCTTGATCCACCGAGCCAAGGTTGACTTGGAAGCCTGCGACCCTTTACGCTGGCCAGCGACAAGGACAAAGAGCGCATCCGAGCGGCGCAGGGGCGCCGTACGGGAAATGTAGAATCTGAGTGCTCTCACAAGATCTAACAAGTGCAAATCCTTTTCACATTGGTGAACTGGATGAGGGCAAAAAGAAGGTAAGGAGATATCCTGATTGAGATGAAAAGGGGATACCACCTTAGGGAGAAAATCCGGAACCGGACGCAGAACCACCTTGTCCTGGTGAAACACCAGGAAGGGGGCTTTGCATGACAGTGCAGCTAGCTCAGACACTCTCCGAAGTGATGTGACTGCCACTAGGAAGACCACCTTCTGCGAGAGGCGTGAAAGAGAAATATCTCTCATTGGCTCGAAAGGTGGTTTCTGAAGAGCCGTTAGCACCCTGTTCAGATCCCAGGGTTCTAGCGGACGCTTGTAAGGAGGGACTATGTGGCAAACCCCCTGCAGGAACGTGCGTACCTGCGGGAGCCTGGCTAGACGCTTTTGAAAAAACACAGAGAGCGCCGAGACTTGTCCCTTAAGAGAGCCGAGAGACAAACCCTTTTCCATTCCAGATTGAAGGAAGGACAGAAAAGTGGGCAAGGCAAATGGCCAGGGAGTAAAACCCTGATCAGAGCACCAGGATAAGAAGATCCTCCACGTCCTGTGGTAGATCTTGGCGGACGTTGGTTTCCTGGCCTGTCTCATAGTGGCAATGACCTCTTGAGATAACCCTGAAGACGCTAGGATCCAGGACTCAATGGCCACACAGTCAGGTTGAGGGCCGCAGAATTCAGATGGAAAAATGGCCCTTGAGACAGCAAGTCTGGTCGGTCTGGTAGTGCCCACGGTTGACCCACCGTGAGATGCCACAGATCCGGGTACCACGACCTCCTCGGCCAGTCTGGGGCGATGAGGATGGCGCAGCGGCAGTCGGACCTGATCTTGCGTAACACTCTGGGCAGCAGTGCCAGAGGAGGAAATACATAAGGCAGTCGAAACTGCGACCAATCCTGAACTAATGCGTCTGCCGCCAGAGCTCTGTGATCTTGAGACCGTGCCATGAATGCCGGGACCTTGTTGTTGTGCCGGGACGCCATTAGGTCGACGTCCGGCTTCCCCCAGCGACAACAGATCTCTTGAAACACGTCCGGGTGAAGAGACCATTCCCCTGCGTCCATGCCCTGGCGACTGAGAAAGTCTGCTTCCCAGTTTTCTACGCCCGGGATGTGAACTGCGGAGATGGTGGAGGCTGTGGCTTCCACCCACAGCAGAATCCGCCGAACTTCCTGGAAGGCTTGCCGACTGCGTGTGCCGCCTTGGTGGTTGATGTATGCCACCGCCGTGGCGTTGTCCGACTGAATTAGGATCTGCCTGCCTTCCAGCCACGGCTGGAACGCCTTTAGGGCTAGATACACTGCCCTTATCTCCAGAACATTGATCTGAAGGGAGGACTCTGGCTGAGTCCAGGTACCCTGAGCCCTGTGGTGGAGGAAGACGGCTCCCCACCCTGACAGACTCGCGTCCGTCGTGACCACAGCCCAGGATGGGGGCAGGAATGATTTCCCCTTCGACAAAGAAGTGGGAAGAAGCCACCACTGAAGGGAGGCCTTGGCTGCCCGAGAAAGGAAGACGTTCCTGTCGAGGGACGTCGACTTCCTGTCCCATTTGCGGAGAATGTCCCATTGAAGTGGACGCAGATGAAACTGCGCAAATGGAACTGCCTCCATTGCTGCCACCATCTTCCCTAGGAAGTGCATGAGGCGCCTCAAGGGGTGCGACTGGGCTCGAAGGAGAGATTGCACCCCTGTCCGTAGTGAACGCTGTTTGTCCAGCGGAAGTTTCACTATCGCTGAGAGTATGAAACTCCATCCCGAGATATGTCAGCGATTGGGTCGGTGTCAATTTTGACTTTGGGAAATTGATGATCCACCCGAATCTCTGGAGAGTCTCCAGAGCAATGTTCAGACTGTGTTGGCATGCCACCCGAGAGGGGGCCTTGACAAGAAGATCGTCTAAGTAAGGGATCACCGAGTGTCCCTGAGAGTGTAGGACTGCTACCACTGTTGCCATGACCTTGGTGAAGACCCGTGGGGCTGTCGCCAGGCCGAAAGGCAGTGCCACGAACTGAAGGTGTTCGTCCCCGATAGCGAAACGCAGTAAGCGCTGATGCTCTGGTGCAATCGGCACGTGGAGATAAGCATCCCTGATGTCGATTGATGCTAGGAAGTCTCCTTGGGACATCGAGGCGATGACGGAGCGGAGGGATTCCATCCGGAACCGCCTGGTTTTCACGTGTCTGTTGAGCAGTTTGAGGTCCAGAACGGGACGGAAAGATCCGTCCTTTTTTGGCACCACAAACAAGTTGGAGTAAAAACCGTGACCCCATTGCTGAAGGGGAACAGGGATAACCACTCCTTCTGCCTTCAGAGTGTTCACCGCCTGAAGAAAAGCATCGGCTCGCTCGGGGGGCGGAGATGTTCTGAAGAAACGAGTCGGGGGACGAGAGCTGAACTCTATCCTGTAACCGTGAGACAGAATGTCTCTCACCCATCGGTCTTGGACATGTGGCAACCAGGCGTCGCAAAAGCGGGAGAGCCTGCCACCGACCGAGGATGCGGTTTGGGGAGGCCGAAAGTCATGAGGAGGCCGCTTTGGGAGCGGTTCCTCCGGCGGTCTTTTTAGGACGTGACTTAGACCGCCATGAATCAGAGTTCCTCTGACCCTTCTGTGGCCTAATAGACGAGGAGAATTGAGACCTGGCTGAGGGCCGAAAGGACCGAAACCTCGATTGTACCTTCCGTTGTTGAGGTCTGTTTGGTTTGGACTGGGGTAAGGACGAGTCCTTTCCCTTGGATTGTTTAATGATTTCATCCAATTGCTCGCCAAACAGGCGGTCGCCAGAAAATGGCAAACCGGTTAAGAACTTCTTGGAAGCAGAGTCTGCCTTCCATTCACATAGCCACATGGCCCTGCGGACTGCCACTGAATTGGCGGATGCTACCGCCGTACGGCTCGCAGAGTCCAGGACAGCATTCATGGCGTAGGACGCAAACGCCGACGCCTGAGAGGTTAAGGACACGACCTGCGGAGTAGAGGCACGTGTGACTGCATTGATCTCAGACTGACAAGCTGAGATAGCTTGGAGTGCCCATACGGCTGCGAATGCCGGAGCAAAAGACGCGCCGATAGCTTTATAGATGGATTTCATCAGGAGCTCTATCTGCCTGTCAGTGGCATCCTTGAGTGATGCACCATCTGCCACTGCAACTATGGATCTAGCCGCCAGTCTAGAGACTGGAGGATCCACCTTGGGACACTGAGCCCAACCCTTAACTACGTCAGAGGGGAAGGGGTAACGTGTGTCATTAAGGCGCTTAGTAAAGCGCTTATCCGGAAAAGCTCGGTGTTTCTGGACTGTATCTCTGAAGTCGGAGTGATCAAGAAACGCACTCCGTGTACGTTTGGGAAACCTAAAATGGAATTTCTCCTGCTGAGAAGCTGACTCCTCAATCGGAGGGGCTGGAGGAGAAAGATCTAACACCTGATTGATGGACGCTATAAGGTAGTTTACTATGGCGTCCCCCTCAGGTGTATCAAGGTTGAGAGCGGCGTCAGGATCAGAGCCCTGATCTGCCACCTCCGCTTCATCCTCCAGAGAGTCCTCATGCTGAGACCCTGAACAGTGTGATGAAGTCGAGGGAAGCTCCCAGCGAGCCCGCTTAGGCGGTCTGGGACTGCGGTCCGTGTCGGAGTCCTCACCGTGGGACCTATGAGTCGCCCCAGGAGCACTTTGCTGCGCCGACCGAGGGGGGGCTGAGAGCAATGATTCCACAGTGCCCGGGACCTGTGTTACCGGTCTGGACTGCAAAGCTTCTAGTATAAGCAGACCATCTATCCATAGACTCAGAAAGTTTGTCAGCGAAAACTGCAAACTCCGTCCCTGTCACCTGGACAGTGGCAGCAGGTGTTTCCACCTGGGCCGAGGGTCCCACCTGTGGCTGAGGCTCCGGCTGAGTGAGTGTCACAGGGGCCGAGCATTGCACACAATGAGGGTAGGTGGAACCTGCAGGTAGCATAGCCGCACATGAGGTACAGGTTGCAAAGTAAGCCTGTGCCTTGGCACCCTTGCTTTTTGCGGACGACATGCTGTTGTCTCCTCTTAGAGCAATCAGAGAGGGTATATAGCCAAAAGCAAATAGTGCGGCCGTACAGAGTAAATGTATACAATATAAGCATATAAATATACACTTCGGCACCCAGGGGGGCCAGCACCTAGCAACAGGTGCGGCTTACCGACCGCCCTCAGCGGTTGTGTGACCACCAGATTCCCTGCCTGGGCCTCCCAGAGCTGTGGAGCTCGGTGTTGTCTCCCCTCTGAAGTTCTCCAGCGTCAGAAGTGCTGATAGGAATGGCTGCCAGCGTTCTGAGAGGAGGAGGGAGCCGTGGGCGTGCCTCAGAAAGTGCGGGAATCTGGTGCCCCACGGTGCTCAGTGAGGGGGGAGGAGGATACTAAGTATGCTCCAGCCCTCAGCGCTGACGTCCAGTGCAGCGTCCCGCCCTTACCCCTGACTAGCAGGCCCGGGGGCGGGAGTATGCGGTACTAGGCCGCAAAAGCCGGGGACTAAAGTTATAAGCGCGGCCGGCAAACAAGCGCGGTCAGCGCGGTAGTCCCGGCGCACAAACACACCCAGCAGCTGCTGCAGCGTCCATTACATAGGCGCTCTATGCGCCGTCCCCAAGGGGACACAGAGTACCTCAGAGGAGCAGGGCCTGTCCCTGATGATACCCGGTCTCCTGTCCAGCAGATTCCCCCAGGGGCTGCGGAGGGAGCACGGTCCCAGTGCCTGGTGACCGGTTAGGATCCCACTTCACCCAGAGCCCCTAAGGGATGGGGAAGGAAAACAGCATGTGGCTCCAGCCTTTGTACCCGCAATGGGTACCTCGACCTTAACAGCACCGCCGACCAGAGTGGGGTGAGAAGGGAGCATGCTGGGGGCCCTGTTATGGGCCCTCTTTTCTTCCATCCGATATAGTCAGCAGCTGCTGCTGACTAAATTGTGGAGCTTGCGTGCATGTGTGCCTCCTTCAACACAAAGCATAAAAACTGAGGAGCCCGTGATGCACGGGGGGGTGTATAGGCAGAGGTGAGGGGTTTACACTTTTAAGTGTAATACTTTGTGTGGCCTCCGGAGGCAGAAGCTATACACCCTAATTGTCTGGGTCTCCCAATGGAGCGACAAAGAAAATGAAGCAAAACACAGCCAAAAACATTGTGCATTTTTACTGCTGCGTTTTTGCCACGGATACATTTTTTTGCAGCCAAAAACGCAGCATTTTTGAGATGTGCAAAAACATCAGCGTGCACACTTAGCTTCAGCTGCCAGTTAAATAGGGTTTGTCAGATAATTAAGGAAATTAGCACCAGGTGCCAGATTAACACCAGTAGCTTTGCAGGTATCTGAAAGTGTTCTCCAAGTTTGATCAATGTTCTTTTTCATTTATCTCCTTTCCGTTATTATTATGGGCTTTAAAAAAAAACAAAAAAAAAAAAAACAAAACACCCAAACCAACAACAAAATTACCTACCGGTAATGTTTTTTTTCCCCCAGAGTCCACGACAGCAACACCAGAGAAAGAGGTCCACCCATCTTAGGACAGGAAATCCACTGAAATAAAGGGTGGCACCCCTCTACCGCAGCAGTTAGGTTACATAGCCAGAGAGGAATACCAGAAAGCAGATTAACATATACCAGCACCAACATAATCTATCACCCGCAAACTGTGGTCTACCACACCAGAGTGTGAACTCAAGAGGTAGGAAGTAGTGGCACTATCGTAAACTCTGGAAAAAAGAAAAACAAAAAACATTAACTGTAGATTTTCCCTTCACCACGACAGCACCACCAGAGAGATTCTGATAGGCCAAATAGTATCTCAGGAAGGGACCACAACTTGTAGAACCAGTTTTCCAAAAGTTAAATCCACTGTGGAAGATAAAAGTTAATCCATAATGATTAAAGAAAGTAGTAGGAGAAGACCTGGTTGCCGGATTACAGATCTGATCAAGAGCCACGTCTGCCCTTTCGGCCCGGGAGGCCGCCACCGACCTGGTTGAATGTGCAGTAACACCCTATGGAACTGGCCTGTTTTGGGTAAATAGGTTTCCTTAACCCATCTTGCTATGGATCCTGTCGAGGCTGGAAGACCCTTTCTAGCCCCGTAGAAGCAAACCAATAAGGCCGGACATCTCCTCCAAGAACTAATGACATTAAGTATTGAATTAAAGATCTCCCGATATTTAATGTATGGAGCCTTACCTCCTTAGCATTCTTAGAGGCAGAACAGAAAGAAGAAAGGACTATTTCCTGGGATCAGTGGAAGACCTTGGCAACTTTTGGCAAATATGCTGAGTCCGTTCGTAGGATAACCCTATCTTCCAGGATACGTGTGTATGGGGGGGGCTGACTGAAAGGGCCTGAAGATCACTCACCCTTCTAGCTGAAGTCAAAGCAATCAGAACTAGCTTAGGGTAAGGAATCTGATGGAGGACTGCGAAAGGGGTTCAAAGGGAGGTCCCATTAAGGAGTCTAAGATTAAGTTCAGATCCCAGGAAGGGAAATCTAAGGAATGGACAGGTCTGGATCTCTGACGAGAAAAATCTCTTCACCCACCTGTCCCCTGCCAGGTTACAATTAAAAAGGTCCCCCAAGGCTGCTACCTGCATCTTTCATGTACCGACACAAACCTAATTCTAGACCCTTTTGCAGAAACTCCATAATGGCACCCATTAGGACCTTTTTCCCCCCCGGACTCTCATCCGAAGAGGAAAGAAACTGATCCCAAACTCTGCCAGAAATCTTTGTTTACTGGCCTGAAATTTGAAAGGCAGTTGTTAGCGGGCCTGGGCTTCTCTAATCTAATTTCTACCCTCCTACAGAGTAGGCTCTGAGAATTCTCACCACCACACAATTAAGGAAAAAAGAATAGATCTACCTGTGGCCAACATTTTTGTAACCCCGACCACAGCATCATGGACATGAAATTGCTGGTATTGAAAGGAAATTTCAAGTCCCAGAGAGATAGGAGACTTTGGGAGTACAAACTTATGATGACCTTTGACACATTCACAGCAGGAATGAATGGGTCTCATGGATTCATGTCTTTTTACATCAGTTAAGAGATGTTCTCCTCTGACCATCGGAGCGCATCACAGCTCTGGACCAGACCCTAATCAGAGGACAATAAAACTGTCACACTGAACTGCAGCAATATTTATGGCCACAACAGTTTGCCCCCCTGCCATAGTGAGAGTTCTGCTTCATATAACTTGTTTTTTTTGTGTTTTTTTTTACCGCACTATTCTATGTCCTGTTGTGTATAAATATGTGACTCTTCAGATTTTGTGTTATACCATGCCTGATGAAGAGACCTGAGTAGTCTCGAAAGCTTGCTATTACCACCATCTTTTCAGTTAGCCATTAAAAAAGGTATCAACCACTGAGGACTTCAGTTCTTTTAAAACAATTTTTTATCTCTACTGGCTAACACAGTACAAAGACATATTTTACCTGTATTAAGATGTCCAATAAAGTTTTCTGATTTTTTCCCTAAATCCTTTGCAATCTTGTACCAGTATAGCCTGTCTAGAGGAGTGCGAGCACTTCCAAAGTCCTGAAGCACAGCTGCCTAAGGTAGGCTGAAGCCTTTATATTTTTATACCTTATTGCTCTGGAAACAGGGATGGCCTTCATTATCTTCCAAAGAGTGCCACATCTGCACCAGAGTCCGTTCCTGCGACTTCTGCTTCGATCACCAGGTGCCGCCGTATTTTCGCCATCGTGGGCAGTGCTGGTGATAGGGGAGGAATCAGTGCCAGTGGCTCTGGTGGGCGAAGGCTCCACCCATCCACTAAGCTGGTTTTCTGTGGTACCTGCAGTACCACTGGCTGACTGTGGTGGTGTGGGTCTTTCAGGTAAAGTTACCACCTTCAGCCAATAGGAACGCACCACACATCCTTATTCCCCCTCCTATCTGCTGGTCGCCACCAGATATAGTCTTGTAGTATACTACTTGTCTCTGGTTCGCAACCTGCTCCTGAACTTCTGATCTCCATGTTTTGACCTCTGCCTGTTCTGACTACTCTCCTGCCTGCTGTGTTTTGTACCTTGCTGCTATCTCCGGTTTGACCTAAGCCTAATTTCCTGACCACCCTCTTGCCTGCCGATTTTGTCCCTTTTTGTACCTCCTGGTTTGGACCCTGCCTGACGACTACTCTTTCCTGGATTACAGCCTTCCATAGGCAGCGATCTCCTGGAAGTTGTTGTAACTCCAGATCCCTGTACAGGGCTTAAAGGGTTTCAGGTTTCTTGGGATCCTGCCGAGTGGGTGGCTAGCCTCTAGTCTGTCCGTGACAGTCATCCTGAGTCTGTGATCACGGGAAGACGTCACAAAGAGAATGAGACATTCGAGAATAAGTGTTCTAACTCATCTTTTGATTCCTCATCTGAAGGTGTATCACCCAAAACTTCCTGTCTATTTGTACTGCAATTAGTCTTATATCTAAACCCTTTAAAGGGAATCTGTTACCATGATTTTGCAATGTAAGGCCCCTTTCAAACATCATTTCCCCCCCCCAACCCCATCAGTCACAATCGATTTTGTGACTGATGCGACGGATCCGTCGCAGATTGTGGAAAAACTGATGCAACGGATGCCTGTAAAAAAACGGATCCGTCTTACCACTTTTTTTTATGTCAACGGTTACATGCCATTGAAAACGGGGGACACAGAGGGGGACACAGAGAAACTTTCTGACCAGCAGGGAATTTACACATCAGAGCATGCTCTGTTATAAAAAAAAAAACAAAACACAGATCCGTCGCAGGAATCCGTCACTTGACGGTTTAAGACAGATCTTATGCCCATAGGCTTCCATTCTATCAAATGACGGATCCGTCGCTGTCAGTTTTCTCGACGCAAACAAAAAACATAACTTTGGACGTTGTCTCCATCCGACGGACAGATTTTTCGACGTCGTATGAAACACGAGGCCATCCATCACTAATACAAGTCAATGAGGAAAAAAAACCGAATCCAGCGCTGGATCCATTGTTTTCAAAATGCGACGGATTGTGGCTGATGGCAAAAAACGGATGTGTGAAAGGGACCCAAGCTGAAGACAGCATGCTGCAAGAGTTAAAGAAAATACAACTGATTCTCTTATCTGTGTGCGCCATTGTGTATCTAAATTACCGTATTTTTCGCTTTATAAGATGCACTCTTCCCCCCCAAGATTGTGTGGAAAATAGGGGTGCATCTTACAAAGTGAATGTAACTTACCGGGCAATAATGCGACGGTGGGGTGAGTCACAGGAGGCTGGTGCTGGTGCTGCCGCTGGAGTGATGCTGACATTGCTGAGGGCCGGGTTTCGGTGTTATGGTGGCACGATGAGGCCGCCATGGACCCACCGTCAATCGGGAGCGGAGGCGGCCGCCATGGATGCCCCGGCAATCGGCTGCGGAGGCGGCCGCCATTGATCTTCCGGCAAATGGCTGCAGCAGCGGTCACCATAGCCGAAGGTTTATCTGCGCCTGCGCTGCCTCCAATGAAACTTCTGGAAAATGACTGCGGAGGCGACGCAGGCGCAGATGGAGATCTCAGAGAAGCGAGATCTCCATCTGCGCATGCGCCGCCTTCCGTAGCCATTTTCTTGAAGTCCATCACGTCAGAGGCTGCGCAGATAGAGATCGCGGCTCTCGAAGATCGCAATCTGCGCATGCGCAGGCTCCATTTTAGATCTCTGCAGCAGGCGGAGACTATCATAAGAAAGTGGGGAGAGAGAAGAACGATTCTCCTCCTCCTCTCCAGGGCTGGATGCTGATTGGTGGAGACAACAGCTGCAGAGCTGCCTCCACCAATCAGTGATCTGAGCCTCAGCCACAAATGTTGTCAGTTGAACGAAGGGTCCTAATAGGTGAGGAAAAACACTGAAGGGGAACATCAGCCTTCAGAATATACTGTATCAATCGGTGTATTCTGAAGGATGATGGGGGCTGTAGTCATTTAGTGTTAACACTCCAGGGAGGGACTAATGTAGTGGCCAAAGTGTAAATGTTACTACAACCCCCTCTCATGTTTCAGAATACAGCCATGTATGGTATACAGTACATGGGTGTATTCCTAAGGATGAGGGGGGGGTGGTAGTCCCAGATCCCCACAACAGTGCGCCATCCACAGGTCCCCCACAACAGTGTGCCATCCACAGGTCCCCCACAACAGTGTGCCATCCACAGGTCCCCCATAACAGACCTTCCTGTTGAGTCTAAATTGTTAAAATAATTTTTTTTAAATTTTATTAAAATGTTTTAGCACACTATTTGGCTCAATTTTTTTTTTTTTTAAAAAATCCTCTAAAACCTGCATCTCATAATCAGGTGCGTCTTATAAAGCGAAAAATACGGTAAAGGGTTTATTGCTCTATAATTAACGTTGGTGTCACTCCTCAGCTTGTGCAGAGCAGTTAGACACGCCCCCTTACTATAATTGTGCATTTACTGTGAGGTGTCAAGCTCTATTAACCCCTTCAAGACCGGCCGATTTTTCGCTTTCCTTTTTTTTTTTCCGCCATTCTTTTTCTGACAGACGTAACTTTTTTATTTTTCAGTCAATATGGTCATGTGAGGGCTCATTTTTTGCGGAACGAGCTGTACTTTATATGGTAAAACCTATGGTTTCATTTAAGTGTACTGGAAAATGGCAAAAAAATTCCATATGCAGAAAAATTGCAAAAAAAGTGCAATAGCACTATTGTTTTTGAGATATTTTATTCACTGTGTTCACTGTATGGTAAAACTGATGTGTGGGTGTGATGCCTCAGGTCAGTGCGAGTTCGTAGACACCAAACATGTATAGGTTTCCTTTTATATAAGGGGCCAAAAAAAATTCGGAAGTTTGTCTGAAAAAAGTGGCGCACGTTTTACGCCATATTCCGTGACTCGAAGCGTTCTCATTTTTCGGGATCTATGGCTCAGTGATTGCTTATTTTTTGCGACTCGAGCTGACGTTTTTAACGGTACCATTTTTGCGCAGATGCTACGCTTTGATCGCCTGTTATTGCATTTTGCGCAAAAGTTGTGGCGACAAAAAAACGTCATTTTGGCGTTTGGAAATTTTTTTTGCCGCTACGCAGTTTACTGATCAGATTAATTGATTTTATATTATATTTTATATTTTGATAGATCGGGCGTTTCTGAACGCGGCGATACCAAATGTGTGTATATTTTTTATTTTTTTAACCCTTTAATTTTCAATGGGGCGTGATTTGAACTTTTAGGTTTTTTTAAACTTTTTTTTATTTTACTAGTCCCCCTAGGGGGCTATAGCGATCAGCAATCCGATCGCTCTTATCTGCTGATCACAGCTATAAACAGCAGATTCACTCACTTCCGGTTTCCCTCTGCTCCGGGCCGAGGGAAAACGAAAGTAAAAGATCGTAGCTGCAGGAGTCATCACATGACCCTGAGCTACCATGGCAACCACCGGAAGTCTCATGATCATGTCACGTGACTTCCAGTATCGGGCTTTAAGTGAAACTTTACTTCGATCGCGTTTATAATGGCGCTGTCACATATGGACAGCGCCATTACAGGGGTTAAATGGCACAAGCAGATAACGATTCTGCTCGTGCCTAGCAGGCACACATCTCAGCTGTGAAAATCAGCTGAGATGTGTGCCGATCGCAGCATGCTGCTGATGGCAGACCGCGGGCAGTAAAGTTATGACCGCTAGGACGTAATTTTACGGCCCGCGGTCGTTAAGGGGTTAAGAGCCTTTTGTGGGCGTGGACAGCTCCTTGCTCTGTTAAACTCAATTCTTAGATAAAGTCAGGAAGGCAGCACACAGTGATCTAAGTTAAACATGGTTACTTTCAGAATCTCTTTGCCTACAACATGCTGCTCTCAGATGAAGTAGCAAAAACCTGCTGACAGCTTGCCTTTAACGAAACCCCTAACCTCAGCTTTCATCATAGCTCTTAGGTTCTTAAATAATAGGGATTCCTCTGCTTGGTTTTTGTCAGTACATGCCTGACACGGTTTTGTTTTTTTAAATTATAGATCGATGATAATCTAACCCTACACAGGGCACGTTCTTCATTCTTTTTTGCCTGACATCCAAGGTTTTTCCTACCCCAAAAAAAATTTGAAGGAAACTTCTAGTACCCCAGGAAAGAGAAAGTGCTATTGGTGACTTTCCCACCCCCAGAGGCATGAATGGAGGTGCTATTTCATCCACAGGATCTGTAGGCACGCTGTTGACTTCCATTGTCTCCGTGGAAAAAAAAAAAAAACAGTGCATGCACTATCCTGTAGCTTCAGGGGTGCAATCCTGCCCTGTTGCTTTAATTTAAAGAAAAAAAAAATATATAAATAAATCTATCTATATAAAACAACCTGCGATGTCCTGGAACATGAACGCTCACGCCCCCACAGGCTGAGTTTGAGGTAGAGATGAAAGTCGCTCCAGTGTCAGGACAAATCATTGCACATGCACTCCACCCTGGAAGTTACCTGACATGCCAATGCCCACAAGGTCATGCTCCAAGAAGTGATCTTAGACTATATGCGCACGCTGCGTTTTTTGGTGCAGTTTTGTTGTCAAAAAGTTCTAACTTTTGACTTCCCAGCAAAGTCTGAGAATTCGGATTTGCTGTGCGCATGTTGCAGTTTGTCTGGAGTTAGTAAAAAAAAAAAAAAAAAAAAAAAATGCAGCATGTTCTATTCTTGCATTCTGTTCCTGCGTTTCTCACTAGTGATCGGAGGATTCGCAGATCAATCCCCGGCCGACTTGGGATTAGCGGGGGAATTGATCCCTGGTATCTGGCCGGACTCTGATTCCCATATAATCTATGTGGGCCAGAATCCGATGCAAAGGGGGTAAGAGCAAGCGCTTCATACTCACCGCTCATTAGGCTCATACATATTCACTGCCTCCCCTGCACACCAGCGTTTATGATTGGTTTCACTCAGACAGTGCCCCCAGCCTTTGTGACAGCCTGTCTGATACTTACAATCAAAGACCTGGTCTACGGGTCTATAGTGTACATTAAAGATAAATTAAAAAAAAAAAAAAAAAAAAGCACACACACACTCCCCCCAACCCTCCCAATTTTGAAAACCAGCTAAGATAAAGCCAGACAGCTGGAGGCTAGTATTCTCAGGCTGGGGAGATCCACGTTATTGGGAGCCCCCCAGCCTAAAAATATCAGACTGCAGCTGCCCAGGATTGTCGCATCCATTAGCTGCGACAAGCCCAGCACTTTACCCGGTTCTTCTCGATTACACTGGTGCGGTGGCAATCGGGGTAATAAGGGGTTAATCTCAGCTGACACTTAGCCCTAGATTAGTGATGGGAGGAGTCTATGAGACACCCCCATCACTAATCTGTAAGTGAAAAGAAATAAACCCCAAACACCCCAATAACTTTCCTGCAGGTCCGACGTAATCCACACAAGGTCCCACGACAATTGAGTTCTGCTACATCCAAGCCTGGAGAGACCGAAAACATGTCCGATCTCTCCAGGCTCCGGAGAAACACTGACAAATGGCAGCAGTGACGTCACTCAGTACATCGGAGGTCATACCCAGGTTCTCACTGACAACACCGACCAGGGAGATTGGGTTATGGGGCAGCCTCGCACTCCCAGACCCCCGGCTGGCACTGTTAAATCATGGGGCCATGCCCCGCCAGCCTTTTAACTCTTGACAGTGCTGGCCCGGACGAGGGAAGTGCGAGGCTGCCCCTCATCCACCTTCTCCCTGCTGACACTGTCAAAGCCCCGTCCGCCCTTTAACACTTACAGTGAGGGGGGTAGGGGAGAATGCAGTGACCATAGTTAGGTACTCAGGTCACCGGAGGTCATACCGTGAGAAC
Organism: Anomaloglossus baeobatrachus; assembly: GCF_048569485.1. Lineage (NCBI taxonomy): Eukaryota > Metazoa > Chordata > Amphibia > Anura > Aromobatidae > Anomaloglossus > Anomaloglossus baeobatrachus. Next base: position 325,089,081 of record NC_134354.1, read on the forward strand.
CTGGGTATGACCTCTGGTAAACTGAATGACGTCACTCCTGCCAGCTGAGTCCTACTTGTCCACTTGTCAGTATTTCCCGAAGCCTGGAGAAATCTGACATGTTTTCGGTCTCATCAGGCTCGGCTGTAGCAGAGCGGAATCGTCGTGGAACCTCGTGTGGATTACGATGAACCTGCAGGGAAGTTTTGGGAGCTAATAAAAAAGGAGTGAAAGAGGGACTTTGTATTTTATTCCAAATGAAGGATTTATGGGGTGTTTGTTTATTTCGTTTCACTTACAGATTAGTGATGGGTTGTCTCAGACGCCTCAGTGTCAGCTCTGAGCTGAGATTAACCCCTTATTACCCAGATTGTTACCGCACCAGGGAAATTGGGAAGAGCCAGGTAAAGTGCTGGGGTTATTGCATCTAATGGATGCGACAGTCCTGGGTGGCTGTAGACTGATATTTTTAGGCTGGTTATCGAAATTGAGGTGGGGGGGGGGGGGTTGGAACCACACGCTGTTATTTTTATTTATTTTTACTGTACGCTTCAGACCCGCAGACCGGGTCTGTGATTGGAAGCATCAGACAGGCTGGGGGCACTGTCTGAGTGCATCCAATAGCAGACGCCGGTGGGCGGGGGAAGCACTGATTATGCATGAGCCTAATGAGTGGCCCCAGGAGAAGAATGAGCAGCTGCGAGAGCAGTGTACAGCCGCATAGGTGACTTTGTAAGTAAATCGCGCTAGCTTTTTTTTTTTTACTTCCCGAGTGTCCGACCCACGCGGGTGCCTTTGAACCCGCAGGGGTCGGACTTCACAGTACGGTCCACCTAACACTATTTTTTCACAAAAACACACAAACTCAGAATTAACCAAAGCATCCAAAAATGCACCATGAATACAAAGCGTTTTTTTGTTGGTTTTTTTTACATTTCCAGGCACTCTGGGACAAGGTGCCATTTTGGTTGCAGTTAAAACTGCAGCGTGCGCATATACCCTTAGGGTCTGTGCGCACATGTGCTTTTTTTTTTCTTGCTTTTTTTCTTGCTTTTTAAACTGCACTGTGTCAGTGACAAAATGCATGCGTTTTTCTTCCCCAGCAAAGTGCATCAGAATTTCCATCCGCACGTTGTTTGTTTGTTTTTTGTTTTTTTTACAAACGCAGTGTTTACATTTGTCAAAACGCTGGAGTTTAGTGGTCAAGCCAGAACATAAACGTGCGGACATAGCCTTAGGGTATGTGCGCACTAGGCGTTTTTTTTCACGCTGCGTTTTTATGTGCGTTTTTGTCTAAAAAACGCACCCGCGGCTAAAAAAAACGCGGCAAAAACGCATGCGTTTTTGCCGCGATTTGGTGCGTTTTTTGCTGCGTTTTTGCTCACTGCGTTTTTAATCAGTGCACAATGCCATTAAAGATTGTTGATGAAAAAAAAAAAAAAAAAGGTCTGATGTCATTTCCTTCTTCAAAATGTTCATTGTATGCAGGAGAGCAGACAGCTGCAGAACTAGTGTATGCAGGAGAGCAGACAGCAGCTGCAGAACTACAAGTCTCAGCATCCTCCATTCACTAGTGTATGCAGGAGAGCAGACAGCAGCTGCAGAACTACAAGTCTCAGCATCCTCCATTCACTAGTGTATGCAGGAGAGCAGACAGCAGCTGCAGAACTACAAGTCTCAGCATCCTCCATTCACTAGTGTATGCAGGAGAGCAGACAGCAGCTGCAGAACTACAAGTCTCAGCATCCTCCATTCACTAGTGTATGCAGGAGAGCAGACAGCAGCTGCAGAACTACAAGTCTCAGCATCCTCCATTCACTAGTGTATGCAGGAGAGCAGACAGCAGCTGCAGAACTACAAGTCTCAGCATCCTCCATTCACTAGTGTATGCAGGAGAGCAGACAGCAGCTGCAGAACTACAAGTCTCAGCATCCTCCATTCACTAGTGTATGCAGGAGAGCAGACAGCAGCTGCAGAACTACAAGTCTCAGCATCCTCCATTCACTAGTGTATGCAGGAGAGCAGACAGCAGCTGCAGAACTACAAGTCTCAGCATCCTCCATTCACTAGTGTATGCAGGAGAGCAGACAGCAGCTGCAGAACTACAAGTCTCAGCATCCTCCATTCACTAGTGTATGCAGGAGAGCAGACAGCAGCTGCAGAACTACAAGTCTCAGCATCCTCCATTCACTAGTGTATGCAGGAGAGCAGACAGCAGCTGCAGAACTACAAGTCTCAGCATCCTCCATCCAGGACTGTATGCAGTTTTTTGCCCAAAAAGAAAAAAAAATGACGTGGGCTTCGCCATATTTTTGTATGCTAGCCGGGTACAGCAGGCAGGTACGGGCTGCCCCCAACCCCCAGCTGCCTATTTGTACCCGGCTGGGAACCAAAAATATAGAGAAGCCCTTTTTTTTTAATTATTTCATGAAATAATTAAAAAAGAAGGGAATTTTGTTACTTACCGTAAATTCCTTTTCTTCTAGCTCCTATTGGGAGACCCAGACGATTGGGTGTATAGCACTGCCTCCGGAGGCCACACAAAGCAATTACACTAAAAAGTGTAAGGCCCCTCCCCTTCTGGCTATACACCCCCAGTGGGATCACTGGCTCACCAGTTTTAGTGCAAAAGCAAGAAGGAGGAAAGCCAATAACTGGTTTAAACAAATTCACTCCGAAGTAACGTCGGAGAACTGAAAACCATTCAACATGAACAACATGTGTACCCGAAAAACAACCACAAATCCCGAAGGACAACAGGGCGGGTGCTGGGTCTCCCAATAGGAGCTAGAAGAAAAGGAATTTGCGGTAAGTAACAAAATTCCCTTCTTCTTCGGCGCTCCATTGGGAGACCCAGACGATTGGGACGTCCAAAAGCTGTCCCTGGGTGGGTAAAGAAATACCTCATGTTAGAGCTGCAAAGACAGCCCTCCCCTACGGGGAGGCAACTGCCGCCTGCAGGACTCTTCTACCTAGGCTGGCGTCCACCGAAGCATAGGTATGCACCTGATAATGTTTGGTGAAAGTGTGCAGACTCGACCAGGTAGCTGCCTGGCACACCTGTTGAGCCGTAGCCTGGTGTCGTAATGCCCAGGACGCACCCACGGCTCTGGTAGAATGGGCCTTCAGCCCTGATGGAACCGGAAGCCCAGCAGAACGGTAGGCTTCAAGAATTGGTTCTTTGATCCATCGAGCCAGGGTGGCTTTGGAAGCCTGCGACCCTTTGCGCTTACCAGCGACAAGGACAAAGAGTGCATCCGAGCGGCGCAGGGGCGCCGTGCGGGAAATGTAGATTCTGAGTGCTCTCACCAGATCCAACAAATGTAAATCCTTTTCATACCGATGAACTGCATGCGGATAAAAGGACGGCAAGGAGATATCCTGATTAAGATGAAAAGAGGATACCACCTTAGGGAGAAACTCCTGAATGGGGCGCAGCACTACCTTGTCCTGGTGGAACACCAGGAAAGGAGCCTTGGATGACAGCGCTGCTAGTTCGGACACTCTCCGAAGAGACGTGACCGCTACCAGAAAGGCCACTTTCTGTGAGAGTCGAGAAAGTGACACATCCCTCAGAGGCTCGAAGGGCGGCTTCTGGAGAGCAACAAGGACCTTGTTTAGATCCCACGGATCTAACGGCCGCCTGTACGGAGGTACGATATGACAAACCCCCTGCAGGAACGTGCGCACCTGAGAAAGTCGTGCTAGACGCTTCTGAAAAAACACGGATAGTGCCGAGACTTGCCCTTTAAGGGAGCCGAGCGACAAGCCCTTTTCCAACCCAGATTGCAGGAAGGAAAGAAAGACAGGTAACGCGAATGGCCAGGGAGATACTCCTTGTGCAGAGCACCAGGATAAGAAAATCTTCCACGTTCTGTGGTAGATCTTAGCAGAAGTGGACTTCCTAGCCTGTCTCATGGTGGCCACGACCCCTTGGGATAATCCTGAAGACGCTAGGATCCAGGACTCAATGGCCACACAGTCAGGTTCAGGGCCGCAGAATTCCGATGGAAAAACGGCCCTTGGGACAGTAAGTCTGGACGGTCTGGTAGTGCCCACGGTTGGCCGACCGTGAGATGCCACAGATCCGGGTACCACGACCTCCTCTGCCAGTCTGGGGCGACGAGTATGACGCGGCCGCAATCGGATCTGATCTTGCGTAACACTCTGGGCAAGAGTGCCAGAGGTGGAAACACATAAGGGAGCCGGAACTGCGACCAATCTTGCACTAAGGCGTCTGCCGCCAGAGCTCTTTGATCGCGAGACCGCGCTATGAAGGTCGGGACCTTGTTGTTGTGCCGAGACGCCATTAGGTCGACGTCCGGCACCCCCCAGCGGCGGCAGATTTCCTGAAACACGTCCGGGTGAAGGGACCATTCCCCTGCGTCCATGCCCTGGCGACTGAGGAAGTCTGCTTCCCAGTTTTCTACGCCCGGGATGTGAACTGCTGATATGGTGGATGCTCTTTCCTCTACCCACATCAGAATCCGCCTGACTTCCTGGAAGGCTTGCCGACTGCGTGTCCCTCCTTGGTGGTTGATGTATGCCACCGCTGTGGAGTTGTCCGACTGAATTCGGATCTGTTTTCCTTCCAGCCACTGCTGGAAGGCTAATAGGGCAAGATACACTGCCCTGATCTCCAGAACATTGATCTGAAGGGTGGATTCCTGCTGAGTCCACGTCCCTTGAGCCCTGTGGTGGAGAAAAACTGCTCCCCACCCTGACAGACTCGCGTCTGTCGTGACCACTGCCCAGGATGGGGGCAGGAATGATCTTCCCTGCGATAATGAGGTGGGAAGAAGCCACCATAGCAGAGAATCCTTGGCCGTCTGAGAAAGGGAGACTTTCCTGTCTAGGGAAGTTGTCTTCCCGTCCCATTGGCGGAGAATGTCCCATTGAAGTGGACGCAGATGAAACTGCGCGAACGGGACTGCCTCCATTGCTGCCACCATCTTCCCTAGGAAGTGCATGAGGCGCCTTAAGGGGTGCGACTGACCCTGAAGGAGAGACTGCACCCCTGTCTGTAGAGACCGCTGCTTGTCCAGCGGAAGCTTCACTATCGCTGAGAGAGTATGAAACTCCATGCCAAGATACGTTAGTGATTGAGTCGGTGCCAGGTTTGACTTTGAAAAGTTGATGATCCACCCGAAAGTCTGGAGAGTCTCCAGCGCAACATTCAGGCTGTGTTGGCATGCCTCTTGAGAGGGTGCTTTGACAAGTAGATCGTCCAAGTAAGGGATCACCGAGTGTCCCTGAGAATGCAAGACTGCTACCACTGCCGCCATGACCTTGGTGAAAACCCGTGGGGCTGTCGCCAGACCAAATGGCAGAGCTACGAACTGGAGATGGTCGTCTCCTATCACGAAACGTAGAAAACGTTGGTGCTCTGTAGCAATCGGCACGTGGAGATAAGCATCTTTGATGTCTATTGATGCAAGGAAATCTCCTTGAGACATTGAGGCAATGACAGAGCGGAGGGATTCCATCCAGAACCGCCTGGCGTTCACATGCTTGTTGAGCAGCTTTAGGTCCAGAACAGGACGGAACGAGCCGTCCTTTTTTGGAACCACGAAGAGATTGGAGTAAAAACCTTGCCCTTGTTCCTGCAGAGGAACAGGGATCACCACTCCTTCTGCTCTTAGTGAGCACACCGCCTGCAGAAGGGCATTTGCTCGGTCGGGATGTGGGGAGGTTCTGAAGAACCGAGGCGGAGGATGAAACTGAATTCTATCCTGTACCCGTGAGACAAAATGTCTGCTACCCACCGGTCTTTGACCTGTGGCAGCCAAATGTCGCAAAAGCGGGAGAGCCTGCCACCGACCGAGGATGCGGAGGGATGAGGCCGAAAGTCATGAGGCAGCCGCCTTGGAAGCGGTTCCTCCGGTTGTTTTCTTGGGGCGTGAATGAGCCCGCCAGGAATCTGAGCTCCTTTGCTCCTTCTGAGTCCCTTTGGACGAGGAGAATTGGGTCTTGCTGGAGCCTCGAAAGGACCGAAACCTCGACTGCCACTTCCTCTGTTGAGGTTTGCTCGATCTGGGCTGGGGTAAGGAGGAGTCTTTACCCTTGGACTGTTTAATGATCTCAGCCAATTGCTCACCAAACAGTCTGTCTCCAGATAGTGGCAAGCTGGTTAAACATTTCTTGGAAGCAGAATCTGCTTTCCATTCCTTTAACCACAAGGCTCTGCGCAAAACCACAGAGTTGGCAGACGCCATTGAGGTACGGCTCGTAGAGTCCAGGACAGCGTTGATAGCGTAAGTCGCAAACGCAGACATTTGCGAGGTTAGGGACGCTACTCGCGGCACTGCTGGACGTATGATAGAGTCCACTTGTGCCAGGCCAGCTGAAATAGCTTGGAGTGCCCACACGGCCGCGAATGCTGGAGCAAACGACGCGCCGATAGCTTCATAGACAGACTTTAACCAAAGGTCCATCTGTCTGTCATTGGCATCTTTAAGTGAAGCCCCATCTTCCACTGCAACTATGGATCTAGCCGCAAGCCTGGAGATTGGGGGGTCCACCTTTGGACACTGGGTCCAGCGTTTGACCACGTCAGGGGGAAAGGGATAACGTGTATCCTTAAGACGTTTGGAGAAACGCTTATCTGGATAAGCATGATGTTTCTGGACTGATTCTCTGAAGTCAGAGTGGTCCAGAAAAGTACTCAATTTACGCTTAGGATACCGGAACTGGAACTTCTCCTGCTGTGCAGCTGCCTCCTCTGCTGAAGGGGCTGGGGGAGAAATATCCAACAGTCTATTGATGGCCGCTATAAGGTCATTTACCATAGCGTCACCATCAGGGGTATCTAGATTGAGAGCGGTGTCAGGAGTAGATTCCTGATCACCCACCTCTGTCTCCTCATACAGAGCCTCGTCTCGCTGAGACCCTGACCAGTGTGATGACGGCGAGGGTCTTTCCTAGCGAGCCCGCTTAGGCTGCCTGGGACTGTCATCCGAGTCAGAGTCTTCAGCCTGTGATGCCTGGGACCCCCTTGAAGTACGGATTAGTTCCAACTGAGGGGGACCGGGGAGCATAGACACAGCAGTGTCCATGGTCTGAGAAACTGGCCTGGACTGCAAGGTTTCCAGGATTTTTGTCATAGTCACAGACATCTTATCAGCAAAAACTGCAAATTCTGTCCCCGTCACCGGGGCAGGGTTCACAGGCGTCTCTGCCTGGGCCACTACCACCATAGACTCTGGCTGACGAAGTGGCACAGGGACCGAACATTGCACACAATGGGGGTCATTGGAACCTGTCGGTAGATTAGCCCCACATGCGGCACAAGGAGTGCATACCGCCTGTGCCTTGGCACCCTTGCGTTTTGCGGATGACATGTTGTTGTCTCCTCAGAGCAATGAGGGTATAAGCCAAGAAGCGACTGTACAGTGCAATATAAATATATATATGGTACAGGGAAAAAATGCACCAAATAACACTGTGGCACTAGTGGGGCCAGCACTTATGTGCAGGTTACCGCCCGCATAAACGCGGGTGTGTGGTCGCCAGAGTCCCTTGTCTGAGTCCCCCAGAGCCTGTGTCCGTTCTCCAGCCAGACTGCATGCAGGAATGGCTGCCGGCGTCCTGTGGAGAGGGGCGGGCCCTCGGCGTGTTGAGACCAAGAGCGGGAAACTTGCGTCCCCACTGTGCCCAGTGAGAGGGCTGGAGCATGTAAATAAGGCTCCAGCCCTCGGCGCTGCCTATTGCACAGCGTCTCTCCCTTTCCCTGATTGACAGGGTGGGGGCGGGAACGAACCGTAACTAGGCCGCAAAAGCCGGGGACTAGATTTATGAGCGCTGCCGCCGTAAAAGCGCGGGCAGTGCGAGTCCCCGGCGCACTACAAGTCCCAGCGGCGCCGCCGCTCCCGGAGCGGCCGGCGCGGTAGTTCCCAAGACATAAAATCACTCAGCTAAGCTGCAGTGACTCTAACCCGAGCGCGCAGCGCTAGTGCCCCCGGCGCACTAGCACACCCAGCAAGCCTGGAGTGTGCGTGGCCTGTCTGTGCGGGGACACAGAGTACCTGAACGTTGCAGGGCCTTGTCCCTGACTGTACTCCGCTCCTCCAGCAGGGTCTCTGGGTCTGTGGATGGAGCTCGGCCTCAGGGTTTGGGGGCCGGTAAGATCCCACTTCCACAGAGCCCCTCAGGGGGATGGGGAAGGAAAGCAGCATGTGGGCTCCAGCCTCCGTACCCGCAATGGGTACCTCAACCTTACAAACCGCAAGTGGGGTGAGAAGGGAGCATGCTGGGGGCCCTATATGGGCCCTCTTTTCTTCCATCCGATAGAGTCAGCAGCTACTGCTGACTAAACAGTGGAGCTATGCGTGGATGTCTGACCTCCTTCGCACAAAGCAGAAAACTGGTGAGCCAGTGATCCCACTGGGGGTGTATAGCCAGAAGGGGAGGGGGCCTTACACTTTTTAGTGTAATTGCTTTGTGTGGCCTCCGGAGGCAGTGCTATACACCCAATCGTCTGGGTCTCCCAATGGAGCGCCGAAGAAAAAAATGACGTGGGCTTCGCCTAATTTTTGAGTCCAGCCGGGTACAACTAGGCAGCTGGGGATTGGAATCCACAGTGCAGGGTGCCCATGCTTTCTGGGCACCCCCACTGCGAATTGCAGTCCGCAGCCACCCCAGAAAATGGCGCTTTCATAGAAGCGCCATCTTCTGGCGCTGTATCCAACTCTTCCAGCTGCCCTGAAGCCGGGTGGCTAGCTAGGTAATAATGGGGTTAGGGCTAGCTGTATATTATCAGCTAGCCCTAAGCCCGAAATTCATGGTGTCACGCCAATATTAGACATGGCCACCATGAATTTCTAGTAATGATAAAAAAAAAACACAACACAGAGAAAAATATTTTTATTAGAAATAAAACACAACACAATTAGTGACTCCATCTTTATTGAAATAAACCCTCCTCCGCAGTAATCCTGGGTTAGGGTCCCGCGCCGTCCAATCAGGATCCAATATTATCTGATCGGTTTGCTGGAAGGCAAAGCGATCAGATGATGTGTCAGGATCAAGTGCCTGAATCCCATCACACATCAGCTGATTGTATAAAAGCCGATTATACAATCAGATGATGCATCAGTAGAAAAAAAAAAAAAAAATAATACTCACTTATGTGCTGTGCTGATTATTACCGGCAGCTCCTGGAGCGATCGATTGGACAGGAGTCTGATCCTATACGATCGCTGCCGGAGCTGCCGGTAATCAGCTGATGAAGTCCCCTGACGGCAGGAGCAGCTGATAGCCGGCCGGGCGCGAAAAAGCCGGCGACACCGCGATCAGCTGATGCGTCAGGTGACTGCATCAGGTGATAAGCGCCAGGTCCTGCAAGCAAGGTCCTGCCCCGGGGAGACTGCACACAGAGCGGCGGGACCGGGAGGAGCTGGGAGCGGACATGGCACCGGGACCCTGCGGACAGGTGAGTATATGACATTTTTTTTTTTCTACTGTTCACTTTGGTTTTCGCCGCTGCCTCCACCTCCCGCCCAGACATGGCGCCGCACGGAGCTGACATGCACAGGACGGGAGGTGGAGGCAGCGGTGACGGTACCGGGAGGATTCACGCTTCTGTGTTTACCAACAGAAGGAATCCTCTTCCTGTACACGTCACTGTAGTACCCACCCCTTGCGTTTATAGCTGCGTTTTTAGTCATAGAAACGCGGCTATATGCGTTATTCATTGCGTTTTTAACATCTCATTGAATTCAATGAGTGAAAAACGCAGAAATAATTGACATGCTGCGTTTTTGTGGTCACCACAAAAACGCAGCTAAAAAAAAAACGCTGTGTGAGGACAGCACTTCTGAAAACCCATTGACATTGCTGGGGAAGCAATGTCACTGCGTTTTCAGCACAAAAACGCGGTAAAAAACGCCGCTAAAAACGCGGCAAAAACGCCTAGTGCGCACATAGCCTTAGACTCTTTCTGTGCATGCATGAAAGCGTGTACACGATACCCCAGAGCTCTAGCTCTGCAGCTGCAGTGACGAGAAAGAAATAACAAAGACCGCTCTGCACGGGGTAGTCTTCTGGCCAGACATTCCCACAAGAACCCCTGGAAGTCTGTACCAATGCTACTAACGTATCTCGCTCTGTAAGAGACCCCAGGAACAACTCCTCTCAAGTAAGTAGGTAGCCACCCCTTGGGGCTGTAAGTCTCCCTCTAAGGACAGAAAACCACTAAAAGCAGGAGGAGAGGTTCTGCCTTTTAAATCTGTAGGTTTCCTGTCCTTGTGGGCAGATCCTGTCTATATAATTTAACTGTCAAAAATGTAATTTAAGGTAATCCATGACAATCCACAGCATTCTTTACACACTACCTTGTCAATTTCTTTCTGAAGTTTGTAAGCCTCTTCTTCAGTGAGCTCTGTGATCCGTGGCTCTCCAGGTTCCATTGCTTTCTGCTTGGCTGCTTGCTCATGTTCCCGCTTTGCAGCAGTACGCTCCTCCTGCTGAGCAGCCTTCTGTTCCCTCACTTCACAGGCTAGCTGGTTGTGGTGGTTGAAAGCTGTATTCATAAGCTGGAATTACATCAAACCACATGTATGAAAACCTGTGAAAGGTTAAAGTTCATCATGTCCAGTATATGAACCTCTCTCACCTTTTCAGCTGCTCCACTATCCCCGCCTACAAAGAAATCTGTTTTTCTTCTGAGAAAACCGAAAAAAGTATTTATTAACTGTAAAAAACAAACAAACCAAAATATATAGGTTAAGGACAACATTGCAGAGGCTTAAAGTATGTAATCAGAAAATGATCTAGTTTGGAAGTCAGGTTTTATATTCGGTATTAAAACATATTTTTTTCATTTGCAATGTCATTATCCATTTTAAAATAATCCTGAAAGAGTGCAGTTGTTCTAACCCTATTAATAGCTCGATGCTTCCAGTTCAATAGAGATCACTTCTCAGCAGTCATCTTATCAGTCAAGATTACAATTTAAGATGAAACCTATATACAAACAACAGGATCACACTTTTCATAGTAGGTAATAAGTGAGCCTGGAATCAGGCTCTCTTGCCCTATATTATCCTACTCTCAATTTAAATAGCAAGCACCAGCTGACAGATTCCCTTTAAAAGGGGTTGTCCACTACTTTTACATTGATATCCTATCCTTAGGGTAGGTCATCAATGTCTAAATCGGCTGGGGTCAGACACCCTGCACCACTGCCGATCAGCTATTCTCGGTCACCACAATTGCAGCAGGAAAGGCTCAGTTCCAGGGCTGCTAAGTCTTCGGACAGTGGCCATGACCGGGTACTGCATATCCCCCTCCTATTGATTAGAATGGGAGGTGGATATGCAGTACCTGGCCTTGGACGCTAACAGAAGGTGCTGGAACTGAGCATTTCCTGCTGCTGCTAGGACCGAGAACAGCTGATCAGCGAGGGTGTGGGCATGGGGTCCTGGCCGATTAGACATTGATGACCTACCCTAAGGATATTTGGACGCAGCTCAAAAACGCTACAAGTAGCGTTTTTGAAAAATGTTAAAAAACTGCAAGTCGCTGGATCCTCACTATAACTCATACCTCCCAACCGTCCCGGATACAGCGGGACTGTACCGGATTTCAGCGGGTGTCCCGGTGTCACGATCAGGAGGCTTTTATCCCGTGGCTCCGCCCACCCGCTCTCTCCCCGTCTGACTTTGGCTCTGTGTGCTGCCGCTGATATGGGTGGGCGGCAGCAGCACTTTCCTGGATGCTGGCGCTTTAAATCGGCACCGCAGCTCAGCCCAGTGCACTCACTGCTCACTGTGGGCTGCTTGTGTACGGAAGTAAATCTGTGGGCGGAGCCACCGAGCAACATGCTGAGCTCTGTCCACAGATGCAGAGACTGGAGGAAGAGGAGCTGCAGCACCAACGCTGTATGTGACCCCCCCCCCACCTACCCAACCCCCTCCTCACCAGAGCTATATGCCCCCCTCACCAAATTTGTATGCCCTCCAGCTCCCCCACCAGATCTATATGCCCCCCCAGATCTGTATGCCCCCAGCCCCCTCCCACCAGATATGTATCCCCCAGCCCCCCCTCACGAGATCTGTATGCCCCAGCAGCCCTCTCCTCACCAGAGCTATATGCCTCCAGCCACCCCCCCTCACCAGATCTGTATGCCCCCAGCCCCCTCACCAGATTTGTATGCCCCCCAGCCACCCCACCAGATCTATATGCCCCCCAGCACTGTATGCCTCCAGCCCCCTCCCACCAGATATGTACCCCAGCCCTCTCCTCACCAGAGCTATATGCCTCCAGCCACCCCCCCCTCACCAGATTTGTATGCCCCCATCCCCCCCATCGGAGCTGTATGTGCCCCCAGAGCTGTATAAGCCCCAACACCAGTGCTGTATGCCCCTTAGTAATATCTATGCTACCAGTAATTTGTATGCCCCACAGTAAAGTGTATTTCCCCCAGTAATGTGTGTACCCCTTAGTAACGTGTATGCCCCTCAGTGAAAAGAAGGGAATTTTGTTACTTACCGTAAATTCCTTTTCTTCTAGCTCCTATTGGGAGACCCAGACGATTGTTTTGTTTTGTGTTTTGTTTTGACGATTGGGTGTATAGCTACTGCCTCCGGAGGCCACACAAAGTATTACACTCAAAAGTGTAAGGCCCCTCCCCTTCTGGCTATACACCCCCAGTGGGATCACTGGCTCACCAGTTTAGTGCAAAAGCAAGAAGGAGGAAAGCCAATAACTGGTTAAACAATTCAATCCGAAGGAACATCGGAGAACTGAAACCATTCAACATGAACAACATGTGTACCCGAACAACCAAAAAATCCCGAAGGAACAGGGGCGGGTGCTGGGTCTCCCAATAGGAGCTAGAAGAAAAGGAATTTACGGTAAGTAACAAAATTCCCTTCTTCTTCGGCGCTCCATTGGGAGACCCAGACGATTGGGACGTCCAAAAGCAGTCCCTGGGTGGGTAAAGAAATACCTCATGTTAGAGCTGCAAAGACAGCCCTCCCCTACGGGGAGGCAACTGCCGCCTGCAGGACTCTTCTACCTAGGCTGGCGTCCGCCGAAGCATAGGTATGCACCTGATAATGTTTGGTAAAAGTGTGCAGACTCGACCAGGTAGGTACCTGGCACACCTGCTGAGCCGTAGCCTGGTGTCGTAATGCCCAGGACGCACCCACGGCTCTGGTTGAGTGGGCCTTCAGCCCTGATGGAACCGGAAGCCCAGCAGAACGGTAGGCTTCAAGAATTGGTTCTTTGATCCATCGAGCCAGGGTGGCTTTGGAAGCTTGCGACCCTTTACGCTGACCAGCGACAAGGACAAAGAGTGCATCCGGGCGGCACAGGAGCGCCGTGCGGGAATGTAGATCCTGAGTGCTCTCACCAGATCCAACAGATGCAAATCCTTTTCAAATTGATGGACTGGATGAGGACACAAAGAAGGTAAGGAGATATCTTGATTGAGATGAAAGTGGGATACCACCTTAGGGACAAAGTCCAGAATCGGACGCCGAACCCCCTTGTCCTGGTGAAGACCAGGAATGGAGATTTGCATGACAGCGCTGCTAGCTCGGACACTCTCTGAAGAGACGTGACCGCAACTAGAAAGGCCACTTTCTGTGAAAGACGGAAAAGGGAAACAACTTTCAAAGGCTCGAAAGGCGGCTTCAAGAGAGTCATTAGAACCTTGTTCAGACTCTAGAGCTCTAACGGCCGCTTGTACGGAGTGATGAGAAGACAAACTCCCTGCAGGAACGTGCGTACCTGCGGAAGTCGGCTAGGCGTTTCTGAAAAAATACAGATAGCGCTGAGACTTGTCCTTCAAGGGAGCTGAGCGACCAACCATTTTCCAACCAAGATTGTAGGAAGGAAGGAAAAATAGGCGACGCAAATGGCCAGGGAGAAACTCCTTGAGCAGAGCACCAAGATAAGAATATCTTCCACGATCTGTGGTAGATCTTGGCGGACGTTGGCTTCTTGGCCTGCGTCATGGTGACAACCACTCCTGAGATAATCCTGAAGACGCTATGATCCAGGACTCAATGGCTACACCGTCATGTTCAGGGCCGCAGAGTTCAGATGGAAAAAAGGGCCCTTGAAACAGCAAGTCTGGTCAGTCTGGTAGTGCCCACGGTTGGCCTACCGTGAGGTACCACAGATCCGGGAACCCCAACCTCCTCGGCCAATCTGGAGCGACGAGGATGGCGCGGCGACAGTCGGACTTGATCTTGCGCAGCACTCTGGGCAACAATGCCAGAGGTGGGACACATAAGGTAGCCGGGACTGCGACCAATGTTGAACTGAGGCGTCCGCCGCCAGAGCTCAATGATCGTGAGACTGTGCTATGAAGCCGGAACAAAGTTGTTGTGCCGTGACGCCATTATGTCGACGTCCGGCATCCCGTAGCGGCGACAGATCTCCTGAAACCCGTCCGGGTGAAGACACCATTCCCCTGCGTCCATACCTGGCGACTGAGGAAGTCTGCTTCCTAGTTTACCACGCCTGGGATGTGAACTGCGGATATGGTGGATGCTGCGTGTTCTTCCGTGGTGGTTGATGTATGCCACCGCTGTGGAGATATCCGACTGAATTCGGATGTGCTTGCTTTTCAGCCACTGCTGGAAGGCTTGTAGGACAAGATACACTGCTCTGATTTCCAGAACATTGATCTGAAGGGTGGACTCTTGCTGAATCCACGTACCTTGAGCCCTGTGGCAGAGAAAAAACTGCTCCCCACTCTGATAGACTCGTGCCTGTCGTAACTACCGCCCAGGATGGGGGTAGGAAGGACCTTTTTTCTGACCATGAGGTGGGAAGAAGCCACCACCGTAGAGATTCTTTGGCCGCCTGAGAAGGGAGACGTCTCTGTCGATGGGCGTCGACTTCCCGTCTCATTGGCGGAGAATGTCCCATTGTAGTGGACGCAGATGAAACTGCGCGAAAGGGACTGCCGCCATTGCTACCATCTTACGTGAGAAGTGCATGAGGCGTCTCAAAGTGTGCGACTGATCCTAAGGAGAGATTGCAGCCTTGTCTGTAGTGAACGCTGTTTGTCAAGCGGAAGCTTCACTATCGCTGAGAGAGTATGAAACTCCATGCCTAGATATGTTAGTGATTGGCCCGGGGTCGGATCTGACTTTGAAAAGTTGATGATCCACCCGAAACTCTGGAGAGTCTCCAGCGCAACGTTCGGCTGTGTTGGCATGTTCCTTAAGAAGGTGCCTTGACAAGTAGATCTCCCAAACACGGGATCACAGAGTGACCTTGAGATTGCAGGACTGGTACTACTGCTGCCATGACCTTAGCGAAGACCCGTGGGGCTATCGCCAGCCGGAAGGCAGAGTTACGAACTGAAGGTGTTCGCGTCTTATAACAAAGCGTAGAAACGCTGGAGCTCTGGATCAATCGGCACTTGGGGATAAGCATCCTTGACGTCTATCGATGTTAGGAAATTTCCTTGAAACATTGAGGCGATGACGGAGCGGGGGATTACATCCGGAACCGCCTGGTGTTCACGAGCTGGTTGAGCCGTGTTAGATCCAAAACGGGACGGAAATACTCGTCCTTTCTTGGCATCGCAAATAATTCGGAGTAAAAACCGTGACCTTGTTCCTGAAGAGGAAACGGGGTTCACCACTCGTTGTGCCTTTAGAGTGCCCACCGCCTGCAGAAGAGCATCGGCTCGGTCGGGAGGTGGAGAAGTTCTGAAGAATTGAGTTGGAGGACGAGAACTGAACTCTATCCTGTACCCGTGAGACAGAATGTCTCTCACCCAACGGTCTTTGACCTGTGACAGCGAAATATCGCCAAGGCGGGAGAGCCTGCTACCGACCGAGGATGCGGAGAGAGGAGGCCGCAAGTCATGAGGAAGCCTCTTGGAAGTGGGTTTTCAGGCTGTCTTTTTTGGGCGTGACTGAGCCCGCCAAGAAACTGAGCTCCTCTGATCCTTTTGAGTCCTCTTTGGACGAGGAGAAATGGGACCTGCCCGAGCCTTGAAAAGACCGAAAACCCCGACTGTCCCTTGGTATGTTGGGGTTTGTTTTGTCTGGGCTGAGGTAAGGAAGAATCCTTACTCTTGAACTGTTTAATGATTACATCTCACGCACACTAAACAGTCGGTCAGCAGAACAAGGCAAACTGGTTAAGCCCTTTTTTGGAAGCCGAATCTGCCTTCCATTCAGTTAACACCCAGGCCCTGCGTAAAACCACGGAGTGAGCGGACGCCACTGCCGTACGGGTCGTAGAGTCCAGGACAGCATTAATCGCATAAGACGCAAATGCAGACATTTGGGCGGTTAAGGATGACACTTGCGGAACAGATGTACGTGTGACCGCGTCCATCTGTGTAAGACAAGCTGAAGTAGCTTGGGGTGCCTCTACGGCTGCGAAAGCTGGAGCTAACAGCGCGCCGATAGCCTCATAGATGGATTTCGACCAGAGATCCCTCTGTCTGTCAGTGGCATCTTTAAGTGCAGCCCCATCTTCCACTGCAACTATGGATCTAGCTGCAAGCTGGAGATTGGAGGATGCCCCTTGGGACACTGGGTCCAGCCATTGCCCACGTCAGGGGGTAGGGATAACGTGTATCCTCAGCCGTTTGGAGACGCGCTTAACTGGATAAGCGTGGTGTTCCTGGACTGCCTGTGTAAAGTCAGGGTGGTCAAGGAAAGTATTTAATTTACGCTTGGGATACGTGAATGGAATTTCTCCTGCTATGAAGCTGACTCTTCCACTGGAGGAGCTGGGGGAGAAATAACTAACATTCTATTGATGGACGCTATGAGATTATTGACTATGGCGTCACCATCAGGTGTATCCAGATTGAGAGCGGTCTCAGGATTAGATCTTGAGCAGCTACCTCCGCCACATCACACAGAGAGTCCGCTTGCTGGGACCCTGACTAGTGTGATGAAGTCGATGGCCGCTCATAGTGAGCCTCTCAGACTATCTGGGACTGTCATCCGTGTCAGAGCCGTCACTCTGGGAAGCACATGACCCCTCGGAGCTCAAAGTTGTTCCCACTGAGGGGGACCATGGATAATGATGAACAGTGGCCATGGATTTGAGAGACTTGTCTGGACTGCAAGGCTTCTAGTCTCATAGCCATAGTCTCAGAAAATCTGTCAGTAAATACTGCAGGCTCCGTCCCCATGTCCTGGACGGTTAGCAGAGACTCCGTAGTATACAATGGGGGTCTATGTACACTGCCGGCCATATAGCCGTACATGCTGTACCGGCTGCATAGAAAACATGTGCTTCTGCACCTCTGTTTTACACAGACAATATGCTGTTATGTCCTCCGCACAATCAAGGAGGGTATATACAAAAATGCCACCAAACAGTGCAATGCATAGTGAATAAGCATATATGTATATGTGTACTTCGGCACTAGTGGAGTCAGCCCCACAGGTGCTGTTTAACGCCTGGTCACAGCGGTTGTGTGACTATCCGAATCCCTGCCAGGGATCCCTAAACTTGTCTCTTCTGTCGCTACAGAAAAAACACTGACAAGAATGGCTGCCGGCGTCCTGTGTAGAGGAGGAAGCCGTGGGCGTGCCTGCGAAAGTGCGGGAATCCGGCTTCACAGTGTACACAGTGAGAGGGGTGGAGTATGCAAAGCATACTCCAGCTCTCAGCGCTGCCGTGCTGTGCAGCGTCACGCCCCTACCCTGACTGGCAGGTCTGTGGGCGGAAACGAAGTGAGACTAGGCCGCACAAGCCGGGGACTCGAGTTGATAAGCGCGGCCGGCATATAAGCCTTGGTCGGCGCGGAAGTCCCCGGCGCACCACAAGTCCCAGCCGCGCCCGAAATAAAAATGGCAACGGCGGTTAGCGCGGTAGTCCCCTAATACACTAACACACCCAGCAAGCTGTAGTGTGCGATGGCACTAGTGCGGGCAGCGCCGCCGTCCCTGGCGCACTAACACACCCAGCAATGCTGCCGTGTGTCTGCGCGGTCCCCACAGGGACACAGAGTACCTTAACGTAGCAGGGCCATGTCCCTGAGGATACTCCGCTCCATGTCCAGCAGATTCCCAGGAGCTGTGGATGGAGCACGGCCTCAGTGCCTGGAGGCCGGTAAGATCCCACTTCACCAGAGCCCTCAGGGGGATGGGGAAGGAAAACAGCATGTGGGCTCCAGCCTCCGTACCCGCAATGGGTACCTCAACCTTAACAAACACCCGACAAGAGTGGGGTGAGAAGGGAGCATGCTGGGGGCCCTTTAGTATGGGCTCTCTTTTCTTCCATCCGATATAGTCAGCAGCTACTGCTGACTAAACAGTGGAGCTATGCGTGGATGTCTGACCTCCTTCGCACAAAGCACAAAACTGGTGAGCCAGTGATCCCACTGGGGGTGTATAGCCAGAAGGGGAGGGGCCTTACACTTTTGAGTGTAATACTTTGTGTGGCCTCCGGAGGCAGTAGCTATACACCCAATCGTCAAAACAAAACACAAAACAAAACAATCGTCTGGGTCTCCCAATGGAGCGCCGAAGAAACACAGACTTTCTTCACTGATGTGTTAAACACGCATATGTCCCTTCATACTCCGTGATTCATGGCACACAGTGGTTGTCCATGTGCAATCCATGATACGTGATCCGTACTCCGTGATTGCACATGGACATATACTCACCTGCCCCCGCTCCTGCTCTCCGTGGTGCTGAAGAGTCCTGCGATTCAGCATCCAGCCACCGCTCTCTCACCTCTGCAGCTACTTCCGGGGTCGGCTCTGGCTGCATAAATGAATATGCATGCTATAATGAACCAGGCAGGAAGAAGCAGAGAGCAGCTGCCGAATACAGCATCACTGGAGAAGGTGAGTTTGAAAAGCTTTTTATTTTAAATGTCCGTGTTTTTCTGGTATGTGTTTCACGGATCACACCATAGTGTGGTCTGTGGGACATCAGTGATGCCAGAAAAAAACAGACATGTTTCTGTGCGGCAATCACGGATACGCATGTACGCCGCACGGAGACACGGTCAGTGAAATCACTGATGTGTGTGCAGACCCATTGATTATAATGGGTCTGCATAGGTCAGTGATTCTGGTATGTATAAAAACTAGCACATACATACCAGAATCACTGACATCTGAAACAGGCCTAATATGTATGCCCCTCAAGTACTGTCTATGCCCCAAGACCCTCCTGTGCTGAATATACTGTAGCCCCCAGCCCCTCCTGTGCTGTGTATACTGTAGCCCCCAGCCCCTCCTGTGCTATATATACTGTAGCCTCCAGCCCCTCCTGTGATGTGTATACTGTAGCCCCAGCCACTCCTGTGCTGTATATTATATATATATATATATTATATATATATATATATATATATATATATCCAGGGCCGGATTATAGGCGGGGCAAGCGGGGCTCCAGCCCAGGGGCCCCACCAAAAGCACCAAAAGAGCTTCTAAGGGGGCCCCCACCACCAGGGCCATACTTGTCAGCATTTTATTTTTTTTTTCTTCACACCCTCTCCCCCTCCGTAAAGACAGTCTAATAAATCAGCTGTGTTTTCGGAGGAGGGGGGGGGCGGTGCACCGACATTTATTTGTATCTGCATCTTTAAGACGCAAAAACAAACTGCGGGCACAGGACGCTGAATGACCCCGGAAGTACCAGCGATTGCACTTCCGGGGTCAGAGGTGTGCCAATGAGCTCCCTGCTATGTGCTGCGGCCATCATGGGCGTACCCAGCGAGGGGCGGGGGGGCACCTGCCCCCCCCCTTCCTAGAAGCAGGGGCACGGTGTAATGGGCCGCTGTATGTGCAGCCACGCTCCTCCGCAGTGTGTGCATGCAGGCCCGACACACTAGCTGCAGCAGGAGCAGGAGGCAGCGCTGTGCTGTGCCGGCTCAGCTGTGTGCCCGGCATGCACACAATGCAGAGGAGCGCAGCGGAGCCGGAGCCGGTGCTCGCAGCTTCCTCCTTCTTCCTATTCAAATGTATTTGCGTCTTTCAGACGTAAATACATTTGAACAGCGCGCCGGGACTGGGCCCCGCCCCCGACGTGCAGCAACGTGATGAGATCAGCACCTTGCTGACGTCATCACAGTGCTGCGGGCGCCGGCACACAGGGGACATCAGATGGTAAGCGCTCCATGAAGGAGCCGAAGAGACAGGTTTAATTAGTGATGATGAGTGGGGAGGGGCTGAAGACACATAACGGGGAACATCTGTGAAGGAAGTGGAACACAGCTTTGTGACAGGCAGAGGGGGAGTACTGTATTCCGAGGGACGAGGGGGGGGAGGCAGAAGTGTGTAGGGATGGGGCAGTGTGATTTGTGTGTGTAGGGGGTGATGAGGGTTACATTGTATTGTGTGTGGGGGGGAGGGGTAATGGGGGGGTGCATTGTGTGTGTGTGGGGGGTGATGGGTGGGTGCATTGTATGTGTTTTGTGTGGGGGGAGTAATGGGGGGTGCATTGTATTTGTGTGTGTGTGTAGGGAGTAATGGTGGGTGCAGTGTGTGTGTGTGTGTGTGTGTGTGTTTGTAGGGGGTGATGGGTGCATTGTGTGTGTAGGGGGTGATGGGGGATGCATTGTGTGTGTGTGTGTGTGTGTGTGTAGGGGGTGCATTGTGTGTGTGTAGGGGGTGCATTGTGTGTGTGTAGGGGGTGCATTGTGTGTGTGTGTGTGTGTAGGGGGTGCATTGTGTGTGTGTGTGTGTGTGTGTAGGGGGTGCATTGTGTGTGTGTGTAGGGGGTGCATTGTGTGTGTGTGTGTGTGTGTGTGTGTAGGGGTAAAGGGGAGTGCATTGTGTGTGTGTAGGGGTAAAGGGGAGTGCATTGTGTGTGTGTAGGCGGTAAAGGGGGGTGCATTGTGTGTGTGTGTGTGTGTGTGTAGGGGGTGATGGGTGGGTGCAGTGTGCGCGCGTGTCAGAGCTGTGCGCGCGCGTGTCAGAGCTGTGCGCGCGCGTGTCAGAGCTGTGCGCGCGCGTGTCAGAGCTGTGCGCGCGCGTGTCAGAGCTGTGCGCGCGCGTGTGTGTCAGAGCTGTGTGCGTGTCAGAGCTGTGTGCGTGTCAGAGCTGTGTATGCGTGTCAGAGCTGTGTATGCGTGTCAGAGCTGTGTATGCGTGTCAGAGCTGTGTATGCGTGTCAGAGCTGTGTATGCGTGTCAGAGCTGTGTATGCGTGTCAGAGCTGTGTATGCGTGTCAGAGCTGTGTATGCGTGTCAGAGCTGTGTATGCGTGTCAGAGCTGTGTGTGCGTGTCAGAGCTGTGTGTGCGTGTCAGAGCTGTGTGTGCGTGTCAGAGCTGTGTGTGCGTGTCAGAGCTGTGTGTGTGTGTCAGAGCTGTGTGTGTGTGTGCGTGTCAGAGCTGTGTATGCGTGTCAGAGCTGTGTATGCGTGTCAGAGCTGTGTATGCGTGTCAGAGCTGTGTATGCGTGTCAGAGCTGTGTATGCGTGTCAGAGCTGTGTGTGCGTGTCAGAGCTGTGTGTGCGTGTCAGAGCTGTGTGTGCGTGTCAGAGCTGTGTGTGTGTGTCAGAGCTGTGTGTGTGTGTGTGTGTCAGAGCTGTGTGTGTGTGTGTGTGTCAGAGCTGTGTGTGTGTGTGTCAGAGCTGTGTGTGTGTGTGTGTGTCAGAGCTGTGTGTGTGTCAGAGCTGTGTGTGTGTGTCAGAGCTGTGTGTGTGTGTGTGTGTGTGTGTGTGTCAGAGCTGTGTGTGTGTGTGTGTGTGTGTGTGTGTGTGTGTGTGTGTGTGTCAGAGCTGTGTGTGTGTGTGTGTGTGTGTGTGTGTGTCAGAGCTGTGTGTGTGTGTGTGTGTGTGTGTGTGTGTGTGTGTGTCAGAGCTGTGTGTGTGTGTGTGTGTGTGTGTGTCAGAGCTGTGTGTGTGTGTGTGTGTGTCAGAGCTGTGTGTGTGTGTGTGTGTGTGTGTGTGTGTGTCAGAGCTGTGTGTGTGTGTGTGTGTGTGTGTCAGAGCTGTGTGTGTGTGTGTGTGTGTGTGTGTGTCAGAGCTGTGTGTGTGTGTGTGTGTCAGAGCTGTGTGTGTGTGTCAGAGCTGTGTGTGTGTGTGTGTCAGAGCTGTGTGTGTGTGTGTGTGTCAGAGCTGTGTGTGTGTGTGTGTGTCAGAGCTGTGTGTGTGTGTGTGTGTCAGAGCTGTGTGTGTGTGTGTGTGTGTCAGAGCTGTGTGTGTCAGAGCTGTGTGTGTGTGTGTGTGTCAGAGCTGTGTGTGTGTGTGTGTCAGAGCTGTGTGTGTGTGTGTGTCAGAGCTGTGTGTGTGTGTGTGTCAGAGCTGTGTCTGTGTGTGTGTAAGAGCTGTGTGTGTGTGTGTGTCAGAGCTGTGTGTGTGTGTGTGTCAGAGCTGTGTGTGTGTGTGTGTGTGTGTCAGAGCTGTGTGTGTGTGTGTCAGAGCTGTGTGTGTGTGTGTCAGAGCTGTGTGTGTGTGTGTGTGTGTGTCAGAGCTGTGTGTGTGTGTGTGTGTGTGTGTGTCAGAGCTGTGTGTGTGTGTGTGTGTCAGAGCTGTGTGTGTGTGTGTGTGTCAGAGCTGTGTGTGTGTGTGTGTGTGTGTCAGAGCTGTGTGTGTGTGTGTGTGTGTGTGTGTGTCAGAGCTGTGTGTGTGTGTGTGTGTGTCAGAGCTGTGTGTGTGTGTCAGAGCTGTGTGTGTGTGTCAGAGCTGTGTGTGTGTCAGAGCTGTGTGTGTGTGTGTGTGTGTCAGAGCTGTGTGTGTGTGTGTGTGTGTGTGTGTCAGAGCTGTGTGTGTGTGTGTCAGAGCTGTGTGTGTGTGTGTGTGTGTGTCAGAGCTGTGTGTGTGTGTGTGTGTGTGTGTGTGTGTGTCAGAGCTGTGTGTGTGTGTGTGTGTGTGTGTGTGTGTCAGAGCTGTGTGTGTGTGTGTGTGTGTGTGTGTGTGTGTCAGAGCTGTGTGTGTGTGTGTCAGAGCTGTGTGTGTGTGTGTGTCAGAGCTGTGTGTGTGTGTGTGTCAGAGCTGTGTGTGTGTGTGTGTGTGTGTGTGTCAGAGCTGTGTGTGTGTGTGTGTGTCAGAGCTGTGTGTGTGTGTGTGTGTGTGTGTCAGAGCTGTGTGTGTGTGTGTGTCAGAGCTGTGTGTGTGTGTGTGTGTGTGTGTGTGTGTGTGTGTCAGAGCTGTGTGTGTGTGTGTGTAAGAAGCAGTCTGTGCAGCCCCCCAGAACTATATGGGTCCCCCAGAGCGCTATGTCACCCATCCCAGTAATGAGTACACCACCAGAGCTGTTTGCCACTCCAGTAACGTCTATGCCCCCTGCCCCTCCTGTAATGTATATATTGTAGCCCCCAGCCCCTCCTGTGATGTATATACAGCAGTGCTGTCAGTTTGCAGTCACGTCTGTTAGTGACAGCCATCGTGAAACACAGCCACATGTCCTAAAGGAGCTGGACGGAAACAAGCGGGAGAGGTGAGTGAGGCTGCTGGCGATTTCCCCATATTAATACCTGTAAGGGCTCATGCGCACGTAACTACTGAATATTCTGCAGCGATTTGACAGCACATGTGCGCGTCAAATCGCTGCAGAAACACTGCATAATGGATGCAGTTTTTCTTTACAAAAAATGCCGATTTCATGCGCTCTGGCTGCTTCCCCCACCATAGACAGAGTGGGAGCTGCATTTATAGCGCACGGAATAATTGACATGCTCATTTTATGAACTCACAGATTTGGGTCAACATTTTAGCACCCAAATCGCTGCGTTCATAAAAGCAACGTGTGCACGTATCATGCACAATCTACATAGCTTGTATAGGGGACGCAGGACGCATGCATTTACACTGCAGTGCTATACGCAGCATAAATGCATGGAATTACGCAACGTGCGCACGAGTCCTAATGCGTCTGTGTCTGCATGTATGTCAGTGTATATGACCGTGCATATATTTGTCTGTTTATATGTATTTTTCTGAATTTGTCTTCAAATATGTATATATACGTCTGTGTGTGGATGGGGTCCACTGAGACTCTTTCACCCGGAGGCCACAAAAACCTGGAGCCATCCCTGGCTGCCTTAACATTGGGATCAATAAAAAAATATGTGAGTAAGGTTCTGTACACACGTTGTGTATTTGCATGCAGTTACGCTGCGATCTGCACCGCAGCGTAACTGCATGCGTCCTGCGTCCCCAGCACAATCTATGAAGATTATGCAGGAGCCGTCCGCACGTGGCGTATTAGAGTGTAGCGATTCGGCTGCTGCCTGAAGCGCTGCGTTCTAAGAAGTGACATGTCACTTCTTTCATGTGCTTTGGATGCAGCCCCTGCTCTGTCCATGGGAGGGGCTGCACTCAGAGCGCATGAAATTGGCTCTTCATTACGGACTCTTTCTGTAGCGATTTGAAGCGCACGTGTGCTGTTCAAATCGCTGCAGAAATTTCTGCAGAGACAAACGCAACGTGCGCACATAGCCTAACTCTACTTTCTGTGTATAAGTGACGGATGTGAGTGATCCTGGACTGTATCTGTATTGTAGTACTGTAAATCTGAATGTGGCAGAACAGGATAAGATAAATGTTCATTGGATTTATATCTAAATGCTACGGTTCGCGCTCTACTGTTATAGCTAAAAATGTTAACGTTATGGGGCCCCCACCAGATTTTCTGCCCAGGGGCCCCCACCAACCTTAATCCGGCCCTGTATAATATATCTAAAACCCCTATCCTCCCTTGTGATACATACACAGCAGTGTCAGTGTGCACTGTGCGTGGCTAGGTCTGTTAAAGGGGTGGTTCACCCATATTTTTTATTGTCTAGATCGATATTATATTGAGAAACAATGTTTCTCTCAAATACCTTGTGTTGGCAATAGTGCCTGTGAGAGGCGCAATTGCAGACCGCTGTTCCCCGTCCAGTGACGTACCCGTCCAATGCTGCCACGTCACATCCATGCGGCCGGCTGCGTTCTGAGCCCATCTTCTCCCTGCTCCACCTCCTCCTCCCTCACAGCACATCTCTTGCTTGCAGCGTTCTGCGAGGAGGGAGGAGGGAGGGGGGAGCATGAGACTCGCCGTGCTGTGCTAGGAGGGAGGAGGAGGGGGGAGCAAATGGGCTGTGACAGCAGTGAAACACCGCTCACAGCTCAGAGTCTGGAAGACTGTAGCCGGCCGCACGGATGTGACGTGTAAGGCTACTTTCACACATCAGTTTTTTGCCATCAGGTTCAATCCGGAAAAAAACGGGTAAAACGGATCCGGTACCGCATCCGTTTTTTCCCCATAGACTTGCATTGGTACCGGATTGTACCGGATGGCTTTGCGTTGCATCCGTTTTTTTCCGGATGCGGCAAAATTAGTTAAAGCGGCGGCCGGAGGCAACGTAGCTTGCAACGTTTTTTTGTCCGGCAAAAAAAACGCATCGCGCCGGATCCGGCGCGATACGGCGTGTTTTACAATAGAAGCCTATGGACGCCGGATCCGGCGTAATGCGGTAAAAAACGGATGCGGCCGCCGGATCCGTTTTTCTAAACTGAGCATGCTCCAATGTAATTAACAAAACGGATCCAGCCAAAAAACGGACGAAAAGGATGCAAAAACGGATGCAAACCGTATCCACCGGATCCGTTTTTTAACGGATCCGGCATAACGGATCCGTTAAAAAACGGATCCGGTGGATACGGTTTTCACTTTTTTTTCAGGATCCGTTGGATCAGGAAAAAAAAGGACTGTGCCTGAATACAGAAAACTGATGTGTGAAAGTAGCCTAAAGCATTGGACGGGTACGTCACTGGACGGGGAGCAGCGGTCTGCAATAGCGCCTCTCACAGGCACTATTGACAACACAAGGTATTTGAGAGAAACATTATTTCTCAATATAATATCGATCTAGACAATAAAAAATATGGGTGAACCACCCCTTTAAAGTGATGCCAAGTGATCACATGCTCGAGGAAGAGCTGGACAGAGACAAGCGGGGTAGGTGAGTGCGGCTGCTGCCGGCTTCCCCATGTTATTACCTTCAATGTGTGTATATATATGATGTATATATCTATGTATGTCAGTGTAGATGACTGTGTATAGATTTGTCTGTTTATATGTATTTTAGGGAATTTGTGTTCAAATATGTACTGTATATGTGCGTATGCCTGTACCCATTATCAGGACTCACTGTGTCCTGGAGGCAGCGGGTCCTGACCTGCGGGGCTGCACGTCTCCTCCGCAGGAGACCACAGCTGCCTGTGCCCACGATCAGGACTCGCTGTGTCCTGGAGGCAGCGGGTCCTGACCTGCGGGGCTGCACGTCTCCTCCGCAGGAGAACGCAGCTGCCTGTGCCCACGATCAGCGTTCAGTGCGCTGCGGTCTCCTGCTGTGTTCTCCCTATGGAGGACGCATGCAACTGCAGCAAACAATTGATATGCTGCAGTCTGGAAAGATGGAAAGACGCTCCGCAGGTCAATGTTTGCTACAGAAAAAATAAGCACAATGGGCAGGAGATTTCTAGAAATCCATCCACTGTGCTTGTACTGTACAATGCAGCGTTTTGGACACAGCAAAAACATGCTACATTCAAAATGCTGCAAACACTAATCGTGGGCACGCAGCCTTAAACAATGTCATCAAAAGTGCTGAAAAGGATTGGATGTGGGCGTGACAGATCGCAAAATGGGTGTGGTTAGGGGCGTGGCTTAAAATTGTGCAGCGCGCATAGCGCGCCGCATACTTTGTCCCTCTTTCTCATCTTTAAATGTTGGGAGGTATGCTATAACGCATGTGAACGCTTGTTGACGCACGTCCATTGCAAATGCATTAAAATGAAAACGCATTTGCACTGGATCCGTTTCTGCGTTAAAAAAACGTTCACGACGCATGTTAAAAAAAAGTAGCGTGAAAGCAGCCTTAGGCTGCTTTCACACTACGTCTTTTTAACATGCGTCCTGAACGTTTTTTTAACGCAGAAACGGATCCAGTGCAAATGCGTTTTCATTTCAATGCATTTGCAATGGACTCGCGTTAACATGCGTTCACCTGCGTTTGCGTGCGTTATAGTGAGGATCCAGCGACTTGCAGTTTTTTAACATCTTTCAAAAACGCTACTTGAAGCGTTTTTGAGCTGCGTCTAACTTCTGCAAATTGCTGGATCCTGACTAAACAGCACGCAAACGCATGTGAACGCTGGCATGCTGATAGGCAGGATCCTGCTTGCTCTACTGAGCATGCCCAGAAACCAGCCTGTCTCTCCCCCTCCCTCTCCCCCACCTGAGAGCTGCGGACACTCGTAACCAAGGTAAACATCGGGTAACCACTTATCTTAGTTACCCGATGTTTACGTTGGTAACGTGTGCAGGGAGCCCGGCTCCTAGCAGCTGCAGACGCTTGTAACCAAAGTAAATATCGGGTATCCAAGCAAGTATACCCGATGTTTACCTTGGTTACGAGCCTCGCAGCTGTCAGATGCCGGCTCCCAGTCTGGCACGTTTAGTTCCACTCACTCCCGATCACATGACTCCAATGCCCGCCCCTAAACATCCAGTGACAGGATCCTGCAAAGTAAGGCTGCTTTCACACATCCGGCTTTTGCAATGCGGCACAATCCGGCACTTTGCAGGAAAACCGCAACCGGTTTTTTTTTGCTGCCGGTTGCGTTTTTCCTGCATAGACTTTAATTAGTGCCGCATTGTGCCGCATGGGCTTGCGTTCGGTCCGGTTTTTGACGCATGCGGCAGATTTAGCCGATGCGGTGGCTGGATGGAACGTTCCCTGGCACGTTTTTTGCTCCGGCAAAAAAAAAACCGCATCGCGCCGCATCCGGCCGATGCGGCGCTTTTCCCAATGCATCCCTATGGATGCCGGATGCGGCAAAAACCGCATCCGGCCGCCGCATGCGGTTTTTGCCACTGCGCATGCTCAGTAGCATGCCGCAAGCGGCAAAAACCAGACCGGCCGCATGTAAAAAACGTATGCAAAGGATGCGGTGTTTTCACCGCATCCGTTGCATAGGCTTCACAGCCGGATTGAGCCGCACTGCTCAAACCGGATGTGTGAAAGCAGCCTAAGGCTATGTGCGCACTTACCGGATTTTGCCGCGCATTTTCCGCGGATTTGCTGCATGTTTCGCTGCAGAAAATGTTCATAACATCTCTGCAGTGAATCACCAGCAAATCCTATGGAGAAAAAAATTCCTGTGCGCACTGGGCGGAATTTGACAGCTGCATGTTTTGCTGCGGGAATCCCGCAGCAAAAACAAGTGCATGTCACTTCTTTTCCGCACATCGCTGCGGGATTTCACTCCATTGACTCAATGTTAATCATGAAATCCCGCAGGGAATAACGCAGGCAGCAAATTCTGTGCGGTTCACTGCGTTTTCCTGCGTTATTCCCTGCGGTATTTCGCGGTTTACCTCCGGTAATGTGCATCGCCTGTCTGCGGTTTTGCAGGGAAGTGATGTCATTACAGGAAGAGGAAGCCGTGCAGAGAATAAACACACACAGATCACACACACAGACATCACAGACATAGATCACAGACACAGACACATAGAACACATATAGAAAGAAAACGGAAATATAGAAAACAAAGAACGTGGGCTCCGCTGCATATTTACCTTCCAGCCGAGGTAAGCACACAGAGGCGGCCCGGTATTCTCAGGCTGGGGAGGGAGAGGGGCAGGGATAATGTCCCCTGCCTCACTCCCGCAGCCGAGAATATCAGCCGCAGCTGCCCCGGCACTGTTGCATGCATTATGCGACAATACCGGCGTGTCCTCGGCTCTTCTTGCCACTGTGTAGCAGTGGTGGCAAGATAATACAAGGGGTTAATGGTGATGGGGGACCACCGCCATTAACCCCAGGCTTGATCATGGCAGCGTCTATGTGACAGCTGACATGATCAACCCGTAAGTAAAGTGAAAAAAACAGACACCGAAAAATCCTTTATTTTAAATAAAACCAACAAGCCTCGTTCACCATTTTATTAACCCCTCCCAAACAAAGCTCCGGCGTAATCCATAGGTCCGACATAATCCACAGCTCCGGCTCCGGCGTCCTGCACTGCTGACATCCAGCCGCGACTGTCACAGACACTGCTGAATGAAAGCAGCAGACAGCAGAGGTAATTACCGGTCATTTCCCACGGCCGGTAATGTGAACTCACTGCCGACCATGGGAAATGCAGCGATCTGTCATCTATCTATCCTTCTATCTATCCCTCTATCTATTCTTCTGTCTATCTACTATCTCAGAATTAAATGACTTTTTTTTTTCAATGTGCTTTATTGCATTGAATGCAATAAAGCACATCCCAACCCGCACGCGGCAAAACCGCGGCAATACCGCGAATAATACCGCAGTAAAACCGCGCCAAACCGCATGCGGTTTTCGGGTGCGGTTTCCCGCGGGTGCGGTAATCTTTGAGAGGATGCGGAATTTTCACAAGAAAATTCCATTTCCCAGTGCGCACAGAGCCTAAGGCTCTGTGCGCACTGGGAAGTGGAATTTTCTTGAGAAAATTCCGCATGCCCTCAAAGATTACCGCACCCGCGGTAAAAAACCGCGGGAAACCGCACCCGAAAACCGCATGCGGTTTGCCGCGGTTTGACCGCAGTATTATTCGCGGTATTGCCGCGTGCGGGTTGGGATGTGCTTTATTGCATTCAATGCAATAAAGCACATTGAAGAAAAAAAAAAAAAAAAAAAAGTCATTTAATTCTGAGAGTAGATAGACAGAAGAATAGATAGAGGGATAGATAGATAGACAGAGGGATAGATAGATAGATGACAGATCGCTGCATTTCCCACGGTCGGCAGTGAGTTCACATTACCGGCCGTGGGAAATGACCGGTAATTACCTCTGCTGCTTTCATTCAGCCTGTGTCTGTGACAGTCGCGGCTGGATGGAAGCAGCGCTGGACGTCGGACCTGGATTACGCCGGAGCTTTGTTTGGGGGGGGTTAATAAAGCCACTGCTACACGGTGGCAAGAAGAGCCGAGGACACGCCGGTATTGTCGCATATTGCATGCGACAGTGCCGGGGCAGCTGCGGCTGATATTCTCGGCTGCGGGAGTGAGGCAGGGGACATTATCCCTGCCCCTCTCCCTCCCCAGCCTGAGAATACCGGGCCGCCGCTGTGTGCTTACCTCGGCTGGACGGTAAATATGCAGCGGAGCCCACGTTCTTTTTTTTCTATATTTCCGTTTTCTTTCTATGTGTGTTCTATGTGTCTGTGTCTATGTGATCTATGTGTCTGTGTCTGTGTGTTCTGTGTCTGTGATGTGTGTGTGTTTACTCTCTGCTTTGCTTCCTCTTCCTGTAATGACATCACTTCCCTGCAAAACCGCAGACAAGCGATGTACATTACCGGAGGTAAACCGCGAAATACCGCAGGGAATAACGCAGGAAAACGCAGTGAACCGCACAGAATTTGCTGCCTGTGTTATTCCCTGCGGGATTTCTTGATTAACATTGAGTCAATGGAGTAAAATCCCGCAGCGATGTGCGGAAAAGAAGTGACATGCACTTGTTTTTGCTGCGGGATTCCCGCAGCAAAACATGCAGCTGTCAAATTCCGCATAGTGCGCACAGCATTTTTTTTCTCCATAGGATTTGCTGGTGATTCACTGCAGAGATGTTATGAACATTTTCTGCAGCGAAACATGCAGCAAATCCGCGGAAAATCCGCGGCAAAATCCGGTAAGTGCGCACATAGCCTAACACATGCGTTTGCATGCGTTTTTTGCTGCAAAAGCAGGATCCGCTTTTGCAGCAAAAAAACGTTCAGGACGCATGTTAAAAAGACGTAGTGTGAATTAGTTATAATCAGTGTGTGAAGTGCATAAGTGACGGGTAAAGGAGTAAGTGGGGGAAGGTTGTTTAGCGTTAACAGCGGGCCACAGGGCGCGAGTGACTGGGGTTAAGTGGTCGGCGGGTTAAAGGGCGCGAGTGACTGGGGTTGATGTGTCAGCGGGTTAAAGGGCGCGAGCAGGAACATGACAAGTGTATTCCAGTTCTAACCTTGGAACTACTACTCCAGGCCAGCCACAATCTCTATCACCAGTGTGAGGCACTGCCATGCTGTGGATACCCAGTCCCGTCTGCACACTGCCCTACACTAAAATGTACCGGATGCGGTGTAAGAGCGAGTACTGGGGGAATCAAGCCGCTCACCTCCTGCACGCCCCCCTCATGCTGTTGAGCCATAGCCAGCAGCATTCCGTCAAAGCGCTCATCATCCGCAGCCGCCATCCTGCTCTGCTCAGCAGACGCCGCAATGTTTCCGTCCTGCAGAGATCAGCCAATCAGCGAGCAGGAGGCGCTACACAGCCCTATGGCGATCTAACCGAAACCAGGGGCGCTCTATACCAGGGTATAGGAAAAGTTGCAGAACGCGCTCTATGGTTCTAGGCCAGCCGGGATTTGTTATCTCTATGGGCTGTGCTGACCAATCAGACGCCAGCTCTTGAAAATTCCATGGTAAAAGTGTAGGAGCTTTGTATTGTATGCGTGTGTCACGTGCTCAGTCCGTCCAGAGTCTAAGTGAAAACCTATAGTTTTGTGAGATGATAAATGTAACTTTTTATGAGATTAGCACGTGATTAGATTCCATTAAAATGGTTGAACTTTATTGCGTTCCTAGCTAACATGGCGACAATTTCCTATCGTCCCCAAGATGGCGAATAGTCACATGACTATTTCTGGAAAGATGGCGGAAGCTAGTGGGCCTTTGGTGTTTTTAGTCAGTGGTATACCCCGCAGGTTTCGCGCTGCTGATTTGCGGCATTATTTTAGCCAGTTCACAGAAAGTGACGGCTTCGTATGTTTCCATTACCGCCACCGGCCGGAGCGGAGGGGATCGACGGCTGAGAGTGGCGCCACCTTCTGCTGCCCGGTCACCGCGAGGCCGCACAGGGCTGATGGCTTCCTGAGGATGTATCACGGCAAGCCATGGCTGGACCCAGGGGGGAATGCGGTGCCTGGGAGGTGTCTGCTCCACAGAGTGCGGGACAGTCCGGGCGACGGTGAGTAATCATGGAGAGACAGGAGAGGGTCGGTCCTGCTCCACAGAGTGCGGGACAGTCCTGGTGAGTGACCATGGAGAGACAGGATAGGGTCGGTCCTGCTCCACAGAGTGCTGGACAGTCCTGGTGAGGTTGAGTGATCATGGAGAGACAGGATAGGGTCGGTCCTGCTCCACAGAGTGCGGGACAGTCCTGGTGAGGTTGAGTGACCATGGAGAGACAGGATAGGGTCGGTCCTGCTCCACAGAGTGCGGGACAGTCCTGGTGAGGGTGAGTGATCATGGAGAGACAGGATAGGGTCGGTCCTGCTCCACAGAGTGCGGGACAGTCCTGGTGAGTGATCATGGAGAGACAGGATAGGGTCGGTCCTGCTCCACAGAGTGCGGGACAGTCCTGGTGAGTGATCATGGAGAGACAGGATAGGGTCGGTCCTGCTCCACAGAGTGCTGGACAGTCCTGGTGAGGTTGAGTGACCATGGAGAGACAGGATAGGGTCGGTCCTGCTCCACAGAGTGCGGGACAGTCCTGGTGAGTGATCATGGAGAGACAGGATAGGGTCGGTCCTGCTCCACAGAGTGCTGGACAGTCCTGGTGAGGTTGAGTGATCATGGAGAGACAGGATAGGGTCGGTCCTGCTCCACAGAGTGCGGGACAGTTCTGGTGAGGTTGAGTGATCATGGAGAGACAGGATAGGGTCGGTCCTGCTCCAGAGTGCTGGACAGTCCTGGTGAGGTTGAGTGACCATGGAGAGACAGGATAGGGTCGGTCTTGCTCCACAGAGTGCGTGACAGTCCTGGTGAGGGTGAGTGACCATGGAGA
This sequence comes from Anomaloglossus baeobatrachus, assembly GCF_048569485.1. Taxonomy (NCBI): domain Eukaryota; kingdom Metazoa; phylum Chordata; class Amphibia; order Anura; family Aromobatidae; genus Anomaloglossus; species Anomaloglossus baeobatrachus. The sequence continues at coordinate 325,121,759 of NC_134354.1, forward strand.
GACAGGATAGGGTCGGTCTTGCTCCACAGAGTGCGGGACAGTCCTGGTGAGTGACCATGGAGAGACAGGATAGGGTCGGTCCTGCTCCACAGAGTGCGGGACAGTCCTGGTGAGTGATCATGGAGAGACAGGATAGGGTCGGTCCTGCTCCACAGAGTGCTGGACAGTCCTGGTGAGGTTGAGTGATCATGGAGAGACAGGATAGGGTCGGTCTTGCTCCACAGAGTGCTGGACAGTCCTGGTGAGGTTGAGTGATCATGGAGAGACAGGATAGGGTCGGTCCTGCTCCACAGAGTGCGGGACAGTTCTGGTGAGGTTGAGTGACCATGGAGAGACAGGATAGGGTCGGTCCTGCTCCACAGAGTGCGGGACAGTCCTGGTGAGGGTGAGTGATCATGGAGAGACAGGATAGGGTCGGTCCTGCTCCACAGAGTGCGGGACAGTCCTGGTGAGTGATCATGGAGAGACAGGATAGAGTCGGTCCTGCTCCACAGAGTGCTGGACAGTCCTGGTGAGGTTGAGTGACCATGGAGAGACAGGATAGGGTCGGTCCTGCTCCACAGAGTGCGGGACAGTCCTGGTGAGGTTGAGTGACCATGGAGAGACAGGATAGGGTCGGTCCTGCTCCACAGAGTGCGGGACAGTCCTGGTGAGGTTGAGTGACCATGGAGAGACAGGATAGGGTCGGTCCTGCTCCACAGAGTGCGGGACAGTCCTGGTGAGGGTGAGTGATCATGGAGAGACAGGATAGGGTCGGTCCTGCTCCACAGAGTGCGGGACAGTCCTGGTGAGTGATCATGGAGAGACAGGATAGGGTCGGTCCTGCTCCACAGAGTGCTGGACAGTCCTGGTGAGGTTGAGTGACCATGGAGAGACAGGATAGGGTCGGTCCTGCTCCACAGAGTGCGGGACAGTCCTGGTGAGTGATCATGGAGAGACAGGATAGGGTCGGTCCTGCTCCACAGAGTGCTGGACAGTCCTGGTGAGGTTGAGTGATCATGGAGAGACAGGATAGGGTCGGTCCTGCTCCACAGAGTGCGGGACAGTTCTGGTGAGGTTGAGTGATCATGGAGAGACAGGATAGGGTCGGTCCTGCTCCAGAGTGCTGGACAGTCCTGGTGAGGTTGAGTGACCATGGAGAGACAGGATAGGGTCGGTCTTGCTCCACAGAGTGCGTGACAGTCCTGGTGAGGGTGAGTGACCATGGAGTGACAGGATAGGGTCGGTCTTGCTCCACAGAGTGCGGGACAGTCCTGGTGAGTGACCATGGAGAGACAGGATAGGGTCGGTCCTGCTCCACAGAGTGCGGGACAGTCCTGGTGAGTGATCATGGAGAGACAGGATAGGGTCGGTCCTGCTCCACAGAGTGCTGGACAGTCCTGGTGAGGTTGAGTGATCATGGAGAGACAGGATAGGGTCGGTCCTGCTCCACAGAGTGCGGGACAGTTCTGGTGAGGTTGAGTGATCATGGAGAGACAGGATAGGGTCGGTCCTGCTCCAGAGTGCTGGACAGTCCTGGTGAGGTTGAGTGACCATGGAGAGACAGGATAGGGTCGGTCTTGCTCCACAGAGTGCGTGACAGTCCTGGTGAGGGTGAGTGACCATGGAGAGACAGGATAGGGTCGGTCCTGCTCCACAGAGTGCGGGACAGTTCTGGTGAGGTTGAGTGATCATGGAGAGACAGGATAGGGTCGGTCCTGCTCCAGAGTGCTGGACAGTCCTGGTGAGGTTGAGTGACCATGGAGAGACAGGATAGGGTCGGTCTTGCTCCACAGAGTGCGGGACAGGCCTGGTGAGTGACCATGGAGAGACAGGATAGGGTCGGTCCTGCTCCACAGAGTGCGGGACAGCCCTGGTGAGGGTGAGTGATCATGGAGAGACAGGATAGGGTCGGTCCTGCTCCACAGAGTGCGGGACAGTCCTGGTGAGTGATCATGGAGAGACAGGATAGAGTCGGTCCTGCTCCACAGAGTGCTGGACAGTCCTGGTGAGGTTGAGTGACCATGGAGAGACAGGATAGGGTCGGTCCTGCTCCACAGAGTGCGGGACAGTCCTGGTGAGGTTGAGTGACCATGGAGAGACAGGATAGGGTCGGTCCTGCTCCACAGAGTGCGGGACAGTCCTGGTGAGGTTGAGTGACCATGGAGAGACAGGATAGGGTCGGTCCTGCTCCACAGAGTGCGGGACAGTCCTGGTGAGGGTGAGTGATCATGGAGAGACAGGATAGGGTCGGTCCTGCTCCACAGAGTGCGGGACAGTCCTGGTGAGTGATCATGGAGAGACAGGATAGGGTCGGTCCTGCTCCACAGAGTGCGGGACAGTTCTGGTGAGGTTGAGTGATCATGGAGAGACAGGATAGGGTCGGTCCTGCTCCAGAGTGCTGGACAGTCCTGGTGAGGTTGAGTGACCATGGAGAGACAGGATAGGGTCGGTCCTGCTCCACAGAGTGCGGGACAGTCCTGGTGAGTGACCATGGAGAGACAGGATAGGGTCGGTCCTGCTCCACAGAGTGCGTGACAGTCCTGGTGAGGTTGAGTGACCATGGAGAGACAGGATAGGGTTGGTCTTGCTCCACAGAGTGCGGGACAGCCCTGGTGAGGGTGAGTGACCATGGAGAGACAGGATAGGGTCGGTCTTGCTCCACAGAGTGCGGGACAGTCCTGCTGAGGGTGAGTGATCATGGAGAGACAGGATAGGGTCGGTCCTGCTCCACAGAGTGCGGGACAGTCCTGGTGAGTGACCATGGAGAGACAGGATAGGGTCGGTCTTGCTCCACAGAGTGTGGGACAGTCCTGGTGAGTGACCATGGAGAGACAGGATAGGGTCGGTCCTGCTCCACAGAGTGCGGGACAGCCCTGGTGAGGGTGAGTGACCATGGAGAGACAGGATAGGGTCGGTCCTGCTCCACAGAGTGCTGGACAGTCCTGGTGAGGTTGAGTGACCATGGAGAGACAGGATAGGGTCGGTCTTGCTCCACAGAGTGCGGGACAGTTCTGGTGAGGTTGAGTGACCATGGAGAGACAGGATAGGGTCGGTCCTGCTCCACAGAGTGCGGGACAGCCCTGGTGAGGGTGAGTGACCATGGAGAGACAGGATAGAGTCGGTCTTGCTCCACAGAGTGCGTGACAGCCCTGGTGAGGGTGAGTGACCATGGAGAGACAGGATAGGGTCGGTCCTGCTCCACAGAGTGCGGGACAGTTCTGGTGAGGTTGAGTGATCATGGAGAGACAGGAGAGGGTCGGTCCTGCTCCACAGAGTGCGGGACAGTCCTGGTGAGGTTGAGTGATCATGGAGGGACAGGATAGGGTCGGTGTCACAAACCACCGGGGGGTCACTCAGAAATCCCCCGCGCTGGCTACCAGTACGTCAGAATCGGGGGGTAACAAGTGGGGGTCACCCCTACTTTATACCTCCCGACCGACAGACAGAGCACGTGACGCGCTCTCTAGCGCCCCTCTTATAGTCAGGCCAATTATGGAATTGCCCGACAATAAGCAAGGAGGCCGCTATACTACTTATGCCGATTATTGAAGGGTCCCCGGTGAGAGTAAGGTATATATTCCCCCGACCTCCGCGGGCGGAATATATAATATCTTCCCGAATCTCACTGGCCTCCCCACAATAATCCTTGGCACAACTCGCTGCCACCAACCGCTTTACGGTAACTATTAGCCGAACACACAGACGTGGGATTCAAGATCGAGATAACAGAACAGCCCAAGATTAATTATATAATTTAATCAGCCTAAAGCACACTAGAAACTACAATATATACAATAGGGAATCTACAGAATATACATATGTCAGAGTACAGTTACAGATAAAGCATGGTTTACAACAGGTATGCAATTCAATCAGTTACCTTGTGCGTCTGGCCACAGGGGGGCGCTGTAGACCAGGTTTCCAGGAACTCTCTCACAGGTCTGTCCCAACCAGGCCCCCGAGCAGAAGAACGCTGGAAAATGGCCGAAGTAGGGTTATCAACCTGGGCAGATCCAGGTCCCCTCCTACCTTAGTGACCTCACAGGGAAGCACTGCCACTCCCCCTGCATGGATCAGAATTATCCAGCAAAGGGGATTTTGGCTATAACTTTGCCTGGGAGCGTCGTAGGCAGACGCCAATGCTCTCATTGTGACAGTTATGAATTTAGCTACAGAACGAGGGGACTCATGACCTGTCTGCCAGTTCCCCATTGGCTGATATCACGCCTGGGGCATTTCCCAATGTCCTGTTCCCATAAAAAGGGGGTGCCGGCATCGTCCACATGCGGAGACACCATTGTTATGGTTGCCATATTTATCGGAGATATGGCTTGCGAGATATGAACCATTTTTTACTGGAGTCGTTCTGTCTGCTAGTTCCATAGCCTTGCTAATGAGCTAGCAGCTCCTACTACAGGGTGACGGCAGGGAGTCATCCTGTATCCATTGTCCTAAAGCCACCTAATTTCCATATCACAGGACATGGCCATGGATTTGTTGCTAAACCAGTTGTGTGAAGGGAAGGGGGTAGTGACACCAGGAGAGGGCTTCCTGACATGACTTGAATGTCATGATTTATCGTCATATCTCCGGATTTACCTCACACCTCCCCCCTTTTGAGGGCGCTAGGGGGCAGCACACTCCGGTGTTCCCCCGTGCGCCCGTCCGCGACCTCTCCTTGTCGGGACAGCCCGTCTGCGTTACCGTGGTCACGGCCCCTTTTGTGGCGAATGGTGAAGTTGTATTGCTGGAGCGCAAGGCTCCATCGCAACAGTCGCCCATTCGTCCCAGAGACGGTGTGCAACCAGCTGAGGGGATTGTGGTCCGTCTCCACGATGAAGTGGCGCCCGTATAGATAGGGTTGCAGACGCTGCAGGGCCCACACTATGGCCAGGCACTCCTTCTCCATTGTAGAATAGGCCACTTCCCTTGGTAACAGCTTCCTGCTCAGGTACAAGACTGGGTGCTCTTGGCTCGCAGAGTCCACCTGGCTGAGCACCGCACCGAGGCCGAAGTCACTGGCGTCGGTCTGTACTACAAACGGCCGCGTGAAGTCGGCTGCCTGTAGCACGGGCGGGCTGGACAGGGCGTCCTTTAGGGCCCGGAAGGCTGTCTCGCAGTCCATTGTCCAATCGACTGCAGAGGGCAGCTTCTTCTTGGTGAGGTCCGTCAAGGGCTTTGCCAGGCTACTATAGCATGGAACAAACCTCCTATAGTACCCAGCGGTCCCCAAGAAGGACATCACCTGCTTCTTGGTCCTGGGGGTGGGCCAGGATGCGATGGCTTCCACTTTCTCAGGCTCGGGCTTCAGTGTTCCCCCGCCTACCCGGTGACCGAGGTACTGGACCTCGCTCATGGCCAGCTGACACTTTCCCGGCTTGATGGTCAAACCTGCCCGGTGGATCCGCCTGAGCACCTGTGCTAGATGCTCTAGGTGGTCCTCCCAGGTGGGACTGAAGACGGCAATGTCATCCAGGTACGCGGCCGCGTACCCTTCAAGTCCCTTGAGCAGGGTGTTGACCATCCGCTGGAAAGTGGCAGGGGCATTCCTCATCCCGAATGGCATCACCGTGGACTCGTACAGTCCAAATGGGGTAATAAAGGCAGAGCGTTCCCTGGCCTTGCGAGTCAGGGGGATCTGCCAATATCCCCGGCTCAGATCCATGATGGTCAGGTACTGAGCCCCGGCCAACTGATCGAGCAGGTCATCGATGCGTGGCATTGGGTACGCATCGGCGACCGTGACAGCATTGAGCCCCCTGTAGTCCACGCAGAACCGAGTGGTTCGGTCCTTCTTAGGGACGAGGACTACAGGCGAGGCCCAAGCGCTGTTGGATGCCTGGATCACCCCCAGCTCCAGCATCTCGTCAATCTCCTGGCGCATGTGTTGCTGCACCTCCAGGGAGACCTGATATGCTGAACGCCGGATCGGGGGATGATCCCCAGTGTCCACGTGATGGACAGCCAAGTCAGTCCTTCCGGGCTGGTTGGTAAACAACCCCCGGAAGGGGTGTAGGGTGGCCCACAGCTGGGACCGTTGGTCCTCCAAGAGCTGGTGGCCAACCTCCACATCCTCAATGGATCCGCCTGCCCGGACCTGGGCTAGCATATCCAAGAGGGTTTCCGCTTCTCCCTCCTCGGGCAGGTTGCACACAGGGAGTGCACATGCCTCCCGCTCATGATGTGCCTTCATCATGTTCACATGGAAGGGCTTCCGCCTTCCACGGGCAGGGTCCAGGGTGACCAGGTACGTCACAGGGTTGAGCTGCTGGTACACGAGGTATGGGCCTTCCCAGGCTGCCTGAAGCTTGTCCTGTGGTACGGGGACCAGTACCCACACCTTTTGACCCACTTGGTAGGTCCTCTCACAAGCGTTCTGGTCGTACCAACGCTTCTGATCGGCCTGGGCTTGAGCCATATTGTCGTGTACCAGTTGCGTCAAGGCCTGCATTTTGTCCCGGAAGCGCATGACATACTCGATGACCGACACTCCAGGGGTGGCCAAATCCCCTTCCCAAGCCTCTTTCACCAGAGCCAGGGGGCCCCGCACACGTCGCCCGTACAGGAGCTCAAACGGTGAGAATCCTGTTGAGGCCTGTGGAACCTCCCGGTAAGCAAATAACAGGTGTGGGAGATACCGCTCCCAGTCACGCCCATGGGAGTCGACCAACATCTTAAGCATCTGCTTCAAGGTGCCATTGAACCGCTCGCACAGGCCATTAGTCTGTGGATGGTACGGGCTGGCCACCAGATGTCGCACCTGGACTTGCTTACAGAGGGTCTCCATCAGCTGGGACATGAATTGGGTCCCCCGGTCAGTGAGCATTTCCTGGGGAAAACCCACTCGGGAGAAAATCTCCAGCAATGCGGTGGCCACCTTGTCAGCCCGAATGGACGACAAGGCCACTGCTTCTGGGTACCGGGTGGCATAGTCCACTACCGTCAGTATGAAGCGTTTCCCGGAGCTGCTGGGGATGGCCAGCGGGCCGACCAGATCCACAGCCACCCTCCTGAAAGGCTCATCGATGATTGGCAGAGATACTAGTGGGGCTTTGGGGTGTGGCCCCGCCTTCCCCACTCTCTGACAGGTTTCACACGAACGGCAGTAGGCAGCCACATCGGCCCCCATTTTTGGCCAGTAGAAATGCTGGTTTAACCTGGCCTTGGTCTTAGCGATCCCTAGGTGTCCGGCCATCGGAATCTCATGTGCGATCCGCAACAACTCCGTCCGGAACGGATAGGGTACCACCAACTGTCGGTCCCTGGGCCACGCCTCCGGTGAACCCTGCTGGACCGTGGCCCGGTACAGCCGTCCTTGGTCCCAGACCACTCGCTCCGGGTCCGAGTCCGAGGGAGGCTGTGCCGCCTGCTCCTTTAGAGCTTTCAGGCTGTCGTCAGCTTCTAACGCTGCCTGAAACTCCTGACTAGATGTGGCCAGAATCGACGAGACTGTCACATCTTCAGTCAGTACCCCGGGACCTGTGTCCTGGCCTCCACCTGACTCGGCTGCCACTTGGTCAGAAGGGGAAGAGCTATCGGACCTCCGGGAGGCCCCTTGGCTTCCAGCACTCCCACTGCGGGTGACAGCGGCCACAGCCGCTGCGACCGTGGGTCGTGCCTGCTCCTCCTCCGTTCCTGACCAAGTCGCCGGTTCAGGCAGACCTACCTGGCTTCCTGACACCCCGGTTGTGGGGGAACCATGCACCGAGATCTTACCTGGGAGCACTTCCGCTCCTGGACTGGCCCCAATCTCACCTGCCTGTTCCCCTCCTGCAGCAACAGAACCCCGCTGTGAAATCTCTGGGGACCCCACATTTGCTGTGGTAGCCCCCACCCCACATACTGGTCCTCCCCCTGCAGCACCCTGCTCTCTGCTTATCCCTGCAGAGGGCAGCAGATCCCAGCTCACAGGCTGGTTACTTGTAGAGGCATTGTCACACCCTTCTCTGACCCCCCCCCCTGTCACAGCTGCAGCTGTGTGTGTGTCTATGGTGTCTGTGCAAGCAGAAATATCAGAGTTCACTCCCTCCTCCCTTACATCATTCATAGATAACACATTAACATTGTCCGGAGGCACGTCAGCACTGGCTGAAGGTTCAGCCTTTGGGGCGGGGCCAAACTGGGAGGTTATTTGCCCCAAATCTGTCCCAAGTAGCACGTTTGCAGGGATCCGATCAGTTACCCCCACCTCCCTCACCCCTCGCCCTGCGCCCCAGTCCACATAAATGTTAGCAACAGGCAGCGCCGGGTCAATGCCTCCAATCCCGGAGACAGCGAGGGTTTTTCCAGGGATCAAGTCTTGGGGGGACACCATCTCAGGCCGCACCAGAGTCACCTCCGAGGCGCTGTCTCGCAGTCCTATGGTCACAGACCGGCCGACGGTGACAGGTTGGAAGCTGTCCAGGGACCTACCACCACCCCCACCCACACAATACACCTTGGGCGGCCCTTGGGACGGGGACGGAGCCGGGGCCTTGGGACGCTGAGGGCACATGGCCTTGAAGTGTCCAGGTAGGTTGCACTGGTGGCACCGTCTTGGTTCTGCCACGGGCCTGGAGAGGGGAGTTGAGGGGGACACCCCCTGCAGTCTAGGGGCAGGTGGGGCAGTCGCAGAGTTCATCTTACCCCCTCTCCAGGTGCTGCTGGTGGCCGCTCTCCTGGCCTCAGGGGCCCGGTTGTTGGTGTAGTCATCGGCAAGGGCAGCTGTAGCCGTGGACCCCTTTGGCTTCTGGTCTCGGATGAACTGGCGGAGATCCTCAGGGCAGTTCCACAAGAGTTGCTCCGTGATGAACAAGTCCAGGATCTCCGGTCCGGTGGAAAGCTGCAGGCCTTGGGTCCAGTGGTCGGCAGCTCGGGCAAGTGCCCGCCGGTGGTCAGCCCAGGAGTCCTTTGGTCCCTTCTGTAGGCTCCGGAACTTCTTGCGGTAGGACTCTGGAGTGAGGTTGTACTGTTGGATCAGGGCCCGCTTGATGGTGTCGTAGCCCTGATCTGCCTCAGCAGGCAAGTCCCCAAGGACATCCAGGGCCTTACCCCTTAAACGGGGGGTCAGGTATTTGGCCCACTGGTCCTTGTTCAGATGGTGCTGCAAGCAAGTCCGCTCAAAAGCAGTCAAGAAAGAGTCCAAGTCTCCATCCTTCTCCAGCACTGGGAAGTCCTCAACACGGACCTTTGGAAGTTTGGTGTCTTGAAGGTCACGTGTGGCTGATGAGGGCCGGAGCTGAGCTAGCTGCAGCTGGTAGTCACGCTCTGCCTGGCGCTCTTCACGCGCTGCCTGCCGCTCTGCCCTGCGCTCTGCCATGAGTATCTCGTAGGTATCCCGGTCTCCAGCCTGGAGAAGGGCCATAGCCATTTGAAGAAGGCTATCCGAGCCTCCCAGGCTCGGTGGAATGGCACGTGGTGATCTGCGGCCCGCTGCGGAGCCTGGTGATTCACTGTCCATTGCAGAGCGGAGGGCTGGCATCTGGCTCGTTGAGGACCCTTGGGCGAGCTGCTCCTCATCTTGTCCAGCAGTGCCCGGTTGTGCAATGTCCTCTGCAGAGCTGTTTTCTGGCGTCGAGCTCCTGGAGGACTCGTGGGCAACCTCCTCATTGCTGTCCACAGCACCGTCCTCCCTCTCTTCGGCTCCTGCTTTAGCATTGGCCAGTTGCATAGCTCTGCTCCTGGTGCCATCAGCCATTCTTGCAGACTTTTGGTCACTGACACAGAACTGACACCTGATGCCTCCACACACCTTACAGTATCTGCACTCTGACACTCTAGTGTTGAGCTAGTCTGAAGACCCCAGCAGCCACAGCTGCTGCAGGCAGTCTTTAGTGTCTGGGAGTATGGGTCTCACACTCACACACACTATTATCTCGATCCCACCGCTATGCCACCAATATGTCACAAACCACCGGGGGGTCACTCAGAAATCCCCCGCGCTGGCTACCAGTACGTCAGAATCGGGGGGTAACAAGTGGGGGTCACCCCTACTTTATACCTCCCGACCGACAGACAGAGCACGTGACGCGCTCTCTAGCGCCCCTCTTATAGTCAGGCCAATTATGGAATTGCCCGACAATAAGCAAGGAGGCCGCTATACTACTTATGCCGATTATTGAAGGGTCCCCGGTGAGAGTAAGGTATATATTCCCCCGACCTCCGCGGGCGGAATATATAATATCTTCCCGAATCTCACTGGCCTCCCCACAATAATCCTTGGCACAACTCGCTGCCACCAACCGCTTTACGGTAACTATTAGCCGAACACACAGACGTGGGATTCAAGATCGAGATAACAGAACAGCCCAAGATTAATTATATAATTTAATCAGCCTAAAGCACACTAGAAACTACAATATATACAATAGGGAATCTACAGAATATACATATGTCAGAGTACAGTTACAGATAAAGCATGGTTTACAACAGGTATGCAATTCAATCAGTTACCTTGTGCGTCTGGCCACAGGGGGGCGCTGTAGACCAGGTTTCCAGGAACTCTCTCACAGGTCTGTCCCAACCAGGCCCCCGAGCAGAAGAACGCTGGAAAATGGCCGAAGTAGGGTTATCAACCTGGGCAGATCCAGGTCCCCTCCTACCTTAGTGACCTCACAGGGAAGCACTGCCACTCCCCCTGCATGGATCAGAATTATCCAGCAAAGGGGATTTTGGCTATAACTTTGCCTGGGAGCGTCGTAGGCAGACGCCAATGCTCTCATTGTGACAGTTATGAATTTAGCTACAGAACGAGGGGACTCATGACCTGTCTGCCAGTTCCCCATTGGCTGATATCACGCCTGGGGCATTTCCCAATGTCCTGTTCCCATAAAAAGGGGGTGCCGGCATCGTCCACATGCGGAGACACCATTGTTATGGTTGCCATATTTATCGGAGATATGGCTTGCGAGATATGAACCATTTTTTACTGGAGTCGTTCTGTCTGCTAGTTCCATAGCCTTGCTAATGAGCTAGCAGCTCCTACTACAGGGTGACGGCAGGGAGTCATCCTGTATCCATTGTCCTAAAGCCACCTAATTTCCATATCACAGGACATGGCCATGGATTTGTTGCTAAACCAGTTGTGTGAAGGGAAGGGGGTAGTGACACCAGGAGAGGGCTTCCTGACATGACTTGAATGTCATGATTTATCGTCATATCTCCGGATTTACCTCACAGTCGGTCCTGCTCCAGAGTGCGTGACAGTCCTGGTGAGGGTGAGTGACCATGGAGAGACAGGATAGGGTCGGTCTTGCTCCACAGAGTGCGGGACAGCCCTGGTGAGGGTGAGTGACCATGGAGAGACAGGATAGGGTCGGTCCTGCTCCACAGAGTGCGGGACAGTTCTGGTGAGGGTGAGTGACCATGGAGAGACAGGATAGGGTCGGTCCTGCTCCACAGAGTGCGGGACAGCCCTGGTGAGGGTGAGTGACCATGGAGAGACAGGATAGGGTCGGTCCTGCTCCACAGAGTGCGGGACAGTTCTGGTGAGGGTGAGTGATCATGGAGAGACAGGATAGGGTCGGTCCTGCTCCACAGAGTGCGGGACAGTTCTGGTGAGGGTGAGTGATCATGGAGAGACAGGATAGGGTCGGTCCTGCTCCACAGAGTGCTGGACAGTCCTGGTGAGGGTGAGTGATCATGGAGAGACAGGATAGGGTCGGTCCTGCTCCACAGAGTGCGGGACAGTTCTGGTGAGGGTGAGTGATCATGGAGAGACAGGATAAAGTCAGTCCAGGACATACTAAAAAGAATTAAGAAAAGGAATAAATAAAATAATGAATTTGTTTAAAAAATATAGAGATGAATAATAGGTTTCTGAGACATCATAGACATGGAATAAACCAGATGAGTATGAGATGCTATACATGCAGATTGTAAGCTCATATTCACACTGACCATAAGACATTAAAAAACCAAAGATGAAAATACGGAGATATACCCTTCTGTAACTAAAATAAAAGCATAGCGCATATAAATAAACATTAGGGTGCTTAGTAAACACTGTTTTTGATCAAAACAGCGTAAAGCCATCCCACCGCGACAAGGAGTACCCAGTCAAACAATACCTACACTCTCTAATATTAACACCTCACCATGTGTCAAGAGATTAATCTGAATAAGGGCATAGAGTGGCTGGGTCCCGACTGGACACACAGCACTAGATGAAAGGACCGGCTCATTAAGAAGGGGGCCACACCCTATATGTACTAAGTACAAGAGTAGCGGTGGGATGGCTTTATGCTGTTTTGGTCAAAAACAGTGTTTATTAAGTACCCTATGTTTGTTTACATGCATTATGCTTTTATTTTAGTTACAGAAGGGTATATGTTCGTATTATTTTCAGATTTTTTTTAATTGAATAAACAAGGTATATATGTAGATAATAGGGACATGTACACATCCCATATAAACAGGTGTATATTTGATTCCCTGAGCTTCTTGGGTGGAGAATGAACATGGAATACATGTAGATTACAGGGGAATGAACACATATCCCATATAAACAGGTGCATATTATATTTTGTGTACTTCTTAGGTTGGGAATGACAAAGGGTTATATGTACCGTGTTTTTCCAAAAATAAGACACTGTCTTATATTTTTTTTTTGCCCCCCAAAAAAGCACTAGGGCTTATTTTTGGAGGAGGTCTTATTCTTGGAGAAACACGGTTGGGGGTAAGTTTACCCCCCCAAAAAGCAGACCCCCCCCCCACTTCTCAGGAGACTCATACTCACCAGACCAGGACGTCTGCGTGGTTCCAAGGTCCTCCTGTGATCTCCGGTCGGTGCTGCACGCCGTCCTACCCTGCTGCTAGCTGACATACTGACACATACAGCAGATCGCAGGCACACACAGCAGATCACATACACACAGCAGATCACTCGCACACACACACAGCAGATCACACACACAGCAGATCGCCGATATACACAGCATATCGCAGGCACACACAGCCGATCACAGATACACACATCCGATTGCAGGCACAAACACACAGCAGATCGCAGATATACACAGCAGATCACACACAGCCGATCACAGATACACACATCTGATCGCAGGCACACACAGACAGCAGATCGCAGGCACACACAGCAGATCGCAGATATACACAGCAGATCACACACAGCCGATCACAGATACACACATCTGATCGCAGGCACACACACACAGTCGATCGCAGGCACACACACACAGTCGATCGCAGGCACACACAGCCGATCGCAGGCACACACAGCCGATCGCAGGCACACACAGCCGATCGCAGGCACACACAGCCGATCGCAGGCACACACAGCCGATTACAGACCCACACAGCAGATCACACACACACACATCACATCACATCCAGCACTTACGGCAGCAGGGAATGAAGCAAGTCACGTGTCCGGCCGCAGGTCCTGTTGTCGCGCTGCACCGCACTGCCTCTCAGGATTCTCCCGGCGAGAAGAGATCGGTGTCGCTGGATGAGGTGAGTGTGTGTGCGATCCGATGTGTGTGCGATCCGATGTGTGTGCGATCCGATGTGTGTGCGATCCGATGTGTGTGCGATCCGATGTGTGTGCGATCCGATGTGTGTGCGATCCGATGTGTGTGCGATCCGATGTTTGCGTGCGATCCGATGTGTGTGTGTGAGATCTGATTGTGTGTGTGAGTGTGTGATCACTTCAGGTCCTCCCGCTCAGTGTCAGGTGAGTGTAATTGCCGGGTGCCGTTGTGTATAATGAAGTGTCCTGTAGTATCTGTAGTACCTTTTTAGCTGCACGGACACTTCATTATAGATCCGCGACTAGGGCTTATTTTCGGGGGAGGGCTTATATTTAAGCCTTGCTCCGAAAATGCTGAAAATCCCTGCTAGGGCTTATTTTTGGGGGAGGTCTTATTTTTGGAAAAACACGGTAGATAATAAGAAAATGAATACATATCAAATATAAACAGGTGTATGCTAGATTCCCTGTGCTTGCTAGGTGGGGAATGAACATGGAGTACATGTAGATTACAGGGGAATGAACACATATCCCATATACACAGGTGTATATTAGATTCCCTGTGTTACCGTATTTTTCGGACTATAAGACGCACTTTTTTTCCCTCAAAATTTTGGGGGAAAGTGGGGGGTGCATGTTAGAGTCCGATGCCTGCGGTGGTGGTGGAGCGGGTGAAGGCGGGTGTGGTGGTGGTGGAGCGGGTCATCAGAGGCAGGAGCTCATTTGATATGCATGCCCATCTTCCCACCCATCATCTCTCAGCCCTGAAGTCGGCGCTGACAGGTGGGCGGGATGATTAGCGGGGATGCGCGCATACTAAAGAGCCGTCCCGCGTGATCACCCCAGGCAACTACAGCTTGGAGTGATCATGTGCAGCTGTATTCACTGCCCCCCGTGCACCATCATCAGCGCGGGGGGCAGTGAATAAGTACGGTATACTCACTGTTCCCCTGCAGCATCACTGTGTCCTCCTGTCTGCCGGCCAGGTGATCTGTGTAGAGAGGGGTGAGCACAGCGATGACGACAGCTGTACACACGGCTCTACACAGGTCAGCTGGCACACAGACAGGAAGCAAGCGATGCTGCGTGGTGTGAGGAGAGGTGAGTATACAGCGGAGTCCTCCAGCTGTTACGGCAAATCCGTCCGAGGCTTAAGTGACCGCGAGATCCGCGATGATTTCAGTCAGGTGATGTGCGGCGACAGCTGAAGTCACCGCTGATCCCGGCTGCTCACTTCACTTGCGACCTGACCCTCGCAGAGAGCGGTTGTGCTCTATGGCTGTTCTCTGTGATTATCAGATGTAGCAGAGCTGGATGCGTCGTGGGACGTCGTGTGGATTACATCGGACCTGGGTGTTTTAGGGTTTAATAAAGTGGTGAAAGAGGGTGTTTTTTTTGTCTTTTATTTCAAATAAAGGATTTTTATGTGTTTGTGTTTATTTACTTTCACTTACAGCTTAGTGATGAGGGGGTGTCTCATAGACGCCTGCCATCACTAAGCTACGACTTAGTGGCAGCTATGTATATAAAGTGAAAGCTGCACACCAAATTCAGAGAAATATGAACAAGCATAACTGCTTTATAAGACATAAGGAATGAAAAATACAATTAGCCATATGAAAAATTGAAATGTGACATTGCATAACTGCTGAAGATTATTTGAAAAAAAGAGATATTTAGCTAATGTATTGATCAATTCATTACTGTCCCATAACCACTTCATGGTAATCTCTTATTTATGGGGTCCCTAACCAAATGTTACCTCTATATGCGGTTAAAACCTGCTTGTGTGTATGGGTACCTAACCAAATGTTACCACTATGTTCGGTTGAAACCTGCTTATGTATGGGAAGCAAGGGACCTGGCTATATAGGAAATTGAATAAACATGGCTAAAGGGCGGGTTCTCAGACAGAAAAAACTGCATATCAATCAAAAAGACTGCTGAAACACCATTGTAAATGGATAATTGTATTTTTCATTCCTTATGTATTATAAAGCAGTTATGCTTGTTCATATTTCTCTGAATTTGGTGTGCAGCTTTCACTTTATATAGATTGTGTATATTTTGGCTAGCACCCTGTTAACATTTGCAGTGGTGTTCCAGCAGTCTTTTTGATGGTAATGCATTTTTTTTCTGTCTGAGAACCCAGTCCCGCCCTTTAGCCGTGCTTATTCAATCTCCTATATAGCCAGGTCCCTTGCTTCCCATACACAGCAGGTTTCAGCCACACATACAGTGCTGGCCAAAAGTATTGGCACCCAGTGGCGTACCGTCCATAGAGGCAGGCCACGCCACTGCTATGGGGCCCGGGACCTGAAAGGGGCCCCGTGACTGCTGCCCGCTCTGTATGCACTTTCATAATTCCCAGCACAGACAGGCTGACCCCGGGAGGTCACCAAGCAGCTGATTAAGGGAGCTAGGGGCCCGCACTGTTCATAGCCGTACGCTGGCTGCAACACCGATATGCAGACACTGCACACAGCAGACACTGCTGAAGAGGAGGGAGTCTCCGGGCAGCGTTTTCTTCCAATGGAGAGCTGTGAGAGATGGCAGGAGGCGAACAGCCAATCAGGAGAGGGGGTGGAGCTTGTTCAGAACAGCGCGGGAGACAGGAAGATGAAAAACACAGAGCAGAAGAAGCAATGAAGGAGCAGAGAGCATAATGAGCAGAGACCAGAGAAAACCTAGCAGAGCAACAAGGCAGGAGGAGTAGAATCAGCACAGCAAATAGAGAGCAGAGCACACAGAGAGAAACAGAGAGCAGAAGAACCAGAAAGAAAAAGCACAGGACAGGATCTGAACACAGCTAGGACAGGAAGGGCAGCAGAGAGGGGAGCCACTAACATCTCACAGCACAGGAGCAGGTGAGCATTATAATGTACAAACACAAATGTCTGCCTGTAACACTACAGAAACAAAGCGCCCTGTACTGTCACATCCCTGTGTATTATCTCTGTACTGTCACATCCCTGTGTGTATTTTCCCTGTATTGTAACATCCCTGTGTGTATTATCCCTGTACTGTGACATCACTGTGTGTATTATCCCTGTACTGTGACATCACTGTGTGTATTATCCCTGTACTGTGACATCACTGTGTGTATTATCCCTGTACTGTGACATCACTGTGTGTATTATCCCTGTACTGTGACATCACTGTGTGTATTATCCCTGTACTGTGACATCACTGTGTGTATTATCCCTGTACTGTGACATCACTGTGTGTATTATCCCTGTACTGTGACATCACTGTGTGTATTATCCCTGTACTGTGACATCACTGTGTGTATTATCCCTGTACTGTGACATCACTGTGTGTATTATCCCTGTACTGTGACATCACTGTGTGTATTATCCCTGTACTGTGACATCCCTGTGTGTATTATCCCTGTTCTGTGACATCACTGTGTGCATTATCTCTGTACTGTCACATCACTGTGTATTATCCTGGTACTGTGCATAATCGTTACCATTATATGGGGGAGACATGTGAAAATTTATATTGTGTGTGGTGAAGGGCACGAAGGAGGACATACTACTTTAGGCCAAGTTCACACACTGCAGACTTGGGGTGGGGGGGCAGTGCGGTGCTGAGCGAGCGTCAGGCAGTGCAGTGCTGAGCGAGCGTCAGGCAGTGCGGTGCTGAGCGAGCGTCAGGCAGTGCGGTGCTGAGCGAGCGTCAGGCAGTGCGGTGCTGAGCGAGCGTCAGGCAGTGCGGTGCTGAGCGAGCGTCAGGCACTGTTACTTTGGCTGCTGCTGGTTTGTACTTTTTTAAGAGGTTCTTGAAGGTATTCCAGGGTTGTTCTATTCACATCAATGGTACAATGCTGTAATACTGCTATATAGTTGGCCGATAGATGGATCTCCAGATGTGATAATGGCCTGTCCTAAAGATAAGACCTGAAACTGTAAAGGTTGGAAAATGCACTTGATGTTGTACAGTGGACTACTCTGAAATGAAATCTAATTTTATTCCTAAATCTGTCTATCTAAATCGCAATTGTATATTTTTCTAATATACAGTACTGTAATTAGAAATTCCCTATCCTTCCCTCACTTCTCTAACTGCTTTATTTTTTATGCTTGAAGGTGGCCCGATTCTAACGTATCGGGTAGTCTAGAATGTATATGTAGGTTAGCAGATTGAATAATAATATAATCAGCAAGTCTTGAATAATGATGGTTCATTTTTTGCCCGTTGTTCTCCTGCTGTGCAGCACGCATCGGCGTGTTTGACAGTGGGAGACCATCGATCTGAATGGGCAGGGAGCCGGCGTACACTGGTAACCATGTTACACAATCGGGTAACTATGCAAAGTGCTTTGCTCAGTTACCTGATGTGTACCATGGTTACCAGCGTACGCCGGCTCAAGCACACGTGTGCCGGGGGTAAGGTGGTAACCATGGTACACATTGGGTAACTAACGAAAGCGCTTTCCATACTTACAGGATTGTGTACCATTTGTTACCAGCGTACGTCGGTAAGCTGATAACCATGGTACACATTGGGTAACTATGCAAAGCGACAGTGCTGGTTTATTTTTTGCTTGTTGGTCTCCTGCTGTGCAGCACGCATCGGCGTGTTTGACAGTGGGAGACCAACGATCTGAATGGGCAGGGAGCCGGGGTAAGCTAGTAACCATGGTACACATTGGGTAACTAAGCAAAGCGGTTTCTATAGTTACCCGATGTGTACCATGGTTACCAGCCTACGCCGGCTCAGGCACACGTGTGCCGGGAGCTGGGGTAAGCTAGTGGTTTCACACATCCAGCTTTTCTCCACTTTGTCGGATCTTGCGCGCTGCCGTAGGCTGGTTTCAGACGTCCGTGTTTTAGGTACGTGTGACATGCGTTTTGTAACACGAATGTCACACGTACCCATGTTATTCTATGATGTGCCTCACACGTCCATGTTTGCACACGGACTGTGTGACTTTTCATGACCCCGCACGCACACACGCAGGTATCTTCGGCAGCACGGATGTCACACGGATCGCACACTGATGTGATCCGTGCGACATCACTGTAAAACATACCAGAGACAATATGGGTCTTTTTAATAAAAATATTTTCTATATTTACTTCTCTCCAGAGATGCTGTCTCCGGCTCTGCTGCCTCCCGCTCCTTATTGCCGCTCATTATACTCCCTGAATATTCAGTGCCCTGAGGAGCTGGAAGCAGGAACAGCGCGGGGGACTTCAGTGCCGGGGACCGCATCGCTGGGTGAGTGTACAGCAGAGTGTGTGCGTGTGTACATGCATGTGCGCTATATGTGTGTGTGTGTGTGTGTGTGTGTGTGTGTATACATGTATGTGTGACACGGACGTCTGAAGGCAGCCGTACACTGTGTACAGGACAGTGGCTTCGCCGCAACTTCCTGGTCACATGACAACACGTGATCGGAGCTTGTCGCGCGGCAACTGTAGTGTACACACTGCACGGGAGCGCGCCGGATCCGACAAAGTGGAGAAAAGGTAAGCGACAGTGCTGACGTGTGCCGGGAGCCGGGGTAAGCTAGTAACCATGTTACACATCGGGTAACTAAGGAAAGCGGTTTCTATAGTTACCCGATGTGTTCTATGGATTCCAGCCTACGCCGGCTCCGGCACACGTGTGTCAGGAGGCGGGGTAAGCTAGTGGCTTTTCTCCACTTTATCTTGCGGTGTGGGTTTCCGGTGCTGCAGCAGTCACCTGGCAGTCGGGCGTCTCCGTGTGGGTTCGATTTGAGGGGCTCTGAAAAGTTCAAAATTGTGAGCTGTCTTGCAGAGGGATGCAGCAGTCTTGAAATTGCGAAACTTTTGAAGCGTGATCACCGAACAATCAAGCGTTTCATGGCAAATAGCCAACAGGGTCGCAAGAAGCGTGTTGGGCAAAATAACTGCCCATGAATTGAGGAAAATAAAGCGTGAAGCTGCCAAGATGCCATTTGCCACCAGTTTGGCCATATTTCAGAGCTGCAGCGTTACTGGAGTATCAAAAAGCACAAGGAGTGCCATACTTCGGGACATGGCGAAGGTAAGGAAGGCTGAAAAACGACCACCTCTGAACAAGAAACACAAGATAAAACCTCAAGACTGGGCCAAAAAATATCTTAAGACTGATTTTTAAAAGGTTTTATGGACTGATGAAATGAGTGACTCTTGATGGGCCAGAGGCTCGATCAGTAAAGGACAGAGAGCTCCACTCTGACTCAGACGCCAGCAAGGTGGAGGTGGGTATCATCAAAGATGAACTTGTGGGACCTTTTTGAGTTGAGGATGGAGTGAAGCTCAATTCCCAGACCTACTGCCAGTTTCTGGAAGACAACTTCTTCAAGCAGTGGTACAGGAAGAAGTCTGTATCGTTCAAGAAAAACATGATTTTCATGCAGGACAATGCTCCATCACATGCATCCAACTACTCCACAGCGTGGCTGGCCAGTAAAGATCTAAAAGATGAAAAACTAATGACATGGCCCCCTTGTTCACCTGATCTGAACCCAATAGAGAACCTTTGGTCCCTCATAAAATGTGATATCTACAGGGAGGGAAAACAGTACACCTCTCATAACAGTGTCAGGGAGGCTGTGGTGGCTGCTGCACACAATGTTGATCGTAAGCAGATCAAGCAATGACAGACTCTATGGATGGTCGGCTGCTGAGTGTCATCAGAAAGAAAGGTGGCTATATTGGTCACACATTTTTTTTGGGTTTTGTTTTTGCATGTCAGAAATGTTTATTTCTAAATTTTGTGCAGCTATATTGGTTTACCTGGTGAAAATAAACAAGTGAGATGGGAATATATTTGGTTTTTATTAAGTTGCCTAATAATTCTGCACAGTAATAGTTACTTGCACAAACAGATATCCTCCTAAGATAGCCAAATCTAAAAAATAAACACTCCAACTTTATTATATTATATTATTATAGATATTTATGTCTTTTGGGTTGATTGAGAACATAGTTGTTGATCAATAATAATAAAAAATCTTTAAAATACAACTTGCCTAATAATTCTGCACACTGTGTATACGCCCCTAGTAACTTGTATGCCGACCCCCAGTAGCTTATATGTCCCCCCAGTAACTTGTATGTCTCCCCCAGATGTGCGCTGTTTATTATGTTAATATTTTATTGTATTTTTTTTTTTTATCGCGTGGGGGGCCCCATTCAGACTTTTGCTATGGGGCCCCATGATTTCTATGTACGTCCCTGTTGGCACCCCTGCAATTCTGTCAGATAATACTCGGTTTCTTCCTGAAAATGATTGCAATCACAAATTCTTTGGTATTATTATCTTCATTTATTTTGCTTGCAATGAAAAAACACAAAAGAGAATGAAACAAAAATCAAATCATTGATCATTTCACATAAAACTCCAAAAATGGGCCAGACAAAAGTATTGGCACCCTTAGCCTAATACTTGGTTGCACAACCTTTAGCCAAAATAACTGCGAACAACCGCTTCCGGTAACCATCAATGAGTTTCTTACAATGCTTTGCTGGAATGTTAGACCATTCTTCTTTGGCAAACTGCTCCAGGTCCCTGAGATTTGAAGGGTGCCTTCTCCAAACTGCCATTTTGAGATCTCTCCACAGGTGTTCTATGGGATTCAGGTCAGTGTTTTGGGTAGTGCTGAGCGGGCCCGGACTGTAAATGTCCGGATCCGCGCGGTTTCAGCACTATTCCCGGGCTCGATCCGGGCGTGGGTTTCCGGCTGCACATCCGGAACCGGTAATTAATAAAAAAATGAAAACAATGAATAAATGAGCGTTTCATACTTACCGAGGCTCTGTCATGGCGGTACACTGCTTCCGGGTCGCGCTTTCACTTCCTGTGCTGTCACACAGCTTTCCGTGTTTTCCTCGCCCACCGGCTGTCCTCTCAGCTGTGATTGGTTTCAGGCTGACGCGCCCCCCAGCCTGTGACAATG
The DNA here is from genome assembly GCF_048569485.1 of Anomaloglossus baeobatrachus. Taxonomy (NCBI): domain Eukaryota; kingdom Metazoa; phylum Chordata; class Amphibia; order Anura; family Aromobatidae; genus Anomaloglossus; species Anomaloglossus baeobatrachus. The sequence continues at coordinate 325,143,124 of NC_134354.1, forward strand.
TCTGCCATGCAGTCTTCGCTTATCGCGGTCAGTAATACGCTGCACTCGGAGCGGACAGCCGTGCTCTATGGCTGCTCGCTGTGACATGTAGCAGAGCCGGATGTGTCTTCGCTGGATCTCGTGTGGATTACGTCGGAGCTGCAGGGTGTTGGGATAATAAATTGGTGAAGGAGGAGGCTGTGTTTGGACAATCAAGATGAGCCGATATCGCACCGGAATGGTCACATCTAACAGATGCAGCTATACCGGATGGCTGCGGGCTGAGGATATACCAGCCCCCGGCCAGCGTTATCATGGCTGGGAATGAAAATTGGGGGGGACCGCACGTCCTTCTTCTTTTTTTTTTTTTTCTATTATTTAAATTAAAAAAACAAAACAAAACGCAGTTTATCTTAGGCAGCAGTCACACTTGCGAGGGACTCCCACAAGTCTGACATCACAGCACAGCCGCACACACATCTGACAGGAGCGTGCATGTGTTTCTAGGTACATGCACGCTCGTGTTCAGACAGCAGCAGGCTGTGTCGGGTGATGTCAGACCTGCACGAGTCTGACAGCGCATCACCGACACTGCTGCATACTTCTGACAAGAGCATGCATGTGTGTGCAATTTTATCCCATATCTGCATCTCCTGGCAAAAAACAGCCAAAAACCTGCAGTATGGAAACCATTTCGTTACTGTGTTCTGGCAGGAGATGAAAATTTGTTGGTGAATTAATACACCAAAATGCTGCACCAAATTTGCACCTCCTGGCACAAGACCGCACAAAAACAGCGTCTAAATGTTTTGTTTCTTTTTAATTTTTGGACCAAGGGATGTAAATTGTGTGATTATTACAATTTTACACCATATTCCGGCACCCAATCTACACCTCCTGGCAAAAAAACGCGGAAAAATAACCGCGGCAAAAACTGCGTCAAAAAATTGCGTCAAAACACCATTTTTTTTTTTTTTTTGCTAGGAGGTCTAGATTGGATGCATGAATATGGTGTAAAAATCTCAGCATCAAATTTGCATCCCTTGGCCCCCAAAAATAAAAAAATTAAAAGAAAATTCTGCCACAGGTGGAAATTTGGTGCTGAAAGCTGGTGCAGACTATTTCAGCACCAAATGTGCACCTCCTGGCAAAAAAACGCGGCAAAAATTTAGGAAAAATAACCACGGCAAAAAAATTGCATCAAAACACTGCGTTTTTTTGCCAGGAGGTGTAGATTAGATGCAGGAATTTTAGTATAAAAATTTCAGCACAAAATCTGCATCTCTTAGCAGAAAAATCGCATTTTTTTTTTTTTGCCAGGAGATGCAGGTCTGTGAACTGTGACCTCCACCTGAGGTCAGGTTTCCTGCGATCACAAATGAAGGACCGTGGGAACCTCCATCTGTGACCACAAATGACCTGAGTGACGTCACCGCTCAATGCGCAGCTCATTCATTCTCTGGCGCTCACAGAGCGGTCGGTTGTGCCGCTCTCTGTGATATTCAGATGTAGCAGAGCTGAAGCGGCATGGGACTTCTCCTGTGGATTACGTCGGAGCTGCAGGGTGTTTGGGGTTAATAAAGAGGAGAAGCAGGGTGTATTTTGTACTTTATTCCAAATAAAGGATTTTTCTGTGTGTCTGTGTTTATTTACTGTCACTTACAGGTTTGTGTGATGCAGGTATCTGATAGACATCTGTGCTATCACACAAACCTAGGGTTTAGCAGCAGCCATGTGCCGCTGCTAACCCCTGCTATTACCCCGACTGGCACCGCATCACGCCAGCGGGAAGAGCCAGTAGCGCACACTGGTATGGTCACATGTAACAGATGCAGCTATACAGGGCGGTTGCGGGCTGAGGATATACCAGCCCCCGTCCGGCGTTATCTTGGCTGGGGATGAAAATAGGGGGAACTGCACGTCGGGTTTTTGGTTTTTTGTTTTTTTTTTCTTTCACCGGAATCACACGTGCAAGGGGCTCACGCGGCTCTGCCATGGCAGCACCCGGCAAAGCCTTGCACGTGTGACTCTGGTCACTGCATACACAACACAGATGCAGCACGACAGCTGGGGCTGCAGCCGTGCGCTATACCTATGCTGCCGAGTGTAGACCACCGTGAACTGACAGTGCACTGCTTTCCCCGCCCACCGGCCGTCCTGGCGCCTGTGATTGGTTGCAGTTAGCTGACACGCTGACACTCAGGGTGGGGGCGTGTCTAGCTGCAACCAACGCGAGCCGGTGGGCGGGGAAAACAATGACTATTGAATTGTCGGCTCCGGAAGGAAATAGCGTGACCCGGAAGGAGTGTGCCGCCATGACAGCGCCTCGGTGAGTATGCCGCGCTCGCTCCTAGCCCCTTCACAAACGTTTTTAACCTCCGGATTCCGGTCCCCATTGACTTGTATGGGCACCGGATTCCGGAGTGGATCAGACTTATTTTTAAGTCCGTTAATGACCCGCCGACCCCGGATTATTGGCATCCCGCTCAACTCTAGTTTTGGGCCATTGTCCTGCTGGAAGACCCATGACCTCTGAGGAAGACCCAGCTTTATCACACTGGGCCCTACATTATGCTGCAAAATTTGTTGGTAGACTTCATAATGCCATGCACACGGTCAAGCAGTCCAGTGCCAGAGGCAGCAAAGCAACCCCAAAACATCAGGGAACCTCCGCCATGTTTGACTGTAAGGACCGTGTTCTTTTCTTTGAATGCCTCTTCTTTTTTTTTTTTTTTTTTTTTTTTTTTTTTTCCCCAGTAAACTCTATGTTGATGGCTTTTCCCAAAAAGCTCTACTTTTGTCTCATCTGCCAAGAGAACATTCTTCCAAAACGTTTTAGGCTTTCTCAGGTAAGTTTTGCCAAACTCCAGCCTGGCTTTTTTATGTCTCAAGGTAAGAAGTGGGGTCTTCCTGGGTATCCTACCATACAGTCCCTTTTCATTCAGACGCCGACGGATAGTACAGGTTGACACTGTTGTACCCTCGGACTGCAGGGCAGCTTGAACTTGTTTGGATGTTAGTCTAGGTTCTTTATCCACCATCCGCACAATCTTGCGTTGAAATCTCTCGTCAATTTTTCTTTTCCTTACACATCTAGGGAGGTTAGCCACAGTGCCATGGGCTTTAAACTTCTTGATGACACTGCGCACCGTAGACACAGGAACTTTCAGGTCTTTGGAGATGGACTTGTAGCCTTGAGATTGCTCATGCTTCCTCACAATTTGGATTCTCAAGTCCTCAGACAGTTCTTTGGTCTTCTTTCTTTTCTCCATGCTCAATGTGGTACACACAAGGACACAGGACAGAGGTTGAGTTAACTTTAATCCATGTCAACTGGCTGCAAGTGTGATTTAGTTATTGCCAACACCTGTTAGGTGCCACAGGTAAGTTACAGGTGCTGTTAATTACACAAATTAGAGAAGCATCACATGATTTTTCAAACAGTGCCAATACTTTTGTCCACCCCCTTTTTTATGTTTGGTGTGGAATTATATCCAATTTGGCTTTGACATTTTTTTTTTTTCTGATAAATCTTGCTAATATGTCCCTCTCCACACATCTATTATGTTTTTTCAGCAATATTACCTTTTATCGTGCTTTAGCAGCACATCCTCATTGCTGGATCCAGCTCTCTTTTACCCATTCAAGTGTATGGGGTGAGAGAAAAATCGCACTGCACTTGCGGTACATCGGTGTAACGCGAGTGCAGAGCGAGAATCGCAATAGCCGACTACGGAGGAGAGAGGGAGAGAAATCCCTCCTACCTCTCCTCAGTGCCAGCCCCTCCGCAGCGCTGTCCCGCCCCTCCTGAGTGCTGGACCGCCCCCCGCAGCTGAGGTTTGACCTGGCCATTAAGAATCTCCAATAAAGGGTTAAAAAAGACATCACACAGAGAAAAATACTTTTAGAAATCATACACAGACACAGTAGGGACTCCATGTTTATTACTCCCTCTCACTCCTCCACGATCGAGAGATTTCTGTACTGACCATGCCAGGAGAGAGGGAAAAGAGAGAGGGAGAGAGGGAAAAGGGGGGAGGGAGAAGAGAGGGGGAGAGAGGTGCTCTGTCACCAACTTGCTCCACTCTGTGATTTGTTGTGCAGGTGAGAGTGGAGAAAGTTGGTCCCATGCAGCACAAGTCACAGTGTGGAGTTAGTTGGTGACATGCTCTGCTCTGACACATAGTGTGCTGCATGTCACTAACTTGCTCCACTCTGACTTTTGACCCACTTTCTCCACTCTCACCTTCACAACAAGTCCCAGAGTGGAGCAAGATAGTGACATATAGCACACTATGTGTCAGGGCAGAGCATATCACCAACTGTCTCCATTCTGGGACTTGTTGTGCAGGTGAGAGTGGAAAAAGTTGATACTATGCAGCAGAAGTCACAGAGTGGAGCAAGTTAGTGACATGTATCATCCGGTCACCTGCACAACAAGTCCCAGAGTGGAGTAAGATAGTGACATATAGCACACTATGTGTCAGAGCAGAGCATGTCACCAACTGCAGGCTCTCCTGACAGCTGAGCAGTGCACAGTGGGCGGATAGTGTGATCACATACTTGCGTGACAGGGGGGATTTCAGCTGAAGAAACCCCCCTGTACTCTACACTGGCGCCCCGTACCTCCCACATCTGACGGATGCTAAGCGGCGTGCTCTGTCTTCACCCCTCCACACTGGCGCCCTCCGGATCCTCCCCTCGATGCTGGGCTGTGACGTGTGGTAGTCACCGCCCACAGCCCTGTCAATCACTGTGAGTGGCGCCAGCATCCTCTGACATAACCGTCAAGTTTGAGAGCCCGGATCTTGACGGGACGTAAGAGGATACTAGCGGCCGCAGCACCAGGGGGTCATGTGACCGGCACTGAGCATGCAGGATAGCGCTGCTCAGTGCCAGAACGGCAAATGGAGGCCAATGCAGAAAACGCCTAGAATGGTAAGTTACACTCATAGAGAAAATAAAAAAAAATGGGTAAACAAACCCTAAAAAAAGTTTCATCTGCTACTGGCCAAAAAACCATGTGTCCTATATGAAATTGAGAGCATATTCTAAATACAAAGTCAAAATTGTTGTAACACATCAGGAACTTTGGCTAAATGAATGAAGCACTTGGAAAGCCTTGTGTTATTTTAAACAGAACGAGTGTTACACCAATAATATATCAATAACTATATATACATATATATATATATATAATTACAGTTAGGTCCAGAAATATTTGGACAGTGACACAATTTTCGCGAGTTGGGCTCTGCATGCCACCACATTGGATTTGAAATGAAACCTCTACAACAGAATTCAAGTGCAGATTGTAACGTTTAATTTGAAGGTTTGAACAAAAATATCTGATAGAAATTGTAGGAATTGTACACATTTCTTTACAAACACTCCACATTTTAGGAGGTCAAAAGTAATTGGACAAATAAACCAAACCCAAAAAAAAATTTTTAGTTTCAATATTTTGTTGCGAATCCTTTGGAGGCAATCACTGCCTTAAGTCTGGAACCCATGGACATCACCAAACGCTGGGTTTCCTCCTTCTTAATGCTTTGCCAGCCCTTTACAGCCGCAGCCTTCAGGTCTTGCTTGTTTGTGGGTCTTTCCGTCTTAAGTCTGGATTTGAGCAAGTGAAATGCATGCCCATTTGGGTTAAGATCTGGTGATTGACTTGGCCATTGCAGAATGTTCCACTTTTTTGCACTCATGAACTCCTGGGTAGCTTTGGCTGTATGCTTGGGGTCATTGTCCATCTGTACTATGAAGCGCCGTCCGATCAACTTTGCGGCATTTGGCTGAATCTGGGCTGAAAGTATATCCCGGTACACTTCAGAATTCATCCGGCTACTCTTGTCTGCTGTTATGTCATCAATAAACACAAATGACCCAGTGCCATTGAAAGCCATGCATGCCCATGCCATCACGTTGCCTCCACCATGTTTTACAGAGGATGTGGTGTGCCTTGGATCATGTGCCGTTCCCTTTCTTCTCCACACTTTTTTCTTCCCATCATTCTGGTACAGGTTGATCTTTGTCTCATCTGTCCATAGAATACTTTTCCAGAACTGAGCTGGCTTCATGAGGTGTTTTTCAGCAAATTTAACTCTGGCCTGTCTATTTTTGGAATTGATGAATGGTTTGCATCTAGATTTGAACCCTTTGTATTTACTTTCATGGAGTCTTCTCTTTACTGTTGACTTAGAGACAGATACACCTACTTCATTGAGAGTGTTCTGGACTTCAGTTGATGTTGTGAACGGGTTCTTCTTCACCAAAGAAAGTATGTGGCGATCATCCACCACTGTTGTCATCCGTGGACGCCCAGGCCTTTTTGAGTTCCCAAGCTCACCAGTCAATTCCTTTTTTCTCAGAATGTACCCGACTGTTGATTTTGCTACTCCAAGCATGTCTGCTATCTCTCTGATGGATTTTTTCTTTTTTTTCAGCCTCAGGATGTGCTGCTTCACCTCAATTGAGAGTTCCTTAGACCGCATGTTGTCTGGTCACAGCAACAGCTTCCAAATGCAAAACCACACACCTGTAATCAACCCCAGACCTTTTAACTACTTCATTGATTACAGGTTAACGAGAGAGACGCCTTCAGAGTTAATTGCAGCCCTTAGAGTCCCTTGTCCAATTACTTTTGGTCCCTTTAAAAAGAGGAGGCTATGCATTACAGAGCTATGATTCCTAAACCCTTTCTCCGATTTGGATGTGAAAACTCTCATATTGCAGCTGGGAGTGTGCACTTTCAGCCCATATTATATATATAATTGTATTTCTGAACATGTTTTTGTAAACAGCTAAAATAACAAAACTTGTGTCACTGTCCAAATATTTCTGGACCTAACTGTATATACCTATATACCACATCAAAGTTTTCATAGTAAACAGCATATGAAAATGTAATAGCGTTTCAAAACGTTTCGTATTCCAGTTTAACCCCTTTACCCCTTAGCGATTTTTCCATTTTTTTTTTCCTCCCCTTTTTCCAAGAGCCGTAACTTTTTGATTTTTTTTTTTTTTTTGTCAAGATTTCCATATGAGGGCTTGTTTATTGCGGGACGAGTTGTACTTTTGAAAGAAATCATTAGTTTTACCATACAGTGTACTGGAAAATGGGAAAAAAATTCCAATTGCGGTGAACTTGCAAAAAAAAAAGTGCAATTGCACAATTGTTTTGGGGGTCTTTTATTCACAGTGTTCAATATATTTTAAAACTGATATGTCCACATGATGCCTCACATTGGTAACATGTATACTGTTAGTTTTATCTAAGGGGTTAAAAAAAATTCAAAATCCGCCTACAAATGCACAAGACAACATATTTGGTCAATTATCTACAGCCAGGCAGAAACTGCTGTCCATCTTAGACCAGGGAACACGATGCTGGAGGGAAAGAATTAAGGGCAAGTTCTACCAATATGGGAATAGGAGCAGCAGGTTTCTGTCCAGCGCACTACACCCACGCAACTTGGCTACTCACGTACCATTCATAAATGATAAACAGGGGAAAAAAATACAGAACATAAAGGGGATATTACAATGCTTGAGGGAATATTATCAACATTTATACAACAATAAGGGTCATTTTTCTGACCTCCCTAAACAACAATTAGTAGAGAAAATAAAAACGTTTATTCGCTCTACCAAATTACCAGAGCTGGACCCAATAATAACCACAGGCCTAGAGGAGAATTTCTCATTAGAGGAGGTAACAGACGTCATTAAAGATTTAAAGATTGGGAGAAGCCCAGGGCCTGATGGGTTTACAGCGGGTTTCTATAAGCGCTTTATTGACCAATTGAGCCCCCAATTTTTGTCCACTTGTAATTACGTATCCAATGGCGGATCCTTCCCGAAACAGGCGCTGCCAGCCCACATAATTGTCCTCCCCAAGCCAGGTAAAGACCCCTCCCAGTGCGGGAGCTATAGACCAATATCATTGATCAATATAGATATTAAAATGTATGCCAAGCTCATTTCAAATAGACTGCAGCCGCTTCTTCCCTGTCTGATTTAGCACTGATCAAGTAGGATTTGTTAGAGGATGAGAATCAAAAGATAACACAATACGTGCAATATCCCTGATTGATAGAGTGCGGAGGACTATATTACCCACGTGCATCCTGTCGGTGGACGCAGAAAAGGCCTTTGACGGGGTGCACTGGGAGTTTATGTTCCAGGTCCTTGAGGCGGCAGGTCTGCAGAAAACAATGCTACATAGGATCTCGGCTTTATATACGAACCCCTCTGCTCAGATTAAGGTTAACGGGGGTATTTCCCATTCCTTTGACATCAAGAACGGAACGCGGCAGGGGTGCCCGTTGTCCCCCCTGCTCTATGTTCTCACAATGGAACACTTGGCTGTGGCAATAAGGTCCAACCAATCAATTCAAGGGGTCCCGGCTCCGCGCAGGGAGGATAAACTAGCTCTCTTTGCCGACGACTTGATGCTATTCATAACAAATCCAGTGACGAGCCTACCGAACATTATGTTGGAACTTCACAGATTTGGCTCTCTGAGCAATTTTAAAATGAACATGCACAAGTTGGAGGCGCTTCATATTTCCCTTACGCACCAGGTGACCGATCAGCTTCGAGCGTCGTTCCCCTTTAGGTGGCAAGGGAAATCATTGTCATATCTTGGCATTGACTTGACTGCTGATGTCTCGTCCTTGTACGGAGCTAATATCCTTAAAGTTTTGGGGAAGATAGAGGCGGATCTCCTGAAAATGGAATAAGCTGCCAATATCATGGTTAGGCATGATAAATGCCATAAAGATGGATATTCTGCCTCGCCTGTTATATTTTTTCCAGGCAATTCCCATACTCTTGCCAGCTTCCCTTTTTCACGATTAAAAACGGCCATTACCAGATTCGTCTGGGCACACAGACGCCCTCGGCAGGCCTATAGAGTCCTGAACAAGCCTAGACTTGCGGGGGGGGGGCAGGCCTTCCAGACCTCAAAAAATATCACCTTGCTTCATTGGGAACATGCCTTCTGGATCTCTACCATAACAAAACCTCTAAGCGCTGGGTGGAGGTGGAGATATCTCAGACAGACTGCGCCCCTCTCGTAGCGTTGTGGTCACCAGCCCTTCGCACTTGTGCACTCAGGCCAGGCCGTTCCTCGTAAAGAGCTTGTCCTCATTTTTCAGGAGTTCGAACGCACTCCTGGGCATTTCCTCTATACCTGGACCACTGACACCTTTACATAATAATCCTCTACTCCCGACAGATTTAACAGGCAACATATTTCTTCACATGTCCAGAGGCATGGTGTCCATAATGAGGGATCTAGTGTCCAAAGTGGGTATGAGGGCCCCTCCATTCTTTCTTTCCTGACAACCGCACTCCTGCAGGAGCTTGGTTTGGTTATGAGCGATTGAAGAGCTATATTAACTCTTTCAGCACAAACTAACTTTTATAGGCCCTTGACGCCCTTTGAGTCTCTGTGTCTGTGGGGAGAGCCTCTGGAACACACCATTGCCCTGATATACAAAATGTTCCAGATTGAGTTGTCTGGGTGGGAGGATGATGCCCCCTTCTTGAAAGGGGAGGTGGATTTGGGGAGACCCCTCACACGTGAGGAACGCTCAAAAATATTACTCTTTACCCACAAGTCGTCGCTGGATGTAGCGTCACAGGAACGGGGCTACAAAATAGTTTCTAGGTGGTATCACTGCCTCTCCAGAATTCATTCCATGTTCCCATCTGTCTCTGAAGAATGCTGGAGATGCTCAAATGATAGAGGCTCATACATCCACATGTGGTGGTCTTGTCCTCTCAAACAATATTTTTGGCTAGACGTGTTTGCCCTTCTGAATAAAGTGTCATCCACTAGGTTTGAGCCGACGCCGGAACTGGCTCTTCTATCCTTAAGCAATATCTCGATCGCCAACTTCAAGAGAAGCCTGTTAAGGTATTTTTTGACGGGGGCAAGGAGATTAATCCCAAGGTACTGTAGGCAGACCAAAGTGCCCTCGCGGGCTGAACTGGTGGCCGAGATGAACCAGATCTATAGGATGGAGGAGCTGGTCGGCCAGGCGTCTGACTCGGGGGAGCGAGAGTTCAGGCTGTGGGCGCCGTGGATTATGTATAGAGAGACACCAGACCTGGTACTATGGCTTCAAGCTTCAGTTGGGGGCGTGAGACCTCTGTGATTGTCCATTCCACAAAGCAAATGTGCCGGGGGCTGCACACGACCCAGACGAGACATCTTCTTGGTCCTCCTTTTCCCTCTCCCCCCCCCTACATTTCCTCTTTTCTCATCTTTCTTTCCTCTTTGTACATTTTATGTTATGTTTACATTGTTAGAAAGCATTGTCATCTCAGAGACTTTGTGCATCTACATTGCCTCCCGTTTCTAAACGAGGCTGCATACATTTTTGTATGGGGGTCAGATTGTTGGTCACCCAGTGGGCATCTCCAAAGCAAAGCTATTACATGGGTGATGATGTTCTGACCTGAAGTGTGTAATCAAAGGTATTATTATGCAAGTAGAAAAGTGTTGTATTACTTATTACCTCCAAGATTTGAGTTATTCTACTGTATATCATATGTTGTCTATCCTATAACTTATAAACATGTTCTTTATTTGAATAAAATGTGATTTACACAAAAAAAAAAAATGTAGAGGTTTGTCCAAAAACAGAATTGCACTTTTGGCACTATTTTTCTGGGACTCGTAGCATTCTCATTTTTTGGTATCTAAGGCTCAGCGACGGTGTGAGGTAAATCCGGAGAGATGACGATAAATCATGATATTCAAGTATGTCAGGAAGCCCTCTCCTGGTGTCAACCCCCCTTTCCTTCACACAACTGGTTTAGCAACAAACTCCATGGCCATGTCCTGTGATATGGAAATTAGGTGGCTTTAGGACAAAGGACACAGGATGACTCCCTGCCGTCACCCTGTAACAAGAGTTGTATCTCATTAGCAAGGCTATGGAACTAGCAGACAGAACGACTCCAGTAAAAAATGGTTCATATCTCGCAAGCCATATTTCCGATAAATATGGCAACCATAAAAATGGTGTCTCCGCATGTGGACGATGCCGGCACCCCCTTTTTATGGGAGCAGGACATTGGGAAATGCCCCAGGCGTGATATCAGCCAATGGGGAACTGGCAGACAGGTCATGAGTCCCCTCGTTCTGTAGCTAAATTCATAACTGTCACAATGAGAGCATTGGCGTCTGCCTACGACGCTCCCAGGCAAAGTTATGGCCAATATCCCCTTTGCTGGATAATTCTGATCCATGCAGGGGGAGTGGCAGTGCTTCCCTGTGAGGTCACTAAGGTAGGAGGGGACCTGGATCTGCCCAGGTTGATAACCCTACTTCGGCCATTTTCCAGTGTTCTTCTCGCTGGGGGCACGTGTAGGAAACATCTGTGGGAGTTCCTGGAAACCTGGTCTACAGCGCCCCCCTGTGGCCAGACGCACAAGGTAACTGATTGAATTGCATACCTGTTTGTAAACCATGCTTTATCTGTAACTGTACTCTGACATATGTATATTCTGTAGATTCCCTATTGTATATATTGTAGTTTCTAGTGTGCTTTAGGCTGATTAAATTATATAATTAATCTTGGGCTGTTCTGTTATCTCGATCTTGAATCCCACGTCTGTGTGTTCGGCTAATAGTTACCGTGAAGCGGTTGGTGGCAGCGAATTGTGCCAAGGATTATTGTGGGGAGGCCAGTGAGATTCGGGGAGATTTTATATATTCCGCCCGCGGAGGTCGGGGGAATATATACCCTACTCTCACCGGGGACCCTTCAATAATCGGCATAAGTAGTATAGCGGCCTCCTTGCTTATTGTCGGGCAATTCCATAATTGGCCTGACTATAAGAGGGGCGCTAGAGAGCGCGTCACGTGCTCTGTCTGTCGGTCGGGAGGTATAAAGGAGGGGTGACCCCCACTTGTTACCCCCCGATTGTGACGTACTGGTAGCCAGCGCGGGGGATTTCTGAGTGACCCCCCCGGTGGTTTGTGACATATTGGTGGCAAGCGGTGGGATCGAGATAATAGTGTGTGTGAGTGTGAGACCCATACTCCCAGACACTAAAGACTGCCTGCAGCAGCTGTGGCTGCTGGGGTCTTCAGACTAGCTCAACACTAGAGTGTCAGAGTGCAGATACTGTAAGGTGTGTGGAGGCATCAGGTGTCAGTTCTGTGTCAGTGACCAAAAGTCTGCAAGAATGGCTGATGGCACCAGGAGCAGAGCTATGCAACTGGCCAATGCTAAAGCAGGAGCCGAAGAGAGGGAGGACGGTGCTGTGGACAGCAATGAGGAGGTTGCCCACGAGTCCTCCAGGAGCTCGACGCCAGAAAACAGCTCTGCAGAGGACATTGCACAACCGGGCACTGCTGGACAAGATGAGGAGCAGCTCGCCCAAGGGTCCTCAACGAGCCAGATGCCAGCCCTCCGCTCTGCAATGGACAGTGAATCACCAGGCTCCGCAGCGGGCCGCAGATCACCACGTGCCATTCCACCGAGCCTGGGAGGCTCGGATAGCCTTCTTCAAATGGCTATGGCCCTACGCCAGGCTGGAGACCGGGAGGGCTACAAGGAACTCATGGCCGAGCGTGAGCGGCAAGCAGCGCGTGAAGAGCGCCAGGCAGAGCGTAACTACCAGCTGCAGCTAGCTCAGCTCCGGCCCTCATCAGCCACCCGTGACCTTCCAGACACCAAACTTCCAAAGGTCCGTGTTGAGGACTTCCCAGTGCTGGAGAAGGATGGAGACTTGGACTCTTTCTTGACTGCTTTTGAACGGACTTGCTTGCAGCATCATCTGAACAAGGACCAGTGGGCCAAATACCTGACCCCCCGTTTAAGGGGTAAGGCCCTGGATATCCTTGGGGACTTGCCTGCTGAGGCGGATCAGGGCTACGACACCATCAAGCGGGCCCTGATCCAACAGTACAACCTCACCCCGGAGTCCTACCGCAAGAAGTTCCGGACGCTGCAGAAGGGACCAAAGGACTCCTGGGCTGACCACCGGCGGGCACTTGCCCGAGCTGCCGACCACTGGACCCAAGGCCTGCAGCTTTCCACCGGACCGGAGATCCTGGACTTGTTCATCACGGAGCAACTCTTGTGGAACTGCCCTGAGGATCTCCGCCAGTTCATCCGAGACCAGAAGCCAAAGGGATCCACAGCTACAGCTGCCCTGGCAGATGACTACACCAACAATCGGGCTCCTGAAGCCAGGAGAGCAGCCACCAGCAGCACCTGGAGAGGGGGTAAGATGAACTCTGCGACTGCCCCACCTGCCCCTAGACTGCAGGGGGTGTCCCCCTCAACTCCCCTCTCCAGGCCCGTGGCAGAACCAAGACGGTGCCACCAGTGCAACCTACCTGGACACTTCAAGGCCATGTGCCCTCAGCGTCCCAAGGCCCCGGCTCCGTCCCCGTCCCAAGGGCCGCCCAAGGTGTATTGTGTGGGTGGGGGTGGTGGTAGGTCCCTGGACAGCTTCCAACCTGTCACCGTCGGCCAGTCTGTGACCATAGGACTGCGAGACAGCGCCTCGGAGGTGACTCTGGTGCGGCCTGAGATGGTGTCCCCCCAAGACTTGATCCCTGGAAAAACCCTCGCTGTCTCCGGGATTGGAGGCACTGACCCGGCGCTGCCTGTTGCTGACATTTATGTGGACTGGGGCGCAGGGCGAGGGGTGAGGGAGGTGGGGGTAACTGATCGGATCCCTGCAAACGTGCTACTTGGGACAGATTTGGGGCAAATAACCTCCCAGTTTGGCCCCGCCCCAAAGGCTGAACCTTCAGCCAGTGCTGACATGACTCCTGACAATGTTAATGTGTTATCTATGAATGATGTAAGGGAGGAGGGAGTGAACTCTGATATTTCTGCTTGCACAGACACCATAGACACACACACAGCTGCAGCTGTGACAGGGGAGGGGGTCAGAGAAAGGTGTGACAATGCCTCTACAAGTAATCAGCCTGTGAGCTGGGATCTGTTGCCCTCTGCAGGGATAAGCAGAGAGCAGGGTGCTGCAGGGGGAGGACCAGTGTGTGGGGTGGGGGCTACCACAGCAAATGTGGGGTCCCCAGAGATTTCACAGCGGGGTTCTGTTGCTGCAGGAGGGGAACAGGCAGGTGAGATTGGGGCCGGTCCAGGAGCGGAAGTGCTCCCAGGTAAGATCTCGGTGCATGGTTCCCCCACGACCGGGGTGTCAGGAAGCCAGGTCGGTCTGCCTGAACCGGCGACTTGGTCAGGAACGGAGGAGGAGCAGGCACGACCCACGGTCGCAGCGGCTGTGGCCGCTGTCACCCGCAGTGGGAGTGCTGGAAGCCAAGGGGCCTCCCGGAGGTCCGATAGCTCTTCCCCTTCTGACCAAGTGGCAGCCGAGTCAGGTGGAGGCCAGGACACAGGTCCCGGGGTACTGACCGAAGATGTGACAGTCTCGTCGATTCTGGCCACATCTAGTCAGGGGTTTCAGGCAGCGTTAGAAGCTGACGACAGCCTGAAAGCTCTTAAGGAGCAGGCGGCACAGCCTCCCTCGGACTCGGACCCGGAGCGAGTGGTCTGGGACCAAGGACGGCTGTACCGGGCCACGGTCCAGCAGGGTTCACCGGAGGCGTGGCCCAGGGACCGACAGTTGGTGGTACCCTATCCGTTCCGGACGGAGTTGTTGCGGATCGCACATGAGATTCCGATGGCCGGACACCTAGGGATCGCTAAGACCAAGGCCAGGTTAAACCAGCATTTCTACTGGCCAAAAATGGGGGCCGATGTGGCTGCCTACTGCCGTTCGTGTGAAACCTGTCAGAGAGTGGGGAAGGCGGGGCCACGCCCCAAAGCCCCACTGGTATCTCTGCCAATCATCGATGAGCCTTTCAGGAGGGTGGCTGTGGATCTGGTCGGCCCGCTGGCCATCCCCAGCAGCTCCGGGAAACGCTTCATACTGACGGTAGTGGACTATGCCACCCGGTACCCAGAAGCAGTGGCCTTGTCGTCCATTCGGGCTGACAAGGTGGCCACCGCATTGCTGGAGATTTTCTCCCGAGTGGGTTTTCCCCAGGAAATGCTCACCGACCGGGGGACCCAATTCGTGTCCCAGCTGATGGAGACCCTCTGTAAGCAAGTCCAGGTGCGACATCTGGTGGCCAGCCCGTACCATCCACAGACTAATGGCCTGTGCGAGCGGTTCAATGGCACCTTAAAGCAGATGCTTAAGATGTTGGTCGACTCCCATGGGCGTGACTGGGAGCGGTATCTCCCACACCTGTTATTTGCTTACCGGGAGGTTCCACAGGCCTCAACAGGATTCTCACCGTTTGAGCTCCTGTACGGGCGACGTGTGCGGGGCCCCCTGGCTCTGGTGAAAGAGGCTTGGGAAGGGGGTTTGGCCACCCCTGGAGTGTCGGTTATCGAGTATGTCATGCGCTTCCGGGACAAAATGCAGGCCTTGACGCAACTGGTACACGACAATATGGCTCAAGCCCAGGCCGATCAGAAGCGTTGGTACGACCAGAACGCTTGTGAGAGGACCTACCAAGTGGGTCAAAAGGTGTGGGTACTGGTCCCCGTACCACAGGACAAGCTTCAGGCAGCCTGGGAAGGCCCATACCTCGTGTACCAGCAGCTCAACCCTGTGACGTACCTGGTCACCCTGGACCCTGCCCGTGGAAGGCGGAAGCCCTTCCATGTGAACATGATGAAGGCACATCATGAGCGGGAGGCATGTGCGCTCCCCGTGTGCAACCTGCCCGAGGAGGGAGAAGCGGAAACCCTCTTGGATATGCTAGCCCAGGTTAGGGCAGGCGGATCCATTGAGGATGTGGAGGTTGGCCACCAGCTCTTGGAGGACCAACGGTCCCAGCTGTGGGCCACCCTACACCCCTTCCGGGGGTTGTTTACCAACCAGCCCGGAAGGACTGACTTGGCTGTCCATCACGTGGACACTGGGGATCATCCCCCGATCCGGCGTTCAGCATATCGGGTCTCCCTGGAGGTGCAGCAACACATGCGCCAGGAGATTGACGAGATGCTGGAGCTGGGGGTGATCCAGGCATCCAACAGCGCTTGGGCCTCGCCTGTAGTCCTCGTCCCTAAGAAGGACCGAACCACTCGGTTCTGCGTGGACTACAGGGGGCTCAATGCTGTCACGGTCGCCGATGCGTACCCAATGCCACGCATCGATGACCTGCTCGATCAGTTGGCCGGGGCTCAGTACCTGACCATCATGGACCTGAGCCGGGGATATTGGCAGATCCCCCTGACTCGCAAGGCCAGGGAACGCTCTGCCTTTATTACCCCATTTGGACTGTACGAGTCCACGGTGATGCCATTCGGGATGAGGAATGCCCCTGCCACTTTCCAGCGGATGGTCAACACCCTGCTCAAGGGACTTGAAGGGTACGCGGCCGCGTACCTGGATGACATTGCCGTCTTCAGTCCCACCTGGGAGGACCACCTAGAGCATCTAGCACAGGTGCTCAGGCGGATCCACCGGGCAGGTTTGACCATCAAGCCGGGAAAGTGTCAGCTGGCCATGAGCGAGGTTCAGTACCTCGGTCACCGGGTAGGTGGGGGAACGCTGAAGCCCGAGCCTGAGAAAGTGGAGGCCATCGCA
This sequence comes from Anomaloglossus baeobatrachus, assembly GCF_048569485.1. Lineage (NCBI taxonomy): Eukaryota > Metazoa > Chordata > Amphibia > Anura > Aromobatidae > Anomaloglossus > Anomaloglossus baeobatrachus. Next base: position 325,159,705 of record NC_134354.1, read on the forward strand.
TCCTGGCCCACCCCCAGGACCAAGAAGCAGGTGATGTCCTTCTTGGGGACCGCTGGGTACTATAGGAGGTTTGTTCCATGCTATAGTAGCCTGGCAAAGCCCTTGACGGACCTCACCAAGAAGAAGCTGCCCTCTGCAGTCGATTGGACAATGGACTGCGAGACAGCCTTCCGGGCCCTAAAGGACGCCCTGTCCAGCCCGCCCGTGCTACAGGCAGCCGACTTCACGCGGCCGTTTGTAGTACAGACCGACGCCAGTGACTTCGGCCTCGGTGCGGTGCTCAGCCAGGTGGACTCTGCGAGCCAAGAGCACCCAGTCTTGTATCTGAGCAGGAAGCTGTTACCAAGGGAAGTTGCCTATTCCACGATGGAGAAGGAGTGCCTGGCCATAGTGTGGGCCCTGCAGCGTCTGCAACCCTATCTATACGGGCGCCACTTCATCGTGGAGACGGACCACAATCCCCTCAGCTGGTTGCACACCGTCTCTGGGACGAATGGGCGATTGTTGCGATGGAGCCTTGCGCTCCAGCAATACAACTTCACCATTCGCCACAAAAGGGGCCGTGACCACGGTAACGCAGACGGGCTGTCCCGACAAGGAGAGGTCGCGGACGGGCGCACGGGGGAACACCGGAGTGTGCTGCCCCCTAGCGCCCTCAAAAGGGGGGAGGTGTGAGGTAAATCCGGAGAGATGACGATAAATCATGATATTCAAGTATGTCAGGAAGCCCTCTCCTGGTGTCAACCCCCCTTTCCTTCACACAACTGGTTTAGCAACAAACTCCATGGCCATGTCCTGTGATATGGAAATTAGGTGGCTTTAGGACAAAGGACACAGGATGACTCCCTGCCGTCACCCTGTAACAAGAGTTGTATCTCATTAGCAAGGCTATGGAACTAGCAGACAGAACGACTCCAGTAAAAAATGGTTCATATCTCGCAAGCCATATTTCCGATAAATATGGCAACCATAAAAATGGTGTCTCCGCATGTGGACGATGCCGGCACCCCCTTTTTATGGGAGCAGGACATTGGGAAATGCCCCAGGCGTGATATCAGCCAATGGGGAACTGGCAGACAGGTCATGAGTCCCCTCGTTCTGTAGCTAAATTCATAACTGTCACAATGAGAGCATTGGCGTCTGCCTACGACGCTCCCAGGCAAAGTTATGGCCAATATCCCCTTTGCTGGATAATTCTGATCCATGCAGGGGGAGTGGCAGTGCTTCCCTGTGAGGTCACTAAGGTAGGAGGGGACCTGGATCTGCCCAGGTTGATAACCCTACTTCGGCCATTTTCCAGTGTTCTTCTCGCTGGGGGCACGTGTAGGAAACATCTGTGGGAGTTCCTGGAAACCTGGTCTACAGCGCCCCCCTGTGGCCAGACGCACAAGGTAACTGATTGAATTGCATACCTGTTTGTAAACCATGCTTTATCTGTAACTGTACTCTGACATATGTATATTCTGTAGATTCCCTATTGTATATATTGTAGTTTCTAGTGTGCTTTAGGCTGATTAAATTATATAATTAATCTTGGGCTGTTCTGTTATCTCGATCTTGAATCCCACGTCTGTGTGTTCGGCTAATAGTTACCGTGAAGCGGTTGGTGGCAGCGAATTGTGCCAAGGATTATTGTGGGGAGGCCAGTGAGATTCGGGGAGATTTTATATATTCCGCCCGCGGAGGTCGGGGGAATATATACCCTACTCTCACCGGGGACCCTTCAATAATCGGCATAAGTAGTATAGCGGCCTCCTTGCTTATTGTCGGGCAATTCCATAATTGGCCTGACTATAAGAGGGGCGCTAGAGAGCGCGTCACGTGCTCTGTCTGTCGGTCGGGAGGTATAAAGGAGGGGTGACCCCCACTTGTTACCCCCCGATTGTGACGTACTGGTAGCCAGCGCGGGGGATTTCTGAGTGACCCCCCCGGTGGTTTGTGACAGACGGCTTATTTTTTTTTAGTCTTGAGCTGACCTTTTTATTATACCATTTTGTGCAGATACATTTTGATCGCCTTTATTTCATTTAAAAAAAAAAAAAATTGCAAAAAACATAATTTTCGCTCTTGGAATATTTTTTTCTCTGTATGCTGTGTACCGATCAGATTAAGGCGCTGTTCATTAAGGGAGTTTTTGAATTTTTTTTTTTTTTCCCGACCAAAACCTGATCTTGTGGCAGGATGTCTCCTGGGAGTCATCTGAGGTTTTGGTGCACTTTTTGTTGCGTTTTTTTGCACATCTGTGATGTCCAGACCAGCTGGGGTTCAAGAGTGTCCGAGTGCTGGGCCGGGTCGGGATTGACCTTGACCCGGCACTCGGGTAGTAGGAAAAAAAAAAGATAAGAAAGCGATCTATACTTACCAGTCTCCGGCGTCACTGTACCTGCTAGGTATGGGCTCCTTCCAAGTATGGCGTCATTTCAACCCGTCCCTATCACATGGGGTGAGGTGCAGCTTGATTATAGTGGAATGGAGAAAACATCACCAAGCTCACTAACCCAGCTGGTCACGCCCACTAACCTGGTAGGAGCCCATACATTCTAGGCTCAATCGTACCTGCTCCTGCTGCCCATCCTAGTTCCTGGGCCGCTCATTGGCCTCATGCATAGTCACTGCTTTCCCCCACTAGTGTCTGTGATTGGTTGCAATCAGATGCGCCCCCAGCCGGTGTGACAGCGTCTGACTGCAACCAATCACAGACCCGGTCTGCGGGTCTATCGTAGGGTAAAAAAATGAATAAATAAAATTGATGTAGGGTCCCCCCCCATACTATGATACCCAGCACAGATAAAGCCCACAGCTAAAGGCTGCAGCACCCAGTTGTGTGCTTATCTTGGCTCTGTATCAAAATAAGAGGGATGCTGTTTTTTAATTATTTAAATAAAATAATTTAAAAAACAGCGTGTGGTCCCCCTCAAATTTGATACCCAGCCAAGATAAAGCCCACAGCTGGGGGCTGGTATTCTCAGGCTGGGGAGACCCAGCCTAAAAATAACAGCTTGCAGACGCCCAGGATTGTCGCTTCCATGAGATGCGACAATCCCAGCACGTTACTCGACTCTTCCGAATTGCCCTGGTGCAGTGGCAATCCGGGTAATGGATAATTAGTGATAGCAGACGTCTATTAGACACCCACAACACCCACATCACAAATCTGTAATAAGTGAAAAAGAAACAATCAGAAAAAATCCTTTATTTTAAATAAAATACAAAAAACCCCCACTTTATTAACCCCATAATCTCATACCTACAGGTCTGACGTAATCCACACAAGGTCCCACGACGATTCAGCTCTGCTACATCTGAAGATCACAGCGAGCGCCATTGAACTTGACTGCCCGCTGTGAGGTCCAGAGAGTGAATGAGTCGCAAGATCACTGGTCACGTCACTCAGGTGATTTCCGGCCATGGGTATCTCCAGCTGTGACCGTAGATAGTCTGAGTGAGGTCACGGCTGAAGGCGCGGCTCATTCATTCTCTGTACAATAGACGTGACACAGGCTGGGGGCGCGTCTGACTGCAATCAGTCACAGATGCCATTTGGATGGGAAAGCGGTGAATATACAATGAAAGTAATCAGCAGCTTGGGAAGTGAAGGAGGGGCCGCTGGACCGTACAGCCGCGCTGGTGATTCAGTAAATATAGTGCAACCTGCTCCAATCCCTCTATCCTTTCCACCACCATTTTTAAGTGTTGGCCAGATACGAGAACCGGGTTTTTTATCAATCCGGTTAGACCCACCGATCCAGGGTATTTGCGAGTCCACCTGTCACTATGGTGAAAAATCTTGGCAAAACTGAATGAATTGACATGTTCATTCTTTTCATAACGTAGCAGAAACTGAGGTATTTCACAAAACCGTCTGCAAAAAAATCCTGGAGGTGATTTTGTGTGTGTGTGCAGTGCACGAGATTTCAGAAATCTCATAACTTTGCTGGGACTGTAAAAAGGAGCATTTTATTAGCATGGATTTGCATAAAATCAAGGCAAATCCACAGGTAAAAAAACACTGCAAAAACGCCCTGTGTGAACATAACCTAATTGATTTTATATTTTCATAGATAGGGCATTTCTGAATGCGGTGATACTAAATGGGTTTTTTTTTTTGGTTTGTTTTTTTTTTTTTGGGTGGTATGTACTACTTGTTACAACAAATGATTGAATTAGATTTTCCTGGATTATAGGATACTGTTGCATGCATGAATTCTTTTCACAGATTATGATCCCTCTCCATGCATGTTTTTAGCTTTGTTTTATTATAACCACTCTTGTGCTTTTTCACTAAGAATTTTTTTTTTCTAATAAAAATGTATTGATGATATTTGACACACTATCTACGCCAGTCCTCTTGTCTCCTTAACTTGGTTTGGCGTTTGTGTTGGCAGTGGATTAACCTTATTTGGACATACATATGCTATTATGTGTTATATGGTTATGAGCAATACCATCACAGGGGCGTCTGATTGGCCCCAAATTTATTCTGCAGCAGAACACCCCTAAACATCCAGTCAATGTCATTAACCGGTTCTGGACTCCCGACTGACTGTGGGCTTTGTGCAGCGCCAACATATTTTCACAGTCGGCGGTCAGGAGGGAAGGGGATCGCATCCCCCTGCATGATGCCATCGCTGGGTTTCCCGTGTGGAATGGTAGTTCTGCCCGGAGACATCATTGGACCTGATTTGGATCAGGTTCTGATGATGTTAACCCTTCGCGATTGTCTATGTGCCGCGATCGCGGAACATAGAAGTTAGAGAAGTGAGTGCTTCTCTTACCTCTCCCGGCTCTCCTATGACATCACAGGGGAGTCGAGGGTTGTCACGGCAGCCTAATATCACCTGATGCTCTCCGGGTCTGCCATGTACTGTGGCCTGTCAGACTCAGCCTGCAGCAGGGTCAGACAAGCGCTCTGCAGCCGGACGCTGCCAGTATAATGTATTGCTATGCTTCTGCATGGCAATGGATTATACCAGCGATCAGACTAAGAAAAGTGAAAGTCCCATATAGGGACCAGGTAAAAAAAGTTGCAAAATGTAAAAAAAAATCACAAATTAATTATACCCCAAAATACATTTATTTTATATACAAACAAAAATAAAAGTACATGTATTTGGTATCACCGCATCTGGCCCAACCTGATCTATAAAACTGTCACACTATTTTAACCCCTTCAAGGCACAGTTTAAAAAAAAAAGTGTCAAAAAATGCTTTTTCATCATACTGCAAAAAAAGTGGAATAAAACACAATCAAAGTTGAACATTATCAAAAATGGTATTACTGAAAACTACATCTTTTCCAGCAAAAAAACAAGCCACCACACAGCTCCGTGAACGGAAAAATAAAGTTATAGCTCTGAGAATACAGCAATGCTTCCCAAAATTATTTTTCTAAAAAATTGTTTGTGTAAAAGCAGCAAACATAAAAAAGATATAAAAGTGGTATCTCTGTAACCATACTGACCTGAAGAATTAATCTGTGTAAATACTTTTACCAAACTGTGAACGGCATAAAAAAAAAGCAAAAACCAATTCCTGAATTGCTGTTTCATGTTAATTCTACCTACCAAAAATGAGAATTAAAAAAAATCCAAAAATGTTATGTGCCCGAAAATGGTACCAATAGAAACGTGAACTGGTCCTGCAAAAACAAGACCTCACATGGATGGCTATCCAAACGCAACATGGTGTCCGCTATCTATTCCAGACAATTCTGCACTCTGGAATTCAAATGGCGCTCCTTCCCTTCCGAGCCCTGCTGTGGGTCCTAACAGTTGATTTCCACCACATATGAGGTGTTGGCGTACTCGGGATAAATTGCACAATAAATTTTAAGGTGTATTTATTCCTGATCGGAAACTGAGGGTTCAAGGTGCTCACCAAATGTGTAGATATATTCCTTGAGAGGTCTGGCTTCCATAATGGGGTCATTTGTGGGGGAGCTCCATTGTTTAGGCACCTCAGGGGGCACCAAACATGACATGGCGTCCGCTAACGATTCCAGCTAATTTTGCTTTCAAAAGTTCAAATGGCGCTCCTTCCCTTCCGAGCCCTGCTGTGCGCCAAAACAATTGATGTCCACTACATATGGGGTATCGGCGTACAAAATGAATGGTGCATTTTCTCTTGTTACTCTTGTGAATGCAAACTTTTATGGCTAGTAACATTTTTTGGAGAAAAAAGTAAAATTTAAATTTTTTTTTTCTTCCACATTGCTTTGGTTTCTGTGACACACTTAAAGGGTTAATATCTTCTTTGATGTGGTTTTGAACAGTGTGAGATGTGCTTTATTTTTATTTTTTTAGAATGGGGTCACTTTTGGGTATTTTCTGTCACCTAGGCCTCTCCAAGTCACTTCAAATGTGATGTGGTCCCTAAAAAATGGTTTTGTAAATTTTGTTGGAAAAATGAGAAATTGCTGATAACTTTTTTTTTTATTAAGCTGTCAAAGTTCATGTTTCAAAATTTGATGTAGACATGTGGGAAATGTTATTTAGGCCGGTTTCAGACGTTCGTGTTGCAGACATGTGTGGCATCCGTTTTTAACACGGATGCCACACGTACCCATGTTGTTCTATGCTGTACTCACACAGTCGTTTTTTCACACGGACCGTGTGACACCCCTTCCCCACCCCTCGTGGCCCAGCACGCACATACTTAGACATGTCCGTTTTTTTTCTCCAGCAGCACGGGTGTCATACGGATCACACACTGATGTGATCCGTGTGACATCAATGTGACACATACCAGAGAAAACACAGGTCTTTTAAATAAAAATATTTTCTATATTCACCTGTATCCAGCACTGTTTTCTTCTGCTCTGCTGCCGCCGGCTTCTGATCCCCGCTCATTATTATCATTGATTATTCACTGCACTGAGGAGCTGGAAGCCGGAGCAGCGCTGGGGACTTAAGTGCCGGGGACTGCATCGCTGGGGACAGGCAAGTATCCAGCAGTGTGTGTGTGTGTGTGTGTGTGTGTGTCTGTGTTTAGTGTATACAGTCAAGGCCAGAAATATTTGGACAGTGACACAAGTTTTGTTATTGTAGCTGTTTACAAAAACATGTTCAGAAATACAATTATATATATAATATGGGCTGTAAGTGCACACTCCCAGCTGCAATATGAGAGTTTTCACATCCAAATCGGAGAAAGGGTTTAGGAATCATAGCTCTGTAATGCATAGCCTCCTCTTTTTCAAGGGACCAAAAGTAATTGGACAAGGGACTCTAAGGGCTGCAATTAACTCTGAAGGCGTCTCCCTCGTTAACCTGTAATCAATGAAGTAGTTAAAAGGTCTGGGGTTGATTACAGGTGTGTGGTTTTGCATTTGGAAGCTGTTGCTGTGACCAGACAACATGCGGTCTAAGGAACTCTCAATTGAGGTGAAGCAGAACATCCTGAGGCTGAAAAAAAAGAAAAAATCCATCAGAGAGATAGCAGACATGCTTGGAGTAGCAAAATCAACAGTCGGGTACATTCTGAGAAAAAAGGAATTGACTGGTGAGCTTGGGAACTCAAAAAGGCCTGGGCGTCCACGGATGACAACAGTGGTGGATGATCGCCGCATACTTTCTTTGGTGAAGAAGAACCCGTTCACAACATCAACTGAAGTCCAGAACACTCTCAGTGAAGTAGGTGTATCTGTCTCTAAGTCAACAGTAAAGAGAAGACTCCATGAAAGTAAATACAAAGGGTTCACATCTAGATGCAAACCATTCATCAATTCCAAAAATAGACAGGTCAGAGTTAAATTTGCTGAAAAACACCTCATGAAGCCAGCTCAGTTCTGGAAAAGTATTCTATGGACAGATGAGACCAAGATCAACCTGTACCAGAATGATGAGAAGAAAGGGAACGGCACATGATCCAAGGCACACCACATCCTCTGTAAAACATGGTGGAGGCAACGTGATGGCATGGGCATGCATGGCTTTCAATGGCACTGGGTCACTTGTGTTTATTGATGACATAACCGCAGACAAGAGTAGCCGGATGAATTCTGAAGTGTACCGGGATATACTTTCAGCCCAGATTCAGCCAAATGCCGCAAAGTTGATCGGACGGCACTTCATAGTACAGATGGACAATGACCCCAAGCATACAGCCAAAGCTACCCAGGAGTTCATGAGTGCAAAAAAGTGGAACATTCTGCAATGGCCAAGTCAATCACCAGATCTTAACCCAATTGAGCATGCATTTCACTTGCTCAAATCCAGACTTAAGACGGAAAGACCCACAAACAAGCAAGACCTGAAGGCTGCGGCTGTAAAGGCCTGGCAAAGCATTAAGAAGGAGGAAACCAAGCGTTTGGTGATGTCCATGGGTTCCAGACTTAAGGCAGTGATTGCCTCCAAAGGATTCGCAACAAAATATTGAAAATAAAAATATTTTGTTTGGGTTTGGTTTATTTGTCCAATTACTTTTGACCTCCTAAAATGTGGAGTGTTTGTAAAGAAATGTGTACAATTCCTACAATTTCTATCAGATATTTTTGTTCAAACCTTCAAATTAAACGTTACAATCTGCACTTGAATTCTGTTGTAGAGGTTTCATTTCAAATCCAATGTGGTGGCATGCAGAGCCCAACTCGCGAAAATTGTGTCACTGTCCAAATATTTCTGGACCTAACTGTACATGCATGTGCGCTGTGTGTGTATGTGCTTGGTGTATCCGTGTGTGTGTGTGCGTGTGCGCAGTGAGGACCTGTAAGCTGGAGCATCATGAGGACTGCATCGGGGACTTCTAAGAGTTCCCAATAAACTCTGATGAACCCGTGAAGTCACCGTCCTGACAGCCGCTGTAGCGGGGGTGTCATCAGGATGTCATCAGAGTTCATTGGGAACTCCAATGACCTCCTGGACGTCACTACACACACTGCTTGCTACTCACCTGTCCCCGCGGTGCTGTACCCAGTGCTGGTCCCTCAATGCTCCGACTTCCAGCTCCTCAGTGCAATGAATTATCAATGAATATAATGAGCGTGGGTCAGAAGCGGGAGGCAGCAGAGCCGAAGAAAACAGCGCTGGATTAAGGTAAATATAGAAAATCTTTTTATTACAAAGACTCGTGTTTTCTCCCAGGGCTGTGGAGTCGGTAAACCAAGCCTTCGACTCCGACTCCTCAATTTCTCTTGCACCGACTCCTACATATATTGCTTATAGTTAGGTGAAAAATTTATTGTAGTACATGAACATGTGTATGTAAACATCAGACATTTTCATAATTTTTATGATACAATAATCAAGATATTTGGATAGAACATAAAATATATTTATTGGAATACAACTTTAGAACACAAACTGTAATAAATTGTAAATATGTAATACACTATGTAATATACAGTAGATTACATATATACCTTGTGTGTATATATGTATATATGTGTGGGTGTGTGTATGTATATGTGTGGGTGTGTGTATGTATATATGTGTGTATATGTATGTATGTATATGTATGTATATATATGTATATATATATATATATAAAAACATATTTAAGCATTATACTAAATGTTATTATTTAGTAAAATATTCAGCACACTCTGCATTGCACTACTGTCCCCAGTTTATTATATATTTTAGGAGTCTGAGTCGGTGCATTTTATACCGACTCCACCAAAATGAGCTCCGACTCCACAGCCCTGTTTTCTCCAGTACGTGTCACATGTATACAAACACAGATTTCACACGTGTGACAGACGCGTAACACACGTATGACCATAACCATGTGTGTGACTTGTACCTGATTAAACACGGACGTCTGAAACCGGCCCAAGTAAATATTTTGTGTGACATAACTCTCTGGTTTAAAGGCATAAAAATTAAAAGTTTAAAAACGGCAAATTTTCATCATATTTCTGATACTTCCACAAATAAACGCAAAAGATATCCTCTTAATTTTACCCCTATCCTGAAGTAAAATGTCACGAAAAAACAATCGCAGACTCACTGAGATCCATTGAAGCTTTCCAGAGTTATAACCTGTCAGTGACACTGGTCAAGAATGAAAAAATTGGCCTGGTCACAAAGGCAGAAACAGGCTCTGGTGCGAAAAGGTTAAGAACTTTCTGCAAAGTGAAGAACAGAGTCTTAGAAGTGATGATATGGTTCCCACCTTGTCCTTAACTCAACAGTTTACTTTTTTTTTTAAATAGTTTTTAGGCCCTGTGTGCACTAGAAAAAGGATTTTTCTCAAGAAATGTCTTGAGTCTGAAATATTAGCGCGCTTGCGTTCAAAAGACATACTAATAACCCACCGAACAATGTATGCGTTTTTGATGCGTTTTTTCCACAGGTTAGTCCCTGCGGTTTTTTTACCATTATCTATGGCAAAAAAACGCAGATACCTACAGAAAAGAAGTGACATGTACATTCTTTTTCTCAAGAAATTCTGCAGAAAGAACGTTCTTGAGAAAAAAAAACAATTTTTTTTTCTCCCCCCCCCCCACCCCACCCCCACCCCCACCCCCACCCCTTCACCCCCTTCACCCATAGTTTTTGCTGGGGAATGTCTGCAGAAGAAAGGTTACAACAATTTTCTCAAATTTCTGCAGCAAAAACGTAAAAAAAAGAGAGTAGAAACGCAGTGTGCGCACAGGGCCTTAACCCCATTATGCCATCTCTATTTTCCGTTTTTGCGTTTTCATTTTTTTTTTTCTTTTTCCATCAACTATAATTTTTTTTTATCTCTCCGGCAATACAGCCATATTGTTTTTTTGCTGGATGAGTTGTGCATTTGAAAGATCCCATTCATTTTACTATATAGTTTACTGGAAAACAAAAAATATTTCCAAGTGCAATGAAATTGCAAAAAAGTGCAATTCCACAATTGGTTTGACCAATGATGTATAGGTATGTCATGGCGATTGGACGGGGAACAGAAGTTGTGCCCCACGTGATCGCTGACGGAAGTTCAGTGTAAGTTATAGCTGTCCCTGGCTGTGTAACCCACTAAATGCTGCAATTAATAGCAATCACAGCATTTAGGAGGCTGGGACAGAAGGTGTGCTCTTTCTATCATGTGATAGGGACCACTGCGATTTGATCACAGGGCCCGAGCGCTACCATGTAAACCCAAGGTCATCGTGACCACCTCCGGCTGAGCCAGCTATGGCAAACTTTTTAGACCGTGCAAGGAGCAGGGTCTAAGAAGCTTATGTCAGTGCAGCAGGCTGGTATAATGTATTGCCATGCTGATGCATGGCAATACATTATACCAGTAATCAGAGTAATAAGATTTAATGTCCTATATACCGTATTTTTCGGACCATAAGACACACCCTAGTTTTAGAGAAGGAAAATAGGAAAATAAAATTTTAAGCAAAAAATTTGGTCATGACACACTGTTATGGGGCGAGGATCTGCTGCTGACACTATTATGAAGGTAATATCCCCAAATTCTCTACTAAGGTATCCCATCCTGGTAATTATCCTCCTGCCTTGTGTATATATTTATGTCCCTCATCCTGGTATAGCCCCATCTTGCTATATACTGCCATCCTGGTATGTGCCATCATCCTGCTCATATACCCCCATCATCCTGCTCATATACCCCCATCATCCTGCTCATATACCCCCATCATCTGCTCATATACCCCCATTATCCTGCTCATTTACCCCATCCTGCGGCACACACAAAAAATAAACGTTTACACTCACCTTTCCTCGTTCCACGCAGCGTCGCTCCTCCTCCTGTCTGTGCCGGCAGCGCTGTGTTGAGCCGGCCACGTTCCCTGCAGCACCGCGATGTCCTCCAGTTTGCCGGCGCGGCTGTGAGGACACACGTGCGCACAGCGCTGACGTCATCGCTGTGAGCACAGCTAGTCTCCAGTCCACACAGCGCGGCTGGCAGACTGGAGGACATCGCAATGCTGCAGGGGAACGGTGAGTACATTGATCACTGCACCTCGCGCTGATGATGATGCGCGGGGGGCAGTGAATACAGCCGCACATGATCACTCCAGGCTGTAGTTGCCAGGGGTGATCACGGCCAGCTGTTAATTATGCGCACGTCCCCGCCCATCACCCCACCCACACGTCAGTGCCAGCTTCAGCGCTGGGAGGATGGGCGTGAATATGTAATGAGCGGGCCCACATGGTCACGGCAGGCGCTGCTACAGCCTGCTCGTGCCCCCGATGACCCGCTCCACCGCAGCACCCTCATTCCCCGCAGCCATGCCCTACATTCAGACCATAAGACGCACCCCCCACTTTCCCCCAACATTTGGGGGGAAAAAAGTGCGTCTTATGGTCCGAAAAATACGGTAGGCACTAAGTTAAAAAGTATAAAAATATTTTTAAAAAATCAGGAAATAAAGAACAAAATAAATGAAAAATTATACTAAAAAACTTGGTATAGTTTTCCTTTCCTATACGTTGATGTAGCTGTTCTGTTCTGACTCAAAAGTCAGCTTATGGGATCACCAGTGAAGTCCTGTTGACTTAAGGGCCATTTACATGCTGCAACATCGCTAACGATATATCGTTGGCGTCACGGTGTTTGTGACGCACATCCGGCGTCATTAACGACATCGCAGCGTGTGACAGGCTGGAGCGACCTTAAACGATCGCAAAAGAGGCAAAAATCGTTTGTCTGCGAGAGGTCGTTTATTTATGAAAAATCGTCTGGTCAGTAGCGATGTTGTTCGTCGTTCCTGCGGCAGCACACCTCGCTGTGTGTGACACCGCAGGAGTGACGAACATCTCCATACCTCCGTCCACCGGCAATGAGGAAGGAAGAAGGTGGGCGGCATGTTCTGGCCGCTCATCTCCGCCCCTCCTCTGCTATTGGACGGCTACCATGTGACGTCGCTGTGATGCCGCACGAACTGCCCCCTTAGAAAGGAGGTGGTTCGCCGGCCACAGCGACGTCGCAGGGAAGGCAAGTCCGTGTGACGGGTGTTAGCGATGTTGTGCACCACGGGCAGCAATTTGCCCGTGACGCACAACCGATGGGGGCGGGTATGCTCGCTAGCGATATCCATACCGATATCTCAGCGTGTAATGTACCCTTTAGGCCTCTTTGCCTAGTCAATATCGAGCGCTCGGAGAAAAGACCTGCATTCATGGAAACATATTCAGTTTTCTGTTTTATTTAGCCAATGCACAGATAATTTATACCATTTATAGATCAATGTGATATTGCAAAAAGGCTTCGAGTGGAAATCTACAAGTTGATCATATGACCTTTTAAGTTTGAGAAATAAAAAAATGTAGAGTCTTATATATGAGATAAGAAAAACATTTAGCAGACAATAATCCTTGAGGTTTTTTAATAGGCTAAACCGTGGTTATGACCTTACACCAGATGTACTAATGTAATAATAAAGTATTTAACATTGAAAAATACAGAAACTATTAACCCTTCTATATCAATTTCCCCCTTTTGTAAATGGTATAACCTTCACTACAGGGTCAGTAGGCATTCAAACAGGAGCTGCTGGCTCATGGGCCTAGTACCCATGAGGGGTCTTACTACCACTTCACCCATCCACCCTCAGTGTGGACACCTACTCCCCGTCAGCAGAGGCCATTTGGGGTCTGTAATAAACTACAGATGATTCAATACTGGAACTCTTTACCCATACATTATTCAGTAGTTTAAGTAATACATATATCAATGCATTTACAGCTATATAAAGCAATAGACAGAATAATAACATTTGCATGCAGGTCTGTACAATGGCAGAAACACAACCTGCTAGGCCCTTAAATCAATCGGCTGGATCCATAAAAGATAATATATATCCCCATCAGGAGTCTTTGTTGGAATTTATATAATATGACATTTATACATACACACACACGGAAACAATCATTGTCTTTTCCACAGATAGCAACATCATTATATTGAAGACTGAACCATAATCCATCATAAGTAATGGGGCCTGAATGAGGGATCTTAGTCTTTACTTTGGCAACTACACCCTCAATGTCCGGATTGTATTCCATCTACCACGACTGTCCCTTAGGCCGTGTGATATTTAGCTGGAACCCGGGATTAGTGACCCTTCCAGCTACAGTCATATGAAAAAGTTTGGGCACCCCTATTAATGTTAACCTTTTTTTTTTTTTTTTATAACAATTTGGGGTTTTGCAACAGCTATTTCAGTTTCATATATCTAATAACTGGTGGACTGAGTAATATTTCTGGATTGAAATGAGGTTTATTGTACTAACAGAAAATGTGCAATTCGCATTTAAACAATATATGACCGGTGCAAAAGTATGGGCATCCTTATCAATTTCTTGATTTGAACACTCCTAACTACTTTTTACTGACTTACTAAAGCACTAAATTGGTTTTGTAACCTCATTGAGCTTTGAACTTCATAGGCAGGTGTATCCAATCATGAGAAAAGGTATTTAAGGTGGCCACTTGCAAGTTGTTCTCCTATTTGAATCTCCTATGAAGAGTGGCATCATGAGCTCCTCAAAACAACTCTCAAATGATCTGAAAACAAAGATTATTCAACATAATTGTTCAGGGGAAGGATACAAAAAGTTCTCAGAGATTTAACCCCTTCACAACCATGGACGGAAAGATCCGTCATGGTGCCCTGGTACTTAAAGACCAATGAGTTGAGCGGACTGCCAATAATCCGGGTCAGGCGGATCCGCGGCGGGTTGACAAAGAAGTCCAGATCCGATCCGGAATCCGGCCCCATATATGTCTATGGGGAGCGGAACGAACAGACACTCGGGTCGGACTCGTATCTGCCACTCAAACCGCGCGGATCCGGATTTTGGCGGCCCGGGTTCGCTCAACACTACCAATGACAGATCTTTCCGTCATGGCGGAATCGCGGCACCGGAGCCCCGGTGAATACGATCGGTTCACAGAAACCGCAGATTCGGGAAGGAGGGGACCTGTATCTTACCTCAGGAGGGGTGGTGCCTCCTCCCCGGACCTACGGAGGCTATGATTGGCTGAGCGACGTTCATCAGCCAATCACAGCCACTGTAATGTTTCAGCCATTTTAAAGTGACTGAAACATTGAAATCCAGCCCTGACCAGTGCAGCTGTAGCACTGGCCATTGGCTGGAACTGGGTGACCGCACTGGATCACCCTCCCCCAGCTCCAGCAGCTGTGATTGGAGAGACCTGCCTTGTGACCGATCTCTCCAATCACCATGGACCTGTTGCCGGTGACCGCCCCCGTCAGCTTCACTTGTCGGTCCTCAGTACGCCAGCACAGTGAGTGTATACAGTGCAATGGCAGGGCGACAAGCTCTGGTCGCATGCTGTTATGTGCCCGTAGCATGGGACCCAGAAGTGGCCGCGCTGCCATTATACTGTATGAAACCGGCGAAAAGCCTCCCGATCCGCCGCCGCCCTCCTCCATCTGCCACCGCTCCGCTCTCCTCGATCTGCTGCCCGCACCCCCACCTCTCACCCCTGTGATCGTCTGCCCGCCCCCTCCCCCTCGTGATCGGCTGCCCGACTCCTCCCCCTTGTGATCGGCTGCCCTCCCCCGCGATGGGCGCCCCCCCTCACCGGTCACCCCCGCGATGGGCGCCCCCTCCCCGGTCACCCCTGCGATGGGCGCCCCCTCCCCGGTCACCCCTGCGATGGGCGCCCCCTCCCCGGTCACCCCCGCAATGGGCGCCCCCTCCCCGGTCACCCCCGCGATGGGCGCCCCCTCCCCGGTCACCCCCCGCGATGGGCGCCCCCCTCCCCGGTCACCCCCGCGATGGGCGCTCCCCCCCTTCATCTCCTGTCACCCCCCCCCCCGATCTGCTGTCTCCTTCATCTCCTGTGATCCTGCTGCCTAGATCCATCCTGTAACGTAACTATCCCCAATCTCACCTCCCACTCCCCATCCCCCCTTCCCCCCATCCTCCGCCTCTCCTGCATCTACTGGGCCCTCTCCCATCCGCCGCCAACCTATCCCAGCCGCCACCGTCTCTTTCACAGATGCTCCCTTCATATGCGCCGCCCCCCCTTCTGCCGCTGTTCTGATGCATCCTGTAAGTATTGTTCGTGGCTCTTTTCTAACTATCCCCAATCGCATCTCCCACTCCCTCCTTCCCCTCCTCCTCCCCCACCCGCCAAGTGCTGATCAGCTACGTGATTGGCTGATCAGGTACGTAATTGTTGCTCAAGTTTTTGCTTTTTTTTTTTTCGTGCACCCCAAATAAAAAAAAAAAAAAGACAAAACTTGAACTATTAGGTACCTGATCAGCAATCGTCCTGCAGTCGTACTCGACTTTGGACAGGACTTCTTTTTTCCATCCCAACTAGTCCCCCCCCCCCTTTTTGCAGAACATCCGTGCGTGCGTCCTGATTTTTTTTTTGATTTTTTTTTTTTTTTATGCCATGGGGGTCTAGTTTTCAAAATGGGGTCACATGTGGGGGAGCTCCACTGTTTTGGCACCTCAGGGGGTCTCCAAACACAACATGGAATACGCTAATTATTCCAGACAATTTTGTGTTTGAAAAGTCAAATGGCGCTCCTTACATTCCGAGCCGTGCTGTACACCCAAATATTGATTTCCACCACATATGAGGTATCTGTGTACTCAGGAGAAATTGCACCTTACATTTTATGGTGCAATTTTTCCTGATACCCTTGTGAAAAAAAAAAGCTACCTGGTTGAAGTAACAATTTTGTGGTAAAAAAAATTTTTTTTTTTTATTTTCACGGCTCAACTTTATTAACTTGAGCGTGCGAGGTACTGAAACAAAGTGTGCAGGCTTTGAAGATAAGTGTGGCATAGTTTCAACACAATTACATAGTTTGACACAAGAACATAGTTTGAATTTATCTTTATACGTCTCCCTTTTTTTTTTTTTTTCTCTTGTTTTTCTACTTTAACCCTGCTGTTCTGTTCGCATTTGCTATACACTTGTACTGTTCCCGGGTCAATATGACCCGACCTATTAATTCTTGATTTTTAGCTACTCTAATTGTTTTATTTTAATACTTTTTTCATTAAAATACTGTATGTGAACATGGTTGATCATAAACAAATGAAAAATTTAAATTCAAACTTAATTATTTATTTTTTTTTCATAAAAAGGTTACACAGGCTTTTTGCAATTATCTTCGATTGTTGACATTCTGCACACAAATAATAAAGAAGCTTTACGTTACTATTACTAAAACATGAAATTTAACTTTTTGAAAACAAATTTTATAAATCAACAAATGAAAAATCATAAAAACTTCAACCTTTTTAGAAAGAAAAAAGAAAAAACTGAACATGTTCATGCGTTTTTACACTGAACACAATAATAAGACACATGTCCTTTACACAGATATTTTGAACATCCAGCACATGTCAGATAAGTCTTATTGTCACAGGAAGATGGACAGAAGCTACATCTCTTGCTTCTTTTGCTGGTAGCTGTGCTGGTGGAGGACGTGGATCTGGAGTCTCTTTCTTGAGCATGCTGGACACTTTTTACAATGGCTGTTGCTCCATCACTTCTGGGGGTCACTTTTCTGCTCTCAATATATGGCCTCACCAGGGATTTTCCCAATTCCTCAAGAAATAATCTTCTTTTATGCAGCTTATTCCGGTTCCAATCGGGGTCGATTTCTCTCCATAAGGCCTGTTTCACACGTCAGTGATTCTGGTACGTTTGTGCTTTTTTTTAAACGTGTATATATATTATAATGAATGGGTCTGCTCACACGTCAGTGATGTTTCACTGACCATGTCTCCGTGCAGCGTTCACTCGTGTCCGTGATTGCCGCACGGAGACATGTCCATTTTTTTCTGGCATCACTGATGTCCCACGGACCACGCAGTGGTGTGGTCCGTGAAACACGTGCCAGAAAAAAACGTGCTTTTAAAATAAAAAAACATTTTTACTCACCCGGCTTCATCGGCGCTCTCTGCAGCCCGTTCTGCTTGCTGCTTCTGAGCCGGCTCATTACTGTCGCGCATCTTAATGATGCACGACACAGCCGACCTGGAAGCAGCTGCTGCGGGAGTCAGCGTCGGCCGGATGCTGCACCGCGGGAGCGATCAGCACAATGGAGAGCGGGAGCGCGCACAGGTGAGTTGATTTCTAAGTGCAATCACGGGCCATGGAGAACGGAGCCCGGATTGCACTTAGACAACCCACGTGTGCCGTAATTCCCGGTACACGGAGGGACATGTGCGTGTTTTACACGCCAGTGAAAAACGTCTGTGTTTTTCACTGACGTGTGAAACGGGCCTAAGACAAATGCATTGTATGCAGAAACATCCAGTATGTTATAAAATAAAATCATTGGCCACCGATTGGTTTTGCTCATTAGAATTACCTGTTTGTTTTTTTTTGGAACATAAGAAACAACAGTTGTATTTCCAGAAAAATAAAAAGTAGAACTGTACACCTCTCTCTCGCTAAGGATACCTTGCGGTACTTCAGGTTTGTTTTTTCTCATAGTACCCAGCATGGTAAGTTGTTTTTTCTTCAACATCTGGCCTAGTTGATAGGATGTAAAAAAGTTGTCACATGTGACATTTTGTCCTTTTAGTCCATGAGTCAAATCTAGAACAACACGCATACCCTGATTTTTTTCAGGTTTTTCATCAGGGGTTTTTCCTGTATACACCATTTTGAGATGAAGTACACAGAAAAAAACATAACTTTTGCAGTCAGAAATAATCAGAGACCTGTAGAACAGTATAAAATGCTATCGGGTCATATTGACCCGAACAGTACAAGTGTAACAATCAGCGTGTAACAAAAAGTAAACAAAAACAAACCAAAAGTAAAAAAAGAATGTAGAGCGCCACAAATGAGGAGAAGTCAAGGAACCACTAGTTTCAAATCCTCATTAAAAAAAATCTGCAGGGTCTCAAAAATCATTTCGGGTCATATTGACCCGAACAGTACAGCAGGGTTAACGTTTATCCCCATTTAATAGGTGCTCCATGGACAATGCTACCAGGTGTGTATCTTGTCAGATGTATGCATGCCTTGAGCAGCCGTTCGAGGGTGAATATGTCTGCACTCGATGCAAGCATGTTGCGTGTTTGGAAGCCAAGGTAACTGATCTAAATAAGCAGCTTGCAACACTCAGGGGCATTGCAAACCTGGAGAGGAGTTTAGAGCTCACTGAGCTTTCTCTGGCTGGGGCCAGTGATATGGAGGAGGGTGGAGGTGGAGAAGATCAGGACCCAGAGGTAGGTAGTTGTGTAACAGTTAGAAGAAGAGGTAGGGGAAAAAGTGTCAGGGAGCCTAGTCCTGACCTGGCACAAGCTAGTAAATATGCCTGTTTGGCTGATATTAGGAATGAAGGGCCAGGAGTAGGGTCACTACAGCAGGACGTTGCTCCTAGCAACCAGGAAAACAACTGCTGTAGGAAGGAGGGAAATAGGAGTGCAGCAAAGCCCAGACAGATGTTAGTGGTAGGGGACTCTATAATTAGGCGGACAGACAAGGTCATCTGTCGCAGAGACCGTGAATGCCGAACAGTGTGTTGTCTGCCGGGTGCTCGGGTTCGGCATATTGCGGATCGGATAGACAGATTGCTGGGTGGGGCTGGGGAAAACCCAGCGGTCATGGTGCACATTGGTACTAATGACAAAGTTAGAGGCAGGTGGAAGGTCCTTAAAAACGATTACATGGAACTAGGAGAGAAGCTGAAGTCCAGGACCTCCAAGGTGGTTTCAGAAATACTACCAGTGCCACGAGCGTCACTAGAAAGACAGCGGGAGCTTAGGGAGATAAATACGTGGCTTAGAAATTGGTGCAGGAAGGAAGGGTTCAGGTTCATGGAGAACTGGGCTGACTTCTCAGTCGGCTACAGGCTCTACGGTAGGGACGGGCTGCACCTCAATGGGGAAGGTGCAGCTGTGCTGGGGGAGAAAATGGTGAGACGGATGGAGGAGCTTTTAAACTAGGATCTGGGGGAAGGGAGGGTAGTGGAGCAAAAAAGGGGATAGAGCAGATAGAGACAGTGAGATGGTAGGGGTCAATGAAGGATTAGAGGGGGATGGGACATGCAAGAAACGTAGGGAGACTAGGAGTAATAAAGGTGTTAATAGGATTAAATGTCTACTGGCAAATGCAAGAAGTCTTGCAAACAAAATGAATGAATTGGAGACTCTTATGTCAACCATGGATTATGATTTGGTGGGCATTACGGAAACCTGGCTGGATGAAAGCCATGACTGGGTGACAAACATACAGGGTTATAGTACATTTAGGAGGGACAGGAAAGACAAAAAAAGGTGGTCGGGTGTGTATATTTATCAAATCTAACCTAAAACCTGTGTTGAATGATGACATTGGGGGGAACTGCAACAATGGAGAGTCAGTATGTGAAAATGTTCATGGGGAGGGGAATAATGGAAAAATGCTAATTGGAGTTTGCTATAAGCCTCCTAACATACCTGAACAAATAGAGGGTGAAATGCTGGAACAAATTGAAAAGGCAGCTAATAATAATAATAATAATAATAATCGGGTTCTTATTATGGGGGATTTCAACTATCCAGACATACAGTGGGACATAGAATCTTCTGGTTGTGCTAAAAGCTGTAAATTCTAAACTACCATTCAAGACAATTACCTCTCTCAGGTGGTAGATGAACCGACGAGGGGAGATCATTTGCTAGATTTGGTCCTGTCAAATAGACCGGATACAATTTCAGATCTACAGGTCCGGGAGCACTTTGGCACCAGCGATTATAATATGGTAAGCTTCAACGTAATATTCAATAAAACATTTCAAAGGGGAAATGCTAAAACCTGGAATTTTAGGAAAGCTTATTTCAACAAATTAAGATAAGAGCTTAAATGTGTAGATTGGGACAAAGTCATGGTAACTGGGGATACTGAACATAAATGGGGAAAGTTTAAGGCTATACTGCTAGAGTCCTGTAAAAAACTTCTACCCTCTGGTAATAAAATGTCCCGGAATAAAAAGAAACCACTATGGATAAATAAGACTGTACAAAGTATAATAAAACAAAAACAAAGGGCATTTAAAATCTTGAAGGCTGAGAATACAGAAATAGCATTTCAGGAGTATAAAGATATCAATAGGCAATGCAAAAAAGAAATCAAACAAGCAAAACTAGCTACTGAAACAAAAATCGCCAATGACATTAAAATATATCCCAAAATCTTTTATAAATACATTAATGCCAAAAGGAAAACAAAGGATAGTATCGGCCCCTTAAAATATAATAACAAGTTAGTTATAGAGGACAAACAAAAGACTGAGATATTAAATAGGTATTTCACTTCTGTGTTCACCAAGGAACTGACTGTACCAGGCATCATTCATTAAGTGAAAAATCAAAGTTCACCACCCGATATAATTAATTTAACACAAGATGAAGTACGCCTACGTCTGAGTAAATTAAACATTGACAAATCCCCAGGGCCAGATGGCATTCATCCACGAATATTGAGGGAATTGAGCTCCGTAATTGACAGACCGCTGTATCTTATCTATTTAGACTCGCTTGTAACAGGGTTGGTGCCTCAGGATTGGAGGATTGCTGATGTGGTACCGATATTTAAGAAAGGTAAGAGGGTAGATCCAGGCAACTACCGTCCAGTAAGCCTGACATCAGTAGTATGCAAAGTTTTTGAGGGCATTTTAAGGGATGACATGCAAAAATATGTTGCAGAAAATAATATAATAACTGACAGACAGCATGGATTCATGAAAGATAAGTCGTGTCTAACCAACCTGTTGGGGTTCTATGAGGGGGTAAGTGCAAACCTGGATATTGGTAATGCAGCTGATGTGATTTATTTGGACTTTGCAAAGGCATTTGATACTGTACCACATAATAGCCTTATACTAAAGCTCCAGAAGCTAGGACTAGGGGAAACTATATGCAACTGGGTAAGGAATTGGCTAAAAGATAGGAAACAAAGAGTAGTCATAAATGGAACATTCTCTAAATGGGCCATAGTCAGCAGTGGGGTGTCGCAGGGATCTGTGCTAGGACCAATTTTTTTTAATCTCTTTATTAATGACCTTGTGGATGGGATTGATAGTAAAGTGTCAGTCTTTGCTGATGACACCAAACTATGTAGGATATTAAAAACTGACCTTGATAGTATAATATTACAAAAAGATCTGGATAAGATGTCAGAATGGGCAGATACTTTGCAAATGAGATTTAATGTTGATAAATGTAAAGTAATGCACCTAGGACGGAGTAATCCTATAACTGCGTATACATTAAATGGAAGTAAACTCGGGACTACAGAACAGGAGAAAGACTTGGGTATTCTCATTACAAATAAGCTGAGCAGCAGCACTCAATGTCAAGCAGCAGCTGCAAAAGCAAACAAGATTCTAGGGTGTATAAAAAGAGAGATTAGATCCCGTGATCCCAACGTATTGTTACCCCTCTATAAATCACTTGTAAGGCCACATCTGGAATATGGGATTCAGTTTTGGGCTCCACATTTTAAAAAGGACATTCAGAAGTTAGAGGCAGTTCAAAGGCAGGCAACTAGACTACTACAAGGAATGGAAGGCCTCCCATATGATGACAGGTTGAAAAATTTAGATATGTTTAGCTTAGAAAAAAGACGTCTCAGAGGAGATCTCATTTATATGTATAAATATATGTGTGGTCAATATAAAGGACTGGCACATGACTTATTTCTTCCAAAGACAATACTAAGGACCAGGAGGCATTCACTGCGAGTGGAAGAAAAACTATTCCGGCAGCTAAATAGGAAAGGGTTCTTTACAGTTAGAGCAGTCAGACTGTGGAATGCCCTACCACAAGAGGTTGTAATGGCAGACACTATAACAGCTTTCAAAAAAGGGCTGGATGATTTCCTCAGTACACACAACATTGTTGGTTATAAATGACTTTGTGACCAAATGTAGAACTGGTGGAGGAAGGTTGAACTAGATGGACCTAGGTCTTTTTTCAACCTTAGTAACTATGTAACTATGTAACTTTTGTGAAGCCCTCAGAGGTTATAAGTGCTAAATAAACATCTAGATCAATTCCATGAGGGGTCTAGTTTCCAAAATGAGGTCACATGTGGGTGAGCTCCACTGTTTCGGCACCTCAGGGGCTTTCCAAACGCAACATGGTGCAGCTAACGATTCCAGCTAATTTTCTGTTCAAAAAGTAAAATGACGCTCCTTCCCTTCCGAGTCCTGCCGTGCGCCCAAACGGTAGTTTTTCGCCACATATGAGGTATCTGCGTGCTCAGAAGAAATTGCCCAACAAATTATGGGGGTTCATTTAATCATGCTACCCTTGTGAATATGTAATATTTGAGGCTAAATTTAACATTTTTGTTGCAAAATGTAAAATGTTCATTTTTTCCTTCCACATTGCTTTAGTTACTGTGAAGCACCTGATGGGTTAATAACCTTCTTGACTGTGGTTTTGAGTAGCCTGAGGGGTGCCGTTTTTGGAATGGTGTCTTTTTTTGGGTGTTTTGTATCATGTAGACCTTTCAAAATCGCTTCAAATGTGATGTGGTCCCTAAAAAAAAGTGGCTTTGTAAAGTTTGTTGTAAAAATAAGAAATTGCTCCTAAACTTTGAACCCCTATAACTTCCTTTTTTAATTTTTTTTTTTCCCCAAAATTGTTCTGATGTTAAGTAGACATGTGGGAAATTTTGTTAATTATTTTGTGTCATATGTCTTGTTGGTTTTAGAGCATAAAAAATTAAAAGTTTGAAAATTACAGGTTTTTTTTTTACAAAGAAACGCAAAAAATATCGGCCTAAATTTACCACTAACATGAAGCCCAATATGTCACGAAAAAACAATCTCAGAATCACCGGGATCCGTTAAAGCGTTCCAGAGTTATAACCTCATAAAGTGACACTGGTCAAAATTGCAAAAAATGGCCTGGTCTTTAGGGTCAAAATAGGCTTGGGGCTGAAAGGGTTAAACTGTCAGTTTCCACTGTAAGGAACATAGTAAGGAAATGGAAGAACACAGGTACAGTTCTTGTTAAGCCCAGAAGTGGCAGGCCAAGAAAAATATCAGAAAGGCAGAGAAGAAGAATGGTGAGAACAGTCAAGGACAATCCACAGACCACCAGATGGTGTCAATGTGCATCGGTCAACAATACAGCGCACGTTGCACAAGAAGCTGGGAGAGTGATGCGACAGAAGCCGTTTCTGCAAGCACGCCACAAACAGTCGCCTGAGGTATGCAAAAGCAAATTTGGACAAGCCAGTTACATTTTGGAAGAAGGTCCTGAGGACTGATGAAACAAAGATTGAGCTGTTTGGTCATACAAAAAGGCGTTATGCATGGAGGCAAAAAAACACGGCACTCCAAGAAAAGCACTTGCCTACCCACAGTAAAATTTGGTAGAGGTTCCATCATGCTTTGGGGCTGTGTGGTCAATGCTGGCAGCGGGAATCTTGTTAAAGTTGAGGGTCGCATGGATTCAACTCAGTATCAGCAGATTCTTGACAATAATGTGCAAGAATCAGTGGCGAAGTTGTAGTTATGCAGGGGATGGATATTTCAGCAAGACAAGGATCCAAAACACCGCTCCAAATCTACTCAGGCATTCATGCAGAGGAACAATTACAATGTTCTGGAATGGCCATCCCAGTCCCCAGACCTGAATATCATTGAACATCTGTGGGATGATTTGAAGCATGCTGTCCATGCTCGGCGACCATCAAACTTAACTGAACTGGAATTGTTTTGTACACAGGAATGGTCAAACATACCGTCATCCAGGAACTCATTAAAAGCTACAGGAAGCGACTAGAGGCTGTTCTTTTTTTGCAAAAGGAGGATCTACAAAATATTAATGTCACTTTTATGTTGCGGTGCCCATACTTTTGCACCGGTCAAATTTTGTTTAAATGCGGATTGCACATTTTCTGTTAGTACAATAAACCTCATTTCAATCCAGAAATATTACTCAGTCCATCAGTTATTAGATATATGAAACTGAAATAGCTGTTGCGAAAACCCAAATTTTAATAAAGAAAAAAGGTTAACATTAATAGGGGTGCCCAAACTTTTTCATATGACTGTATAGTCAAGGTGGCAAATACATCTTTTCCCTAAAATCTAGATTGAGTCCAGGTTTCGTTGTTTGCAGTCTGGTATCAATACCTCCTGTGGTTCCTGAGATGAGGGTAAATACGGCATAGTCTTTGAAGAAAATAAAACTGTGTGTGCAGATCCAACAGTCCTTTGGCTTTTCTCCTTCCATGTCCTTAGTAAAGGCCACGTCACACTAAGCAACATCGCTAGCAACATCGCTGCTAAGGAACAACGTTTGTGATGTAGCAGTGATGTTGCTAGGGATGTCGCTGTGTGTGACATCCAGCAACAACCTGGCCCCTGCTGTGAGGTCGTTGGTTGTTGCTGAGTGTCCTGGACCATTTTTTAGTTGTTGCTCTCCCGCTGTGAAACACACATCGCTGTGTGTGACAGCGACAGAGCAACATTTAAATGTGCAGGCAGCAGGAGCCGGCTTCTGCGGACGCTGGTAACCACAGTAAACATCGGGTAACCAAGAAGCCCTTACCTTGGTTACCCGATATTTACCTTCGTTACCAGCGCCCGCCGCTCTCACACTGCCAGTGCCGGCTCCCTGCTCTCTGCACACATAGCCACAGTACACACCGGGTAATTAACCCGATGTGTACTGTGGCTAGGAGTGCAGGGAACAGGGAGCCGGCACTGGCAGTGTGAGAGCGGCGGACGCTGGTAACCTCATGTGAGGATACTACTGCATATCCAGTGTAGAATCCCCCATCCAGGTGGTATCTGGAACCATCTACAAAAAAAAAAACACCCCTCAAAATCTGCATTAGGAATAGATTTATCATAATGTGAAAAACCTGCTGTCTCCTGACTCCTCAGCTTTATGCAGTTATGTCCGTATGTCATGTCAAAATATTCACCATTTCTTGCTATCATTGTCACCAATTCCTCCTTTTCTGAATCTACTGGCAAAAGGGTGGCTGGATTCAGAAGATTACACCTCTTGAGGGTGACATACATATTTCTTTACCATTATTATCAATCATGCTGTATTTTCCCTATTTTCTCTGTTTATATTTCTACGCTGACACTAGCCCAGTGTCCCATCTTTTTCCACAGACAAACTCTGCCTGTCTAACATACCATTTTCTCTCACACCTCAGTATCCACCCCATCCTGCCTTGTATTGCACATTCCTCGTACCTTCTATAAAATACATTTTCTGTTCACTATCCAGCATCGGCGTTATTCCATTCTTCTTAAAATATTTTCAGCATGTCTAGCATAACCTGCAATTTATCCTTCACCCCAGTCAGCAGTGTGTATTTATTACCCAGTGCAAAGGTTTTCTTTCAACAACTTGAGACAATTATACTGTATATGCAGTAAGTCTTCCTTCTCCAGCTGTATGCTCATAGGTCTGAACATGCTGTCCATTCTCTAACTACAACTCCCACCAGGCAACATCCTGTACTGAGTGCACTAGTGATGGGCAGTCCGGCTCTTTTTAGTGATCCGGTTCCCATGGCTCCGCTCACCAAAAAGAGCCGGCTCATTCGGATCGTTCTCGGCTCCTTATTAAATATGTGTTCACCCCAGGTGAACACATATTTAAGATTATAGTGACGCCGCTGAAGCCACGCTCCCCCGCGGCTAAACCCCACCCACTTACAAGGGACCAATTAGATCGTGGAGTGGGCGGGGTTTCAGCGGCGAAAAGAGGCGTTTTAGCGATTTTAGTGGCTCACTTTGGTGATCCGGCTCCTGTCAGTCACAGCAGGGAGCCGGATCTTTGTGTCGGATCGTTCGCGATCGACACATCACTAGAGTGCACACAGCACAAACCATATGAATGTTGAGTGACTTATCTCACATTCCTTAGACAGATATACCATTGCTACAGTTTGCACAAGTGTTTGTCTGAGAGGTGATTTGTGACTGTAATACCTTCTGGGGTGCATTGAATGATAGCCTGGATAGCACGGAACACATCAGCCCCCAGCAAATTCATAGAAGCATTTTCACTAACAATAAACTTTGTGAGCACTTCCTGGCTAATTTCAGCTTCATCTGTCTTGTCAACGGACTTTCGGACACCAATCCCTCCACCCCCACACACTCCACAGTCTCACCAGTAATCATGTCTGGCTTTATCAAGTCTTTGTGTATCACAGTGTCGGCTGCCCCAGTGTCAATTGAAAATTCTGCCTCCTTCCCCCTGGCATTGTTATGGTCCTGAGGGAACAAAAACATGGTACACATTTGTCACTGGGTTGCCAGTTTCCTAGGTAAGAGGCAAGCGAGGAGGAAAATCAGTCTGCTCTTTCTCCTTTTTGGGGTTTTTGCACTGTCTGGAGTAATGTCTATTCTGTCCACAATTCCAGCACTGTACGGTCGCTAGGTCACCTGGTGTTCCCCTCCTCTGCTTCCACTGTTTTCCTTGTGCACTAGCATACATAACTGGTTGCTTGTTTTTTGTCAGTTCAACCCCTTTAGCTATTTGTAGAAGGTCTTTTGGGTCCATGTTTCTCCACTCAGGTCTGCCTGTCTGTACTGCCTTTCGTAAAACCTTATTCATACCGTCAACGAATACTCCTCAGTATTTTGTCATCAAGGGAGTTTCTGACACTGTACCCCATGTCTGCCACTTCAGCTGTAACCTCCCAAAGTACGTCTCTATACTCTCCCCTTTCTGCTGTGTTACGTCAGTCAGGGAAAGGGGGAAAGGTTGGTCTTCAGTGTCAGATAACTGTTTCAACATATCTAGCTGGTCAGAGGGGCTCCAGGGATGATATTCCTGTGTCTGTCTGATTCTAGTGACCTTCCTTGGTCGTGATGTATTTGATTTTGTGGTGCTGGTCCCAGGGCATTCTGTTCTTTCATCACCATCAAAGTAACGTCCAGCTTCCTCCCCAAAACTCAATTCCTTCACTACCTCGGTGTTGTGAATGTCAGTTATGCTTTGGCTGCTGTGAGGCTCCCTCTTGTGGCCAGGAATGGTTTGGACAGAGACCAGTTGTGTTGAGCAATGGGCGTTTCCATTGCTAACTCTCTGCTTATTTAAACCCTGGTCTGATAGCAGGCTATGCCGGATGTCAGTTGTTCTTTGTTCACCAGCCTGCTTCATCCTGCTCCAGACCACATCTACCCCAGATAAGTGCTTGGTTCTTTATTTTTGTTTGGTTCTTTTTGTTCTTATCTGAGTTTGTCATTTGCTGTGGTTGTTTTCCGTTTATTTGCATGCAGGGATCTTCCCTCTCAGTTGCTTAGCTGGAAAGCTCCCTGCAGCTATGTTTGGAGTATTGCTCCTATAAGTCCATGTGTTTGTTGCTTCTTGAATTTGTAATGGTTCCTGCCTTCTGTTCATTGGTATGACGAGCGCCTGGTATAGGACGGAGTTCAGATCTAGCGATCTGAGGGCTTTTTTTGTACTATCAGGTTGTTGGATTTTTGCAGGGTTTTTCTCTGGCCACCATCAGTCCCTTTCCTGTCCTATTTAGTCAGTAGGGCCTCACCTTTTTGCTAATCCTATCATCTGTGTATTGTGTTTTCCTATATCACCGCAGTCTTTGAATGTGGGGGGCTTGCTTTTCTTTGTCTATTTTCTGAGGCAGAGCGTTATTCATCTTTCCTTCCTTTTAGGATAGCTAGTTCTCCGGCTGGGTTCGCGGTGCACAGGATGTTAGTTCACCCCTCGGCTACTTCTAGTTGTGATGGTTAGTAAGGGGATGGCGGTCAGATTAGTTGCCAATGCTCTTGTCACCTTTTACCAATGATTTATGGTTGCCTTCCATGTTTCCGGATCATAACAGTACATCCGGCCAACAAATTTAAAGGGTACTCTTAGGCTATGTGCACACGTTGCGTTTTTTCCCGCGGAAACGCTGCGTTTAGAACCGCAGCGTTTCAGTGCCAAATTGCATGCGTTCAGCTTCCCCAGCAAAGTCTATGAGAAAGCTGAAAAATCAATGCACACGCTGCGCTTCTAAACGCAGCGTTTTGCATGCCCAAAATCGGAGCGGAAAAAGAAGCAGCATGTCACTTCTTTTGTGCGTTGTAGCTGCGTTCTCCACCTGTTGAAATCAATGATGTGGGTCAGAACGCAGCTACACCGCAGTTCGCTGCATTTTTGTTGCGGTCCTCATGCTTTATCGGCATACAGAACGCAGGCATTTTTACCTGGAAGTGAGGTCAAGAGGTTTCCTGTTGACCTCACTTCCTGGCAAAGTTCAGGAAAGCCGGAGTCGCCAAAGTGCCCGCCCCGACCCCCAACCCCCTCCTGAAACCCAAGACGGCCGCACGCACAGCAGCGCACCGGCCGCCCTACTCCTCTGTTTCTGTCGCATGTGCCGTCACACATGCGACAGAAAACTGCTCCCCAGGCCCTGCCAGGTCACCCCCTATTCCCGCCCGGTGTCCCCCGGTAACCCCCGTACCTGTCACAGCGCTGATCCCCCGCGGCCCCCTCCTCCTTTACAGCAGACGCCGGTCACACGTGCAGAGTAGAGTGGCTGACAGCTCAGCTTCCTGCTTTGCTAGACGCTGCTGCTCGCACTCTGCAGCTGTGACCCGGGGAGAGTGGGTGCAGATACTTTGCACCCACTCTCCTCAAATGGAGGGTCTGCACTCCTAGAAAATGGGGGATACGTTCCCTGAGCGTGCCCCCCATAGTCTAGAAGGTCCAGAGTCAACGTGGGACGTCCAAAATGGATTACAGGGACCCGATTTTTTTGTTTTCCTTTTCAATAAATTGGTTAAAGAGGGAATGTTTTGGGGAGTGTATTTTCAAATAAAAATTATTTTTTTTTGTTGTCAATTTTTTTTGCTATAACGGTCAATTAGTTATGTCTGGTATCAAATAGACGCCGTGACATCACTAATTGCTGGGCTTGATGCCAGGTGACATTACACATCTGGCATCAACCCCATATACTACCCCGTTTGCCACCGCACCAGGGCAACGGGATGAGTTGGGGCGAAGCGCCAGGATTGGCGCATCTAATGGATGCGCCACTTCTGGGGCGGCTGCGGCCTGCTATTTTTAGGCTGGGAAGAGTCGAATAACCATGGCTCTTCCCATCCTGAGAATACCAGACCCCAGCTGTCAGCTTCACCTTGGCTGGTGATCTAATTTGGGGGGACCCTACGTTTTTGTTTTTGTTTTTTATTTATTTATAAATAATTAAAAAAAAAAAAAACCAGCTTGGGGAGCCCTCCAAATTGATCACCAGACAAGATGAAGCTGTCAGCTATGGTTTGCAGGCTACAGCTGTCTGCTTTACCCTAACTGGCTATCAAAAATAGTGGGGACCCCACGTCATTTGTTTTAATTTTTTATTTTTTTTTTGGGCTAAATACAAGGCTAGGCACCGTTTAGTGCCACATGAAAGGCACTAAAGGGCGCCAGCTTAGAATATGCAGGGGGGTGGGACGTTATATATATGTTTGACATCCATTTAGCATTTTTGGCTGTGCGCCCACAATCAGGGTTTGCAGCGTTTTGGGCGCAGAGTGTTTTCCCTGCATCCATAACGCTGCGTTGTGCAGTGGAAGCACAGTGGAAGGATTTTTAGAAATCCCGTGCCCACTGTGCTTCTTTTATCCACAGCATAAACTGACCTGCAGCGTGGCTTCCCGAGCATCAGCATGTCAATTTATGCTGCAGAGACGAGAGTGCTCTCTGCACGTAGAATAGAGCTAAAGTCCACAGCAGCCTGAACCCAAATCGTGGGCATGGGCAGTTGCGTTCTCCTGTGGGCAACACTCACATCTCTGCAGGAAGGCTGGCACTGTGTACTACACGCCGTGTCACTGGATCATGCGGTCAAAAACGCACCTGAAGAAAACGCATGGAAAACGCATGCGTTTTTGATGCGTTTTTTATAAAAACACACTGTTTACAATTGTCCCCTTTTTTTTCTCCTCTTCTTCTTTGGGTTCCGTGGAAGATTTCTTTTTTCTAGCATGGATGAATTGGGTGAGCGTGTTGTTCATCTTGATGTTAAGGTTCGTCGTCTAGCGTCTTATCTTGCACAGACTCCCCTTGCAGAGCCTAAGATTCCCGTTCCTGAATTTTTTTCGGGAGATAGGTCGAGATTTTTGAGCTTCAAAAATAATTGTAAATTATTTTTTGACCTGCGCCCTAAGTCCTCAGGGAATCCCGTACAGCAGGTTAAGATTGTCATCTCCTTACTGCGTGGTGACCCTCAGGACTGGGCCTTCTCTTTAGCGTCTGATGATCCGATTCTCAGTGATGTGGACTCCTTTTTTCAGGCCTTGGGTTTATTATATAACGAACCCAATATTGTGGACCAAGCAGAAAAGGCCTTGTTGTCCTTAACTCAGGGTTTGGATTCTGCAGAAACTTTTTGTCAGAAGTTTCGAAAGTGGGCGGTCCTTACCAAATGGAATGATGACGCGCTTGCGGCTCTTTTTCGGAAGGGTATTGCTGATACAGTGAAGGATGTAATGGTGGGATTCCCCATCTCTTCTGATCTTGATTCCTCTATGACCTTGGCCATTCAGATTGATAGGCGGTAACGTGAGCGCAGGAAGATACCTGCTGGTTTTGTGCATGTGGAACAGCCTTTGGAGCCTATGGAGTGTGATAGGGTCTTTTCTAATGCTAGTTGGCAGGGGTTCAGACGGAAGAATAGACTGTGCTTCTATTGTGGAGACGCTTCTCATAATATCTCTGTCTGCCCTAAACGTAAAAGGAGACTGGCTACTTCTGTTACTGTGGGTTCTTTGCAACCAAAGTTTCTTTTGTCTGTCACATTGATTTGCTCATTGTCTTCCTTTTCTGCATTTGCCTTTGTGGACTCAGGGGCAGCGCTCAATTTGATGGATTTTGGGTTTGCTAGGGATTGTGGTTTCCCCCTGGTTCCTTTGCAAACTCCTATTCCTTTAAGGGACATTGATGCTACCCCTTTGGCAGAAAATAAACCCCAATTTTGGACCCAGGTGCCTATGAGAGTTGCACCAGTGCATCAGGAAACGTGTACATTTTTAGTATTGCATAATCTACAGGATACCTTGGTACTGGGATTTCCGTGGTTGCAGACCCATAATCCAGTTCTTGACTGGAGATCCTTGTCGGTAGCTAGTTGGGGTTGTCAAGGTTTGCATCAGGACCTTTCCGTGTCGTCCACGTCTGCTCAGGCAGTTGATGTTTCGGCCTCCTTGTCTGATTTCCGTGACGTATTTAATGACCAGAAATCTGATTCTCTGCCCCCACACCGGGACTGTGACTGTGCCATTGAGCTGGTGCCGGGTTGTAAATTTACTAAGGGGCAGATTTTCAACTTGTCTGTGCCCGAACATGATGCCATGCGGTCATACATAATCAGGGAATCATTGGAGAAGGGGCACATTCGTCCCTCTTCTCCTTTTGGGTGCTGGCTTTTTCTTTGTTGCTAAGAATGATGCGTCGTTTAGGCCTTGTATTGATTACCGTCGTCTTAATAAAATTACGATCAAATATCAGTACCCTTTGCCTCTGATGTCTGATCTTTTCTCTAGAGTGAAGAGTGCCAAATGGTTTACGAAACTGGATCTCAAGGGTGCGTATAATCTCATCCGTATTAAGGAGGGTGATGAATGGAAGACGGCTTTTAATACTCCTGAGGAGCATTTTGAGTACCTAGTGATGCCTTTTGGGCTCACTAATGCACCCTCCGTCTTCTAGGCCTTCATGAATGATATTTTTCGGGACCTTATTGATACATTTTTGATTGTCTATTTGGATGACATCTTGATTTTTTCTGATGATTGGGACTCTCATGTGGGGCAAGCATCGGCTGTTTTTCAGATACTTAAGGATCATGCACTGTATGTTAAGGGGTCAAAGTGCCTCTTTGGGGTGCAAAGTATTTCCTTTTTGGGCTTCATCTTGTCTCCCTCCGCTATCGAAATGGACACGGTTAAGGTTCAGGCTATTTACGACTGGGTGCAACCGACTTCTCTAAAATCCCTGCAGCAGTTTTTGGGGTTTGCTAATTTTTACCGTAAATTTATAGTCAATTTTTCTACCATTGTAAAACCTCTGACAGATTTGACCAAGAAGGGAGCTGATGCTGAGCATTGGACCCCAGAGGCGATTGTGACCTTCCAGGAGCTTAAAAGGCGATTCACTTCTGCCCCAGTCCTGCAGCAAACTGATGTGTCTCGTCCATTTCAGGTTTAGATCGATGCCTCAGAGATCGCAGCAGGAGCTGTTCTGTCTCAACGAGACGCTACTTCGGGTAAACTTAAGCCCTGTGCCTTTTTCTCTCTGAAGTTTGCTCCTTCTGAACGGAATTATGATGTGGGGAACCGGGAATTATTGGCTATGAAGTGGGCATTTGAAGAATGGAGACATTGGTTGGAGGGGGCTAGACATCAAGTTGTGGTGCTTACGGACCACACGAATCTTACCTATCTGAAATCTGCCAAGAGGTTGAATCCTCGGCAGGCCAGGTGGGCTTTGTTTTTTATCCGGTTTAATTTTGTGGTCTCTTTTTTTGCCAGGCACCAAGAATGTTAAGGCTGATGCCCTTTCCAGGAGTTTCTGCGCTGACTCTTTGGAGGTTGTCGAGCCGTCTACTATCCTGAATGATGGTGTAGTTTTCTCGGCCATTTCGCCTGATCTGCGGTTGGCACTGGTGGAATTTCAGGGGGATAAACCTGAGAGATGTCCTACGGGGAAACTGTTTGTCCCGGACCAATGGAGAGACTTGTCTCAGGTTCATTGCTCTGTTTTTGGCGGGTCATCCTGGCATTTTTGGTACTCGGGATCTTGTGAGACGCTCTTTTTGGTGGCCTTCCCTGTCCCGGGATGTCCGTTGTTTTGTGCAGTCGTGTGGAGTTTGTTCTAGGTCCAAGCCCTGTTGTTCACGTTCTAGTGGGCTATTATTGCCTTTGCCGGTACATAAGAAACCTTGGACGCACATATCTATGGATTTTATTTCAGAGCTTCCCATCTCTCAGAAAATGACTGTGATTTGGGTGATCTGTGATAGGGGAACCAAGTGGACCATCTTGGAGAATCTATCTAAGTTGCCGCCTTCATCAGAGTTGGTGCCTTTTGTTTTTCCAACATGTTGTTCATTTGCATGGTATTCCCGAAATCATTGTTTCTGACAGAGGGGTGCAGTTTGTATCCAGGTTTTGGAGGATTTTTTGTTCTAAATTGGGTGTTCAGCTGTCTTTTTCCTCGGCGTTTCATCCTCAGACCAACGGTCAGACTGAAAGGGCTAACCAGACCCTGGAGACCTATTTACGGTGTTTTGTTTCTGCGGATCAGGATGACTAGGTTTCGTTTTTGCCTTTAGCTGAATTAGACCTTAACAATAGAGCTAGCTCTACCACATTGGTGTCCCCCTTTTTCTGCAATTTTGGGTATCACCCCAGGTTCCTCTCAGGGCAGCTTGAGGCGTCTGACTGCCCAGGGGTGGATTCGGTGGTACACAGAATGCAGCAGATTTGGAGGCAGGTTGTGGATAAATTGATTCAGTCCCAAGAAACTGCCCAAAGGTTTGCCAGCCGGCGTCGAACTGTTGGTCCCCGGTTTAAAGTGGGGAACATGGTGTGGTTGTCCTCTAAAAATATTCCTATGAAAGTGCCATCTCCTAAATTTAAGCCCACATTTATTGGACCTTATAAGATTTCGGAGATTATCAACCCTGTATCTTAATGTTTGACTCTACCTGTGTCATTTAAGATTCACAATGTCTTCCATAAGTCCCTGTTGAAGAAACATGTGGAGCCAACCGTTCCTGCAGCAGCGCCTCCTGACCCTGTTTTGGTACAAGAGGATCCAGAGTATGAGGTTGAAAAAATTCTGGATTCCCGTCGCAGTAGGCGACAGCTTTAGTACCTTGTGAAATGGAAGGGTTATGGGCAGGAGGATAACTCTTGGGTTGTGGCTTCTGACATTCATGCGGACAGGTTGGTTCGCGCCTTCCATCATGCTCATCCTGAGCGACCCGGTGGCGTTGGTGAGGGTTCGGTGACACCTCCTCAACGGGTTGGGTACTTTGGGAATGTCAGTTATGCTTTGGCTGCTGTGAGGCTCCCTCTTGTGGCCAGGAATGGTTTGGACATAGACCAGGTGTGTTGAGCAATGGGCGTTTCCATTGCTAACTCTCTGCCTATTTAAACCCTGGTCTGATAGCAGGCTATGCCGGATGTCAGTTTTTCTTTGTTCACCAGCCTGCTTCATCCTGCTCCAGACCACATCTACCCCAGATAAGTGCTTGGTTCTTTATTTTTGTTTGGTTCTTTTTGTTCTTATCTGAGTTTGTCATTTGCTGTGGTTTTTTTCAGTTTATTTGCATGCAGGGATCTTCCCTCTCAGTTGCTTAGCTGGAAAGCTCCCTGCAGCTATGTTTGGAGTATTGCTCCTATAAGTCCATGTGTTTGTTGCTTCTTGAATTTGTAATGGTTCCTGCTTTCTGTTCATTGGTATGACAAGAGCGCCTGGTATAGGATGGAGTTCAGATCTAGCGATCTGAGGGCTTTTTTGTACTATCAGGTTGTTGGATTTTTGCAGGGTTTTTCTCTGGCCACCATCAGTCCCTTTCCTGTCCTGTCCTATTTAGTCAGTAGGGCCTCACCTTTTGCTAATCCTATCATCTATCTGTGTATTGTGTTTTCCGCAGTCTTTGAATGTGGGGGGCTTGCTATTCTTTATCTATTTTCTGAGGCAGAGAGTTATTCATCTTTCCTTCCTTTAGGATAGCTAGTTCTCCGGCTGGGTTCGCGGTGCCCTCGGCTACTTCTAGTTGTGATGGTTAGTAAGGGGATGGCGGCCAGATTAGTTGCCAATGCTCTTGTCACCTTTTACCAATGATTTATGGTTGTCTTCCATGGTTCCGGATCAGAACACTCTGTCTCAGAGTCAGTGTCCTCTGTCACCAGGTGTGATCTGGTCCGAACAGGATTTAGTGCAACCCACTTAGGGCGAGCGACATTACATGTAGCACAAGTATCTCTCCAGTCTCGATTTTTCTGACCTTAATGTTTACAAGTCTGGATCTCTGATTACTGTATGTGAAGGTGGGGCGGTAGCAGTAACAGTTTTTGCTTATGGTGCATTAAAACATTTATAATACACGTTACATAACAATAATATAACAATACATCCCACCGTTGGGCTACTTTCACACTTGCATTGGACGGCTTCCGCTGCTATCCGTAGCCTTAAGGAATTACGGTAACCATTGCAAGAAACCGTTATATTCCTCATAGACTTCTATTAGCTACGGATAGCAACGGATAGTCTTGCATTGCATCCGCTGTACAATGCAGCGTCGTTATTTTGACTCTGCATCAGGCGGAAGGAACGCTGCATGTCTCGTTAAAATAGTGCACCTTGACGGATTCCGTTGGAATCCGCCACGGTGTCTAATGATTGTCTATGGTGCCAGTTTCCGCCGCTATGCGCTAAGCGGCGGAATCCGCTGATGGATTTCATCATGTTCTACTGCGCATGCTCAGCATGTCCAGCAGAACAATCGAAATCATTTAAAATCATTCCTGGTCTCTGGTGTCGGGGTGTGTTCGGTGAAGATGAGGGCTGTAGTGTCGGGATGTGTGCGGTGATGATGTGGGCTGTAGTGTCGTGCTGTGTGCGGTGATGATAAGGGCGGTATTGTCGGGATGTGTGCGGTGAAGATGAGGG
This sequence comes from Anomaloglossus baeobatrachus, assembly GCF_048569485.1. Lineage (NCBI taxonomy): Eukaryota > Metazoa > Chordata > Amphibia > Anura > Aromobatidae > Anomaloglossus > Anomaloglossus baeobatrachus. The sequence goes on from NC_134354.1 coordinate 325,196,274, forward strand.
CTGTAGTGTCGGGATGTGTGCGGTGATGATGTGGGCGGTGGTGTCGGGGTGTGTGCGGTGATAATGTGGGCGGTAATGTCGGGGTGTGTGCGGTGAAGATGAGGGCAGTAGTGTCCGGGTGTGTGCGGTGATGATGTGGGCGGTAGTGTCGGGGTGTGCGGTGATGATGTGGGCGGTAGTGTCGGGGTGTGTGCGGTGAAGATGAGGGCAGTAGTGTCGGGGTGTGTGCGGTGATGATGTGGGCGGTAGTGTCGGGGTGTGTGCGGTGAGGATGTGGGTGCGCGGTAGTGTCGGGGTGTGTGCGGTGAAGATGAGGGCAGTAGTGTCGGGGTGTGTGCGGTGATGATGTGGGCGGTAGTGTCGGGGTGTGTGCGGTGAGGATGTGGGCGCGCGGTAGTGTCGGGGTGTGTGCGGTGATGATGTGGGCGGTAGTGTCGGGGTGTGCGGTGATGATGTGGGCGGTAGTGTCGGGGTGTGCGGTGATGATGTGGGCGGTAGTGTCGGGGTGTGTGCGGTGAAGATGAGGGCAGTACTGTCGGGGTGTGTGCGGTGATGATGTGGGCGGTAGTGTCGGGGTGTGTGCGGTGAGGATGTGGGTGCGCGGTAGTGTCGGGGTGTGTGCGGTGAAGATGAGGGCAGTAGTGTCGGGGTGTGTGCGGTGATGATGTGGGCGGTAGTGTCGGGGTGTGTGCGGTGAGGATGTGGGCGCGCGGTAGTGTCGGGGTGTGTGCGGTGATGATGTGGGCGGTAGTGTCGGGGTGTGTGCGGTGAGGATGTGGGCGCGCGGTAGTGTCGGGGTGTGTGCGGTGATGATGTGGGCGGTAGTGTCGGGATGTGTGCAGTGAAGATTAGGGCTCTCTCTTGGCTAAAGAAAACTTAACGCAACGCGTTATTTCACTGGAATCCGTGGCCTTTATTATCACACTTTTTGCAAGGCATCCGTCACATGCGTTACACAACGCATTGTGACGGATGCCGTTCAACGCAAGTGTGAAAGTAGCCTTATCTCTTTACATCCACAGTCTGGCATGTCTGCCTTTTTGAGTATTGGTCTGACATTTTTCACTGCTTCCTTGCCTTCTCTATCTTGCACCATCTGTTTGGCTGTTTTGGATCCTGCTGGAGCCCCACACTGCACACTGAACAAGTTGCCCATGGCTTCAACACAACCCACCTTTCTGCAAATGCCCTCTCAGTGTTCCTGGACTTTGTCAACAGCCCACACTCCTCCGGCAAGTCAGATTGGGTTCTCAAGGTGTAGCGAGAAGGCTCGTCAGCTCTCTCACCTGCTACCCTTGCAGGGTGTATTGGGAAGGCTCTAAAACATCTCTCTCACCCAATAGACCAGCTGGCTAAAGCAGGAAGGAACAGGTGTCATAGTCCTCTTACCTACTAGACCAGCTCCATGGAAGTGGGAAGGCCACATTGCTCTCTCACCCACTTAGACTCGATGTGCAGCTGGGTACCCCACGCTGGTCCTTTTCCTGTACATCAACCATACACTGAGAAGCAGGCAAACACATGCACTGTTGACCAAAACAATCATTTCCAAATAAGCACAGTTTTTTTGTTTTTGTTTTTTTTTTCTCTCAACAATCTCCGGTTTTTCTTTACAAAATGTTCCAGCAACGTAGAGAAGAGTTAAAACAATACAATCCTCAGAGCTGACTCATAGCAGGCAGAAGATCGCGCAGCCGTTCATGCGCCCCCTCCCAACAGGACAGCAGCACGCAGGTTGTTTTGCAAGAGTCTTATCTCAAAAGAATTCTTCGTCCAGACTCAGCTTTCCCAAAACATCCAACTATACACAATCCTAGCAGACAATTGAGACTACTTATATACCTTCACAGCACCAATATTCTACTGAAAGGAAACAATTACTTTGCTATAAAACCTTTTGTCTCCATTTGAGGGGAAGAATCATACGGTATCTCGCTACCAGGACAGATCACAGGACCCCTTATCCAGACATTCTTTGATTCCAGAAACTTATGTAACAATACACTTTCCAAGGATGGGGTCTCATCTGGTAATCTCACATGAAGGTTAAAATATCTAAACCGCTCTCGTACTTTTTAGACCATTCCTGGGCATGGGGCGGCCCGCGGGCCACATCTGGCCCGCCTACCGTCTGTGACCGGTCCGCCTAGTTCAGGGCGTCCTTGCTCGCCAGTCAGTGATAAGAGCAATCTGACCTGTCCAGAGCTCCAGGCTCTGGGAAGCCCCTGGTCAGATCACCCTCATCATACGCTGCGTGCCGGGTATAGATCGATCCTGCAAGTCCGCACAGTGCAGGCAGCGGAACGCAGGAATCTCTCCTCTGTTCCCTGCCCGGCACCTTTCTCTGTGACACACACACGCATTCCCTGATGTCGTCAGTACGGCGCGCATGTGTGTCATTTGAAAAGTTCCCGCCCGGCAGGAGAAGAAACTGCAGCAACCAGGGCCTGTACAGAGAGAAGCTGCAGCGCAGCCAGGGCCCATACAACAGAAGAAGCATTACGGCGGGGACCCATATGGAGGTGCCTGAGGAGGGAGAGGTGAGTGGTGACTAGTAACCTGAGGGGACAATAAAGGGGGGGAGGGAGCTAACTGGTGACTAATATTTGGGATGTATTGATGTAGCATATGGGAATGTAGTTTTACAGGTGTAGTATATAGGGGTGTAGTGATGTGTATATAACAGGTGTAGTATATAGGAGTGTAGAGGTGCAGTATATTACAGGTGTATATAGTAGTGTAGTGATGTATATGGGGGTAAGCCCGTAACTGAGAGTGGTAATGGAGTCACATCGGGTACCGTGCGCTCCCTCCCCGCCCCCTGCAGCGGCGTGCTGCCATTACAGGGCCTGATTGCGTTTCTCTGGTACCTGTTTGCGTACGTGTGATACGTACCGGAGAAAACACGAGTCTGTGAAATAAAAAGATTTTCCATATTTACCTGCTTTCTTCAGCTCTGCTGCCTCCTGCTCATGACCCCCGCTCATATTCATTGATTATTCAACGCACTCAAGAGCTGGAAGCCGGAGCATCGCAGTGACAGCACCGTGCAGAGGACATCGCCGCAGGGACAGGTGAGTATTCTGCAAGCACAGTGACATCCAGGAGGTCATCGGAATTTCCAATGAACTCTGATGACACACACACACCCCCCCCCCCCCCCCGCGACACCCGCGCTACAGCTTTACGGGTTCATCAGAGTTCATTGGGTGCTTAGATGAGTCTCCGATGCTGCAGCTTCTAGGTTCTCACTACACACCCACACTGAGCACATATACACACATATGTATACACACAAACCAGACACACATGGATACACCGAGCACATATACACATATAGCGCACATGCATGTATACACTGAACACACACACACACTGCTGTATACTCACCCATCGATGCGGTCCCCAGCGCTGTCCCCGCTTCCAGCTCCACAAGGCACTTGAATATTCAGGGAGTATAATGAGCCGGGGTTAGGAGCTGGAGGCAGCAGAGCCGGAGACGGCATCACTGGCAAGAGGTAAATATAGGAAATCTTTTTATTAAAAAGACCCGTGTTTTCTCCGGTACGTGTCACACTGATATCATACGGATCACATCAGTGTGCGATCGTGTGACACCCGTGCTACCGGGGGAAAAAACAGACATGTCTGCGTGTGTGCGTGCGGGGCCACGAGGGGTCACACGGTCCGTGTGAAAACACGGACGTGTGAGTAACAGCAAATAACAACATGGGTACGTGTGGCATCCGTGTTAAAAACGGATATCACATGTACCTAAAACACGGACGTCTGAAACCGGCCTAAAGCTGACAATTTTCTAAAGTAAACAATCACAAGTTCATTAAATTTCATCATCTCATTAAATAATGATGTAATTAGGTCCTCTATATTTTCATTGAATCTTTGTATTGTTTAACTTACTGTTTGTTTATGAAGGGGTAGTGTATATATACTATATACAGTATTGGGTAAAACTGAGTTAATTATATTAGTCCGGCCCTCTAAAACCATCCCAATTTCTCATGCGGCCCCATGGGAAAATTAATTGCCCATCCCTGTTCTAGACCGACTCTGATGATGGGAAAAAAATACATATGTATCCACACATAAATACTCTATATGGCTATGCCCTTTGACATTTCACAACCAGAACATCTTTTCACAGTCCACAGTATGGCCTATAACCATTAATTTATACATACTGTGATATGATCACTGGTACTGTGCTGAGAGGGTTAACGTGGGTTACCTGGGGCGCGTTTATGTCCAGCTAAAGAGATGGGCTGTTCACCATATCTCCACCTCGGGGTGTGGTCTCAGGGGTAAAAGTCAGACCTCTGGACACACCCAGGGCCCTGCTCTGGATTTCCTGTGGTGGAGGAAGTAGCCGGGTTTGTCTGTGGGTGGAGGTGTGGAAACCTGCTGTCTGAGAAGGCTATGTTGGGACCTTTATCGCTGGACTGACCCTGGAGACCTGGGGTTTGAGAACATGCCTGTCTCCTGCTTGTAATGCCATGTTATATGCAGTATTGGCTTTATGCATGTTGAATAAAGCAGCCTGAGATAAAGGAAATGCCTCCCGTGTCTACCTGAAGCACGCATGCTGAGTGAGTACCCCCCAGGTTCCAAAGTGCAACATCACAATACATATTATTACACAAAGTCCCTTATCTCAATTACTCATCACTTTAAAATATTCAGAGGCTTCTCATCAATATACAACATATACAACAAATAACTGCCTGCCTACGTTATCTAGGAATTAGTATGAAACCACTTATGAACACATATCCCTAGACTAGTGTATTGCCCATCAAAAATGCAAAGATGGCCACAGCAAAACAGCAAATTTAATTATAGAGGGACTGTCCAAATTCCGTACCACCATACTATGCAATCTATGCAATCAGTTAATAGAAAGTAGAAAGACAACATATTATCCTATTACTCTATTTTCAGCTCCCATTCAGACATGCATGAAAAAACAATACTCACTGGTGATGCCAGAGTTCTTGAACCATGTGTACAGCCTTGCCCAGAGTCAGAGAGAGTGAAATAAAGTATAAGAATAAAGCTTCTCACCTTGCTGCAGCTGAAATTTCACTGTCTCAAGAGCCCCCGAAACTTCTTCCGAATAGGCTGGTTGGCCACGGCTCCACGTTTGGCACCAAAAACTTATGTAGCTGTTCTGTCCTGACTCAAAAGTCAGCTTCTGGGATCACCTGTGAGGTCCTGTTGACTTAGGCGGGCTTTGCACGTTGCGACATCGCAAGCCGATGCTGCGATGTCGCACGCAATAGTCCCCGCCCCGTCACAGGTATGATATCTAGTGATAGCTGGCGTAGCGAACATTATCGCTACGCCAGCTTCACATGCACTCACCTGCCCTGCGACCGTCGCTCTGGCCGGCGACCCGCCTCCTTCCTAAGGGGGCGGGTCGTGCGGCGTCATAGCGACGTCACACGGCAGGTGGCCAATAGGAGCGGAGGGGCGGAGATAAGCAGGATGTAAACATCCCGCCCACCTCCTTCCGTATAGCCGCCGGCGGCAGGTAAGTAGATATTCCTCGCTCCTGCGGCTTCATACACAGCGATGTGTGCTGCCGCAGGAACGAGGAACTACATCGTACCTGTCGCGGCAGCGTAATTTTGAAAAAGTCGGAGCCTGCACCGATGATACGATAATGACGCTTTTGCGCTCGTTAATCGTATCATCTAGCCTTTACACACTACGATGTCGAAAGTGACGCCGGATGTGCGTCACTTTCGATTTGACCCCACCGACATCGTACGTGCGATGTTGCAACGTGCAAAGCCGCCCTTAGGCCTCTTTGCCTAGTCAATATCGAGCGCTCGGAGAAAAGACCTGCGTTCATGGAAGCATGATCAGTTTTCTGTTTATTTAGCCAATGCACAGATAATTTATACCATTTACAGATCAATGTGATATTGCAAAAAGGCTTCGAGTGGAAATTTACAAGTTGATCATATGACCTTTTAAGTTTGAGAAATAAAAAAAATGTAGAGTCTTATATATGAGATAAGAAAAACATTTAGCAGACAATAATAATCCTTGAGGTTTTTTTAGTAGGCTAAGCAGTGGCTATGACCTTACACCAGATGTACTAATGTAGTAATAATAAAGTGTTTAACATTTGAAAAATACAGAAACCTATTAACCCTTCTATAGCAACGTAACAGTACACATTTGGTATTTTTGCTTTCAGATCAACCCAATCTATAAAACGGTCACACTAGATAACCCCTTCAATGAAAAAATTAAAAAAAATGTAGAAAAAAAACTGACTTAATCATGCAGCTGACAAAAAAAGTAGACTAAAACGCAATAAAAAAATCATATGTAAATAAAAATGCTACTGCTGAAAAAGTAATCTTGTGCCACAAAATCAAGCCACCCTACTGCTCCATCAGTGAATAAAGAAAATGAAAGCTATAGCTCTCAGAATATAGCAATGCAAAAACTTATTTTCTCCAGGAATTTGTTTTTATAATGTAAAAGTGGTAACCCCCCCCCCTCCCAAAAAAAAGAAATTTAAATGTGTTATCACTGTGTGTGCAATTCCTATCGTTTCTTCTTGATTCTTTCTCACAAAAAGCGAAATAGAAAGCAATCAAAAAACATTGTGACTCGAATTAGTATCAATAAAAAAATCCAGCTTATCTTGCAAAAACACAAACTATAGCCTTCTGAATTCTGTGATTCTATTTTTTGTTTTTTGTTTAGGATGATAGTAGCCACACGTACAAAAAAATATAAGTCTGGGATCGCTGTAATTTCACTGACCTGAAGAATAAAGCCACCATATCACTTACACCGCAAAGTGAATGGCGTTAACGAATAGTAATAAAGCAAATTCTTCAACTGCTATTGATTTTGTTTATTCTGACTCCCAAAGATTGCAATATGGCGCGGCTCACATTTATCCTGCGTTCTATGCAGAGCGATTTAGTTTGGGGTTTACTTGAAAATTCTCAATGTAATGAATCAGAGGGTGTCACTTTGAACTCCTGTCTGGCCTGTGATCCGGCAGTGTCCATCTTTTTTAGACGCTCACAAAAGTGCGGTTAACAACAGCTTTGTGCACCTTTTGCAATAGTCATCGCTGAACAGAAGCCAAATGGAGTCCAGAGTAAGAGTATGTGCGCACGGCGCATTCTGGCTTGACAAATAAACTGCAGTGTTTTGTTACTGTATGTGCGTTTCAAAATACATCCAAAACGCTGCGTTTTGGATGCATTTTGAATGCAGTTTGGATGCGTTCTGGATGCGTGCTCTCCCACAGACAGAGGGAAAAGCATCCAAAATGCACAAAAGAAAAGTGGCATGTTGCTTTTTTAAACGTATCGATTTTGTCAACGTGCGCATGGAATTTGCTTTATTCTCATAGACTTTGCTGGGGACGCACAACGCATGCATTTACGCTGCAGTTTAAAACTCTACGTAAACGCATGAAAAAATGCAATGTGCACATACAGCCTTACTCTGCTGTCTCATTAGTGAATGGATCCAGCTGGGGTTTCACCCATATCACGTATTTTGTAGATGGAAATCCTAATGTAAGTCATCAGTATAGAGCTCAGGATAAGTGTGAACTGGTCCAAAATGCTTTGTACCCCAAATAGCCACCAATGGCATTTAACTCAACCCACAAAAAAAAACAAAACAGTTTCCACTCAGGTCCATCATCTGTTAACGGAAATATAGGGAGCTTCCACGTTACTGGTAGTACAAAAGCTCTGGACAAGCGCTATGGGGAGGGCCCCTTCAAATCCAAATGCTCCCCTCCTCCTGAGCACCATAATGTGCCTAAGCCACAATTAACTTCAACATGTTTGGCATTGTTGTAGTGAAGAAGCCCACCTAATTTACAGGGTGTAGGTTTCTACATGCACGAGCTGGGCACAATATACAGGCACTACATTGTACTGTGCACTACAAGGACTTATTTGTAATTTTTAATTCGGCAACATTCAGGCTATGTGCGCACGTTGCGTTTTTTTCCGCGGAAACACTGCGTTTTGAACTGCAGCGTAACTGCATGCATTCAGCTTCCCCAGCAAAGTCTATGAGAAAGCCGAAAAATCAATGCACACGCTGCATTTGTAAACGCAGCGTTTTGGATGCCCAAAATCGCTGCGGAAAAAAAAACACCATGTCCCTTCTTTTGTGCATTGTAGCTGCGTTCTCCACCCATTGAAATCAATGATGACTCTGTCTGTCGGTCGGTCGGTCTCTTTCTCTGTCAGTTGGTCGCTCTGTCTGTCTCTCTCTCTGTTGGTCGGTCTGTCTGTCTGTCTGTCCCTCTCTCTGTCCGTCGGTCAGTCTCTCCCCCTCTCTCATACTCGCTGATCCCCGATCACCAGCGCGGCGCTGCACGGCGTTCACACTGCTCCGGCGGCTTTTCCTTTTTTGAAAATGCCGGCCGCTCATTATTCAATCTCGTATTCCCTGCTTTCCCCGCCCACCAGCGCCTATGATTGGTTGCAGTCAGACACGTCCCCACGCTGAGTGACAGCTGTCTCACTGCAACCAATCACAGCACAGGTGGGCGGGTCTATATCGTGCAGTAAAATAAATAATTAAAAAAAACAACGATGTGCGGTCCCCCCCCCCCCCAATTTTGATACCAGCCAAGATAAAGCCACACGGCTGAAAGCTGGTATTCTCAGGATGGGGAGCGCCACGTTATGGGGAGCCCCCCAGCCTAACAATATCAGCCAGGAGCCGCCCGGAATTGCCGCATCCATTCGATGCGACAGTCCCGGGACTTTACCCGGCTCATCCCGAATTGCCCTGGTGCGTTGGCAATCGGGGTAATAAGGGGTTAATAGCAGCAGCCCATAGCTGCCACTATGTCCTAGGTTAATCATGACAGGCGTCTCCCCGAGATAGCTTCCATAATTAACCTGTAAGTGAAAGTAAATAAACACATACACCCGAAAAAAATCCTTTATTAGGAATAAAAGATAAAAAAAACACCCTCTTTCACCACTTTATTAAAATCCCCAAAAACCCCTCCGGGTCCGGCGTAATCCAGAGGTCCCGCGACACATCCAGCTCTGCTACATGAAGCTGACAGGAGTGGCAGTAGAACACCGCCACCCCTGTGAGCTCCACGCAGCAACTGAAGTGAATTGCGCTGTCAGTGGGGACGTCACTGAGGTAATGCCGGTGTGTGTGCGCGGTGATGAGGGCTGTAGTGTCTGGATATGTGCGGTGATGTAGGCAGTAATGTCGGGATGTGTGCGGGGATGTAGGTGGTAATGTCGGCATGTGTGCGGGGATGTCGGCAGTAATGTCGGGATGTAGGCGGTAATGTCGGGATGTGTGCGGGGATGTAGGCGGTAATGTCGGGATGTGTGCGGGGATGTAGGCGGTAATGTCGGGATGTGTGCGGGGATGTAGGTGGTAATGTCGGCATGTGTGCGGGGATGTCGGGGATGTAGGCGGTAATCTCGGGATATGTGCGGGGATGTAGGCGGTAATGTCAGGGTGTGTGCGGGGATGTAGGCGGTAATCTCTGGATGTGTGCGGGGATGTAGGTGGTAATGTTGGGATGTGGGCGGTAATGTCGGGATGTGTGCGGTGATGTCGGTGGTAATGTCGGGATGTGTGCGGTGATGTAGGCGGTAATCTCGGGATGTGGGCGGTGAGGTAGGCGGTAATGTCGGAATGTGTGCGGTAATGTCGGGATGGTAGGCGGTAATGTCAGGATGTGTGCGGTGATGTAGGTGGTATGTCGGGATGTGTGCGGGGAAATCGGCGGTAATGTCGGGATGTGTGCGGAGATGTAGGCGGTAATGTCGGGATGTAGGTGGTAATGTCGGGATGTGTGCGGGGATGTAGGCGGTAATGTCGGGATGTGTGCGGGGATGTCGGCGGTAATGTCGAGATGTGTGCGGGGATATCGGCGGTAATGTCGGGATGTGTGCGGTGATGTCGGCAGTAATGTCGGGATGTGTGCGGGGATGTAGGCGGTAATGTCGGGATGTGTGCGGTGAAGATGATAATCAGGACACTACACACAGACAGAGCCGCGGTATGACAATGAAGTCGGGTGCAGTTCACCCGAGTTCATTCTCATCGCCCGACTCTGTCTGTGTCTGCTGTCAGCCTGCATGTAGCAGAGCTGAATTGCCGGGGGAACGCACTGTCAAAGATGCATCCAAAACGCATGGAAAAAGCATCCAAAATGCATGCGTTGTGGATGCATTTTATTTTATAAACGCAGTGTCCAGTCTGCCAGAGGGTGCGTTCTTTTCCGCACTGTACAGAACGCAACGTGCGCACATAGCCTCACTGTGCTTGACTCCATGGGTGTTTTCCAAAGAAAAAATAGTCACTACACCCGTAGACAAATTCAGAGTGGTATCATTTTAGGGGTTTTTTTACTGCTCTGACACTTGGGGGCTCTGCAAATGCAGTCCGCAAGCTGTTCTAGGAAAATATGTGCTACAAAAGTTAAATGGTGCTTCTTCCATCCTGAGCTCTGCTAGTACTGTACAGTCACATGTGGGGTATTTCCACGTTCAGGAGAAATTGTAACACACTGTAAGGCCCTTTCTAACCTATTCCTGTTGAGAAAATTGGAAACTTGGGGTTACAACAACATTTTAGTGATGAAAATGTAATTATTTTTTCTCTACTCCCTTCCATGACAGCATAGGAGGTTGTCTCTCCATGCCCTAATAGGGACAGGAAGTACAAGAGAGGTTAAAAAGACCCTCCCATTAGCCAGTATCTTTCCTGTCCCCATGGGGCATGTAGAGATTTTCTTTTTTCCTATGCTGTGATGGCCGGCGAACTGCAGCATGCATTTTTTTTTCTTTTTCTACCTTCTAGCCGGCCAGTGTTGGTCGAGCTCTGCTCCTCCTCCTCCTACTACTTCACTCACCTCGGTGGGGGACCGCCGCTTCAGCCTTCCAGATTTCCTCTGGGGCAATGCGGGGTGTGAGCTCCCCAGCTGGCGACCTCCATGAGCCCGCCAGCCGCCTTCTGTACGCGTACTGTCCTGTGCAACCCGGAAGTGCTGCCGTGGGCGGGACTTCTGGGTCACGCGCTCCCCTTGGAGGGGAGTGCTTCCGGTGCCAGGGACAACGTGTTGGACATGCCAACGATTTCCACCATGCAGGCAAATATTGCCTCCACTTGTGTTTCCCGATCCTACTTAAGTTGCTTGACCAGTTTGAAGCTCATATTTCCCAGGGTACCCCTAGGGATGATCTACTGGATTCTCTTCCCTTACTCAGGAGGGCTACCTGTTTCCTGGCGGATATTTCTATAGAGTCAGTCCGCCTGGTGGCCAGGACCTTTGTAGCTTAAAGCCTGGAGTGGGGACTCCACTTCCAAAATGAGGCTCTGCTCTCTTCCTTTTAGTCCTCTTTCACACGTCCGTTAAAAAACACGCACGTTTTTCACGGACGTGTCAAAGGCGCGTTTTGCCCTCCTTGAGCCGTGTTTATGGCTCACGTGTGTTCTCCGTGTGTTATCCATGATGACACACGGAGAACGGAAACTTTCTACTCACCTGTCCCTGGCGTCGCTCTCCGTGGTGCTGATCTTCGGTCTCCGGTCCTGCCGACTCCCCGCTGCTGCAGCTTCCGGCCGCAGTGAAGTGAATATTCAATGAGCATAATGAGCGGCGGTCGGCAGCAAGTGACAGCAGCGGCAGAGACAGGAGGGCAGGAGAAGGTGAGTAATGTTTTGGGGGTTTTTTTCTCACACACGTCTTCTATCCGGTGCGTGTCACACGGAACACATCTGTGTGGTCCGTGTGTGTTACGTGTGACACGTTTGCGTTCCGTGTGACACCCATGATGCCGGAGAGAAAACTGACATGTCGGCGTGAGAAACACATACGGACACACGTAAGTACGGAATGGACTCGCGTTCCGTGCGCAAATACTTACGTGTGTCCAAAACCATAGGAATACCTAGGTTTACGTGTGTACGTGTCTCCGGTATGTGAGAAAACTGCCAAACACGTACCGGAGACACGTGCGTGTGAAGGGGGCCTCAAAGGGGACTTAGTATTTGGCCCAGCTCTGAATGACATTCTGGATAAGGCAACTGATTGGGAGCCCTTCCGGATTAAACCCCCCCCAGGAAACGGTCCTTTCGTTCCTCGGTGCCTCAGACCTCCCAGCCCAAGGGGAAAGGAAAGTCAGGTCGTTGGAGCTACCCGAAAGGTAAAGGGAAGAATATTCTCATCCCTTCCCAGCAGCACATCAGCAGCATGACAAACAGTGACTCTGTTTTGGTGGGGGGACGACTCTCGGACTTTCTTCTCCAGTGCTCCAGTGGCGGACCGTCACCAGCTGCCAGTGGGTTCTGAAGGTCATATCAGAGGGTCTCCTAATAGAATTCCTCACCCCCCCTCCTCCACCAGGCCTCCAAGTTACGGTCCTGTTCTCACAGGATTCTCAGGATCTCCTGTACGCAAAGGTACAGGAGTTAATACATTTCAAGGGTCATTTCCCCGGTTCCAAGTCAGGAAGAAGGGGTAGGCCACTATTCCCGCCTCTTCCTGGTCAGAAAACCGTCTGGAGACGTCCGGATTATCATCAATCTGAAATGTCTCAACCAACGGGTTCGGTACTGGCGCGATGGAGTCGGTAAAATCGGCAATTCCATTGATAGGACTGCACCACCAGATGGCCACAATAGACTTGAAAGACGCCTACTTCCATGTGCCCATTCATCCTCGACACAGGAAGTACCTCAGATTTGCGATTCTGCACACGGGGGAAGTTTTTCACTTTCAGTTCAATGTACTTCCCATCGGGATCTCCTCAGCTCCAAGGGTTTTTTCAAAGATCATGGCAGAAGTAGTTGACTTTCTAAGGGTTCAGGGTGTCTGTCTGGTACCATATTTGGACGACTTCCTTCTCATTGCTCCCTCCGCTCAGACCCTCAGGAGCCATGTGGAGAAGTCTTTGAGTGTTCTTCAATTGTTGGGCTGGATCCCCAATCTCATGAAGTCCCAGCCGCAAACCCTCCTCCACTCGATGTTTTCTCGGGGTGCTGTTAAACCCTGACAGGCAGGCGTCCTTTCTCCCAGAGGATCACAGGTTGACCCTTGTATCCAAAATATCGCCTCTTCATCGGCAAGCATCTCCTACCCTTCGAGCAGCTATATCGGCTCTGGGTTCAATGACGGCCTGCATTCCATCTGTCATGTGGGCTGAGGCCCACTCTTGTTGTTTCCAGGATCATATCCTGTCACATTGGGACAGACTCCCTTCCTCACTGAACAATAGATTTCACCTGTCAGGGAATGTCACCTCCTCTCTTCTCTGGTGGTTGAATCCCAGCAACCTGCTAGTAGGGGTTGCATGGACCCAGACGCCTCTAGTTACCCTGACGACAGATGCCAGCCAAAGGGGGTGGGGGCTATGGTTGCCAACATGCCATTTCAAGATGTCTGGAGTCATTACGTTCCCAGTCCTCCAACTACCAGGACCTGAGGACGTTAAAGGAAGCACTCTTGGCAGCTCAGGATCTCGTCAGAGACGCTCACGTTCTAGTCTATTCCGACAATGTCACCACGATGGCGCATCTCCGCCATCAGGGCAGTACAAGATCCGGCGCCCTGAGGTCCGTGTCCTCCCAGATTTTCCTTTGGGCAGAAAAGTTCCTGCTGTTCCTCTCTGCGGTCCACCTCAAGGGGTCCCTGAACCTTCAAGCGGACTTTCTAAGTCGTCAGGATGTTCACCCAGGAGAGTGGAGCCTGGACCAAGCGGTGTTCTGCTCTCTGGTGGCAAGGTGGGGTATTCTGGAGATTGACCTGTTTGCATCAGAGGGAAATCGAAAGGTCGCAACATTTTTCTCCCTGAACCAACGGGACATCGCAATTGGGGTAGTCTCATTCTGCCGCCCTTGGTCCTTTTCGTCTCACCTACGCCTTCCCGCCTATCCCTCTTCTGGGAAGAACCCTGCGAAAGATTAGGAATGATGGAGTCACAACTATCCTAGTAGCTCCTCTGTGGCGAAAGAGGAGTTGGTACAGCCTGATCATGGCTCTCAAAGTCCATGGGCCAATCCTCCTGAGTCCATACCCCAGTTTACTATCTCAGGGTCCGCTATTCCACATGGATCCTCAGAAGCTCAAGTTGGCTGCCTGGCTTCTGAGGCAGCCAACTTGAGTTGAAAAAAAACGTAAACCAGTCACTAACCGTATTTACAGTAAAATCTTGATGAGATTTTCCTCCTGGTGTGGTTCTCATCCTCCTGACTCGCTCCTACCTAACATAGCGCAAATACTCGACTTCCTTCAGAGTGGATTGGACTTAGGCCTTAAACCCAGCACCTTGAAGGTGCAGGTTTCAGCTCTCAGTTCTGTCTTCGATACGGATCTGGCCAATCATTGGTGGATCCACCGATTCATGGTATCTGCTAGTAGGATTTGCCCACGGCAGAGGGTCCTCACACCATCCTGGGACCTCAATGTGGTCCTGACTAGACTTTCTCGGTCTCCTTATGAAATGCTGTCATCCTATAGCATCCGTTCTCTCTCTCTCTCTCACAAGACTGCATTTCTCATTGCAATTACTTCTCGGGGAACTTCAAGCATTATCCAACCGGGAACCATCAGAGATGACAGCATTTTTTCAGCTGGACCCTTCCTTCCTTCCCATGGTGGTCTCGGATTTTCATCGCTCCCAATCCATTGTTCTTTCTTCCTTCCTTCTGTCAACATCCTCAGACACCAGGTGAGGAAGTATTCCATTCTTTGCATGTTTACAAGACGGTGTTACACTATCTAGACCTGACGGCACCTTGGCGTATTGATCCCAACCTATTAATCCAACCCTGTGGTCGGAATAAGGGCAAAAAGGTGGCTAAAAACACTATAGCCAACTGGATCGTGCAAGCCATTACAGAAGCCTACCTCAACCAGCATCTGTCACCGCCGACTGGATTTACTGCACATTCCACCAGATCTACCTCTTGTCTCCTGGGCTGAACAGGCAGGGGCTTCTCCCGAACAGATTTGCAAGGCAGCTACATGGCCTTCGTTACATTCTTTCATGATGTATTATTGTCTGGACCTGGATTCTAACAGGGATTTAGCTTTTGGCAGGACAGTCCTGAAGGCTGTGCCCAGCCCCCCCCCCCTTCCCCCGGTATCAATTTGTTGGTATTCCTCCAATGCTGTCGTGGAAGGAACTAGAGAAATAAGAATTATTCTTACTGTTAATTCCGTTTCTAGGAACCTTCCACAACCGCACTTAATTCCCTCCCTATTCCTCGATGTTTCTTGGAATGTGTTTTTATACTTCTCATGTGCTATGGGTTCTTTGTAAGATACTGGCTAATGGGAGGTGGGAGGGTCCTTTTAACCTCTCTTATGCTTTCTGTCCCTATTAGGGCGTGGGGAGACAACCTCCTATGCTGTCGTGGAAGGTTCCTAGAAACCGAATTAATGGTAAGAATAATTCTTATTTCTTCACCGCCCCATAATAGAACAGTTTCTAATACACCTGTAGTGTCAATATGCTCACTGCACTGCCAGATGAATTCATTGAGGGGTCCAGTTTGTAAAATGGAGTCACTTGTGGGGGCTTTCTGCTGTGCTGGCACCTTCAATGAAACATGGCACCTGCAAATCATTTCAGCAAAATCTTAAGTCAAATATGGTGCTCTTTCCTTTCTCAGCTTTGAACTGTGCCTCAAAAGTAGTTTGACCAGATATTGGGGTATCTTTGTACTCAAAAGAAATTGCACAATAAACTGTATGGTCCATTTTCTCCTGTTTCCTTGAGGGGTCTAGTTTACAAAATGGGTGACATGTGGGGGGGTTTACACTGTTTAGGCACATCAGGGGCTCTCCAAGCGCAACATGGTGTCCACTTACGATTCTAGACCATTTTTGTTCCGATAGTCAAATGGCACTCTTTCCCTTCGGAACCCTGCATGCACCCACACAGTAGTTTTCCACCACATATGGGCTATTATCACTCTCAGGAGAAATTGCACAACAAATTGTACTTGGCATTTTTTCCTGATACACTTGTGAAAATGCAAAATTTGGTAAAGTAACATTTTTGTATGAAAACGTAAAATTTTTAGCTTTTCCTTTGACCTTGCTTTAGTTCCTGTGAAGCACTTGAAGGGTTAATAAACTTCTTGGATGTGGTTTCTAACAGTCTGAGGGTTCAGTTTCTAGAATGGTGACACTTGTATTTTCTGCCATATAGGACTCTCAAAGTTATTTCAAATATATGGTTCGTAAAAAAAAAAAAAAAAAATGGTTTTATAAATTTTGTTGAGAAATTGCTGAAAATCTTTGAACCCTTCCAACAGAAAAAAAAAAGTTTCAAAAAATCGTGCTGATATAGTAGACATGTGGGAAATGTTATTTATTAACGATTTTGTGTGGTTTAAGGGCCTAAAAATTAAGTTTGAAAATTACAAAATCTTGAAAATTTTGGACAAATTCAAATTTCCAATATTTTCACAAATAAACTCAAAAAATATCTTCCTAAATTTACCACTAATATGTAGTACAATATGTCACGGAAAACTATCTCAGAATCACTGGGACTCGTTGAAGCGTTCCAGAGTTATAACCTCATAAAGTGACACTGGTCAGAAATGGGGAAAAAAATGACCTGGTCATGAAGGCGAAAACCAGGCTCAGGTGGGGGATGGTGAAGAGGTTAATGAATTTCTGGTGTTCCTGATTGTTGTCATGGGATTTTCTTGTATATGGTAAATACTGTGGCGAAACAAGCGTTTAGCAGATTGGCCTTTACGTCATCCTCTTCCATCAGTTCACCTACACTATTTTTGAGGGAGAGACACTGTAATTTTTGAGTTTATGTAGTTGAAGAAAAATGTTGCATTATTTTTACTTTCCCTGGCAATAAGTCTGTCTCAGTCTTTGCTACATTGATTTTGCTTTTTACAGAATTTTTTTTATTTTCCATACTTATTTAATGCCTCCTCATTACCCTCTTGCTTTCATTCTCTAAACACTTACAGCTCTATTTTAACCATAGTGGTTTCCTCCTGTTTCTAGCTTGTTTAATATTGTGCACAGGTCCTATTCAGGATGCTAATAAGTGTCCCAATTGCTTTGTGTACTTTTATTTCTTGGGACATTGTCCCAGTTTATGGCATGAAGTTCATCTCTTAACCGTTGGACATTTGCCTTCCTACAGATTAGTGTCCTTGTAGCCCCTCTACTATACATCTTATTTAAGGATACATGAAAACTTATTTTGTGACCAGGTGATTTCCCCCCCACCCCCCCCGTATATTTGATATGCTGTCTGGCCTTTTTTTTTTTTTCTTTTTTTTTAACATATTTTATTTGATGTCAGCAAGAACATATCATCAACAAGAGAACATGTTGTTACATTCCATAAAATGTCTCCGGATCGTACAATGCTTCTGTTACATCATTTTCTTTTTCATTGTCACAACAATTTCATCTCCATAGAATTATCTTAACAATAATTTACTTTAACTTAACAACCTAACCTATTTGTTCCCATCAGTTGGTCCTTTGCATGCTCCCTACCTTCAGTGTCCCTAGTGTCCCTGCAATGTCTTCCACACAATACCAAGACGTGTGTTCAAATGCTTTAATTAACTGGGTGATTTCCGTCTGTGTGAAGCTTTGCTCAATAAATGTTCTCCACTTTTTGAAGAATCTTTTAGTGGACTTCTCCTTATGTTTCTCCGAATCCAGTTTGTCGTACATCATTATTGTTTTTAGGGTATCAACTATTTCTGTATTTCTCGGAGTCTGTCTTATCAGCCAATTCCTAAGTAGGCATTTCTTGACTACAAGCAATACTATGTGTATTACACCTGGAATGTGAGCACTTGCTTTGTCAGTTTCCGTAGGGGCTTCTATACAGTGAAACAAACAGGCCTGAGGGGTGACAGGTATAACTACTTTCCAAATCCTCAATATGTACGCCGCCGCTTCCTCCCATACCCCCCTCACCTGTGGGCATTCCCATATGCAGTGAAACAGTTTTGCTTTATGGAGTCCACATTTAGGGCTATGGTCCAAGAAATGCACTGGTGAGCTGCTATGTGGTATATTAAAGGCGTATGTTGCGTTGTGTACTAGCTTAAATTGCATCTCCCTCCATTGTTCATTTATCATTACTTTCTTAACAGATTCCAACCCCCTTAGAATTTTATCATAGATGTCCGGATCGCCCAGAGCCGTCTCCCAGGTTTTAAATATTTGCTCTTTCCAGGGGCCCTGTACTTGATCTCTCAATCGTTGGTATATGATCGAAAGGGATTCATGTTTTGCTCCCTGACCAATCAATACATCAAAACTCCCCTTCTTCTCAGCCTTGCCAACCTCTTTTACCACTGATGTGTAATGTGTTGTTATTTGTAAATATTGTAGGTAATGGTGATTTTCCATGTTAAATTTTTCCGATACCTCCGTCCAGCTCAGAACTCTCCCCTGCTCTGTTTTCAGTAAATCACCCAACCTCTGTATCCCCCTCTGCTTCCATCCTTGAAATAATTTGTTTTGAGACCCTTGAGTAAAATTTGGATCCTCCCACAACGGGGTAAATTTTGAAAGACAATAAGGGAGTCTATACAGTTTTCTCAGTGCTCTCCAGGCCCCCACCGTGTCCTTTATTAAACAGCTCTGTTTCACGTACGTTGGTATTTTATCTAGCTTCATATGTAATACCGCTACCAAGTTAAAAGGGCTTGTTAGCTCCCTCTCCAGCTGAACGTTAGAAAAGAAGGTTGTCCCATTGATACAGTCTTTTATATGTCTGGCAAGTGCCGCTAAGTTGTACAATCTAATCATGGGCATTTGTACCCCTCCGTCTTTTTTCTGTAGACACAGCTTTGAGTAGGATACTCTTGGTCTCTTTCCCTGCCATAAAAATTTTACAAACGCTTTTTGCAACTTGTTGATATCGGTGTGTTTCAGCAGTAAGGGAATAGTTTGTAGAGGATAGAGCAAGCGGGAGAAGCTGATCATCTTTATCAGATGTGCTCTGCCAAACAGGGACAGGGAAAGATTTTTCCACCTGTCTAGCTCTTTAGTTATTTTTTCAATTAGGTGTGGATAGTTAAGTCTATATAATGACATTGAGTCTCTGTCTATTTTAATTCCTAAATAAGTGATGTAGTGCGGGGCTATGGCTACTTCTATTCCCTCACCTTGCCTATTTCCCAGGGGTGTCAAATATAGAATCTGACTTTTACTGATATTTATCCTGTAGCCTGAAAAGGAGCCAAAGTACAGTTAGGTCCAGAAATATTTGGACAGTGACACAATTTTCGCGAGTTGGGCTCTGCATGCCACCACATTGGATTTGAAATGAAACCTCTACAACAGAATTCAGGTGCAGATTGTACCGTTTAATTTGAAGGTTTGAACAAAAATATCTGATAGAAATTGTAGGAATTGTACACATTTCTTTACAAACACTCCACATTTTAGGAGGTCAAAAGTAATTGGACAAATAAACCAAACCCAAAAAAAAATTTTTATTTTCAATATTTTGTTGCGAATCCTTTGGAGGCAATCACTGCCTTAAGTCTGGAACCCATGGACATCACCAAACGCTGGGTTTACTCCTTCTTAATGCTTTGCCAGGCCTTTACAGCCGCAGCCTTCAGGTCTTGCTTGTTTGTGGGTCTTTCCGTCTTAAGTCTGGATTTGAGCAAGTGAAATGCATGCTCAATTGGGTTAAGATCTGGTGATTGACTTGGCCATTGCAGAATGTTCCACTTTTTTGCACTCATGAACTCCTGGGTAGCTTTGGCTGTATGCTTGGGGTCATTGTCCATCTGTACTATGAAGCGCTATGAACCTGCTTGTCTCTGGTCGGTGGATGTATAATACTGAGAAGGAGCTTTTTTTTTTTTTTGCATAGGGTTAGCCTCCTAGTGGCAAGAGCATACACCCATAGCTTCCTGTGTCTCCCAAAGAAGCGATAGAGAAAACTTAATGCTCTGCCAGCATTCACTGAAAGTATGTTTCAGTGTTGTTCAGTGTTGTTTCTTGTGCTGTCATGACAACCTGCATTAAAGGGACAGATGCAACCTTGGATGTATATGTAGGTCCAAGGGCGTAAAGGGGTTTTCCCCACAAAGTTCTTTAGAATCAATAGATCTTGGAATAATCAACTTTTCGGCATTTGGCTGAATCTGGGCTGAAAGTATATCCCGGTACACTTCAGAATTCATCCGGCTACTCTTGTCTGCTGTTATGTCATCAATAAACACAAGTGACCCAGTGCCATTGAAAGCCATGCATGCCCATGCCATCACGTTGCCTCCACCATGTTTTACAGAGGATGTGGTGTGCCTTGGATCATGTGCCGTTCCCTTTCTTCTCCAAACTTTTTTTCTTCCCATCATTCTGGTACAGGTTGATGTTGGTCTCATCTGTCCATAGAATACTTTTCCAGAACTGAGCTGGCTTCATGAGGTGTTTTTCAGCAAATTTAACTCTGGCCTGTCTATTTTTGGAATTGATGAATGGTTTGCATCCAGATGTGAACCCTTTGTATTTACTTTCATGGAGTCTTGTCTTTACTGTTGACTTAGAGACAGATACACCTACTTCACTGAGAGTGTTCTGGACTTCAGTTGATGTTGTGAACGGGTTCTTCTTCACCAAAGAAAGTATGCGGCGATCATCCACCACTGTTGTCATCCGTGGACGTCCAGGCCTTTTTGAGTTCCCAAGCTCACCAGTCAATTCCTTTTTTCTCAGAATGTACCCGACTGTTGATTTTGCTACTCCAAGCATGTCTGCTATCTCTCTGATGGATTTTTTCTTTTTTTTCAGCCTCAGGATGTTCTGCTTCACATCAATTGAGAGTTCCTTAGACCGCATGTTGTCTAGTCACAGCAACAGCTTCCAAATGCAAAACCACACACCTGTAATCAACCCCAGACCTTTTAACTACTTCATTGATTACAGGTTAACGAGGGAGACGCCTTCAGAGTTAATTGCAGCCCTTAGAGTCCCTTGTCCAATTACTTTTGGTCCCTTGAAAAAGAGGAGGCTATGCATTACAGAGCTATGATTCCTAAACCCTTTCTCCGATTTGGATGTGAAAACTCTCATATTGCAGCTGGGAGTGTGCACTTTCAGCCCATATTATATATATAATTGTATTTCTGAACATGTTTTTGTAAACAGCTAAAATAACAAACCTTGTGTCACTGTCCAAATATTTCTGGACCTAACTGTACGTCAGTTTGTCTATTACCTTCTTCAGATGGTTGTCTGGGTCTGACATAAATAAAAGCATATCGTCTGCAAAGCAGGTTAGTTTTATCTCACTATTCCCCACCTTGATTCCTGAGAAATCTTCTGATTTTATTAAGTATTGGGCTAGTGGTTCAAGGGCCAAGTCAAACAGAAGAGGGGACAGGGGGCACCCCTGCCTAGTCCCCTTCTGTAGCTGAAAAGATTTTGACAGAAAGCCCATTGTGGAAATTCTAGCTTCAGGCGTAGCGTAAAGTGCCTCCATATAGTTCCGAAAAGTACCCATTATGCCAAATTTATCTAATACTAGCCCTAACCAATGCCAATTTAAATTGTCAAAGGCCTTTTCCGCGTCTAAGGTCAATAACGCAGGGTTCCCCTTTATCAGGCCCGGTCTTTTTGTTCCATCTAGTACCGCCAACACTGTGCGAATGTTGAATACTGCTGACCTATTTTTAACGAACCCCACTTGATGTGGTCCTACTATCGATGGGAGGATCAATGCTATCCGGTCTGCCAGGATTTTAGAGATTATTTTAATGTCTTGATTTATCAGCGATATGGGCCTGTATGATGAAGGGTCCGAGGGGTCTTTTCCTTGTTTGTGTATTACCTTTATATACGCCATATGGCCAGACTGTAGTAGAATTTTATTTCTAAAGTGTAGTTGAAAACTTTTACTAAAGTGGGCATAACATCTTCCTGTAGTATTTTATAAAATTCCCCCGTCATTCCATCGGGGCCTGGGGCCTTGTTATTTTTAAGGTTTTTCACAACTGTTCTCACTTCCTCCTCGTTTATTGGGGCATTTAACATTTCCCTGTCCGATTCCGTAATTGTGGGTAATGACAGATTGTTTAGGAAGATGCCTCCTTCTGTGTCATTTGCTGGCCCTTGTTCATATAGTTTTTTTGTAGAATTCTCCAAATATGTCATTGACTTTCTTTGGGTCATTGTGACTAGCCCCAGATGGGTCCCTCAAATGAGTTATGGATGTTAAAGGAGTTATTCCTTTTGCCATTTGTGCCAGAAGCGAACCTGCCTTGTTCCCGAATCTAAAATAATGTGATGCAATTCTCTGGCCCCTCATCCTCTCTGCCCTGTCCACCCACAAGTCAAATTCTGCTTTCTCTTTTATCCACTTGTTCCTATTACCAATAGATGGATTATTAATGTAGTTTGTGTATGCTTCTCTGGTCCTTCTGCTGGCTTCAGTGTATGCTTTAGTTGTTTTGTTTTGCAATGCTTTCACATATCCCATTTTTCTTCCCCTTAGTACTGCCTTAGCTGCGTCCCAGTATAAATGGGAGTTCTCCTCATGCGCCTTATTATCCCATGTATATTCCTGCCACCACATTTTCACCAGTTTTTGGAAGTTCTCGTCTTGGGCTAAGTGTGAAGGGAATCTCCACAGAATGTCTGTTCCCTTGGGGTAGGTTTCTTCTAAGTCTAGGAGTAATGGGGCGTGATCTGATATCACCAGATCTTGTATGTCGATCCTCCTCATTTTGTGTTAGTAGGAAATAGTCTATTCTAGACCATGTGTTATAGACGTGGGAGAAATGAGTGTACTCTCGGTCTGCCGGGTGTGAGTTTCGCCAAGCATCTATTACGCTAGTATGTTCTGTGAATAGATTCAGCACCCTGTCATGTGTCCTGGCTACCATGCATTTGTGTCCTGTGCCCGACCTATCTTCTCTGATGTTCATTACCGTATTAAGATCCCCTCCTATTATTCTGTTCCTCTCAGGGTCCTCCAAAACCTGCCTCTCCAACTCCTGGAAGAAAATCTTATTACTCTCATTTGGTGCATATACATTATAGATTTTGAGTTGTCCACATGGGGTATCAAGCAAAGCTTTTTGTATTCTCCCATCTCCATCATTTTCCTGTGTTATTACCTTACAATTTGCCTGCTTATGGAGTAGTATTAACACACCTGCTTTATTATTTTGGGCTGAGGATCCCATCACTTCTCCCACCCACATTTTGCACATTTTGCACATTCTGGTGAAATCCTGATTTTTCAAATGGGTCTCCTGAAGTAGGGCAATGTCTACTTTAAGCTTCTTTAAGTGCCTCAATATCATTCGTCTTTTGTGTGGCGACTGCAGGCCTTTAACGTTCCATGACACAATTCGCATCCTTATATATTTGAAATCTTACTTCTTATGCTATCTTAACTAAAACCTTCTTAAAACCTGTCCACCGCGTCTCTCTCTGGTGGTGCAAAAAAAAAAGTCAATTAAACCAAGAAAATAACTCCTACTGATCCCTTTTTCGCTCCTCAAAATATGTTCGCTTTCTTGAGCTTCCACACTTCACTTAAAGGCATGCTAAACATAGCTTCAGAAATATATACAAGTATCCCCAAGCCCTGAGGACTGAAAGTAGGTTGAACCTCGACCCAGTATATAGAGGCTCATTCCCAGGAGAGATGAAGAAAAAGAAAAAGGAAACAAGAGGAAGAAAGGAGGGAAGAATGGAGGAGGGGTCCAGAGGATGGTTATGGGAAGGAGAAGGGTCGTAAATTGGGAGAGGTGTGAATGGGATGGGGGAGTTGATTGGGACGGGTGGGGTGGGAGGTAGTTTGTGGGTGGGAGAAAGTGTTTAGTCGGGGGGGGGCAGGAGAGGGTTTGTTTGTGGGTGGCAAAGGGGGTGTGGGCGGTAGGGGGTGGAAAGTAGTTTGTGGGTGGGGGAGTGTAGTTGGAGGGAGTGGGAGGGGAGTGTGGGTATAGGTATGACAATTTATATCAGGGTACTTGTGGTCCTCAATAATAATTACTTCTCCCTAATTTGCTGTCTTATCTATTAGTTTTAGATGATTTTCTGTGAAAAAAGCAATTATTTGTTTTTTTCACAGTACAAAAGCTTACAATTTTTGGCGTTTTACCCTTGTTTTTTTTTTTTTGTTTTTTTTTTCCCCAACTGTGACAAAATGGACAAATCTTGATTTGGTTGAGGGGCATGGCAAACTCATGACGAGTGGTGGTGTTCGCTATGCCAGAAATTTTACTCCTGCAGGGACTATATACAGTATGAGCACCCACATCGCGTGCTACATACAGTATGAGCCCTCACACAGTACCCCTACATATAGTATGAGACGCCACATAATCATCCTACATTCTGGGGCCCTTATATAGAGTGTGAGCCCCCACATAGCCCCTATATAGTGTGAGCCTTCTATATATAGTGACCCTCCCGCCATAGCCTCTATATACCGTATGAGCCTTCAGATATACTGTATAGAGGTAGGCTAAACCCTCACAGCCCCCTATACACAGTATGAGCTCTCATAGTCCCCCATACACAGTATGAGTCTTCATATAGCCCCCTATACACAAAATGAGCCCTCACATAGCCCCTTATCTATATTGAGTCTTCACATAGCTCCCTATATACAGTATGAGTCCCCTCATTGCCTCTCTATATACAGTGTTAGCCCCTACATGGCACCCTATATACAGGGGCACATCCCATTCACAGATACACACAAAATTAATATAAAAACACTTACCCTGCTCCCCTTTTTCCACCTCTCTGCTCCGGGTCCCTGGTGCCCTGACTCTCCACACAGCAGTCGAGGTGATGTAACGTCATGACATCTGCTATCTGTCGCACACACTGATTGATGGAAGAGGAAGCCGTCTGTTCAGTCTTCTACAAATATATTCCTTGCTATCTGCATCCTGAGGATGCATTTAGTGGTGATATCAGGATGTGGGCAGGTGAGGACATGGTGCAGCCTACGGGCCACTGTTCTTAGTTCTTTGGCTGTCTAGGTTTGCGAACCGTCCTGGTACAGCCAGTGGGCCGGATAAGGACTGCAGACACCCTTTGCCCCTGTCTGCTTTAGTATAATTTATTGGACTTGTATTGGCCACAGATGACAATGAAAGCAGATAAAGAGATTGATATTTATCCACCATTGACTTAATCAAATTTCTTAATATGAAACTTTTCTATCAAATTCAAACCTTGTATTCTCTGTATTGCCAGTGCTTCATCAAAGCAGGTCCTTATGAGACATTGATTTTACGCTTCTTATAGTTGGGTAAAGGTTTATGGGGAAAACATGGATTTTTGTGCTTTGGTCTATAACATGTTACAATGTGTGTGTGCTTTTTCTTCCTCAGACCCTGCGCTCTTCCCCTACGAGACTCGACGTGAATTGCTGGGAGCCCGATGTTCAGACGATGGAGAAAAGCGTGTAACATCAGCAGAGTTGCTCAGAATGTCAGAGCTTAATCCTCCAGCTCTCATGCCCCAAGGAAATGTTGGCACCCCCTTGGGTGTATTCATGCAGCTAATACGATCATGCCGCTTGCCACCCAAACTTATAACTCAACTGGGTCTACAGTTTCATCGTTCAGGTCGACGTTATAGCAGTGTCCCTTATGTTTATGCTTGCACTGAAATCTTAGAAAAGGAAGAGGGTGTGTACACTGCAAATGGACATGAGATCAGCGAAGAGTGCTGCATTGGATCTAATGTGCTTGAGTCAGACATTCCTAGGCAAGAGACAGACGATGAGGAGCAATCCCAATCTGAAGATGTAAGTCCTGGAATAGCTGGTTCAGGTTACATGTGGCAAGTCAAAAATATATATATACTTCTTTTTTTATGAGAAATAGATGGCCATGTACTGTATATCTTTGATCTGTAGTGTCGTTATACTATTTTGCATCCTCCCCTGCCCAGGAGCTGTGTATGATCAGACCATGCCCCTGTACGGTCAGACGCTGCCATTACATAGCACATAACAGGGGCACATATATATGATTTATCTCAGCACAGATACATTTTTTTAAAAACGTTCAATTCTATAAATTAATATTATTCCAAGATCTATTGATTCTAAAGAACTTTGTGGGGAAAACCCCTTTACGCCCTTGGACCTACATATACATCCAAGGTTGCATCTGTCCCTTTAATGCAGGTTGTCATGACAGCACAAGAAACAACACTGAACAACACTGAAACATACTTTCAGTGAATGCTGGCAGAGCATTAAGTTTTCTCTATCGCTTCTTTGGGGGACACAGGAAGCTATGGGTGTATGCTCTTGCCACTAGGAGGCTAACCCTATGCAAAAAAAAAAAAGCTCCTTCTCAGTATTATACATCCACCGACCAGAGACAAGCAGGTTAATTTTTAGCTTAGTGTTTGTAGGAGGCGGACATGGGTCTGCGGTCAGATTCGTTTCCACCAATCTTTGCAGTTATCTTCTATCATATATTATGTATATAAGTGACACTACAGTGCTCTCATTTTCAGTGAGTTAAAGCCACTATCTCCCACCTACCATATGCCAAACTCTACAGCGCACCTTGTGTTCTACTCTACTTTCCAGTGAGTCAGAAACACTACCTTGTACCACACTGTCTACCATCTCGTGTGTCATCCTATTGTGATACACCTGCCTGATATAGCAGCGGGACTAATGCTCAGTCCACTTCTTTGAGTACAGGGTAAAACATTGTTCCAACACACAAAATAGGATATAGCAGCAGGCTTAGGGTTCTCGCCATGACCCACAGCTAACAACTTCCAATTGTACCGGGATAGTCAAAAATTATAATACGTGAAAGAAAAACAAATCCCTTTAAAATATTCTTTATTATCTAAATTTTAAAAATTATCCAGGTGATTCACCCGCACATACAATAATAAACACAGGGAAGTATATATCCGGGATAATAGATACCAATCCGTACCAAATAATATATACAGTTAAGGTAGAGGTCAGTAGGGTCTCATATTATAGATATTATTGCCCTGTTAAATAACTCCAACTGACCCCTACCTATCAACGGAGGGTATGACGCCTTAACGTAGCTGGGCGCCCCCGTTCCTCGACGGCTATCCCTCACTTCCCCTACAATTACCCTACCATATAAGGACAAAAAGTGCTACCCATGCTGTTTTTGAGGATCAATATATAATTACCAAAACAAACAATTGGTTTGTCTTATTCTACCCTCAACAACATCTAGAGGAGGGCTATGCTTGAACAAGATATGCTACAATCCCTGTTTTCACCACATTAACCAGCTCTTTTTATATTTTGTTACAAATCAGTATATCCGATCAATATAGTGCAATATATGGCTCTTATCTATATCGATTTGAAAATGATCCACCACACCAGGGATGCAAGCATAAATCCAGACCATACAAAACAAAAACCTGCATTAAGTAGACATGGTACCCTGGAACAATCCCAGTTTACTATCCTCGTTATGATAAACAAATGTCATGATTATTTTAGAAAATAAATTCATCACTTCCCTTGTTAGAGTGCATCTGCACAGCCTCGACGCGTTTCTCCGCCCTCTTTTTCGGTTCATCAGGAGGCCCAGGGAGAATAGGGAATGACAACCATTCAGAAGTGATAGATGTCTTCTATGGTAGTGGCTTCCGCCATTAAAGTGCCAATTTAAATAGATCATATCATCCAATAACAGGATACCAAGCATCCAGATACAGAGCAGGCTTCAGTCTCCTAGGATCCACGGCGCATGTCCCAGTGAATTCCAATGCTAGAGCATGTCAGTGCTTGACTGCGCATACCCGGATACGGCGTCATGGTTACCAAACCAAACTTCCTGTTACAATATCATGTCGTGCTGCCGCGCATTGGCAGCTGCCACAGGAAGCTTAGCGTAAGTAAAGCAACTGCTTCACGCATACAAATGACGATCACCATGACAACCAAATCCAACTTCCAGTTGAAACACTAAACCGCGCTACTGCGCATGGGCAGCAGCACATGGAAGTATTATGTATATGAACCGCCGTCATGGCAACCTATATTATTATTCAGTCCTCCATATTATCACATAACAGATCTAAAATAGCATTAGCCCCATAGTTCCCCTCTCTCATTATCATTAATCAAAACTTGTATAATGGGGTGCCATTGTAACACTGTTCTTGATCTCACTGATTCGTTCTTATTATTACACCTGCTCTTGAAAAACATTTTAGTCAACCAATCATTATAGCCTTTTTGATGGATAATCTGTCCACTTTTCCCATTATATTATTTATTTTGTTTACTGATTTTGTTTGAACATGTAAACCAATTATTAACTCTACACCTCCCATCAATTATGGCTTTATTGTTGCTAAATATAGATCCATCTAGATAAGAATGGTCTATATAGTATCCATGGAAAATTCAGCAGAATCTCCACTGGTTAAACAATGACATAGAAATACCTAAATCTGATCACCTGTAATTTGTGATACAATTTTGCTCCATACTATTTGCATGGAGTAATTTAAACCCCCATTTACGGGGTAACATAAATAGCAATTCTAACTGGAAATTAGATGCCAAACACTCTGAATGGAGCTATAAAAGTGAAATCCCCTCAAATAAACGGTGTATAATTCAATTTTTCATTAAGGCCACTCGGAAACTGAGTTCTCAACCAAAAGATCCACTGGCATTCCTTTCACAGAATCCTGTTATCCCAGTCACCTCCTCTTGGGTCTTATCGTTTCAAGGACACGGAATCGGACTGATTTCGTATTACCTTGATGAAAATCCCACACGTGTCTTGCTATAGGGGTGTCTCTTTTGTGTCTGATGTCACCGACATGTTCCCCTATTCGTCTTCTTAATTCCCTCCTAGTCTTCCCTACATAATCACGAGGGCAATCACATGTTGCTAGATAAACCAAGCCTTCACTTTTACAAATTGCGAAGTCTCTTAGGTAATATTTACGGCCAGTGCTCGCACTAATGACTGATTTACATTGTACAATCCAGTCACAATATTTACAGCCACCACATCGGAATGTACTCAAAGGTCTTCTATCTAGCCAAGTGCCAGCAGGTATAGGTCGACTGTAGTGGCTGTGCACTAACTGATCCCTAATTGAGCCCCCTTTTCTAAAAGTGACCATAGGGCAGGCAGGTAAAACATCCAAGAGGTCGGGGTCTGCTCTCAGAATTCCCAATGTCTGCGTAGGATTTAGAATACTCTTTCTGATTGGTCGTCATATGTACCTATAATTCTTATTGGGTCCCCATCTGTCTTCTGTCTATTATTTGTCTGTAATAGAGAGCTACGTTCATGGCTTAAAGCATGTTGAAATGCCCCACGAAATACTTGGTGAGGATAGCCTCTTTCCCTAAAATGTTTCCTAAGGTCCCTTGATTGCTCAAAAAAATCATGATCATTTGAGCAATTCCTCCTTATTCTAAGATATTGACCTTTTAGGTATACCTTTTTTTAGGGGAGTAGGATGAAAGCTATCCCAATGAAGTAAACTATTTGTGGAGGTTGGCTTCCTGTAAGTCTTGGTTGACAATGTTCCATTACTCTAAGCATAAATTTCAACATATAAAAATGATTGATGCGACCTATGAATTTCATGTGTGA
This sequence comes from Anomaloglossus baeobatrachus, assembly GCF_048569485.1. Lineage (NCBI taxonomy): Eukaryota > Metazoa > Chordata > Amphibia > Anura > Aromobatidae > Anomaloglossus > Anomaloglossus baeobatrachus. The sequence goes on from NC_134354.1 coordinate 325,225,917, forward strand.
ACTTAAGATTGATATTGTTAACATTGATACATCACATAAAATCATGGAATTCTTGTTGGGTACCCACCCAGATGACTAGAACGTCATCAATATATCTTCCCCAATACAAAATGAGGGGAACCCACCATGGTGTATCAATGTTAAAAAGGACAGTTTCCTCCCACCAACCCAGGAACAAATTAGTGTAAGGGGGAGCACATGAGCTCCCCATTGCGGTGCCCCTGAGCTGGTGGAAGTACTTACTGTCAAACAAAAAATAGTTGTGTTAATACAAAATCAAGCAGGTCCAAAACAAAATTGTTATGGTCCCATAGAAAGGTTGCTCTCGATCGAAGAAAATTATTTACAGCCTCTAACCCCCTCTCATGTGGGATAGAGCTGTACAAGGACTCTACATCTATTGAGGCTAGATAAAATTCGCCTTCTACAGAGATGTCTTGAATTTTCATAAGTAAATCAGATGTCTCTTATGAAAGAAGGGAGTGCTGAAACAAATGGTCTCAGAATATTGTCTAAGTACACGCTGGCATTCTGGGTCACTGAACTCATCCCTGACACAATTGGTCTACCTCTGAGGGGGTCCAAGCCCTTGTGAATTTTTGGAATTGTATAAAAGGTGGGAATCATGGGACTCAATGGCACCATGAACTCAAACTCATTTTTTGATATTAAACCTCATCCAATTTCTCCAATAATCTTTCTTGAAAATGATTTGTTGGATCAGTCTCCAGAATATTATAAGTGTCTTTCGTCTCGGAGTATGGTTAGACACATTTCTCTGTACGGTTCATGGTCCATGAGTACCAGATTCCCACCTTTTATCTGAGAACTTAATGATATTTTGTTCTTTCAAAATTCGTAGAGCCAACCTCTCCCCTTCAGTCAAATTATCAGGACCTTTGTTGTGATGGACCTTACTTAATTCTTCTTCAACAACTTTTACGAAGATATCTGTACTATTAAGTTCACTAATTGGTGGTTGCCTATGACTTTTCTTCTTTAATGCAGTAAATGGGCCAAGACCTCTAACAGATTCTCCCTCCTCCAATAGTTCTGTCAACGTATTAACTGCCCCCAAATCCTCCAGATCAATACCCAATTCTGCACATTTCTCGCGATCATTATTTTTGAAAAATTTGTGCCACTTTAGTTTCCGGCCAAAAAGATGAATGTCCTTTGTCCATTCAAATTTATCGAAACCAATCCGTGGTACAAAGGACAAACCCCTATGCAGTAATGACCTCATATCTGAAGTAAGGGAACAAGAAGAGAGATTGATAATCCGTCCTGTCATTTGGTTATTATTTATGTGTTTCGATTTCTCAGGCCATATCGATTGGGAACATCCTTCTCTAAAAAAGGAGGATGAGGCGGATGGACCAGAAGCTGCTGGTACTGGGGCATTGGGTATTGTTGATCCTGATCTTGTTTGGCCCCCCATATTTTGGATATGTTGGCGATTTCCCCACCAATTCATCCATCTTCCCTTATTGTTTTGTCTACCACCGTTACCTCTTCCCCTTCCTCTATTCTTACCTCTAGATTCCGATTTTTCTGAATCTGAGGCTTCCTGATCTGATGAGGATACGTCTGTATATGCCAGTGCAGTATAGTTTGAATTGAAATTATAAGCCCTCTTGTCTTTAAAATCACCAAGATCCCTTGCAAACTGTTTCTGTTCCCTCCTTGTGAGGGTAATCTGGTGTTTTTCTACGTTGTTTTGAAGAGTGGCTTCTTTCCTAGCAAAATCTGTTTCAGATTTATGTTCTAGGGCCTTTTTTCTAAGGTTATCCAATCTCAAAGTAGAGTCAGACAGATTTTTCTTTTTTTTTTTCTAATACAATGGTCATACGTCTGACAGAAGACGCAGACCTCTGGGCACAATGTTGTTTTTAATGTAGTTCTCAATGGTCTTGACTTCCCACCAAGACCGTAAGTTCTCAAAGTATTCATCTTGTAAATCCTTAAAAATAGTCTTAAGTGATAATACCCCTTGATCTATCGAGGGTACACCGTCTACCGAAAAGACCTCCTCAGCATCCTCCAGCCAACTGTTTCCATCCAAGAATCCCGAAAGAAAGCCCGCCATGTAATCAACAGCTAATAACTTCCAATTGTACCGGACTAGTCAAAAATTATAATACGTGAAAGAAAAACAAATCCCTTTAAAATATTCTTTATTATCTAAATTTTAAAAATTACCCAGGTGATTCACCCGCACATACAATAATAAACACAGGGAAGTATATATCCGGGATAATAGATACCAATCCGTACCAAATATATACAGTTAAGGTAGAGGTCAGTAGGGTCTCCAGACATTATTGCCCTGTTAAATAACTCCAACTGACCCCTACCTATCAACTGAGGGTATGACGCCTTAACGTAGCTGGGCGCCCCCGTTCCTCGATGGCTATCCCTCACTTCCCCTATAATTACCCTACCATATAAGGACAAAAAGTGCTACCAATGCTATTTTTGAGGATCAATATATAATTACCAAAACAAACAATTGGTTGGTCTTATTCTACTCTCAACAACATCTAGAGGAGGGCTATGCTTGAACAAGATATGCTACAATCCCTGTTTTCACCACATTAACTAGCTCTTTTTATATTTTGTTACAAATCAGTATATCCGATAAATATAGTGCAATATATGGCTCTTAAGCCCGCTTTTCACACTACAATATTGGTATTTATTATCCCGGATATATACTTCCCTGTGTTTATTATTGTATGTGCGGGTGAATCACCTGGGTAATTTTTAAAATTTAGATAATAAAGAATATTTTAAAGGGATTTGTTTTTCTTTCACGTATTCTAGTTCTCGCCATGACCCAGCAGCAGGCTTAAGTGCTCTGTGCACCTTCCAGTGAGTCAGATCACTACCTGTCACTTATGGCACTCCGTCCACCTTCGAGTGTTGCAAAGGCACCATCCACCACAAACTCCTTGGTGGATTGCTGCAGCTGGCCTATTGCTCTGACCACTATCCAGTGAGTCAGACCCAACATCTGCCTTGAATCACATGCCTAAGGTAACAATGGGTTAAGTGCAATGACCACTAACCAGTAAGTTCGTTCCTTTACGTCTCAGGAGCCACATGGCTACCGTAAGAGTGTTTCTATTGTTCTATCCACTATTTAGGTCACACCATGAACCATGAGGTCGATCTCACGATAGCAGTCTAAAGAATCTGTCAGTTGGCTCCGCTACCTGCCTTTGCCTTCACAGTGGTTCACAGTACACTTCCAGGTACTCTGTCCATTATTCAGTCAGTACCACCTCCTCCTGCGTCTTATGTTGCGAGTCGTGGGGGTGGTTGAGTCACCCCAACTTCTTCCGCGACCTACATAGTTGACCATGGCCTCTGGCCTCTTAGAGATTTGTTCACTATTCAGTGATTCAGACCTCCTAGCGCAGTGGTCCGAGCTGCCTCAAGCAATACCATTGCTTCAGCTCTGGTTTGCAGGATGGTACTTACATTTTCTAATTTACAGACGTTGGATTACATCCTGACCTTCGCAGGCAACACACAAGGCATAAACTATCTTTTCCCAATCGTTAGTAGAGTCGACCATATCCTACTACAAGGATTATCATAAGTCTGGACAGGCTTCTACAAGGATCTGTACCCTTTTCAGTTTTCCAGGTGGTGTTATCTGGATTGTCCATTCTACTATGCGGACTCGCTACTCCACCGGCCCGTGCGGTATACAGGCTCAGCCCTTGGGCCCAGTCCATCCCCACTGGTCGTCACGACAAGCCTCTGTTTCCATCTCCGCCTGTCCAGCCTTCCGTGGCAGTTATACTCCTGGTACCCTTTCTATAAGTTTAGTCCTCAAGGACCAGATGACACTGTCAAATTAGTCAATCTGTTTTTTCTCTCCATACTGCTGCTGACCGTGTCACTGGATCTTCGTGCCGAACCGTTGTACTGGGGACCCTATCACAATAAACACTGTGTGCAGAATTATTAGACAAATGAGTATTTTGATCACATGATAATTTTTATACATGTTGTCCTACTCCAAACTGTATAGGTTTGAGAGCCAACTACCAATTAAGTAAATCAGGTGATGTGCATCTCTGTAATGAGGAGGTGGTATGGTATAATGACATCAACACCCTATATAAGGTGTGCTTAATTATTAGGCAACTTCTTTTCCTTTGGAAAAATGGGTCAGAAGAGAGATTTGACGGACTCTGAAAAGTCCAAAATTGTGAGATGTCTTGCAGAGGGATGCAGCAGTCTTTAAATTGCCAAACTTTTAAAGCGTGATCCCTGGACAATCAAGCGTTTCATGGCAAATAGCCAACAGGGTCACAAGAAGCGTGTTGGGCAAAAAAGGCGCAAAATAACTGCCCATGAATTGAGGAAAATCAAGCGTTAAACTGCCAAGATGCCATTTGCCACCAGTTTGTCCATATTTCAGAGCTGCAACATTACTGAAATATCAAAAAGCACAAGGTGTGCCATACTCAGGGACATGGCCAAAGTAAGGAAGGCTGAAAAACGACCACCTTTGAACAAGAAACATAAGATAAAACGTCAAGACTGGACCAAGAAATATCTTAAGACTGATTTTTCAAAGGTTTTATGGACTGATGAAATGAGAGTGACTCTTAGTGGGCCAGATGGATGGGCCAGAGGCTGGATCAGTAAAGGGCAGAGAGCTCCACTCCGACTCAGACGCCAGCAAGATGGAGGTGGGGTACTGGTATGGGCTGGTATCATCAAAGATGAACTTGTGGGACCTTTTCGGGTTGAGGATGGAGTGAAGCTCAACTCCCAGACCTACTGCCAGTTTCTGGAAGACAACTTCTTCAAGCAGTGGTACAGGAAGAAGTCTGTATTGTTCAAGAAAAATATGATTTTCATGCAGGACAATGCTCCATCACATGCATCCAGCTACTCCACAGCGTGGCTGGCCAGTAAAGGTCTAAAAGATGAAAAAATAATGACATGGCCCCCTTGTTCACCTGATCTGAACCCCATAGAGAACCTGTGGTCCCTCATAAAATGTAAGTTCTACAGGGAGGGGAAACAGTACACCTCTCGGAACAGTGTCTGGGAGGTTGTGGTGGCTGCTGCACGCAATGTTGATCATAAACAGATCAAGCAACTGACAGAATCTATGGATAGTAGGCTGTTGAGTGTCGTCCTAAAGAAAGGTGGCTATATTGGTCACTAAATTTTTTTGGGGTTTTGTTTTTGCATGTCAGAAATGTTTGTTTATAAATTTTGTGCAGTTATGTTGGTTTACTTGGTGAAAATAAACAAGTGAGATGGGAATATATTTGGTTTTTATTAAGTAGCTTAATAATTCTGCACAGTAATAGTTACCTGCACAAACAATATCCTCATAAGATAGCCAAATCTAAAAAAAGCCCACTCCAACTTCCAAAAATATTTAGCTTTGATATTTATGAGTCTTTTGGGTTGATTGAGAACGTAGTTGTTGATCAATAATAAAAAAAATCCTCTAAAATACAACTTGCCTAATAATTCTGCACACAGTGTACAGTTCTGCATTCATAGATCTGTTTCCTTCTCTCATTTCACTGACTTGGCCTGGCCATGTCTGGAGCTGAAGAGGGTTCTCATCTCTACCGTTCCCTGTTCTACACCCACTACGTTATAGGAAACATTCTCCCCTTGGGAAGCTTCTTGGGTTTTTTCATTTATTACTCCTTCTGGATAACATGGCTAAATTGTAACATTTGTTTCTCTACAGTACTCAAGCATGCATATTGTTGTATTTTCTTTTGCATCCTGGGATTGAGGCTTGGATATCAGGGTTATCCCCCAGGTATCCCACAGCCGTTTCTATCAACACGATCTGGGAGACACCTCAGTTCTCCTACCTCCAGAAACTGCGGGAAACTCGTGCATTTCAGTCAGTTCATGTCAGCGACATAGGCTACGGAAGGCTCCTTCTCTCCTTACTCTGACCTCACAGGTCTTAAGGCTCTTTTTATACTCAAGTGAGACTTTTCTAGAGTGGTCTTTACTCTCAGATTTGTTCTCGTAGCTTTCAATCTCACTGTCCAGTGGTGTACCATCAGTAGAGGCAGGCCACGCCACTGCTAAGAGGCCTGTGAGCTGGGGGTCCCAGCCCTGATGGAGGCTACCGCAGTGTGTGCACTTTCACTGAAATCATTCACAGCTTCATGCCCCCCGGGGCCGTCACCAAGTAGCTGATTAAGGCTGCTGGGGGTTGGCACTGTATAGCTGCAGGCTGGCTGGTGGCTACAACACAGAGATGCAGACTTGCCCACACTGCACAGCCTCTGCTGAAGAGGAGGGAGTGGCCAGGAAGCATCTTCCAATTAGAGAGCAGAAAGAGATGCCAGAAAGAGAACAGCCAGTCAGGAGAGGGGGCAGAGCTTGTTCAATACAGTGCTGGAGAAAGAAAGGATGAAAGGGAAAACAGTGCTGGAGAATGAGCAGAGCAAATGGAGAGCAACGCAAAGAAGACAGAAGTGGAGAACAGAACAAACAGAAAAAGCAGAAGATAGGATCTAAATACAGCCAGTAGAACCCACAGGAAGTGCAGCAGGAAGGCCAGAGCAGGCACAGCACAGGAGTAGGTGAGTATTTATAATGTACAAATGTCTGTCTGTAACACTACAGAAAGAAACTCCCCTCTACTATGACATCACTGTGTGCATCACCCCTGGGCTGTGACATCACCCCTGGGCTGTGACATCACCCCTGGGCTGTGACATCACTGTGTGTATTATCCCTCTACTATGCAGAGTTTTACTAAAGTTCCTTAGGCTATAAAGAGGGTCATAATTGTTACCATTATATGGGGGAGACAGATGTGAAAATTTATTTTTCGTGTGGTAAGGGGCACGTCCAAGGAAACCGCTACTTAAGGCCAAGTTCACACATTGCAGATTTTTGGGAGATTTGTGGTGTGAACCCACTGGTCTTTGGGCAGTGGACATTGCTCAGTAACAGAATGGTAGTTATATTCAGACTCTGTATGGTAATATTTGGTCATGTTGTGGCGGCATTATTTTGAAATGTATTACTATATAGATAGATAGATAGATAGATAGATACATATGAGTAGTATTATATATAGTAGTGTTATTGGTCTTGGTATGGTGGGTGTTGTTCAGTAACACAATATAGTATCTGTTATTTGGTAATTGTATGACTATTTTGTTGATCCATTACTAAAAAGAAATGTAGATATTTAGATATTTTTATTTAATTATTTTTCTGGTGGCAGTAAATATATCACTAACTACTGTGAGGCGCTTTGGTAGGACTTTTTTTTTTTTTTTATTTTTTTTTTTTGTACTGTTTATTCTGGCGTTCTTTGGTTTGTTGGCTGCAGCTAATTCCACTGTTTACAGGCCCTGTGGTGCTAGGCGAGCGTTGTGCCCTGCGCTGCTAGGCGAGTGTCGGGCCCTGCTGCGTTGGTTTGTACTTTTCTAAGAGGTTCTTGAAGGTATTCCAGCTTTGTTCTTTTAAAGTCAATGGCACAACGCTGTAATACTGCTATATAGTCAGCCGATAGATGGATTCCCACAGTGATAATGGTCTGTCTTAAGGATAAGACAGGACACTGGAAAGGTTGGAAAATTCACTTGATGTTGTGCAGTGGACTATTGCGAAATGAAAATTTATTTTACTCCTGAATCTCTATCTAAATTCGCAATTTAATCTTTTTTTAAATTCCCTATCCCTCCATCCCTACTCTAAATGCTTTATTTTTTATATTTTCTCTTTGCTATCACTTCATTTGAAAATCCCAGTGCATGCTTGGATGCTCAACCTTGACCACATCAGGGGGCAGAGACTCTGGGCATGTTGCAGCCTTTGCCCCCTCCCTGAAATGAATTGTCATCAGTGATGTCCATTTCAGGGGCTGTGCTCATCCCTGCTCAATTGAGTATACGCCGGCTGTCAATTCCAATGAATACTCAGTAGAATCTTGTAACTGTGCAGAATTCTTATCTGTGCACAATGGCAGCGCACTCACTTGCCAGCTCTGATTACAAGTGACAATCTGGCAACAGACCGCACTGTCAGTGCAAATGGTGAATATAAATAAATAATAAAGAATGAGCAAGCAGAGACCAGCACCGTCCCCGTAAATGACGTCACTTCTGACCAGAGCTGGTGAGGGAGTGCACGTTCATTGTGCACTGAGAAGAATAGTGGCAAGATTCTACTAAGCATCTGTTGGAATTGACAGCTGGTGCATGCTAAGTAGAACAGGGGATAGCCTGGCCCCTGAAATGGAGGTCACTGATGATGCTTTGTTTCAGCGAGAGGACAAAGGCTGCAGATTGACCGCAGTTTCTGCATCTTAATGGCGTTCACGTATCCCAGGGTGCATTGGAGATTTTCAAACAAAGTGTCATCAGAGAGGAAATAGTAAAAAATATAAAGCAGAGTAGTGAGGGAAGGAGAGAAAATTTTCAATTTAAGTATATTAGAAAAAAGATTTGGTTATGACAGAGATTTTGGACCACCTCTTTAATGAATCAGAGCCAATAAGTATAGGCCGCTTATCAGGGGCCACTGCTTTATGCTTCCTCCCCCCCAGGCCAAAATTTGCCAGCCAGCCCTTGATTCCCAGCCAGGCTGAGTGTCAGGCTGTCAGCATCTGCAACTCGGCGCCGGCGCGTCGTGTACATTGCAGTGTCCTAGAAGTTCCTCCTGATCTGTTGCTCCTCTCTCTGGCTGAACTTGCATGTCCCTCTGGCTGATGTAGCTTTACAGCAAAAGAGAGGAGCTTTGAAGGCGGGTGGGTGGTAGCCATTGGTGGTTGTACTACGTACGGGCGGCTCAGCATGGCGGCGGCACCTGGCAGAGACCCAGATGGGCGCATCGTACACAGTCACAAAACAGGAGTACAGGCTCACAGCACTGCCTAGACTGGTCCTCTGTAGATGGAGCTGGGGCCAGTAATAGTCTACTTACTAAACTGGTAGATGTATAGCCTGGCTAGGATAAAGATTAATTCATAATGTGTATATACGCCCCGAGTAACTTGTATGCCCCCACTGGCCCCTAGTAACATGTATGTTGCCCCCAGTAACTTGTATAGCCCCTAGTAACATGTATGTTGCCCCAGTAATGTGTATGCTGGACCCCAGTAACGTGAATGCTGTTTATTATGTTAGTATTTTATTGTCATTTTTTTATTTGGGGGTGGGGGGGGCGCCCTTTCAGACTTTTGCTATGGGGTCCCATGATTTTTATGTACGCCTCTGTCCCTTTGTTTTCTCAAGGGGACCCAAGCTTTGCCTTATGTTTTAGGATCATGGATTTGCATGGTAAGCTTCCCCTTTCTTATCTGCATCCTCGCTTCTCACTGTGATCATGAGAGAAGTTGCTCGGCTGCCTGAGCTCCCTAACACAGGCTTGTCTTCCTTAGGCTCCATGCTCGATATCTGGGTCTTTTTGAGTCTCTCTTGTGGGTATCCATTTCCTGCCATTTCTAGTGTCTTCAATGTTATGATTTGCCTTACCTTCTTCATTCACCTGTTGAGGGCAGTTGTTTTCTGCCTGATCCCCTTCACATATTGGGTCCGGTCAAATGGCACCTTCAGATTACGATTTTTCTGAAACAACTCCTTAAGAGTCCCATCTTTCATGTTCTTCAATGCCTTCTCCAGCATTTCAGCTCTCTTTCTGTTTGTCTGGGGTCTTCCCAAACATTGCTGTCAGAACTCTATCGCCAGCTAGCGGCCTCAGTTATCTGCAATCTCCCTTCCAGGTCCTACTAAAAACTCATCTTCTTACCTTCCCTTGGAAGCTCAGATCTACGCTGAAGGATTTCTTTCTTTATGCTTTTCAGCAACAGATTACGTCCTGGAAATCTCCTCTCTAGTTCTTATGTTTCTAGTCCTTTTCTTCCCACCCTTGGGGACTGTTTTATAACGTTCCATGGTTTCATGTGTCCCCCAGTGAAGCGATAGAGTAAAGATATTTTTTTTTTTTTTTTAGTACTTACTGTAAAATCTTTCTTGAAGCCTTCATTGGGGGACACAGCACCGGCCCTTTCTCAAAAATGTTTTGTTGGATCTACAGCTTTCACACTAATTGACCAGCTTCTCTGGTTGGTGGGTGTATAATACTGGAAAGGAGCTATATTATTTTTTTTTTTTTTTTTTTTTTAACAGCATACACCCATGGTGTCCTGTGTCCCCCAATGAAGGCTCAGAGAAAAAGATTTTACGGCAAGTACAAAAAATCTTTTTATTTGGTTGCTGCAACACTGCATTAAAATGCAAAAGCAGGCAATCAAAAAATCGCATCTTACCAAAAATTGGATATTTAAAAACATCAGCTCAAGACACTAAAAATGAGCCCTAGCACAGCCACAAGTGCCGAAAAATGGTGACAAGTGCGCAATCCATATAGTGAAAATGGTAAATAAACAAAAAGCAATTGTACAGTTGCACTTTTTTTTTTTTTTCAATTTCACCGCACTTATGATTTATTTTCCAATGCAATATAGGAACGTGAATGGTATCATTCAAAAATACAACTTGTCCCACAAAAAACAAGCCATCATATGGCAATATTGAAGGAAAAATAAAAAAGTTATGGCTCTTGGGAAAAAGGGGAGGAAAAAACTAAAATCGCCAAATGGTGAAGGGGTTAAGTCCTATGAATTGATTTTCCCATGTGACTGACCAATGCATACAATTTTTCTTTGTTGCCAAAATGAAATATTGTCTTCATATATGGAGCTTTAAAGGGCATCTCCCAGGAAAACTGTTGATTTTTAGAATATGCCTTTAAGTTTTAAACAATTAAGGTTAGGCATCTGTAACATCCACAATAAGAGGGCATTGTGCGCTAAACTGATGCTGTATGTCACATCCACCTGAATATAAAACTGTTTACGCATTCCACTGAATAATACATTTTACCAAAAGCACAAAACAATATACTAGCATGACCGCTGCAGCTAATCACAGTCCACAGTAGTGACGTGTTAGTCACCATTGTGCTATTCCAAAGTTGCTTAGGAGTCAGGACACAGAAAATACTATGAAGGAGCTGAGAGGATTGGTCTTTTCTAAAATAAAAAATAAGAGGTGGACAACTCCTTTAAATCAAAGCAAGGCCTTCTCTCCGGCATGGCATCATTTCAGCACAGGATCATAGCTGATTCTTTTTGTGAGGTAAAACATTTTCCTGCCTATTTTTTTAAAAATGTTTTACCTTTTAAAGAATTATTTGTGATCCGTTGCTGTAATGTTTGTGTACTTTTTTACTTCCCCCCCAAGCCCAGGAGAAAGGCTAATGATCAGACCATGTTCCTGTATGGTCAGAAACAACCATTATACAATAAACTAGAAGGTGGCCCAATTCTAACATATCAGGTAGTCTAGAATGTGTATGTAGGTTAGCAGATTGAATGATAATATAATCAGCAAGTCTTGAATAATGATGGTTCATTTTTTGCTCGTTGGTCTCCTGCTGTGCAGCACGCATCGACGTGTTTGACAGTGGGAGACCAACGATCTGAATGGGCAGGGAGTCGGGGTAAGCTAGTAATCATGGTACACATCGGGTAACTATGCAAAGCGGTTTCCATACTTACCTAATGTGTACACTGGTTAACAGCGTACGCCGGCTCCGGCACACGTGTGCCGAGAGCCGGGGTAAGCTAGTAACCATGTTACACTTTGGGTAACTAAGCAAAGCGGTTTCTCTAGTTACCCGATGTGTACCATGGTTACCAGCCTACGCCGGCTCAGGCACACGTGTGCTGGGAGCCGGGGGAAGCTAGTGGTTTCACACATCCGGCTTTTCTCCACTTTGTCAGATCCTGCGCGCTGCCGTAGGCTGGTTTCAGACGTCCGTGTTTTAGGTACGTTTGACATGCGTTTTGTAACACGGATGTCACACGTACCCATGTTATTTTATGATGTGCCTCACACGTCCATGTTTGCACACGGACCGTGTGACTTTTCATGACCCCGCACGCACACACGCAGGTATCTTCGGTAGCACAGATGTCACACGGATCGCACACTGATGTGATCCGTGCAACATCAGTGTAAAACATACCAGAGAAAATATGGGTCTTTTTATAATAAAAATATTTTCTATATTTACTTCTCTCCAGAGATGCTGTCTCCGGCTCTGCTGCCTCCTGCTCTTTATCGCCGCTCATTATACTCCCTGAATATTCAGTGCCCTGAGGAGCTGGAAGCAGGAACAGCGCGGGGACTTCAGTGTCGGGGACCGCATCGCTGGGTGAGTGTACAGCAGAGTGTGTGTGTACATGCATGTGCGCTATGTGTGTATGCGTCTGTGTATCCATGTGTGTCTGCTGCGTGTGTGTGTATATACATGTATGTGTGCTATGTGTGACACGGACGTCTGAAGGCAGCCGTACACTGTGTACAGGACAGTGGCTGCGCCGCAACTTCCTGGTCACATGACAACATGTGATCGGAGCTTGTCGCGCGGCAACTGTTGTGTACACAGTGCACGGGAGCGCGTCGGATCCGACAAAGTGGAGAAAAGGTAAGCGACAGTGCTGACGTATGCCGGGAGCCGGGGTAAGCTAGTAACCATGTTACACATCGGGTAACTAAGGAAAGCGGTTTCTATAGTTACCTGATGTGTACTTTAAATACCAGCCTACGCCGGCTCCGGAACACGTGTGTCAGGAGGCGAGTTAAGCTAGTGGCTTTTCTCCACTTTGTCTTGCGGTGTGGGCTTCCGCTGCAGCAGTCACCTGGGAGTCGGGCGTCTCCGTGTGGGTTCGGGGAATGCGTGCGGGGGGCGGGGCCAGGGCGAGCTTCCAATGCGTGAGGGTGCGGGGCCTGGCCGAGCGGGGAATGCGTGCGGGGGGGGGGCCGGGGCAAGCGGCCAATCCGTGCAGGGGGCGGGGCCAGGCCGAGCGGCCAATCCGTGCGGGGGGCGGGTCAATCCGCTGGTTGTCACTGTAACGACACAATTGTCACTGTAATTTTGGAGCAAGACAGACAGAATAAGGCAATTATATATATAGATGGCAAGAGCACATATATGATTATCTCAGCACAGCAACATTTTTTTTTAAACCCATCCAGTTGTGAAACTCAATATTCCAAAACTTAATGATCAAGGTTAACTTTTTTCTTGGGAAAACCCCTTTAAGTCCATCGGCTAGGTTAGTAATCTGTGACTACTTGATGTGAGATCTTCGAATCTCCTTAAGTCCCGGCTAATCAAAAGAGAACACTGGGAGGTAAGGAGATTCCTAGGCCTATCATCAGCAGTCCCAGATTACACCATGTTCCAAATTATTATGCAAATGATATGTTTCTCTGATTTTCCTAAATGGTCAGTGCAAATGACAGCCAGTCTAATAAAAGTCATCACCTGTTAGAGTATACATCGAATTATATTGAAGAAACCTCCCAATGATAACAGCATAAGCTTCAAAATTAAAAAACTCAAAATACACTGTTCCAAATTATTAGGCACAGTAGACCTTCTAAAAAATTTTTATGTTTTAAAGAACTGAAAATGCTCATTTGTGGTATTTGCAGCATTAGGAGGTCACATTCACTGAAATAAAAAAGCTATTTAAATCCAAAACATCCTAACAGGCCAAGTTACATGTTAACATAGGAACCCTTCTTTGATATCACCTTCACGATTCTTGCATCTATTGAACTTGTGAGTTTTTGGAGAGTTTCTACTTTAATTTCTTTGCATGATGTCAGAATAGCCTGCCAGAGCTGCTGTTTTGATGTGAACTGCCTCCCACCCTCATACATCTTTTGCTTGATGATACTCCAAAGGTTCTCTATAGGGTTGAGGTCAGGGGAAGATGGTGGACACACCATGAGTTTATCTCCTTTTTTGCCCATAGCAGCCAATGACGCAGAGGTATTCTTTGTACATGAGATGGTGCATTGTCATGCATGAAGATGATTTTGCTTCTGAAGGCACGTTTCTGCTTTTTGTACCATGGAAGAAAGTTGTCAGTCAGAAACTCCACTTTGCAGAGGTCATTTTCACACTTTCAGGAACCCTAAAGGGGTCTACCAGATGTCTCCGCATGATTCCAGCCCAAAACATGACTCCTCCACCTCCTTGCTGACGTCGCAGCCTTGTTGGAACATGGTGGCCATCCATCAACCATCCACTACTCCATCCATCCGGACCATCCAGGGTTGCTCGACAATCATCAGTAAACAAGTAAACAGTAAACAGACAATCATCAGTAAACAAGACTGTTTTAAAATTAGTCTTCGACCTAAGCCACACGGCGAGAAAATCGGTGCGAGTGGAGTGCGATAAAACATCGCACTCCACTCTGACCAATTCTAACCTGTGTGTCAGCGCACATGAGCGATTATTTTCTCAGCCCTAATCGGACCGAGAAAACAATCGCAGCATGCTGCTTTTGTAATGTGAGAGTCATTTCTCTCGCACCCATTCAAGTGACTGGGGCGAGAGAAAAATCGCACTGCACTCTCGGTACTCCGGTATACCGCGCGTGCAGAGCGAGCATTTCAATAGCCGGCTACGGAGGAGAGAGGGAGAGAAACAACTCCCTCCCTCCTCTGTGCCGGCCTGCCCCTCCGCAGCGCCGGCCCGCCCCTCCTGAGAGCCGGGTCGCCCCCCACAGCTGAGGTCCGCTCACACAGTCGGACATACACTAGTATGACACTTGGCTCCCGCTGTGCTGCCAGCGCGAGCCGAGTGTCATGCGAGCATCGCAGTAGTGCCCCGTGTGGCCCCAGCCTTCATGTATGTCTGGGCCCACTGCAACCGTTTCTGCTTGTGAGCACTGGTTAGGGGTGGCCGAATAGCAGGTTTATGCACCACAGCAAGCCTTTGAAGGATCCTACACCTTGAGGTTTGAGGGACTCCAGAGGCACCAGCAGCTTCAAATATCTGTTTGCTGGTTTGTAATGGCTTTTTAGCAGCTGCTCTCTTAATCAGATGGACTTGCGTGGCAGAAACCTTTCTCATTCTGCCTTTATCAGCACGAACACGTATGTGTTCAGAATCAGCCACAAATCTCTTCACAGTATGATGATCGCGCTTAACTTTTCGTCAAATATGTAATGTTTTCATCCCTTGTCCAAGGCATTGCACTATTTGATGCTTTTCGGCAGCAGAGAGAACCTTTTTCTTTCCCATGTTACTTGAAAACTGTGGCCTGCTTAATATTGTGGAACATCCAGTTTTCCTTTTATTGGGCTCTCCTGGCAAACTAATTATCACAGGTATCGGAGATTGATTTCAGTGATCCAAATGAGCTTCACTGAAAAAAAAAATAATTGCTATGACACTTAAATCCAATTTGCATAATAATTTGGAACATGGTGAATTTACCTGTTCGATGAATCACAGTTCTGTGAATTGCTTCTTATCTCTAGTTATGAGACAAAGAAATTTTAGTTTTTGTAGTTTGCTTTGATTTTGGAAATCAGCCAAGGTCAGACTTCACCAATGTAATCTCATATTTACCTATTGATACATATATCCAAACACTTAGGGTAAGTTCACACAGTGCGTTTTTCGTGGCATTTTTGCGCATGAATTTTCTTCCCCAGCAAAGTCTTAGTTTTCATTTTTGCTGTCTGCACACACCGTCTTTTTTAGCTGCGTTTTTGTGGGCACCACAAAAACGCAGCATGTCAATTATTTTTGAATTTTCACTGCGTTTTCCACCCATTGAGTTCAATGAGATGTTCAAAAACGCAATGAAAAACGCAAATTGCAAATATAGCTGCATTTTAGTGCGTTTTTATGACTAAAAACGCAGCTATAAACGCAAGGGGTGGGTAGTAAAGTGACATGTACATGAAGAGGATCCCTTCTGTCAGTAAGCACAGAAGCGTGAATCCTCCCGGTACCGCCCCGCCACCGCTGCTTCCATTTCCCGCCCAGTGCCATGTCTGCTCCCGTGCAGGAGGTGGAAGCGGCTGCGAAATCAAAAGTGAACAGTAGAAAAATCTCATACTCGCCTGTCTGCAGACTCCCGGTGCCATGCTCCCAGCTCCTCTTCCCGGTACCACCACCCCCGCTCCGGCTGTGTACCAGCTCCCAGGCACGTAGGATAGCTGCAGGACCTAGCGGTGATCACCTGATGCGGTCACCTGATGCAGCAGCTCATCGTAAGTGTCGCGGTGACGCAGGATTTTACCGCCCGGCCGGCTATCAGCTGATGCCGTCAGGAGACTTAATCAGCTGATTACCGGCAGCTCGTGCAGCGGTCAGATGGGAGTCAGCACGGACGTGTGTGGTTGGGGTTTTTTTTTTTGTTTTTTTTCTTTGCACTGATGCATCAGCCTAGACTGTACAGCGAGCGAGCGCCGAGTGACTGATTCTCCGGCGCTTGCGGTCAGTTCATGACAGCTGCAGACAGGCCGGGCTGATGTCCGGAGTGCAGGTGAGAGCACCGGCGATCACCCCGGCCTGTCTGCAGCTGTCCTGAACTGAACCGCAAGTGCCGGGGAATCAGTCACTCGGCGCTCGCTTGCTGTAAAGGCACGCCGTAGCTCAGGTGAGAGCTCCGGAGTGCAATGCAGGTACCTGAATCCAGGCCTGGCATTACTGGAGTTTTCTCCGGTAGCCAGTCCAACGCTGCACAGAAGTGTGTGGTTTGTTTAGTTTTTTTGCAGTGATGCATCAGCTGATTGTATAAAAGCCGTTTATACAATCAGCTGCTGTGTCATGTGATTCAGGCCCTTGAACCCGGACACATCATCTGATCGCTTTGCCTTCCAGCAAACCGATCAGATGATACTGGATCCGGATTGGACGGCGTGGGACTCTTGACCCAGGATTACTGTGGAGGTAGGTTCTTTATTTCAATAAAGATGGAGTCACTAATTGTGTTGTGTTTTATTTCTAATAAAAATATTTTTCTGTGTGTTTGGTTTTTTTTATCTTTACTAGAAATTCATGGTGGCCATGTCTAATATTGGCATGACACCATAATTTTCGGGCTTAGGGCCAGCTGATAATACACAGCTAGCCCTAACCCCATTATTACCCAGCGAGCCACCCGTCACCAGGGCAGCTGGAGGAGTTGGATACAGCGCCAGAAGATGGCGCTTCTATGAAAGCACCATTTTCTGGGGTGGCTGCGGACTGCAATTCGCAGTGGGGGTGCCCAGAAAGCTTGGGCACCCTGCATTGCGGATTCCAATCCCCAGCTGCCTAGTTGTACCTGGCTGGTCTCAAAAATTGGGCGAAGCCCACGTCATTTTTTTTTTTTTTTAATTATTTCATGAAATTCATGAAATTTATTTAAAAAAAAGGGCTTCCCTATATTTTTGGTTCTTAGCCGGGTACACATAGGCAGCTGGGGGTTGGGGTCAGCCTGTACCTGCCTGCTGTACCCGGCTAGCATACAAAAATATGGCGAAGCCCACGTCATTTTTTTTTTTTGGGGGGGTGCAAAGAAATCCTGCATACAGTCCTGGATAGAGGATGCTGAGCCTTGTAGTTCTGCAGCTGCTGTCTGCTCTCCTGCATACACTATAGGATGGAGGATGCTGAGCCTTGTAGTTCGGCAGCTGCTGTCTGCTCTCCTGCATACACTATTGGATGATGGATGCTGAGCCTTGTAGTTCTGCAGCTGCTGTCTGCTCTCCTGCATCGTATGTGTATAGCAAGGATTTAAAATATAACTTTTAATAAATATAATGATAAAATAAATCAAAGTGCAAAGTGAAGTATAATAAAAGGAAGGATCTCACCCAGTTCTTCTCCTGAGGGATCCACACCACTGTATAATCCAAAGCGGGCGGGCACCAGACCAGTGACGTAAAGCAGGGGATAAACAATACAGTTACATTACCCCTGTCGTGCCCCTGCAATAGCTTCCGCCCTTACAAGGGCAGCACCCAAGTCAGGATAACTACCCCAATAAATACACAATACCCCTCCCAACGCGTTTCCCTCTCCGTGTGACCGGAGAGTTCCTCAGGGGAGAAAAGAAAGGTAAAGCCTGCAGTGGCAGGTCAATACATTACACTACTTGCTTTCAGTCAGTGTGTTCACACACCGCTTTCAGTGTATGTGCTAATGGCCAGTGGGACGCTGTATACTGCCAGAACCCTACCTTATATATCTCTCAGCACTCCTGTATCACCTGCAGTCAGTGGGAGCACATGTTTCAGCAGCCTTACTAATCGATCACCGACTAAAAACATAGAAGGATCTGCCCAGATTCTTATCAGGCAGAGCAGGTATGCACATCCTCATGTTTATGCAGGGCGGATCGGAACGATTTCACCCATCCTGCCCATCCAACTTACAGTTCAAGTGGACTCAAATGGCTGTGCCCGTGCGATCCGCACTCAATCTATCGGGTCTAGGTTGCCCCGGCGGTCACTCGTGCGCACGCGCGGCTGGATCATAGTTCTTCCGCGTTCCAAAGTGGAACGCACACATCGCGCATGCGCGGGGTCACGCTCTCCATCTATCGCGTGTATGTTGCCCGGGCGGCCACTAGTGCGCACGCGCGGCTGGTTCATAGTTCTTCCGCGTTCCAAAGTGGAACGCACGCACCGTGCATGCGTGGGTCACACTCCAATGTTATTGGCCGATAAGCGATACTTCCGCGTACCACTCTGGAACGCACCAGCCGCGCAAGCGCAAACCATAGTGGACATCCAAAAGAGATCATGATAAAGAAAAAGCTTTTTAAACAAAGGGAAATAGTATTCTAAATTGAATCGGTTAACTATCACTGCCACCACTGGTAACACCTAGTATGTAGGGGTACAAGAATAATGGCACCTATAGAGCATAACGCCTTCATCAGTCTCTTAGTCATGAATCGATTTATATTGTGAAATTCTTTGGAGCCACTTGAACGATGTCCACATTAATGTATAAGGAAATAAGGGATCGAAAAGAATAGGGTCGGCATAGATTAATTATGGCAGCTTTATCTAAAGTCTTTTGCTGAGGTGAACGTTGTGGTGGTTGATGGTGGTATTCGTCTTTTTAACCGTG
Organism: Anomaloglossus baeobatrachus; assembly: GCF_048569485.1. NCBI lineage: Eukaryota > Metazoa > Chordata > Amphibia > Anura > Aromobatidae > Anomaloglossus > Anomaloglossus baeobatrachus. Next base: position 325,244,892 of record NC_134354.1, read on the forward strand.
CCATTTGATCAGTTATATAGAGCCTTTCTGTTAGCCTACACCGGACCGAGGTTTTTGAGATAGTAGGCTTGTGGGAGCTATTATGGTAGTTGTGGGGTGCAGTGAATTTGCCCCTACAGTGCTTCTAGTATTTGATATATTGATGGGTTTTCCCATCACTCATGTTCTCCCATTATTGTGCAGTGTTAGTTTTGTCTATGCCGACCCTATTCTTTTCGATCCCTTATTTCCTTATACATTAATGTGGACATCGTTCAAGTGGCTCCAAAGAATTTCACAATATAATCGATTCATGACTAAGAGACTGATGAAGGCGTTATGCTCTATAGGTGCCATTATTCTTGTACCCCTACATACTAGGTGTTACCAGTGGTGGCAGTGATAGTTAACCGATTCAATTTAGAATACTATTTCCCTTTGTTTAAAAAGCTTTTTCTTTATCATGATCTCTTTTGGATGTCCACTATGGTTTGCGCTTGCGCGGCTGGTGCGTTCCAGAGTGGTACGCGGAAGTATCGCTTATCGGCCAATAACATTGGAGTGTGACCCACGCATGCACGGTGCGTGCGTTCCACTTTGGAACGCGGAAGAACTATGAACCAGCCGCGCGTGCGCACTAGTGGCCGCCCGGGCAACATACACGCGATAGATGGAGAGCGTGACCCCGCGCATGCGCGATGTGTGCGTTCCACTTTGGAACGCGGAAGAACTATGATCCAGCCGCGCGTGCGCACGAGTGGCCGCCGGGGCAACCTAGACCCGATAGATTGAGTGCGGATCGCACGGGCACAGCCATTTGAGTCCACTTGAACTGTAAGTTGGATGGGCAGGATGGGTGAAATCGTTCCGATCCGCCCTGCATAAACATGAGGATGTTGCATACCTGCTCTGCCTGATAAGAATCTGGGCAGATCCTTCTATGTTTTTAGTCGGTGATCGATTAGTAAGGCTGCTGAAACATGTGCTCCCACTGACTGCAGGTGATACAGGAGTGCTGAGAGATATATAAGGTAGGGTTCTGGCAGTATACAGCGTCCCACTGGCCATTAGCACATACACTGAAAGCGGTGTGTGAACACACTGACTGAAAGCAAGTAGTGTAATGTATTGACCTGCCACTGCAGGCTTTACCTTTCTTTTCTCCCCTGAGGAACTCTCCGGTCACACGGAGAGGGAAACGCGTTGGGAGGGGTATTGTGTATTTATTGGGGTAGTTATCCTGACTTGGGTGCTGCCCTTGTAAGGGCGGAAGCTATTGCAGGGGCACGACAGGGGTAATGTAACTGTATTGTTTATCCCCTGCTTTACGTCACTGGTCTGGTGCCCGCCCGCTTTGGATTATACAGTGGTGTGGATCCCTCAGGAGAAGAACTGGGTGAGATCCTTCCTTTTATTATACTTCACTTTGCACTTTGATTTATTTTATCATTATATTTATTAAAAGTTATATTTTAAATCCTTGCTATACACATATCATATTCAGGATTTAGGCTACATCTCCCTGCCAGTTGGCAGGTCTGCTTTTCCTGCTCTCCTGCATCCACTAGTGGATGGAGCATGCTGAGCCTTGTAGTTCTGCAGCTGTCTGCTCTTCTGCATACACTAGTGGAGAAGGAAGAACATATTGAAGAAGGAAATTACATCAGACCTTTTTTTTTTTTCTTTTTTCAACAATCTTTAATAGCGTTGTTCACTGATAAAAAACGCATAAAAACGCAGTGAGCAAAAATGCAGCAAAAAATGCACCAAAACGCAGTAAAAATGCATGCGTTTTTGCTGCGTTTTTTTTGCCACGGGTGCGTTTTTGTGCGTTTTTTGCCAGCGGCAAACTGTTTACTCTTATCTGAGTTTGTCATTTTCTGTGGTTGTTTTCAGTTGCATATTGCATGCAGGGATCTTCCCTCTCAGTTGCTTAGCTGGGTAACTCCCTGCAGTTATGTTTGGAGTATAGCTCCTTTAAGTCCATGTGTTTGTGGCTTTTTGAATTTGTAATGATTCTTGTTTTCTGTTCATTGGTATGACAAGAGCGCCTGGTATAGGACGGAGTGCAGATCGTGCGATCTGAGGGCCTTTTTGTACTATCAGGAATTTGGAATTTTGTAGGGTTTTTCTCTGGCCACCATCAGCCCCTTTCCTGTCCTTTCCTATTTTAGTCAGGGGGGGCCTCACCTTTTGCTAATCCTATCATCTATCTGTGTATTGTGTTTTCCTATATCACCGCAGTCTATGAATGTGGGGGGCTTGGTCTTCTTTGTCTATTTTCAGGCAGAGAGTTATTCATCTTTCCCTCCTTTAGGATAGCTAATTCTCCGGCTGGGTTTGCGGTGCAGAGGATGTTAGTTCACCCCTCGGCTACTTCTAGTGTTGATGGTTAGTAAGGGGATGGCGGCCAGATTAGTTGCCAATGCTCTTGTCACCTTTTACCAATGATTTATGGTGATCTTCCATGGTTCCGGATCATAAGTGTTACCAATGGTTTTCTTGGTGAAGGTGGTCCCAGCTGCCTTGAGATCATTAACAAGTTCCCTATGTGAGAGGGGAGCCAGCACGATCTGAAAATGGCATGCATCATATAAAAAGTGCAAATTCACAGATTTATTCCAACTGTACTGTAATATAAATGAGATTTTTAGCAAATAATTGATCAATTCTTTGAGCCACCCCTGCTAACGTCACGGCAAATCTCAATAGGGGGGTCCTACTCTATATTCTGTATTTCATGTGCCATGCGGCCTCCTAGATAAAGTTAAAAGCAGAACCATAATGGAGCACACATACCTGTAACCTGTATATATAACCGCTTCTATGTTGCAAAAGAGGCAATTGTGGATAGAGGCCAGCCCAGGTCCCAGCATGTGGAGCAAGCTCTACACATACCAGGACTATATCAGAACTGACCCTCCCAGTGCCAGAGAGCAACCATTGATAAAGGCGGACCAGATCCAAGTATGGTGCTTAATTAGCAATGCCTGTGGAAAGGGTGAGGCAACTGAATGTGTACAGCTACCAACAGGAGGAATATATTGCAAACCAAGATCAGGCGTGCATAGCATGGTGGTGACCAGCCACCAGACATTTGTAGCATAACTACAACCAAACCGAGAGAGAGGGGAGCCAGCACGATCTGAAAATGGCATGCATCATATAAAAAGTGCAAATTCACAGATTTATTCCAACTGTACTGTAATATAAATGAGATTTTTAGCAAATAATTGATCAATTCTTTGAGCCACCCCTGCCAACGTCACGGCAAATCTCAATAGGGGGGTCATACTCTATATTCTGTATTTCATGTGCCATGCGGCCTCCTAGATAAAGTTAAAAGCAGAACCATAATGGAGCACACATACCTGTAACCTGTATATATAACCGCTTCTATGTTGCACCTTTTATATGATGCATGCCAATTTCAGATCGTGCTGGTTCCTTTTTTTCTCTGTTTTGACCGTAGTTATGCTACAATCTGGTGACTGACCATCACTATACCATGCACGCCTGATTTTGGTTTGAAATGTATTCCTCCTGTTGGTAGCTGTTCAGATTCAGTTACCTCACCCCTTTCCACAGGCAATGCTAATTAAGCACCATTCTTGGATCTGGTCCGCCTTTATCAATGGTTGCTGTTTGGCACTGGGAGGATCAGTTCTGATATAGTCCTGGTATGTGTAGAGCTTGCTCCACATGCTGGGACCTGGGCTGGTCTCTATCCACAATTGCCTTTTTTGCAACATGGAAGCGGCTATATACAGGTTACAGGTATGTGTGCTCCATTATGGTTCTGCTTTTAACTTTATCTAGGAGGCCGCATGGCACATGAAATACAGAATGTAGAGTAGGACCCCCCTATTGAGATTTGCCGTGACGTTGGCAGGGGAGGCTCAAAAAATTGATCAATTATTTGCTAAAAATCTCATTTTTTTTATTATAGTACAGTTGGAATAAATCTGTGAATTTTCACTTTTTATATGATGCATGCCAATTTCAGATCGTGCTGGTTCCTTTTTTTCTAAGTTCCCTATGTGTAGTTTTAGGCTCATCTCTCATCTTCCTCATGATCCTGGATACAAGGTGAGATTTTGCATGATGCCCCAGATCGATGTCAATTGACACTCATTTTGTATTTCTTCCATTTTCTTACTATTGCACCAACAGTTGTCTCCTTCTCACCCAGCGTCTTACTTATGGTTTTGTAGCTCATTCCAGCCTTGTGCAGGTCTTTGGTCTTGCCCATGTTGTAGAGGTTAGAGTTTGACTGAGGCCTCTGCCATACTTCTGCAAAAAACACGTGCGTGTCTCGCGTTCCATTTTCCGGGTCCGTGTTCCGTTTTTTTGTCAGTTTCGCCAGTACGTGTGACAGCCATGTGATGGCGTTTGCTCGCCGTGCGTGCGTGTTGAATGTCCATGTATGCGTGAGATACGTACGTGTCATGTCCATTTGTCTTGATCCATGTGTGAGGCAAAATGTCGTTGCTACATACCCGCTGACAGCAGACACACAGAGTCGCGCAATGAGAATGAACTCGGATAAACTTCACCCGACTTCATTGTCATACCACTGCTCTGTCGGTGTGCGGCGTCCTGATTAGCGGTCACCCGTGAAGGACTCACCGGTGACCGCTAATCCCTTGAGTGACTGAAGTTAGCGGCGTGATTAGCGCTGCCGTCACTCGGGTTACCTGTGGCTAGCTGGGGTCCTCCACTCAAGACCGCAACTCACCTGTGACTTCATTGCTGATTGCGCAGCTCACTTCAGTCACTTGGGCGACTTGCTGTCACAGTTGGAGGATCCAGCGGTGGCCGCGAGCAACCTGAGTGACCTCATCGTTGATCGCACGGCTCACTTCAGTTGCTGCGTGGAGCTTACAGAGAGCGGTCATGGTATGTGGCTGCTCTTGTCAGCTTCATGTAGCAGAGCTGAGAGCATTGTGGGACCTCCGTGGATTACGCCGGACCTGGATGGGTATTTGGGGCTTAATAAAGTGGTGAAAGAGGGTGTTTGTTTTTGTCTTTGATTCCAAATAAAGGATTTTTTGGATGTGTGTGTTTATTTTCTTTAACTTACAGGTTAATCATCTCGGGGAGACGCCTAACATGATTAACCTAGGACTTAGTGGCAGCTATGGGCTGCTGCCATTAACTCCTTATTACCCCGATTGCCACCGTATCAGGGCAATTTGGGGTGAGCCGCGTAGAGTCCCAGAACTGTTGCATCTAATGGATGCGGCAATTCTGGGCGGCTGCTGGCTTATATTGTTAGGCTGGGGGGGCTCCCCATAACGTGGAGCCCCCCATCCTGAGTATAAGAGAGGGGGAGAGACCGACCGACGGACAGAGAGAGGGACAAACAGACAGAGAGAGAGACAGACATCCACAGACAAAAAAGATTGACCGACATCACATCCTGAACGCACAAAAGAAGTGATACGGATGCTACGGATAGGACACGTACATGCTACGTGTCACGTACATGCAGGCACGGACCCATTGACTTTAGCGGATCCGTGCCTGTGTGATGCCGGAGAAACACGGACATGTTATGTGTATGGAAAAAGCAAAAACGTACCGGCGGATGTGTGTTGGAGGCCTGAGTGTGTGGACAGGAGTCTTTTATACAGGTGACAATTTAAGAAAGCTGTCTAATGCAGGTTACAAGTTGATTAGGAGCGTCTAAGTGATTTGTAGGAGCCAGAACTCTTAATGGTTGGTAGGGGATTAAATACTTATTTCTCTTTGCAAAAATGCAAATTTATATAATTTATACATTGTGATTTTCTGGATTTTATTTTAGATATTTTATCCCTCACTGTTAAAATTAACCTACCCTTAAAATTGTAGACTGTTCATGTCTTTGTCAGTGGGCAAACTTAAAAAAATCAGCAAGGGATCAAATACTTATTTCCTTCACTGTATTTCAAAATTCTACCAAAATCTTTATTACTTTGTGGGGGAAAAACTTCCACAAATATAAGAGTTCAACCAGCCACAAAAGTAATGTGTTTGGAAAAGCTGAATCTCAAAAAATGTTTTCTCAATACAACATGTGTCTATGTAGCTCATGCAACGTTTACGTTCATTACATTTCAGTAATCCTATAGGATTTTTTTTTATCTTTTTATAGGACAATGACACTTGTGAAGAATGGGAGCGATATGACGCTTTGCATGAGGATATCACGTCACAAGAAAGGGCTAAGGAACGTTTGTATGAGGAAGAGATTGAACTAAAGTGGGAGAAGGGTGGATCTGGATTGGTGTTTTACACAGATGCCCAGCTATGGCAGGAGCAGGAAGGTGGTAAGCTGCGTGCCTTGGCAAACATAAAGTGACATTCTTGGTGCTGGCCTTTTTTTTTTTTGTACGCTTTTCTCCACAATACTATAATTATTATATTCTGTCTTATATGAGAGTTATCATCTTTTTCTACTTTACCCAGTAGTAGTTTTTTAAATACACTACTAAAATGACTTCAGAGTTGTTGAAGTTTTCTCTGCAGTGACAGATTACCAAATAAAAGTGCGCATTAGCTGGTAGCTTCATACTTCTTTTTTTTTTTTTTTTTTGCTCCCTGGGGCAGATTTCTTAATAATCTACCAAAAAATGCCCCTCACATTGTCCCCTACTTTCATCATTTTCTTGTACATTTTACCAGATTTTGATGAACAGACGGCTGATGATTGGGATGTGGACATGAGTGAGTATTATGATCCAGGGACTGGAGATAAAGATGCTAAAGATTTTTTGAGGATGCGAATAGAGACAAGAAGACAAAAACGACTTGCCACAGATGGGGAGAAACTTGACTTGGGTGGCTTTGAACGGTATACAAAGGTGAGAACATCTTTCTTTACATAGGTCTTTTTTTCAACCTAAGTAACTAAGTCCATCTAGTTCAACCTTCCTCCACCAGTTTTACATTTTGTCCCTAAAGGGGGCTTTATACGCTGCGACATCGCTAATGTGGAGTCGTTGGGGTCACGGAATTTGTGACGCACATCCGGCCGCATTAGCGATGTTGCTGCGTGTGACACCGATGAGCGATTTTGCATCGTTGCAAAAACGCTCATCGGTGACATGGGGGTCCATTCTCAATTATCGTTACTGCAGCAGTAACTATGTAGTTCGTCGCTCCTGCGGCAGCACACATCGCTATGTGTGACGCCGCAGGAATGAGGAAGCTCTCCTACCTGACTCCCGGCCTCAATGCGGAAGGAAGGAGGTGGGCGGGAAGTTACGTCCCGCTCAGCTCCGCCCCTCCGCTGCTATTGGGCGGCCGCTCAGTGACATCGGTGTGACGCCGCACGGACCGTCCCCACCACCGCGGTTCGCCGGTCACAGCGACGTCGCCGGGCAAGTAAGTATGTGTGACGGGTCTGCGCGATGTTGTGCGGCACGGGCAGCAATTTGCCCGTGTTGCGCAACAGATGGGGGTGGGTACCCACACTAGCGATATCGGGACCGATATCGCAGTGTGTAAAGTAACCTTAAGTCATTTATAACCAACAATGTTATGTGTACTGAGGAAATCATCCAGCCCTTTTTTAAAAGCTGTTTTAGTATCTGCCATTACTACCTCTTGTGGTAGGGCATTCCACAGTCTGACTGCTCGAACTTTAAAGAACCCTTTCCTATTTAGCTGCCGGAATCGTTTTTCTTCCACTCGCAGTGTATGCCCCCTGGTCCTTAGTATTGCCTTTGGAAGGAATAAGTCATGTGCCAGTCCTTTATATTGACCACAAATGTATTTATACATATAAATGAGATCTCCTCTGAGACGTCTTTTTTCTAAGCTAAACATATCTAAATTTTTCAACCTATCATCATATGGGAGGTCTTCCATTCCTTGTAGTAGTCTAGTTGCCCGCCTTTGAACTGACTCTAACTTCTGAATGTCCTTTTTAAAATGTGGAGCCCAAAACTGAATCCCATATTCTAGATGTGGCCTTACCAAGTGATATATAGAGGGGTAACAATACGTTTTGATCACGGGATCTAATTTCTCTTTTTATACACCCTAAAATCTTGTTTGCTGTTGCAGCTGCTGCCTGACATTCAATACTGCTGCTCAGCCTATTTGTAATAAGAATACCTAAGTGCTTTTCCTGTTCTGTAGTCCCGAGTTTACTTCCATTTAATGTATACGCAGCTATAGGATTACTCCGTCCTAGGTGCATTACTTTACATTTATCAACATTAACTCTCATTTGCCAAGTATCTGCCTATTCTGACATCTTATCCAGATCTTTTTGTAATATTGTAGTATCATGGTCAATTTTTAATATCCTACATAGTTTGGTGTCATCAGCAAAGACTGACACTTTACTATCTATCCCATCCACAAGGTCATTAATAGAGTTAAAAAGAATTGGCCCTAGCACAGATCCCTGTAGCACCCCACTGCTTACTATAGCCAATTTAGAGTATGTACCATTTATGACTACTCTTTGTTTCCTATCTTTTAGCCAATTCCTTACCCAGTTGCCTATTGTTTCCCCTAGTCCTTCCTTCTGGAGCTTTAGTATAAGGCTATTATATGGTACAGTATCAAATGCCTTTCCAAAGTCCAAATAAATCACATCAACAGCATTACCAAATCCAGATTCGCACTTAGCCCCTCATAGAACCCCTACAGGTTGGTTAGACACAACTTATCTTTCATGAATCCATTCTGTCTGTCAGTTATTATGTTATTTTCTGCAATATATTTTTGCATGTCATCCCTTAAAATGCCCTCAAAAACTTTGCATACTACTGATGTCACGCTTACTGCCACCTTCTTACCTTTCTTAAATATCGGTACCACATCAGCAATCCTCCAATCCTGAGGCACCAACCCTGTTACAAGCGACTCTAAAAAGATGAGATACAGCGGTCTATCGATTACGGAGCTCAGTTCCCTCAATATTCGTGCATTAATGCCATCTGACCCTGGGGATTTGTCAATGTTTAATTTACTTAGACGCAGGCGTACTTCTTCTTGTGTTTAATGTATATCAGGTGTTGAACTTTCATTTTTCACTTGTTGAATGAATCCTGGAACAGTCAGTTCCTTGGTGAACACGGATGAGTAGTGCCTGTTTAATATCTCAGTCTTTTGTTTGTCCTCTATAACTTGTTATTATATTTTAAGGGGCCAGTACCATACTTTGTTTTCCTTTTGGCATTAATGTATTTATAAAAGATTTTGGGATTTATTTTAATGTCCTTGGCGATTTTTGTTTCAGTAGCTAATTTTGCTTGCTTGATTTCTTTTTTAAATTTCCTATTAATATCTTTATACTTCTGAAATGCTATTTCTGTTTTTTCAGCCTTCAAGATTTTAAACGCCCTTTGTTTTTGTTTTATTATACTTTTGTACAGTCTTATTTATCCATAGTGGTTTCTTTTTATTCCTGGACATTTTATTAACAGAGGGTATACGTTTTTTACAGGGCTCTAGAAGTATATCCTTAAACTTTCCCCATTTATGTTCGGTATCCCCAGTTACCATGACATTGTCCCAATCTACACATTTAGGGGTACTTTGCACGCTGCGACATCGCAGGCCGATGCTGCGATGCCGAGCGCGATAGTCCCCGCCCCCGTCGCAGCAGCGATATCCTTGTGATAGCTGCCGTAGGAAACATTATCGCTACAGCAGCTTCACATGGACTCACCTGTCCTGCGACCGTCGCTCTGGCCGGCGACCCACCTCCTTGTTAAGGGGGGCGGGTGATGCGACGTCACACGGCAGGCGGCCAATAGGAGCGGAGGGGCGGAGATGAGCAGGATGTAAACATCCCGCCCACCTCCTTCCTTCCGCATATCCTACGGAAGCCGCAGTGACGCCGGTAGGAGATGTTCCTCGCTCCTGCGGCTTCACACACAGCGATGTGTGCTGCCACAGGAGCGAGGAACAACATCGGACTGTCGCGTCAGCGTAATTATGTATTACGCCGACGCTGCACCGATGATACGATTACGACGCTTTTGCTCTCATTAATCGTATCATCGAACCTTTACACACTACGATGTCGCATGCGATGCCGGAAGTGCGTCATTTTCAATTTGACCCCACCGACATCGCACCTGCGATGTCGTAGTGTGCAAAGCCCGCCTTAGGCTCTTTCTTCCCTTAATTTGTTGAAATCGGCTTTCCTAAAATTCCAGGTTTATTTCCCCTTTTAAATGTTCTATTGAATATTACTTTGAAGATTACCATATTATGATCGCTGGTGCCCAAATGCTCCCGGACCTGTAGATCTGAAATTGTATCTGGTCTATTTGACAGGACCAGATCCAGCAAATTATCTCCCCTCGTCGGTTCATCTACCATCTGAGAGAGAGAATTGTCTTGAATTGTAGATAAGAACTTACAGCTTTTAGCACAACCAGAAGATTCTAAGTCCCACTGAATGTCTGGAACCCGTTTATTATTATTATTATTATTATTATTATTAGCTGCCTTTTCAATTTGTTCCAGCATTTCACCCTCTACCTTTTCAGGTATGTTAGAAGGTTTATAGCAAACTCCAATTAGCATTTTTCTATTATTCCCCTCCCCATGTACATTTACCCATACTGACTCTACATTGTTGTAGTTCCCCCACCCCCCAATGTCATCATTCAACACAGGTTTTAGGTTATATTTGATAAATATACACACTTCACCACCTTTTGTTGTCTTTCCTGTCCTTCCTAAAAGTAGTGTAACCCTCTAAGTTTGTCACCCAGTCATGGCTTTCATCCAGCCAGGTTTCCGTAATACCCAGCACATCATAATCCATGGTTGACCTTAGTGTCCAAGTCATTCATTTTGTTTGCAAGACTTCTTGCGTTTGCTAGTAGACATTTAATACTATTAACGCATTCCTTACTCCTAGCTTCCCTATGTTTCTTGCATGTCCCAGCCCCCCTAATCCTTCATTGACCCCTACCGTCTCACTGTGCCTATCTGCTCTATCTATCCCCTTATTTGGTCCACTACCCTCCCTCCCCCAGATTATAGTTTAAAAGCTCTTCTATCCGTCTGACCATTTTTTCCCCTAGTACAGCTGCACCCTCCCTATTGAGGTGCAACCCGTCCCTACCGTAGAGACTGTAGACGACTGAGAAGTCGGCCCAGTTCTCCATGAACCCGAACCCTTTTTTCCTGCACCAATTTCTAAGCCACGTATTTATCTCCCTAAGCTCCCGCTGTCTTTCTAGTGACGCTCGTGGCACCAGTAGAATTTCTGAAAACACCACCTTGGAAGTCCTGGACTTCAGCTTTTCTCCTAGTTCCCTGGAATCATTTTTAAGGACCTTCCACCTGCCTCTAACTTTGTCATTAGTACCAATGTGCACCATGACCACTGGGTTTACCCAGCCCCACCCAGCAATCTGTCTATCCGATCCACAATATGCCGAACTTAAGCACCCGGCAGACAACACACTGTTTGACATTCACGGTCTCTGCGACAGATGACCCTGTCTGTCCGCCTAATTATAGAATCCCCTACCACCAACATCTGTCTGGTCTTTGTTGCACTTCTATTTCCTTCCTTCCTACAGCAGTCGTTTTCCTGGTTGCTAGGAGCAATGTCCTGCTGTAGTGATCCTGGTCCTGGGCCTGCATTCCTAATATCAGCCAAACAGGCATATTTACTAGGTTGTGCCAGATCAGGGCTAGGCTCCCTGACACTTTTCCCCTTACCTCTTCTTCTAATGGATACCCAGCTACCTACCTCTAGGTCCTGACCTTCCCCACCTCCACCCTTCTCCATAGCACTGGCCCCAGCCAGAGAACGCTCAGTGAGCTTTAAACTCCTCTCCAGGTTTGCAATGCTCCTGAGTGTTGCAAGCTGCATATTTAGATCCGTTACCTGGGCTTCCAAATATGCAACATGCTGGCATCGAGTACAGACATATTCACCCTCGAACGGCTGTTCAAGGCATGCATACATTTGACAAGATACACACCTGGTAGCATTGTCCATATCCAACCTATTAAGTGGGGATAAACAGTACATATAAAACTAGACATAGAAAAAAACAATGGGAAACTTATAAGGATAATTTCAAACTATGCTCTTGTGTCAAACTATGAGATTGTGCTTAAACTATGCACTAACCTGCAATCCCCGCACTTCACTGGACCCCCACAAGCTCAGTGACCCTTCCTTGCTGGCTTGGATATGTAGTTCTATGAGAACTACCAGTAGTTTCCAGAAGATTCTAGGTTTTGTTTGTGATTAATGCAGTAATGACACATACAGTTTTTGAAAGACTTCCTTCTAGTTTCCACTCAAAAAACTGAATGTGTCATCTAGCCAACTGCTTCTTTTCTGTTTTCTCATTTAACTTTGCCCTTTAATATTTAAGCTGTTGAAGTGAGGGGCCAGGGAGGCCTCTGGCTGTGTAGTCGTGGCAGCTCTGTATTCAAGGCACATCCCTGGCTTCATCACTACATCAATGTTGGGACAGTGTGTGTCAGTATGTTCATCGGCCGATGCACAAAGAGTCTTCAGGCAAAAGTGGAGATGCATAAAAACTGACATTTATTCACACATAAAAATACTCCGGTCAGCAGATTCCGGCAATCTTGGTGGAGCTGGGGACAACCTGCCCAAACGCGCCCTCTGGTGGGGATATGCCCTAGATACTCCTCTTCTCTGAGCTCCCACTCTCCGGGCAAGCACTCACTGGACCCACACCAGCGGAATAGACCCTGAGGTTGCGTCCACCTCCTTATCTCCGGTGTCCCCTGGTGTTCCGCTCACACTCTCACACTTGCCGCTGCAGGTGTTCCCTGTCTGCTGTCCCGGATCCTTCTTTTCACACACACACAATCTCTCCCTAGATATCCGGCCGACTCCTCCTCCCCGGTGGCAACAGCCGTCCCACCCGACCACTAGGGGGTGCCCTACACTAAAATCACATACAGTAATAAAATTCAACATTTTTAATAATAACAATGCCGGGTAACTATGCTGAACTAGTAGGGGGTAGGCCCACCCACTACACTGTTACAGTGATCAGTGACTGCTAGGAACTTAGTTTTAGAGGCAATCATTAAAGGGAATCTGTTACCAAGTTTTTACCACCTAATCTGAGAGTAACATAGGGGCAGAGGTCCCGATTCCAACAGTGTGTGACTCCAACGGGCTGCATAGTGTAGTTTTGATAAAATCATTGTTTAATCAGCAGTTGATTATCATTAGAGGACTACTTTACCTTCTGCCAAGTTGTCCAGCATATTCATGAGCTCTTTATAACTGCTAGATCTGCAGCAGAGAAAACATTAATCTTATAAAAATGACAGCAAACAGCCCAGTAAATGACACATCGCTGGAATCAGGGTCTCTGTCTGTACATTTTGCTGCTCTCAGATGGAGGAGCAAAAACCTCTTGCAGATTCCCTTTAAGTCCATGTTGTACATAAATATTGTACCAGAATCACTGCATGTTGGCCACTCTGCGTTGACTTATAATCTCTAGGCCTTCTGAAACATAACTGTGTGTGCTTTAGGTCTTTTAGAAGATAAACAGATGTACTGCTTATGTGGTGATTTCACCTGCATGAAAACAGCCCATAATCTTCCTCCCATTCTCAAAATTGGAAATTTGTCCTGCCGTTCTTATTGCAGCAGATCATTGTGTTGGCAAATTGGGATATTTCAAGTGAAGAACAACTGCAAGTATACTAGAGAAATACGCTGAGTGAATCCTCTCTTACAGTACGTTTCTTCACACATAATGTTGATCAAAGTGGAGAAGGAGAAGGGGTTAAACCCGCGCAATCCGCCAGATAAATTCAGAGGAGATGTTGATAATTCAGAACATTCTTTTATTCCATGGGTCTACGCGTTTCAAGGTCTGTGACCTCTTCTTCAGGACCAGTAAATCAACACTACATGTACATACAAATGAAGCTCTTTTATACCTGTGGTAACCACAAAGTACCGCCTCCCGGCACTTTGAAAAAAGTCAGAAGGGAAAGAGAAAAAAAAAAAAAAAAAAAAAAATCTGCATGCATGATACAGCGTTTTTCACAGATATCATATACTTTGTAGAATGCTATTATACTGGTCATAAAAACAATTTATATGAGAAATACACATTCATAAATTGGAAAATTATAAAATAAAAAGAAAAGGAAAGAAAAAAAGTCAAAAATCAGGACACGAACTCCAAGAAAGTTGCCCATAAAGTAGCCTTCGATTTTTGTGGTGTACGCCACCAGTAGTTCTCAAAAATCTGTGTATCCCTAAAGTTATGTTCACAAGGTTGTGATATATGCGTACAATTAAATAAAACATATGTTTAATAAATATATTAAAAACATTTCAATATAGAAAAAATGATAAAGGAAAGAGATGAAATAAAATGATAATAAAAATGCATAATTTTCTGTGAACTTTTTATACAGAATAAAAATTCTTTCACCCAGGAGTACAAAGTGATGTGTATATAAATATATGTGAATAAAAATTTATAATATAATGTGTGCTATATTCTTTGTTTGTGTGTTAAAGAGGATGTGATATTTACTTTTTCTTTTTCAAAGAGGATCATAGTATCAACGAGCTTAAGGTTATTAGCGGGCATAAGCGTGGGAAAAAATATATATATGTGTGCGCATGCTCTTGACCCTACCATGAGAACACATAGTACAGCGGTACGGAGTAGATGCCAGAACTGGGACCGTGGGAATAAAATCTAAGGCGCCTGGGCCAGGGATATAGCTGGTTCAAGGTGGCTGTGTATGCAGTTATTTAAATTCTGAAGAGCAACATATAAATTAATAGATATAAAAACATAATATAAACAGTTGTTTCTCTAAAAAATATATATATATACATAGAGCCTATAAAAAGGGGACAATAATAAAAGGAGTCAGACTGAATAAAAACTCCCAAATGGCACAACAGATCAGTAAAACAGGTCAGTTACTTCATTAAGTCCAGTTGGTTTCAATGTATCCAATCTATAAATCCAAAAAGTCTCTTTTTTATTTAAAACCTCTATTCTATTAGGAGTATCAATAGGGATTTGTTCAATTGGTGTTATAATGATGTCTGCCTTTTTTCCATGTACCAAAGTGCAATGTCGGGACAATCCATGTAAGAGGAACCCTTTCTTGATGTTATGTCTATGGGAATTTAATCTGTTATGTAGGGGCTGTCTAGTCCTTCCTACATATTTTTTACCGCATGCACAATCAATGAGATACACCACAAAATCAGAATGGCATGTGAGATGTCCCTTGATCGTATATTTATCTGGTTCCTCAGCTGTACCAAAAGTCTTTCTTTTGTGTGCAATGGATGTACAGCATAGACAATTTTTGCTGTAGCATTTTGAGACCCCAATAGAGCGTTCCTCTTCTTTAGAATTAATAGGAACTCTCAACCTACTGGGTGCCACAATATTCCTAATAGTCGGGGCTCTCCTGTAAGTGATGCCTGGATGGGATGGAAGAATCTTCTTAAGCACAGGATCACCCAAAAGGATCTCCCAGTGTTTATTAAGGGTCTTCTTAATTAATGCATTATCATGACTAAAAGTGGTAATAAAATTATAACTAAAATCAGAGGGTCCATCACGAGGAGACATTTTATTGGAGGTTATAATCAAATCCTCCTGTCTCAGGTTCTTGGTTTCTTTAAAAGCACGGGTTAAAAGTTTTTTGGGGTAGATCTTTTCATTAAAACGGTCATATAAAACTCCAGCTTGTATCTTAAAATCATCATCTAGTGTACAATTTTTCCTAATTCTCCGATACTGATTAATGGGAATGTTTAGCAGCCATTTATTATAGTGGCCGCTATTAAAATGTATGTACCCGTTTGTGTCTACTTTTTTAAAAAAGGTCTTAGTAAAAATCTTATTTTCCTTGTGTGCAATTGTGAGGTCAAGAAAATCTATTGTATCCTTATTAATAGTAGAGGAGAAAGATAAACCCCAATTATTCTTTTTTATATGAGAAATAAAATTAGACACGTTATCCTCCTTATTGTCCCAAATTATAAATAAGTCATCTATGTATCTTTTATAGAGTATAATGTTGTTCTGATATTCAGATTGTTCAATAAAAACAGATTCAAAAATTCCCATAAATAGATTTGCATAAGTTGGTGCGACTTTACTGCCCATCGCGGTCCCAAGGATCTGATGGTACAGTACATCTAGGAAGGTGAAATAGTTGTTTTTCAGTATAAAACTCATCCCTTCACGGACAAAAATTTTTTGTAAGGGGTGCAGCCTGGTATCTTTTTCCACAAAATGTGAGAAGCAAAGTAACCCCAGATCATGGTCTATATTTGAATAGAGAGCAGACACATCCATTGTAATAAAGTGATATGTATCTTTCCAAACAATATCCTTTAACATGGTTATTAAATTAGAAGAATCTCTCAGATAGCTATTTAGTTCTAATACATGAACATGCATAATTTCATCAATATATGCAGCCAAATTTGATGTCAAAGAATCAATTCCTGAAATAATCGGTCGTCCCGGGGGGTTTTCAAGATTCTTATGGATCTTGGGGAGGTGGTATAAAAAGGCCATTTTAGGATCCTTAATCATAAGAAATTTCTTTTCAGTGCTATTAAGAATATTATTTACAGTTGCTCTGGTAATTAGATCATTATATGCTATAACCGCAGTGTCATAATTCATTTTACTTGTCTTACAATATTGTGCAGCATTCGATAGGATATTGTGGGCTTCTTTTATATAATCCACCCTGTCCTGTATGACCACACCACCTCCTTTATCAGCTGATCTTATAACTATGTTCATGTTCATTTTTAGGGATTTTAGAGCTATTTTTTCACCCTTACTAAGATTAGATGCAATCCTGGTATTACCCGAATCAAGATGTTTAAAATCTTCTAAAACCATATCGCAAAAGGTTTTTATATGGTGCCCCTTGCTGGCTATAGGGTAAAATTTTGATTTCGCTTTTACATTTGTGTGCAAAAAAACATCTGTATGTATAGTAGTATTATTATCTTTCGAAAGTATATTATTAGGGAGACCGTCAGCAAGTAGGTTGTTCTCAGTTGTTTTGAGATCCTTTTTCTCTATAGCAAAATGTCTCTTTAGTGTCAATTTTCTTACAAAGTTTTGAAAGTCCAGGTATAAGTCAAAATCTTTAGAATGAAAGGTCGGACAAAAGGATAAACCCTTATTTAGGACTGCTGTTTCTTCCTTTGTGAGTATGTGTTTAGAGAGGTTAAAGATATTATTAGTATCCTTTTTTATGTTTTCTTTCCTTTTTTGTTTAGATTTGATTCCTGCCCGGGTTCCTCTAGTACATTTTTTCTTTTTGTTGCTTTTGGCGTTAAAAAATCCATTAAAGCCGTTCGGTTTGAATTTAGGGCTGGCGGTAAAAAAGGGACCAGGGAAGTACTTTTATTGGTGTTATCTATAATAACTGTGTTCATTTCTTGTGTGGTTTTATTTTTTGGGCTGGTTTCATTTTTGTCCACACTATCCATATCTAATTGGGAAGGGGGGAGTTGTAAGAAACTTCCCTCATGTGTAGTTAAATTGAGCAGATCTATGAAATCTCTATCATCCTCAGGTTCATCAAATACTGAAGGTGATTCAAGGTTAGATGGGGCAATCATTGATCTTTTCTTGCGGATCTTATCAATTTGGCTCTTGATCTGAGCAAGTTGCCTTTTGGTCTCTTCTATGTTAATTTTTGGTCTCTGTTTATCAGTGTTATTATTAACATTAACACTTCTGTCATTTTTCTCAGTGTTTTTATCATTTTTGTCACACAACACTCCTCTAGAGTCTAAAATAGGTGTTTTAGTAATGTTAATTGTTTCAGTAATAGTGGAGGGTGCAGAGCCATTTTCTTTGTTAAAGCCCTCACTAGTGCTTCTCCTAGGTTTGTTAAAACCAATATTAGTTTTGTGATACCTACTATTAAAAAAGTTTCTACTCGTACTATTTTTCCTCTTATATTTTTGCCTTTCTGGTGTTCTTGTCTCTCTCTCAGTGTTACAAATACCATTTTTTTCGTTTATTTTATCCTTACGGTCCCTTTGTAATTTTTTGGACTTTCTTATAACCGTATCATGTTCAAGTTGCAATAGTTTCGTATTAATATCTGAATTGATACGCCTATATTCAGGATGTGAATCATAACAGGAGAGATTATTATAAGCCTCTGAAATAGAGGCTGTAGCCTCCTGTGCAATTGTTGATCTTTTTTTATATAAACATTGAAGCATACCTTGCATGCATGTATGTAGGACACCTTCCCATTCCTGTGTGAAGTCCAGATCTTTTGGGAAAGGGGAAAGATGTTTTATCCTAAGTCCTCGGGGGCAAAGCTTCTCATCCATATAAATGGACAAAAATCTTGCATCAAGTCCATAATGTAACTCTTCTTTAAGCAGTTCCTCAAGGTGTAGAAAAAGTTTCTTCATATTGTCTGTCTCTTCCTCAGTAAAAGGAATGGAAATATCCAGATCGTGGTTCACATGGTCTTTTGCTCCAACAGTTTGGAGTATAAGTCTTTCCCTTGTAGTAAGTCTTTGGTTGAAATATTCCATCCTGGTAAAATATCCTCCGCAGCTCCAATAATCCCAGGGAGATGATCAATGTCAAATCCGTAAAATCAATATGGAAACTAGAAAAGAGAAGCGCTGATAGGGTTTTACCAGATTACACATACGGTTTAGCATATATCAAAATACACTCACCGATTCAGGTTGTGAGAGGTCACAACCACCATAGATAGCATCAGATAATGGCGGCTGCAGCGGCCCCACGTGTTTGCAGATCAAAGTGGAGAAGGAGAAGGGGGTTAAACCCGCGCAATCCGCCAGATAAATTCAGAGGAGATGTTGATAATTCAGAACATTCTTTTATTCCATGGGTCTACGCGTTTCAAGGTCTGTGACCTCTTCTTCAGGACCAGTAAATCAACACTACATGTACATACAAATGAAGCTCTTTTATACCTGTGGTAACCATACACAGCCACCTTGAACCAGCTATATCCCTGGCCCAGGCGCCTTAGATTTTATTCCCACGGTCCCAGTTCTGGCATCTACTCCGTACCGCTGTACTATGTGTTCTCATGGTAGGGTCAAGAGCATGCGCACACATATATATATTTTTTCCCACGCTTATGCCCGCTAATAACCTTAAGCTCGTTGATACTATGATCCTCTTTGAAAAAGAAAAAGTAAATATCACATCCTCTTTAACACACAAACAAAGAATATAGCACACATTATATTATAAATTTTTATTCACATATATTTATATACACATCACTTTGTACTCCTGGGTGAAAGAATTTTTATTCTGTATAAAAAGTTCACAGAAAATTATGCATTTTTATTATCATTTTATTTCATCTCTTTCCTTTATCATTTTTTCTATATTGAAATGTTTTTAATATATTTATTAAACATATGTTTTATTTAATTGTACGCATATATCACAACCTTGTGAACATAACTTTAGGGATACACAGATTTTTGAGAACTACTGGTGGCGTACACCACAAAAATCGAAGGCTACTTTATGGGCAACTTTCTTGGAGTTCGTGTCCTGATTTTTGACTTTTTTTCTTTCCTTTTCTTTTTATTTTATAATTTTCCAATTTATGAATGTGTATTTCTCATATAAATTGTTTTTATGACCAGTATAATAGCATTCTACAAAGTATATGATATCTGTGAAAAACGCTGTATCATGCATGCAGATTTTTTTTTTTTTTTTTTTTTCTCTTTCCCTTCTGACTTTTTTCAAAGTGCCGGGAGGCGGTACTTTGTGGTTACCACAGGTATAAAAGAGCTTCATTTGTATGTACATGTAGTGTTGATTTACTGGTCCTGAAGAAGAGGTCACAGACCTTGAAACGCGTAGACCCATGGAATAAAAGAATGTTCTGAATTATCAACATCTCCTCTGAATTTATCTGGCGGATTGCGCGGGTTTAACCCCTTCTCCTTCTCCACTTTGATCTGCAAACACGTGGGGCCGCTGCAGCCGCCATTATCTGATGCTATCTATGGTGGTTGTGACCTCTCACAACCTGAATCGGTGAGTGTATTTTGATATATGCTAAACCGTATGTGTAATCTGGTAAAACCCTATCAGCGCTTCTCTTTTCTAGTTTCCATATTCACACATAATGTTGTCAGATTTTCATTCAAAGACCACCAGCAGAGATCTGTACCACCCTTAGATTAGCACACCTGTCAAGGGCTTGGATTTCAAATATTACAATGGGTTTGTTTTATATTTTTTTAAGAAAATTAAACACAGCAACTCGGTGAAGTCTGTTCTGCGGTCATGCTTCCTTCTAGCCGAGATCTACTTGTCTACAGGATGTGTGTAGGGACAATATGGATCCCCCTAAAGTTTGTTTGTTGTATTTTAGATACATTTTAGCAATACAAAAAACTGTATGCAAATTGTGTCATGGCCTTTCAAAGCGTTTATGTATACGGCTATGTTCACATTTCCGCTTTTTTGCATCAGTCACCTGCGTTGCTTAACGCTTGTGACTGATACGCTGTACAACAGGTGAGGAAGCGGATTTCATTGAGCGCGCGAACAATCAGCTGATCGCTCTGAAAAGCCAGCTTCCGGGCGATCAGCTGATCGCTCTCAAATGCCGATCAGCTGATCTCTCTGAAAAGCCGTCCGCCCGCTCTCAAAAGCCGATCAGCTGATCGCTCTGAAAAGCCGGCCGCCGGAAGATCAGCTGATCGCTCTCAAAAGCCGATCAGCTGATCACTCTGAAAAGCCGGCCGCCAGGCGATCATTCCAGGAACTGATTTTACATGATTTTGGACGTTCTGCTGGACATGCTGGGCATGCTCAGTAAAACGTGACGGATTCCTGCACTGGAATCCGTTGCGTGACGCAGGATAACAGAATCCTGCACCATAGACTTACATTATGCCTCCTGACGGATTCCAACGGAATTCTGCAGGGTGCGTTTTTTTGCCGCAACAAAAACGTTGCATGCTGCGTCCCTCCCGCCCGATGGTCAGTCAGTAAACGACTGATGCGCCGCTCGGCAGATGCAACGCAGGGTCATCAGTCACAATCCGCTCATACAAGTGTATGGGAAACAACGGAATCCACCAAACGGATTGCGTTGTTTATCAGAGTGGCGGATTGTGACTGATCCTAAACAATGGAAATATGAACATAGATTACCTCCTCACTTCAATGCTGTGACTGGTTAGAGCAAATTCAGGATTGGTAAATACAACATACAGTGGAACCTTGGTTAACGAGAACAATCCGTTATGGGAGTGTGCTTGTTAACCAAGTTACTCCTCTAGCAAAGCAAGATTTCCCATAGGAAATCATTGCAATGCAGACATTTCGTTCCACAACTTGTTAAATGTCCCATTCTGGTCCCCTATTGTGCCATTTCACACATGTACAAACATGCACACACACATATAATGCTTGCCTTACCTTCCGTTCCATCGCCGGCCTCCTGAATCTTGCAGTTTGCCGGTACAGGATGTGTATCTGGTAACCATCGCGACGAGGGAGGACCTTCCGCTGATAGAGCGCTGACGTCAAAGGCAGGAGCCGCTTGCCTCCCTCGTCGCGATGGTTACCGATACACATCCTGTAGCGGCGAACTATAAGAACCATAGGCCGGCGATGGAACGGAAGGTAAGTTGAGCATATATATATGTGTGTGTGTGCGTCCGTGTTTTTGTGTGTTTGTGCTTGTTTGTGCAGACTGTAAGAGCGGGTCAGAGCGCGGTGGATGTAAGGAACCGGAAGTGTGTGCGGTGAGTATTTTGCTCGTACGGCAAAGCTTGCTCGTAAAGTGAGTTACAAATTTACAGCAAGCTTTGCTTGTT
The DNA here is from genome assembly GCF_048569485.1 of Anomaloglossus baeobatrachus. Classification (NCBI taxonomy): domain Eukaryota; kingdom Metazoa; phylum Chordata; class Amphibia; order Anura; family Aromobatidae; genus Anomaloglossus; species Anomaloglossus baeobatrachus. The sequence continues at coordinate 325,266,727 of NC_134354.1, forward strand.
AAGTGGAATACTGACTGGGTTACTCGTTAACCAAGGTTCCACTGTATGTGCTTTGCTTCATGTTTCCATACTATATAATGTGTTTTTCGTTTTATAAGACGCACCGGATTATAAGACGCACCGCAAATTTAGAGGTAAAAAAAAGCTAAAATAAAAATGGGGTCCGTCTTATACTCCGGGGTTGTCCTACCGGAGGGGGGCGGTAGCGGTGGTGGAGCGGGGTAACAGGAGGCAGAGGCTGTGCTAGCAGCGGCGGTGGGTCAGTGGTGGTAGCAGCGAGTCAGTGACAGCGGCAAAGGCGGGTCAGTGGTGGAGCAGGCCGGTGCGGTGAGTGTCCCAATCTGTCTGCAGTCCCGGTTCAAATGATGGCACCCGGAGCGGCACGTGCGCAGATGGAGCTCTCATCCAAGAGCTCCATCTGCGCACGCGCTGACTCCCGGCGCCATCATTTGAAACCCGGACCGCGGACAGACTGTGACACTCTCTGCACAGCCACCCGCCAGCCTGCAGAGTGGTAGCCAGCAAGGCTGGCCACCCGCACAGAGAAGCACCCGGCCGCCCGCACACAGCGACACGCACCTGGCCACCTGCACGGACCTGGCCGCCCGCACACAGAAGTGCACAGACAGACCCCCCCCAAATTTTTGGGAGGAAAATTGTGTTTTATAATCCAAAAATTATGGTATGTATTTTCAGGGAGTTGGCCGAAAGTTAATGGAGCGTCAAGGCTGGACTGATGGAGCCGGACTTGGTTCAAGTGGAGCAGGAATGCCAGAGGCATTGGAGAATGAAGGACAACATCCAAAATGCAGATATGGCTTGGGGTAAGGTCTTAATTTAGTACAATGATAGATATGTCCCCCTACAATGCTGATTAATATTTCCCACTTATATTATTTTGTAACTCTCTACATAATAATTTATTGTATGTAGAATGGTTTATTGCTTTTTAGTTTGGAATTACTGTTTTTATAGGTATCATGGAGAAAAATTGTCAACTTTTTGTCCAAAACAGAAGAAACCAAGACATTACATCTCTACAATGTTTGACGAAGCACAAGAGGAGGACATGGGGGACATGTTATTGCGGCGTCAGCCTTCTACGACTCTAAAACACCACAACTATAAGACAAGCTCTCTTGTCTCTTGATAGACAATGAATAAACTTTTCCAATAAAAGTGAAGTCCGAAAACCTGTTTTTAAGATGGCAACCTCAAACTGGAGCATTCTGATGTTTTGTTTTTTTTTAAACTCGTTTTATTGAAGGTTAAGTATGGCATTACATCAGAAATCAAATCAACAGTTTGTACAGTCAGGATATGGGAAATATCGATAAATATCTAGAGTGATAAAACATCCATAATCAAATCCACTTTCTGTTCTTGTAGGTTGGCATTGAAACAATAAATACTACAGATGTGTCTGTTCACAAGTTATATCTAACATGTGGTAAAGAACTCATATTGACAAGGAGTATGCAAACTAGGTGATGGGGACCACGTCACACTGCAGATACATAGCTTCATAATCCATAGAATTCCCCTTCGATATCACCAATATGATAACAAAATTGTTACGGCGACAGCAGTGTTTGTAGATTATTAGCCAGGGAACCGGGTGAGCCCCCAGTCAAGGGCGAACCCAGCCATCTGCCCCAGATTTTGTCAAATTTATTTAAGGAACCTCTTGACTTGAATACAAATTGTTCTAGCAGTATTATAGAATTTACCAGTGCAATCCAAGAAGCCTTGGATGGGGGACGTGCACTCATCCAATTTAGTATGATACCCTTATGGGCCAAAAACAGGACCTTTTTTAATAATAGGTTCTCATCTTGGGACCAAGAGTATACATCTACCACACCAAATAAGCACAAAATCGGGCTCATAGGAACCGGCTTTTCAAGTATGGAGCAAAGAACCGCTATAACCTCACCCCAGTAAGAGTGAATGATCCGGCACTCCCATATCATGTGCCAGAAATCCGCACCGTCTCTCCCACACCTCGGACAGCCCTCCCCCGCCGAGTTGTTCATCTTTTTCAGTCTCTGGGAGGTGATATAACTCTGGTGTATTATATATAATTGGATCAGTCTGTTATTAATTGCAGGAGAGACCAAAGTGTGGGATTCGACGATGTCGTCCCAAACTACATCATCTATTTCAGGAATCCTGGCTCTCCACCTATCCCGGACAGAAAGAGGGTTTTTCATGGCTTTGGCCCGAATGAGAGCAGAGTATAGTTTGGAGATAAGACCACCAGGGCCTTGTGATCTAATGATTCCGATGATTGGGAAGGAAGAGAATCTAACCCCACGACCAGGGAACTGAGCCCGAAAGGCGTGCCTGATCTGGAGGTACTGAATCCATGGGATTCCGGCAATTCGAATTCCGCTCGCAGTTGTGCAAAAGGGCGGAGTTCACCATCACGGACTATTGAGCTTAGGGAAACCATTCCGCGATTCCTCCATTCACCAAAGCCCGGCAACCCACAAAAATGCGGAAGGTCCAGGTTACCCCATAAGGGTAAGGTCTCAATTGGTATATCATGGAATCCAAAGATGGCTTTAGCCTCCTTCCAGACCCTGGCCCCCAGTTTGTGTATCGGGAGTACACGACCCTCAGGGACTCTCTTGTAATCAGTCAATAGGGGCCATAGGAGATCCACACCCGTAAACTCTGCCAAAAATCCCTCCGGAGAGCCCATCACCCTAGGTAGCGTCCATTGACCCAGATATTTCAGTTGTCCAGCCAGGTAGTATAAATAGAGATCTGGAAGGGCCATACCCCCCAGGTCTTTGGACCTCTGTAATTTAGCCAGCTGGACTTTTGATCTAGAGGCGCCCCAGACAAAGGTAATCATTAAAGAGTCCAGGGACCGAAAGAAGGAGCGGGGGATCTGCACAAATATATGCTGGGTAATGTAGAGGCACTTTGGTTGTGCTATCATTTTGAGAAGGTTAATCCTTCCCGCCACTGAAAGCGGGAGCTGGCTCCATCTATTAAATTTCTCCCAGAGATGTGATAAAAGAGGGGCGATATTTCTTGCTATCATCTCCGAAGGGCTTTTTGTCAGTATAATCCCCAGGTATTTAAAGTGATCAACCACTGGAATCCTGCATATGTGGCTGTTCGCCATTTCCTCTCTGTCCTGGGACAAAAAGAGGAGGTATGACTTTGACCAGTTTATTGCCAGGCCCGAGAACTCCCCGAATCGGTCAATAAGCTCCACAGCCCTAGGAATGGAGGAATCCGGATTAGAAGCGAACAATAACAAGTCGTCCGCATACAATGACAGGCGTTCATCTCTCTTTCGGTGCTTCACTCCTTGGTAGATTGGGTCCGCCCGGATGCGCACCGCCAGCGGCTCCATGGCCAGGGCAAACAGGAGAGGGGATAGGGGGCATCCCTGTCTGGTTCCCCTCCCCATGGAGAAAGTTTCCGACACCCCGCCACCCACCTGGATGTTAGCAGACGGTGCTTTATATATAATCTCAATCCATCTAATAAAATTGTTGCCGAAACCAAATGCCCGCAGCACCTCCAGCAGGTATGGCCATTCTATAGAGTCAAAGGCCTTTGCCGCATCCAATCCAATGAGACCAGAGCCCAATCCTCCTCTAACTTGGTGCCCATCTGTAAGATCACCTGCGCCCTCCTCAGATTATCCGAGGTACTCCTACCCGGAATGAATCCCGACTGATCTTCGTGTATTATGGAGGAGATCACCTTGTTAAGTCTAGTTGCTAATATTTTGGTAAGTATTTTATAGTCTGAGTTCAGCAAAGAGATCGGCCTGTACGAGCCACAATCCAATGGATCCTTGTCGGGTTTCAGTAGCAGAACGATGGTTGCCTCATAGAAAGAGTCGGGCAACCGTCCCTTACGGAACGAGGCCTCAACCGTTTCCAGGAGGGCTGGAGCCAGTCCCCCTTGATATTTGCTAAATACTTCAATCGGGAGTCCGTCAGGACCAGACGCCCTACCTTTATTAAGTGCCCCCATCGCTTCCACCAACTCCTCCATAGTAATGGGCTCATCCAGGGCCGATCTCTGAGCCGAAGTCAATCTGGGAAATTCCAGACCTCGCAGGTAATCAGCAATTTCCTCCCCCAACACGGTCAGTCTGGGCTCATATAGGTTCCTATAAAATTCCAAGAACACTTCCAGAATATCATTGACGGAGGTGACTGGTTCGCCACTAGGGGCTCTAATCTTAAGGACCACAGGTGAGCTTATTGGACTGGTGTACCAAAAACGCTAGTAAGCTACTAGATTGGTTCCCTTGCTCGAAATACCTCTGGTTCGTGAAGAAGACATGTCTCTTGGCCTTGTCCTGTAAATATAAGAGATATTTCCTTCCAGCTTGTATCCATTGGGCTCTATTTTCTACAGATGGGTCTGAAGTAAATCTATGTTCTAGTGTTCTATTTTGAGTGGCCAGTTCCTCCTCCTCTCTGGCCGCCTGTTTCTTAATATATGAGATGAAGGATTGGCAGCATCCCCTCAAATACGCTTTTAAGTGCGTCCCAATAGGCCGAGTGATTTTCCTCTATGGAGTTCATCTCTGTATATACCAGAATTTGGTCAGGGATCCTATCATTAGTTCCGAAAAGTGAAAGCCACCAAGGCTTGATTTTCCGTGACAATCTGTGTGATTTCCATCCCTCCCATTTAATACCGACAAATACCGGGGAGTGGTCTGATACTGATCTGGGCAAGTGGCATACCATTTGTATATGAGCACATACTCTCTCATTCCCACAGATGTAGTCAATCCTGGATAAAGAATTTTTCCCGGGAGCATAACATGTGTACTCTCTCAATACTGGATTATAGAACCGCCACATATCATGCCATCCCACCTCCTGTAGGAATGCGCTCAGTCTGGTTTGTATAGTATGAGAGATCGAGATCTGTCGGGCGCTGAATCTATCCAGTCCTGGATTATTGATCAAGTTAAAGTCCCCCATACAGAGCACCAGAGCTTGTGGGAATTGTGAGGCAAACTTAGCCGCCTCATAAAGAATCGAAATTCCCATCGCAGGGGGGATGTATATGGCTAGGATCACTATCATTACCCCATCAATGTGAGCTTGAATAAAGACATATCTCCCATCATTATCCTTTATAAGCCTACCCGGGTCCCAGCGCAATGTTTTGTGAATTAGCACTGACACTCCCCTAGAATATGAGGAATGAACAGAATGGGCTGACCATTGGACCCAAAGCTTTTGAAGCACTCTAGTGGTCTCTGACAATAAGTGGGTCTCTTGTAAGCATACGATCTGAGCTTTGGATCTTTTGATATGTGCAAATACCGCCGCCCTTTTCCTGGCTGTACCCAGTCCCCTAACATTCCATGTCATTAAGTTTAAGGCCATTGAAAGATATCACCTGCTAGACTAAATGTAGTATGTCAAGAACTTAACCTGCAGTAGAACTTGGGTGAACGTACCCTTGAATACAAACAATCGGCTGCACTTACGCTGCCGACAAGAACTGGTCCAATAGTGCGACCAAGAGAGATTTTCCCTAGCAACGACTAGGGTGAACCAACGTGGCTAGATAATATATTTGGTACGGGGGTGTCCTCAAGTAAGGACTTGAGCGGCTCCTGCAGTCCAACAGCTTAAATTTGTCAATTACCTTGCTATACAACCTATAACATGCGTAAATAATAGAAGGAATAGGGGGGTATGGAGGTAGGGGGAAGAGGAGAACGCGAGAGAGAGAGAAGGGGAGAGAGAGGAAGAGGGGGAAAAAAAAAAGCGGGGGGGGGGAAGTAAGGGGAGGGCAGAAATAAGGGGGTTGAGCAGGAGAGGGGGGGGGGAAAGTGGGGGAGAGCATGGAGGGAACCAGAGAGATAGATGCAAGTAGCCTTAGGTTATGAGATACTATAATGCGTGGTAACCTAAGAAACTTTCATAAAACTCTACAATAGAAATCAACATTATGGCCTTAGATGTGTCACAAAATAATGCGATCCCAAATGGAGACCTATACCAGACCTAGAAATACAGGATAACATAAGTCCGCTTGAAGGTGCTTTTGGTGACGCAGCAGTGGTTCAGCCCAAGACCCGTCAGACTTCACTTCAATCCGGGACTCGCCAGCGTCGCAACTGCGATCGAAGTGGCGGTAATCCGGGACTCTGGAACACAGACTGAACTCAGCAATAATCGCAAGCCATGTCATATCCGAGAACGCAGCCCCAACCCGCCTCCAGTCATCCAGACGCGGGAGGAGATTAGGTAACTGGCTCATTGGAGGACCCATATTGGTCGTATCTGGGGGCCCACGATCGCCCAGAGGGTCGCAATCGCAACAGCGCATCTTCAGATATTCACCAGCATTATCAGAAATTTGGAGCCCGGAGAATGGGGAGCGGGTGCAACAGCGATCCGAGCCCCTCTCCACTTACAAAACAGGATAAAAGGAGGAGAAATTATTTCTCGCCTTCAATAACGAGGGACGCAGGATTCCAACAGTGAGAGATCAAAAATCGGTCGCAACAGCGATTGCAAACATAACGCCCCAAAAACTGGAATCGCATTTCCGTCCTCGCTCCAGAAGAGAAAAGGAGAGGTGGGTCAAGACCACGATGCAGACCCAGCAACGATCGCCAGGGTGTCGCCCAAATCACCAACGCATCAGCGTTTCCTTTTCAGCGAGTTTATCCAATCATCCGCTTCCGCAGGAGAGGTGAAGAACATGGAACGCTCTTGATAAACCACACGAAGACGAGCTGGGAAGATCATGGAGTAGGCAATCTGGTGTTCTCTAAGGCGTCTTTTCACTTGAATAAAGGATGCCCTTGTTTTCTGGAGAGACGCAAAGAAGTCAGGGAAGATCAATATGGAAGCGTTATTGTGTGAGATCGGGCCCTTGCGTCGCGCTGCACTTAGGATCGCATCTCTATCCCTGCTGCTCAATAGTCGGGCCAAGAGGGGTCTGGGCTGCGCTCCCGGGGGAGGAGGTCTGGCCGGCACCCGATGGGCTCTTTCTATGGCGAAGGCCGCAGACAACGTCTCATCAAGGAAAGTTTCGGAGAGCCATGTTTCCATAAACTTACATGGGTCGCTCCCTTCTGTTCTCTCCGGCATCCCTAGGATTCTTAAATTGTTGTGACGCAGACGATTCTCTAGGTCACCAGCTCTCTGTGCCCAGTTGTTTGCCGCACTTTCTAAAGAGGATAGTCTGCCCGGCGTCGCTCTTGCGTCGTCCTCTAGCGTGGAGATCCGCTGCTCCGTCTCCTTTACCCGCTCTTAGGTTTTGCAGATCCAGCCTGAGGAGACCCACATCGATCTTAACCGCCTCGATTTTGCCCGTCAGCGACACTTTCGAATCCTGGATCGCTGCAAGTAATTGCGTGGTGACTTGTTGCAGGGTCATCTCCTGCGATCCCTTAGATCCAGCCTCCATGTCCTCCTCCTCCTCCGCTTCGCTGGCTTCCCGCTCTGCCTGTTTGCCGGCACCATCTTGCTGGGGGTCCCGGGCAAATTTCTTTAGCTTCTCGGCCGCCGCAGCGCTCCGACCTCTGCTCATATTACCGGTCAGGATGATCACCGCACCACAGGTAATCCGGAGGTGTATTTAGGCACCAATTTCGGCAGGATTAATATAATAAATCAGCGTTGGAAAGCGGAGCTGCTCTCAAGTGCGACCGCTCATGCTGCCTGCTGGCCACGCCCCCTCGAGCATTCTGATGTTTAAACAGTGAAGTAGCTCCATCTCCATAATATTGTGCTGTTTTTCAGTGGCAAATGCGCATATTATGATAATAGGTATGAATGCATTGTTAAACTAATCCCTGCAAAGAAATATATAATTTTGGTAACAGCAACTAGAGTCGAATCCACTGAACTCATTATGAGCGTCCTGTGTTCATAAAGGGATCAATCCTTCATGGCCCCTTACCCTCACCTAACGGATGCTGTGTATCTGCCTGTAATCACAGTGGCCATCAATCATTGGTGAGGGAGAGACGATGGGAGCGGAACGACACAGATCCAAATAGTGTCGTAGGTTTGTTGCAGTCAGTCTTAGCTAGTGATGGGTGATCCTGGACTGTGAAGTTCGGGGATCATACCGACCACATAGTGATCGTGTACATGATCCCGAACACAAGCTTTCCTGGGACGCTCGTGTTACAGATTGTCTCCAGGGGCTGTGACAAAAAGCACATTATTAAAAAACATTGTGATCATACTTACAGGTCCCGCGATGCGTCCTGCAGACTCTGTCTCCCGGCTGCTTCTACTTCCATGTCCGATTTATTGCTGTGCCCCCCAGTAAGCACCACTGCCTAAAGGACCTTCCTTGACGTCATAGCCATATGACCAGTCTGGTATGAATGTTGTACAAACATTGGCTTACAGACTGGTCACATGACTATGACGTCATCGAAGGTCCTGATAACTGAACTTTGACTGTCACTGTGCAAGTGTCGCGTCGTATCACGGTGCACAGTCTCCCGACAGGAGCGAGTCAGCTGCATGTATTTCCATGCAGCTGAGGTGCTCCTGTTCTGAGAGCGTCAGGCCATGTGGGGTGATGCAATGTGAGACGTAAGTGGAATCATACCCTCATTATCAGCCTACTTCTCGCTCTGTGCAGAGCTGACAATGCTTTCTCTGCTTCTCACTTTGTATAGACGCTGTCTATTCAGAGTGATGAAGCTGACATCGCTGTCAGACTAAGGATTTTTTCATAATAAAGATGGAGTCTCTAAATTTATTTTCTTAGTTTGTTTTCTAATAAAGAAATAAAGAAAAATTCTTTTTTTTTTTTTTTTTTTTTACGGTTCACTAGAAATTAATGGTGGCCACGTACAATTTGGTGTGATACCATGAATTTCTGGCTTAGTACCATCCGAGAATACAAAGCTGGTATTAACCCCTTTATTACCCAGCTTGCCACCTCCACCAGGGCCACTGGACGAACCGGCTAAAGTGCCTGGAAATGGCGCTAAGGAACAATGCGCTATGTCCAGGGACTACTGTGGGCTGCAGAGAATCCCAGCTACCTGGCTTTACCTGGCTGGCGATCAAAATATGGTGGGAGCCTAAGCATTTTTTTATTTTTTAATAATTTTTTTAAAAAAATTAATGGGCTTTCCTGTATTTTGATTGCCAGCCAAGGTAAAGCAAGGCCGATGGGGGAGGCAGCCTGTAGCCGTCAACTTTATCTGCGTTAAGTCATTTTTTTTCCATTTATTTATTTCTATACAACTATATATTGTATACTAATAAAAAAAATATATAAAGATTATATTATATTATAAACTACTGACAACAAGCATCAAATTTTGTATTTATTTTCTGAAAATAGTAGTTTATACAATAAGACAACAATTTGCAGTTTACTCAAATATACCTATAAAAAGAAAAATCAAAAAAACTGAAAATTTTGCAGTGGTCTAAAATTTTTGCCAGAGCTGTACATACATATCACATACCTTATCTATCTATGTACAGCTCTGGCAAAAATTTAGACCACTGCAAAATTTTCAGGTTTTTTTATTTTTCTCTTTGTAGGTATATTTTTGATTAAACTGTAAATTGTTCTTTTATTCTATAAACTACTGACAACATGTCTCCGAATTTCCAAGCAACCAATTTTGTAATTATTTTCTGAAAATAGTAGTTCATAGAAAAAGACAACAATTTACAGTTTTACTCAAATATACCTATAAAGAGAAAAATAAAAAAAACTGAAAATTTTGCAGTGGTCTCTTACTTTTTGGCAGAGCTTTGTGTGTGTGTGTTTGTGTGTGTGTGTGTGTATATAATATATATTATAATTACAGTACAGACCAAAAGTTTGGACACACCTTCTCATCTCTAGAACAACTATTAAGAGGAGACGTTGAGCAAGAGGCCTTCATGGTAAAATAGCTGCTAGGAAACCACTGCTAAGGGCAGGCAACAAGCAGAAGAGACATGTTTGGGCTAAAGAACACAAGGAATGGACATTACACCAGTGGAAATCTGTGCTTTGGTCTGATGAGTCCAAATTTGAGATCTTTGGATCCAACCACTGTGTCTTTGTAGAAAATGTGAACGGATGGAATCTACATGCCTGGTTCCCACCGTGAAGCTTGGAGGCGGAGGTGTGACGGTGTGGGGGTGCTTTGCTAGGGACACTGTTGGGGATTTATTCACAATTTAAGGCATACTAAACCAGCATGGCTACCACAGCATCTTGCAGCGGCATGCTATTCCATCCGGTTTGCGTTTAGTTGGACCATCAGACGGCTCTTCGACTTAGAACCCAACTCTCATCGCGGAACAGTTCCAAAAGTATTATAGAGACCTATATAACATAAAGGGCAAATTTGGAGACCTGCCACATGACGCATTAGAAAATAAAATAAACTACTACGTAACCAGAACGGCCCTACCGGTTATACCCATCGCTGAGGTTGAAAATTTAGAGACGGACTTTACAGAAGCAAAAGTGGCATCTATCATTAAAGAATCTCCCTCAGGCAAAAGTCCGGGTCCAGATGGGTTTACCCCTAAATTTTATAAAATATTCCAAACTCTGCTATCCCCGTTCTTGACTAAAGTATTTAATTCCATCTCCGAAAATTCCTAATGGGTGGCACAATCTCTCAAAGCCCAGATATGTGTTATCCCCAAACCGGGGAAGGATCACATGTTAGTTACAAATTACAGACCCATTTCACTGATCAATCTAGACTAAAACTTTTTTCCAAAGCCTTAGCCAACAGACTTGCTCCTTCCTTGCCCGGGATAATACACACAGATCAAGTGGGGTTCGTACAAGGTCGGGAGGCACATGACAACACCAACAAACTGTTCCTCATGATGGCCTAGTCGAGGGCTCATTCTCTTCCCATGTGTTTACTCTCAGTGGATGCGGAGAAGGCCTTTGATCGGGTCAGTTGGAGTTTCATGATGGCCGCTCTAAACAGGTGGGTTTGGCCAAAATTTTTTTAGATAAGATTGCGTCCCTTTATTCGAGACCCTCAGCAAAAGTTAGGACGGATGGGTTTCTGTTGTCATCGTTTCAGGTCCACAATGGAACAAGACAGGGATATCCATTGTCACCTCTGCTCTACGTCATTATCATGGAGCATCTGGCGGTTGCCATAAGAAATAATGCTAGTATCCATGGGATAGAGGACGGGGGAGGGAATCGCAAGTTAGCTTTATTTGCGGACGACCTTCTCATGTTTATTTCCCAGCCACACAAATCCTTCCCGTCTTTGCTCAAAGAGTTCGAGGAGTTTGGTAACGTAATTTTAAAGTGAACTTCTCTAAATCAGAGGCTATGAATGTGACCCTGTCAGCGGAAGATCTAGCCCGTACAACCCAAAATGTTCCCTTTTAAGTGGCAACCGTCAGCTATAAAATATCTGGGGGTAGTTGTTCCTCGGGATCCAACAAAAATGATGCATCATAATTTTCTATCCCTGTTAGAGAGGACAATTAGGGATTTAAAGAAGTACGACAAAAAAAGACTATCGTGGTTTGGGCGTATCAACGCTATTAAATTGGATGTTCTTCCTAGGTTTCTTTTCTTGTTCCAAACTGTACCTATTCAGCTGCCGGGGAGTTACTTTTCCAAAATTCGGACGGCTTTGTCAAGGTTCGTTTGGGGGAATCTGAGGCCTCGGACAAGCATAAAGACTCTTGTCAGACACAAAAATAATGGAGGGGCGGGGCTCCCAAATTTCCAGTTATACTACAGGGCAACTATTCTAACGAGGATAATGGATTGGCACTTCCATAGGAACTCGAATCAATGGGTCACCATCGAATGGGTCACCATCGAACAGGACGGATTGGGAGTCCTTTTGCACTTCCTCTCATGGATGGGAAAGGAGAGTAGGTCACAGATAGAGAAGGGAATGGAGTTTATTTGGACAGTGATGGGGACGTGGGACGGTGAGGTTAAGAGGGGTTCTCTCTCACAGGGGAGGGGTCCACTTATCCCCCTCTTTGGCAACCAGGAGTTCCCTCCGGGGCTTCATTCCAATAAATTTCTGGGGTATGCTCGGGTGGAGGAAACTCCGTTTTTTTTCATGTGCTCCAGGGAAATACCCTGCCCCCTTATTCATCTCTACGGACTTTATTATTATTATTCCTGGATAGAATATATGCAGCTGAAATAGTTTCTATCCAACCAGGACAGGGAGAGGAAGTTGAGGACCCCCCCTACTCCATTTGAGAAATTGTTCTTGCAGGGTTCGTCACCCGGGCATGTCATCTCTCTTATTTATAAAATGCTGAAACAGAGGGACATGTCGGACAAACCCAAATTTGTCTATAAATGGGGAGAGGAACTGGGAGAGGACATTTCGGAGGACGGATGGAGCAGGGCGTTTTTGTGGACCCACAAACTTTCTCTGGCTTGTGCCGCCCAAGAGAAAAACTATAAAATTCTCACAAGGTGGTACCAATACCCAACCAAATTGCACGCTATCTTTCCCTCAGTGTCCGACATGTGCTGGAGATGTGGTACAGAAAAAGGGTCTATGTTACATATATGGTGGAGCTGTGCTAAATTGCAACCATTCTGGGACTCCGTGTTTTCTCTGTATAAAAAGATGAGTGGGGGTGAGGTGGATCTCCCCAGGTGACCCTCCTATCTATCCACCCAGGTTCATTAAAGTAACAAAAGAGGGACCTGTTGCGATTTTGTTTAGCGGCAGCCCGTATAATTATTCCCAGATACTGGAAACAGACTAGATGCCCCACGTTAGCTGACTGGGTAGAGGAGGTGTCAAACCTCCAGAGAATGGAGGAACTCACAGCTGAACTAAATGGGCTCACGGAAAAATTGATCACAGTGTGGGGACCGTGGATTACGTTCATGGAGTCTCCTGAGTTCACGGTGAGTCTGGCAGGTTATTTGGGATGAGAAAAGGTGACAAACCTTGTCTTTCCCTCTCCCCCCCCCCCACACTTTTTTTCCCCACCCCCTCTTTACCTTACTTCCTTCACTCTATTTGATTCCTTCTTTTCTAAGCTTATATCTGTTCTTTTTTTTTTTCTAGTTTTCTACTTTTTCTTAAATGTTTATTCAATAACTTAAAAGGGGATTGTTTTATGCTGAGAGTGGTCTTGTCAATTATCAGGAAGACATGTTTAGCTGGAACTCTGATTTCTAGTGTATGGATTGTCATGGAGTGTTAGCATAACGATAGCTTATAGAGTTCCAATGAAATATAGAAACAAGAAAAAGGGATAGATTTGAAAATTACATACAAATTTTGGAACAATCAACCAATTCCTTAATATTGATGGAACTGAATCATGTAAAAATGTAATTTTTCTGGGAAGTACTAAAAAAGCAAAGGTCAAGTAAAGGGAAAGAAAGAAGAAAGAAATTAAGTGTGTAGCAAACTCTGAAAAATACAAATGTTGTCTACCCATCTCCCTCAACCCCTCACCCCTATCAACGTTTGTTTGTCTCTACCCCCTCCATGTACATGAGACAGAGCATTATTTCAATGCAGAAATGAGAGAAGGTTTACAATATAACCTAATACATAAACTCATACATTAAGCATGAAAATTGGGAGCCTATGTCCCCACCTAATTAACACAGCGACTTAACGCCAAATTTCAGGATATTAGAAAGAGAAGTAGAGAACTAAGTAATAAAGATAGAAGCAGCAAAGAGGGAGGGAGAACAGGGGAAAGACGAGAAGGTCAGAGGGGAGGGGACATCCAGGTTCCTCAGGCGCGGCTTAGAACCAACGAGGCCCGGCTCGTGGTCACAGTCTAGTCAGAGCCGAACAGCTCTCTGTACGCGTTTGTCTCTTTGAAAAGGATCCACGGTTGACAAATCTTTAAGAATCTCTCGCTGTCCCATGTCACTTCAGCGGAAAGCTCCTCCATATAAAATATGGAGGCGAATTCCTGTTGCCATTCTTGCATTGATGGACACGTTGTCTTCCGCCAGTGTCTGGGTACCGCCAGGCGGACTGCCGAGAGACTCTAAGTAAGTCTCCTTTTTGTGTCTTAAATGAGCCGGGCAACATGGACAGCAAAGAGATCTGTGGAGAGGGCGACACTATCTCTCCCGAAATTTTGGTATATATCTGAAACATCTCCAACCAGAAGGGTTTAATCAGCGGGCAATCCCACCAAATGTGTAACATTGTCCCTGGGGACCCACCACACCGCCAACACAGCTCAGACGCAGAGGGGAAGATCCTATGCAGCTTCACTGGGTATAGTTACCACCTTGATAGGATTTTGTAATTCTTTTCTTTCGCATAACCGGCTGTAGCCATCTTGTGAGTGAACACATATGCCTTCTTTTTTTTCTTCCTCGGAGAAGGTGGTGCCCAAATCTATCTCCCATTGTGAAATAAAATTTGGGTCCGTGTCCGCCTCCGGAGCCGCCTAGCTCAATAATTTGTAGATTACTGATATTAAATGAGATGGTGGGGATTTTTGTAAAAACAACCCTTCAAATGGGGTCAGTGAAATACCAGGTATGTGCTTCCACTTTCTCAATCTATTACATACAAATGAGTATAACTGTTTGTACTCTATCCATGATAACAACCGTGGGGGGTCTATACCCTGCATGTCCCCGAAGACATAATGTCATTTCCATTTAGTGTGTGGTGAATCCTAATGTCGTCTTCCATTTCCCATCGTAGAAAGGAAGAACGGGAAAGTCCCGGCGCAAAGTCCGGGTTGGAAAAAATCGGGATGAGTAAAAGTGGAGGACCAGTCAACGAGCTTTTTTGTCGAATCCGATCCCATTCTTTTAGTGTGGCCCTTGCCAAGAAGGCCACAGTAGGCAACTTCACCCCCTCCCGCGACTCCAGCCATGGTAAATACTTCAAGGGCACCTGCACTCCCTCCTGCTCTAATGCAACCCATTTCTTATGATCAGCATTAAAGTTCCAGTCGAACATGCGCATTAATAGGGCAGCCTGGTGATATCTACGGAGGTCTGGTAGTCCAGCCCCGCCCCTGTCGATGGATCGGGTTAAGATTTGGTATTTTACTCTCGCCCTCGAGTGTCCCCATACAAATTTAATTAAAGCCGATTTGAGAATGCGGAAAAAGCTAGCAGGTGGCGACAAAGGAACCGCCTGAAAGACATAAAGGAACCGTGGGAGTACGTCCATCTTGAAAGAATTGATGCGTCCGAACCATGAAATGGGATTTTTGTGGTATGTTAGGAGGTCTTTAAGTGTACGTGTCAACAGAGTTTGATAGTTTAAAGAGTAGAGAAGAGTAAGGTCAGCCAGGATCTGTATACCCAAATACTTAATTGTTTTAGTTTGCCACCTGAATGGAAAGTTCTGTTTAGCTAGTGACACCTCGGAGGACCTCAGAGTAACACTCAGTGCTTCCGTTTTTGAGTAATTTACTTTAAAGTTGCTCAAATCTCCGAATCTCACAAACTCCATCATCAGGGAGGGCAGGGTAATGTGAGGTTGAGAAACATAGATCAGTAAGTCGTCAGCGTACAGGGAAGTCTTGTAAGTCCTATCATCCACCCGCAGACCATGTACACTGGGATTCTTCCTTATGGCATTGGCCAGGTGCTCCATCACCACCACGTACAACAGCGGAGAGAGAGGACACCCTTGTCTTGTGCCATTTCTTATTGCAATGGGCCGGGATAACACTCCATTGACCTTGATCCGGACCGAGGGGCACGTATACAACGCCAATATTTTTTGTAGGAAACGAGGGCCCAAGCCAATCTTTTGTAATGCAACTCGTAGGAAATCCCAGTGTACACGAACAAATGCCTTCTCCACGTCCACTGACAGAAGGCCCATAGGTGAAGAAGTGGAGATCGCGTTTGCCATGAGTAACAATGTCTTATTCACATTGTCACGGGCCTCCCTCCCCCGCACGAAGCCGACCTGATCTGGATTGATGATTGAAGGGAGAAGGGGAGCCAATCTATTGGCCAGTGTTTTAGAAAATAATTTCACATCTACATTTAGTAAGGATAATGGCCTATAATTGGCAACTAATGATGGGTCCTTCCCGGGTTTCGGCAAGACTGTAATGTATGCCTCCAGAGACTGTGCTGCAAATGGGGCTACATCAGAGACAGCATTGAAAACCTTTGTGAGGAATGGGGTTATCAGTTCCCTGAATGTCTTGTAAAATACCGGGGAAAACCCATCTGGACCCGGACTCTTCCCCGCAGGAGAACCTTTGATCATTAAACCTGCCTCCTCCTCTGTAAACTGTTCTTCTAATTGGGAAGCCTCCTCCGCTCTCAACGGCGTTGATGCCGTGTCTGTGATATACTCATTGATCTGCTCCCTCTGATCATTCTGCCCCATATCCGCCAGTCGGCCCCTAATGTTGTAGAGATCAGAATAAAAAGACCGCAACTCTTCCATAATCTCCGCCGGATTACTTGTATCGGAGCCGCTCCGCCGCTGTATTCTGGGTATGAACGATGTGTTGTTGTGGGGATGAAGAAGGCGCGACAGGGGCCTGCCACATTTATCCGAATGTTGGTATAAAAAACGTTTGTAGTGAGCGCGATATCTGAGGTACTTCTCATTGAGAAGTGTCCTGAGGTCCTCTCTATTTTTAGTGAGGTCTGCCAAGACCCCAGCCGATCTGTTTCTTTTGTGTGTAGTTTCCAACCTGTGAATTGTGTCAAGTAGAGTCCTAATTTGCATAACCTTCATCTTCTTAATGCGTGCCTCATGTTTTATCAGGACCCCCCGAATTACGCACTTGAATGCCTCCCACTGGAAAGGTAATGAGGTGGAATCCCCAGCGTGTGTTGCCAGAAAGACCTCTATTGATTTCTTAATGTCGTCCACATACAGTGTGTCCTTCAATAGATTGTCATTCAGCTTCCATGTCCACTCCCGCGCCTGACCCCCCGGGGGTGAAACTGTTAGAAAAATAGGCGCGTGGTCAGACCAAACCACACTTCCGATCTCAGCAACTGGGCTCCATGTGAGTGCATGCTGGCTTATTAAAAAGAAGTCAATATGGCTATATGAGTCATGTGGGTTTGAGTAGAAAGTGTAATCCCTTCCCAATGGATTTAAGACCCGCCAGACATCCGTCAATTGTATGTTGTGCATCTCCTGTTTGAAGGACCGTAAATGAGAAAAGGGGATCGCGCTACGACCAGATGAGGTATCCACCGGTGGGTCTAAGGGCATATTAAAGTCTCCCCCCAAAATAACCACCCCCTCTGAGAATTCTGTAAGAGTTCTAAAGGAAGCATCGACCTGCTCTTGACTGACCCACATTGGGCCCATACCATCCCGCCACCGTGAACACTGTGTTTGCAATTCGCAATTTAATGATAACGTATCTGCCTTCTTGGTCAATCTTCATGTCTATTAGGGAATGACTCAAAGATTTATGCAGGGCCACGGATACGCCCCTGGCTTTGGAATCTGCGTTAGTACCATGGTACCAAGTCGGGTAGTAGCGATTTTTCATGGTGGGGACACATCCATTTTTAAAATGAGTTTCTTGAAGGAGAAGAATGTGCACCCTCTGCTTGTACATTTCGTAAAGAATTTGGGCCCGTTTTTGGGGAGTGTTAAACCCCTTTACATTCAGAGATCCACATTTTAGTTCCGCCATAGCTCTGCACCTAGGGTCCAATCAATCCCCTGTAGTAGGGAAAAGTGTAGGGAGGAGGCTGGAAGGAAAGAGGGGGAGGGGAAAGGAAGGGAAAGTCAGAGAAGAGCAGAAGAAGAGCAAAACGAAAAAGAAAGAAAGGAGAAAGAGAAACGTAAGGAAAAATAGAAGAAGAAGAGGAATTAGATGAGTATAAGAGAGGAATGAAACGATTAGTAGAGTAAGAGAAAAGGAAGAAATACTTCAGCGCCACAAGAAGGCCTAAAGTAACCGTCTACCTAAATAGCGTGGCGGGGTAAGTCTTTAAACAGCTGCGCCTTGGCCTGCCAAGTGCAGCAACCCCTGTAGTGAACGGGCTGAACATGGAAGGCGACTCCCCCTGGCCCGTCATAAACCACCTAAAACAGCTTATATCAATAACAGCAGTTATTATAACATTATAACAATGCCCCTCCATATCATTTGTGCTGCCAGACAAAGCGCGAGCCCCACGGGATCCGAACCCCGGCGCGAGCCGCGTTGATCGCCCCCCCTCCCCCCTATCTGAGGGCCCGCGCCCAGGCCTCCGCCCTCACTGAAGAGAGGGTCCCCCCTACCCAGCTCTGAATTATGATATGAAAACAACTGCCAACGTAATTTCTGGCAAACATAAACATATATAACCCTGTAACCAGAATAATCAAACCTCAGCTCACTATGGCTGTAGAATGCAGACTTACTTTACAGCTTAATTACTCCTCCTCAGCCACGGTCGTCAGGTGCATCTGGCTGATTTCCCCTCCTCGCCCGAGCCGCCGCAGGGTGGGCACCTCCAGGACCCCCCGGAGGCACCCCCGGCCAATCTGTGATGGACACCTCTGGAATTTGTAAAACCGCAGTAAATGCCGGAATGCCTCCGGGGTGACTCAGGACATGCATCCTGCCCGCCCTCCGGACCCTCAGGCAGAATGGGAACCCCCCACGTGTAGGGGATATTCCTTTGGCGCAGTGAGTCCAGCAGTGGCCGCAGAGCCTTCTGTTTCTGTAGGGTCCATCTAGATAAGTCCGGCAGCAGCTGAATTCTCGCCCCTTGATGTTGTAGGTTCTCTGCCGAACGAGCATGCATCATGATGGCGTCCTTTAGTTGATATCTGTGTACTTTACAAATAACGTCCCTGGGACGATCCGGGTCCTGAGACCGAGGGCCCAGAGCCCTGTGTGAGCGGTCCAGTTCCAAGGTAGAGTCCTACGGGACCCGCAGCAAACCATTGAAGATGTGGCGCTAGGTTTTATCCAGGTCAGCTGATTCAATCGACTCCGGAAGGCCGCGGACACTGATGTTGTTGCGCCGATTGCGGTTTTCAATATCATCAATGAGGTCTGTTAGATACTGAAGATGTGCTGTGTGAGAGGCCAAACCAGAGTCCTGTTCGGATACTTTTATTGATAAGGATTGTGCTGCAGATTCAATGGATCCCCCATCTGCTGAACTTCGTCTCTCAGGCCTGAGAGCTCTGATCTGTAGGAGCTTTCTAATCTGGATACATATGACTCCATATCAGCTTTGTTAGGTATATTTTTAATATGAGAGCTGAGGCCCTCCAGCACCCTCCACATTTGCTGCAAGGACTGGTTAGTTACATGAGCCCCCTTTCCACTGATGTTACTGATCCCTGCATCCCATGCAGCCTTATCGGACATATCAGCTGTGGCATAAAGAGCACTTTCTCCAGAGCTCAGTTCCAGCAGCTCCCAGGGACACAGAGAGATTTTGCAGCCCCAGGCCTGTAACGAAGCTGCTGCCATGCAAAGCGGTACCCTCCCCATCCTCCAGCTGAGCCTCCGTGCCTGACAAAACAAGCAGGCATCTGCTGGGAGTGAGGTGGGGGGAGGTTTCCCCCGTCAGAGCCCCAGCGCTGCCCTCCACTTCAGGTACTGCGCACGTGGGGGCTATCCGGGCACCCTCCATGGCCTCCCCGCTGCTCCCGCCGGTGCTCAGAGATGCCGCGCCATCTTGTTTTCGTACTGCAGTGTCTTCACCAGTCTGCCCTGCACTGACCTGTGCTCCTTCTCTGTCACCGCGGGTCTCTGCCTCCAGCGTCCGGATAACACATGCTGCCTGTATTTCTTCAGCGGTCACTGCTGCCGCGGCCCCCAGCGCGCGACCGCTTCTTGTCAGCCTTGCAACATCCAGTATCTGCCCAAGCTGGATTCAACAAATAGCTCCTTATATCACGAGCAGGGGTGTCTGGAGGGTCAGATTTTGGCTGGGGGCTTCCTCCTCTTCTTGTTCCCTATTCGCCTCGTGGCAGTCCAGTAGATGAGACTCTAATGTGGTTTAATCCTAGGCCAGGGCAGGAGCCACTTCACTAGGCGTCTCTATCCCTCCATGCCCAGGCCACGCCCCCTGAGATCACTGTTTATGTTTTATAATCTTTATAAATGTTCAAGATGTATGCTTGATTTATAAACTTAATAATAATAATAATAAAACAGATTTGAAATAGTTGGACCATCATTTATTTTTCAACAGGACAATGACCCCAAACACACCTCCGGGCTGTGTAAGGGCTATTTGACTAAGAAGAAGAGTGATGGGATGCTATGCCAGAGGACCTAGCCTCCACAGTCACCAGACCTGAACCCAATCGAGATGGTTTGGGGTGAGCTGGACCGCAGAGTGAAGGCAAAAGGGCCAAGAAGTGCTAAGCATCTCTGGGAACTCCTTCAAGACTGTTGGAAAACCATTTCTGGTGACTACCTCTTGAAGCTCATCAAGAGAATGCCAAGAGTGTGCAAAGCAGTAATCAAAACAAAAGGTGGCTACTTTGAAGAACCTAGAATATAAGACCTATTTTCAGTTGTTTCACACTTTTTTAAGTATTTCATTCCACATGTTTTCATTCATAGTTTTGATGTCTTCAATGTGAATCTACAATTTTTAGAGTCATGAGAATAAAGAAAACTCTTTGAATGAGAAGGTGTGTCCAACCTTTTGGTCTGTACTGTATATATATTAGTACACAATATGTAGTTGGCTGGAGACGTGAGTTGTCATGTCAGCCGGAGGTCAAATGATGACCTCCGGGTCTGTCATGTACAGTGGCCTGTTAGTCCCAGCCACCTGCACATTCTGACAGGTGATCAGTCAGTGTAAAACTGATAAGTGTAATGTATTGCGATGCTTGTGAGTTGCAATACATTATACCAGTGATCAGAGTAATAATGGGAAAAGTCCCTTACAGGGACTAATTAACACCTTCACCCCCGGCGATTTTCCGTTTTTGTTTTCATTTTTTTCTCCCCTTCTTCCAAGAGCCATACCTTTTTTTATTTTTCCATCAATATAGCCATATGAGGGCTTGTTTTTTGCAGGACGAGTTGTGCTTTTGAAAGACGCCATTCATTCTGCCCAAAATTGTACTGAAAAACATGAAAAAAATTCCAACTGCAGAAAAACTGCAAAAAAAAAGTGCGATTGCATTATTGTTTTTTGGGGGCTTTATTTACCATGTTCATTATATGGTAAAACTGACCTGGTAATATGATTCTCCAGGTCAGTACAAGTTTGTAGATACCAAACATATAATTTTACTCTTCTGTAAGTAGTGAAAAAAATTCAGAAGTTTGTAAAAAAAAAAAAAAAAAAATTGCACTTTTGTTGCCATTTTCCAAGACTTATAGCGTTCTCATTTTTCTGAATCTGAGGCTCAGTGACTGCTTCTTTTTTGCGTCTTGAGCTGGCATTTTTAATTACACAGTTTTGCATAAATGAGATGTTTATATCGCCTGTTATAGCATTTTAATTCACTTTTGTGGCATTCAAAAATGTAATTTTGGCATTTAGAATTTATTTTTTTTTCTCACTACGCTGTATGTCAATCAGATAAATTGATTTTAGTCGTTTCTGAACTCGGCGATACCAAATAAGGACAAGATCAGTATAAGTGGATCTGGTCATTTCGTACCTATACGTCTAAGCCACCAGATTGTGCGTGGACCGCCCCTTCTCCTTTTGTTTTCTGCTCTGTGCCCAAGGGAGGACTCCGATTCAGTGGGCCGTCCAGCTGCTGCCGGATAGACTGGTTCCCCAGATTACATGCACAATCCATTTTACCCCAAGGTGAGTGCATTACCATTCAAACACTCCTTGTAATCACAAAATACTGCACCCAGAAAAGCACCGCCTGTCTCTCTTCCTTTCTAGCAATTTTTTCACACTGAGCATTCAAAGGAAGTGAGTCATGACAGTGACAGGGCTCATCATCTAATCTCATGTTGTTATGGCAACACATTGGTGCCCCGTAATTGCGCCAGGGTGCTGCCGATGACAACAGTGAACAGCGCCATCCCCGCCATAGCCGTCAGAATTTGACAATGCAATCTATAGGGGTTAACGGGCACTTGTTAGCCGCAAATGTCTGCTGATCTGATCAGCAGACATGTGCGGGGATGACTTCAGGCTCAACAAGTGAGCCCGCAAATAAAAAGGTCTCTAAAAACATTATCTTATCCTGCAAAGACGAAGCCTCCATACAAAAAAAAGTGTCGAAAAAATCCGGCATCTGAGGATCCATTAAAATATCCAAGTTTTATTGAAAAAAATCTTTAGAATTCTTCACTCCATATTAAAAAGAAGAGGTACGATGATCAATAGTTGTTACATTCAAGCTCACACATACGCGTTTCGGACTATGGTGGCCTTATTCATTGTTAATTCAATAAATATGGACACCAGTGAAGGATTTTAAAGGGGTTTTTTTTCAATAAAACTTGGATATTTTTATGGATCCTCGGATGCCGGCTTTTTTCTACATTTTCTTTGTATTGTCCTCCGGTCTACACTGGCTGAATCCGCTGCACAGGTCCATGGATGGGTGAGCTGACAACCCCCCCCCCCCAACCTCTTTTTGAAGCCTTTATACAGTTCCATGGATGGGCACAAAAACAAGCCCTCACATTCTGCTGGCAGAAATCTAGAAAAAAAATATAGCTCTCAAAATATGGTGATGCAAAAAAATAAAACTTTAGCCGGTCAAATATGAATCAAAAAAAGATCTCAATCTGGTATTGCTTTAATCGCACCTAATGGAAGAATAAAACCGGCTAATCACTTATAGCACACGGTGAATGGCATAAAAATAAAACCAATTCTTCATCTGCTGTTGATTTAATCATTCTTCCTCCCAAAGATCGCAGTAAGGCTTGGGTTCACATTTATCTTGTGGTCTACACTGAGCGCTTCCACTAGGGTTTGTGTAAATCTCTGAAATACATTATTCAGACAAAACCCCTGACAAGATCCCTATAGTGAGGCAAAGGGCATAATTTTAGACTGTCTATAATCCGGCGGTGTACATCTTTTCAGTGGTGCGAAAATTGTGGTCAACCAGTTTTTTGTGCACTTCTGAAAAGGACACAGCTGAACAGAATCCTGCCTCACTATAGAGAATGAATTCCTCTGGAGTGTCATCTGAATCACATATTCAACGATTTAGATGGAAACCACAATGTACTGTAAGTGCTTAGCATAGAGCACGGGATAAATGTGATCCAAAATGTTAAGTAAAATGTTTCCAATAAAAGCTTCTACTCAATCCTTTAAAAAAAAACAACAAATTCCCCACTTGGGTCTGTCAGTTGAAATAAAGGGTGTTTTCACGTTACTGGCAACTCAAATGCTCTGTCAAGGCGATATTGACACCCCCTTCCTCCTGTTAATCCCTCTCCTCCACCCCCCAAAAGAAAAGAAATCCAGCAAAACCTCCACTTCTAAGTCCAAATACCCCTTCCTTCTGATCCTCGCAATGCGCCTAAGCTACATTTAGTGTCCATGTTTGGCCTTACTGTAGTCAGAAGAGACCGCTTAATTTACAGGGTAAAAACACCTGATAAGCAAAACTGGGTTTAAAGCCAGAATAAATATTCTTTTTTTTTTTCTTTTAAAATATATTCTTTATTGATAAAATTTAAAAGTGGAGTAAATATTTTATAATAAATAACAGGGATATGCATGGAACATTTCTCCTTATTGCATCATCCATATAAGCACAATTTTACATCAAACAAATAGATTGCAAGAATATACCATCGAAAAAAAAATTTTGGCTTAGAAGTGCATACAAGAATCACAGGATACTGGAAAATAAATTCATACAGAAAGTCAAAATATTCCTGAACAAAGGCTGAAGTAGGTATGTGTTTAACAGTGTAAATCCAAGAGAATAATTTCCGAAAATCTCACCACTAGGGGTCACTGTTATAAGAAAAAGTCAGAACTGATGCAACAAAAGTGTATAAAATATAGTAAAAAATTACTGATATTTATTGCACAACCCAAAAATAACCTATTATTTCAACAAAAAAATGAAAAATGTATTGCACACACCCTTTATTGCACAAAAAGGCAAAACAAGATGCTGCCAGTCATCTGAGATAAATAAAGTGGCAATATATATTAACAATATAAAGTGCTCAGTGCACCACCCTAAAGAACTAATGGTTATAAAAAACTAATAAAGTGCTATATGAAGGGCAGAAAAAATAAATATATTGCACAACCCAGAATATTGGCACGGGAGAGATAGCAAGGAATGACAAAATGCAAAGATCATATGTAAGATGTAAAGAGAACAGCCAAAATAAGACGCGTTTCGCCTGGGGGGCTTCTTCGTGAGGGTCAAACAAAGAAGCCCCCGAGGCGAAACGCGTCAGGATGATCGGTTCTCCCCCTGCACATCCTTGCACGGTAACTTTCTTCCAGCCGGACACTTGTCTCTTTTCCTCGGCTGCATGGTTTCCCTCAGCCTGACCGCTTATTTTGGCTGTTCTTTTTACATCTTACATCTGATTTTTGCATTTTGGCATCCCTTGCTGTTTCTCCCGTGCCAATATTCTAGGTTGTGCAATATATTTATTTTTTCTGCCCTTCATATAGCACTTTATTAGGTTTTTATAACCATTAGTTCTTTAGGTTGGTGCACTGAGCACTTTATATTGTTGTTATATATTGCCACTTTATCTCAGATGACTGGCAGCATCTTGTTTTGCCTTTTTGTGCAATAAAGGGTGTGTGCAATACATTTTTCTATTTTTTTGTTGAAATAATATGTTCTTTTTGGGCTGTGCAATAAATATCAGTAATTTTTTCCTATATTTTATACATTTTTGTTGCATCAGTTCTTACTTTTTCTTATAACAGTGACCCCTAGTGGTGAGATTTGTGGAAATTATTCTCTTGAATTTACACTGTTGTTATACACATACCTACTTCAGCCTTTGTTCAGGAATATTTTGACTTTCTGTGTGAATTTATTTTCCAGTATCCTGTAATTCTTGTATGCACTTAAAACCCAAAAAACTTTTTCCGATGATATATTCTTGCAAATCTATTTGATGTAAAATTGTGCTCATATGGATGATGCAATAAGGAGAAATGTTCCATGCGTATCCCCGTTATTTATTATAAAATATTAAATCCACTTTTAAATTTTATCAATAAAGAATATATTTTAAAAGAAAAAAATATTTATTCTGGCTTTAAACCCAGTTTTGCTTATCAGGTGTTGCTGATGAGGAGTTAGCCATCATTTTTTCATTCTGGCTATCATTTTTTGGTTTCTCATTAATTTACAGGGTGCAGGTTTAAAAAAAGCACAAGCTGTGCACATTCTGCAGGCACTACAATGTACCGGGCGTTTCATTTGCAGATTTGCAATTTTAACTCATGGAATCAAAATAGTTATTACACCTGTAGATAAATTCCCAATGGGCTGTGATTTCCAAATTGGACACTTGAGAGGGTTTCTGCTGTTCTGGCTCTTCGGGTCTTTGTATATGGAGTCTGAAAAGTAATTAAGAAAATCTGTGCTCCAAGGGTCGAATAGTGCTCCTTCCCTCCAAAGTCTTGCTGTGTGGCTACGCAGTACTGTACAGCCACATGTGGGGTATTGCCACGTTTAGCAGAAATTGTGACAATTTTTTTTTCCATTCTTGCACAAATTCCACATGGGAAAATGTAAACTGGGGCTAAAACCAAATTTTTGTGACAAAAATGGAATTTTTTTTTCTTTACTGCCCAGTGGTAAAAAATTCTGTGACACACCTGTGGGGTCAATATGATCACTCCATTCTTAGATTAATTAATTGAGAGGTGTATTTTGTAAAAGGAGGTCACTTATGAGGGTTCTGTTCTGGCACCTAAGGGGCTCTGCCAATGTGAAATGGCATAGGACCAATGAAAAAAACGAGCAAAAAGATCAAAATGATTATAGCTGTATTAAACATACAGTGCCTACAAGTAGTCTTCAACCCCCTGCAGATTTAGCAGGTTTGATAAGATGCAAATAAGTTAGAGCCTGCAAACTTCAAACAAGAGCAGGATTTATTAACAGATGCATAAATCTTACAAACCAACAAGTTATGTTGCTCAGTTAAATTTTAATAAATTTTCAACATAAAAGTGTGGGTCAATTATTATTCAACCCCTAGGTTTAATATTTTGTGGAATAACCCTTGTTTGCAATTACAGCTAATAATCGTCTTTTATAAGACCTGATCAGGCCGGCACATGTCTCTGGAGTTATCTTGGCCCACTCCTCCATGCAGATCTTCTCCAAGTTATCTAGGTTCTTTGGGTGTCTCATGTGGACTTTAATCTTGAGCTCCTTCCACAAGTTTTCAATTGGGTTAAGGTCAGGAGACTGACTAGGCCACTGCAACACCTTGATTTTTTCCCTCTTGAACCAGGCCTTGGTTTATTTGGCTGTGTGCTTTGGGTCGTTGTCTTGTTGGAAGATGAAATGAAGACCCATCTTAAGATCCTTGATGGAGGAGCGGAGGTTCTTGGCCAAAATTTCCAGGTAGGCCGTGCTATCCATCTTCCCATGGATGCGGACCAGATGGCCAGGCCCCTTGGCTGAGAAACAGCCCCACAGCATGATGCTGCCACCACCATGCTTGACTGTAGGGATGGTATTCTTGGGGTCGTATGCAGTGCCATCCAGTCTCCAAACGTCACGTGTGTGGTTGGCATCAAAGATCTCGATCTTGGTCTCATCAGACCAGAGAACCTTGAACCAGTCTGTCTCAGAGTCCTCCAAGTGATCATGAGCAAACTGTAGACGAGCCTTGACATGACACTTTGAAAGTAAAGGTACCTTACGGGCTCTTCTGGAACGGAGACCATTGCGGTGGAGTACGTTACTTATGGTATTGACTGAAACCAATGTACCCACTGCCATGAGATCTTCCCGGAGCTCCTTCCTTGTTGTCCTTGGGTTAGCCTTGACTCTTTGGACAAGCCCGGCCTCGGCACGGGTGGAAACTTTCAAAGGCTGTCCAGGCCGTGGAAGGCTAACAGTAGTTCCATAAGCCTTCCACTTTCGGATGATGCTCCCAACAGTGGAGACAGGTAGGCCCAACTCCTTGGAAAGGGTTTTGTACCCCTTGCCAGCCTTGTGACCCTCCACGATCTTGTCTCTGATGGCCTTGGAATGCTCCTTTGTCTTTCCCATGTTGACCAAGTATGAGTGCTGTTCACAAGTTTGGGGAGGGTCTTAATTAGTCAGAAAAGGCTGGAAAAAGAGATAATTAATCCAAATATGTGAAGCTCATTGTTCTTTGTGCCTGAAATACTTCTTAATACTTTGGGGGAACCAAACCAAATTCTTGTGGTTTGAGGGGTTGAATAATAAATGACTCTCTGAATAAACTTTTCACAATTTAAAAAAAAAAAAAAAAGAAATAACATTCTTTTTTGCTGCAGTGCATTTCACACTTCCAGGCTGATCTACAGTCCAAATGTCACAATGCCAAGTTAATTCCGAATGTGTAAACCTGCTAAATCTGCAGGGGATTGAATACTACTTGTAGGCACTGTATATAAAACAAATAAGTTGGCTGGAAAGATAGGGCAGCATATAAAAATTATATGTAGAGGGCATAGGCCTATTTAATACAAAGTAGACAGGTGCTATTTATATAATCACAGTAAGAGCAGAGGTGCAAAAAAAATATACAAACACACCTGATTATACAGAGGCCAATATACAAAATAGATAGTAAAAAATATATATATAAAAAAATGAATAAAGTGTCAAGTGCAAAGAGGTAGTTATATTAATATTGTTAGCAATCTGTGCATGGTTTGTATATATAATATGTAGTTATATAATAGGGATGCAAATACCCAAAGTACCTAATTACTCAAAGACATCAAAGAATCTCAAGGCCATGTGGACTGCATAAGTAAAACCATGGTACCATAATCATGATCAAAAAATACCCTTTACTTGAGTCTAAACATTAGACCACCAGGTGTTGGGCAAAGCTGAAAATCCAGTCCTCTATGGTCCAATCCTTATGGTCTTGGCAAACTTCAGCCTGGCTATCCTTTGCTTCTCATTGATGAAAGGCTTTTTTCTAGCTTTACATGGCTTGAGCCCTGCTTCTAGGAGCCTGTTACGAACTGTTCTTGTCGTGCACTTCACCCCAGCTGCCATTTGCCATTCCTTTTTTAGGTCACTGCCATGGCCAGACCAATCTCCAGACCTGAACCCCATGAAAAACCTCTGTAATGTAATCTAGAGGAAGATGGATAGTCACAAGCCATCAAATATAGAACTGCTTAAATGTTTGCACCAGGAGTGGCATAAGGTCACCCAAAAGCAGTGTAAAAGACTGATGGAAAGCATGCCAAGATGGTTATTCCACAAAATATTGATTTTTGAACTCTTCTGGAGTTAAAAATATATTAGTATTGTTGTTTCTAAATGATTATGAACTTGTTTTCTTTGCATTATTTGAGGTAAGAAAGCAATGTATTGTTTTGTTATTTTGACCATTTCTCATTTTCAGAAAATAAATACAAAATGTATTGCTTGGAAATTCGGAGACATGTTGTCAGTAGTATATAGAATAAACAAACAATTCACATTTTACTCAAAAATATACCTATAAAGGGAAAAATCAGAAAAACTGAAAATTTTGCAGTGGTCTCAATTTTTGCCAGAGCTGTATATATTCAATAAAACTATAATCATTTTGACCTTTTATGTTAGTTTTTTTTTTTCTTTGGTCCCATGTTATATTCCGAATAGTCTTATTGTCCTTTAACCCTCTTACTCATGTTTTTGTAACATTGCTACATATATTTAATATCACATTTTTGGGTGTAGGTATGGGGTTTTGCTTGAACAAACTTTGTGATACCAATGTGACATGGCACCCACAAACCATAACTGCAAAATCTGCACTACACTATGGTGCTCCTTGCACTGTGCCTCAAAAGTAATTTCTGACCACGTGTGGTATTGGCGTACTCAAGAGAAACTGCACAACAAGTGGTTTGGTCCATTTTTTTAACTTTTTTTTTACTTTTTTTAAACTTGGAGCAAAAACAATGTTTTAGTGAAAATGTGTTTTTATTTTCTTCAACGCCCAATGGTATAAAATTCTGCGACACACCTGTGGTGTTAATTTGCTGACTGCACCCCTAGATGAATTTGTTGAGGAGTGTAGTTTGTAATATGGCCATACTTATGAGGGTTTTGCTGTTCTGGCACCTCAGATGCTTTGCCAATGTGACAAGGCACCCTAAAACCATTCTAGAAAAATCTGAACGCCAATAAGGTATTCCTTCCTTTCTGAGCTTTGCAGTGTGCCTTAGAAGTAATTTTTAACCACATATGGGTTATTAACGTACACCGAAGAAATTGCAGAACAAATTGTACCATTTGTTTTATCTTATTACCCCTTTTGAAAATTAAAATTTTGTGGCCAAAGCAATGTTTTACTGGAAAACAAGATCATTTTACATTTACTCAGCCCAATGTTACACAGTTCTGTGATGAATACCTCAAGAGATGTGTTTCCAAAATGGGGTTACTTGTGGTTTCTGTTGTTTTGGCATGTCAGGAGCTTTTCATACAGTATGTGACATGGCAGCTGTAATATATTCCAGCAAAAATTGCGCTCCCATCATTTAAATAGCATTCCTTCAAACAGTAGTTCTCACCCACATATTGTTGTACTTAGGAAAAATTACACAACAAATTTGTATGGACCATTTTCTCCTCTTACTCTTGCGAACATTTCAAATTTGGGGCTGAAGCAATATTTTTGTGGCAAAAATCTATTTCCTCATTTCCACAGCTCAACGTTATAACATGCTGTGAAGCAACTGGTGGTTCAACATGCTCACCACACCTCTAGGTAAATTCCTTGAGGGGTGTAGTTTCCAAAATGGGGTCACTTTTGGGGGTTTCTATTGTAGGCACTTTGGGGGCTCTACAAATGCACCATGGCGTCTGCTCTCTATTCCAAACAATTTTGCATTCATAAAGTCAAATGGCGCATCTTCCCTTCCGAGCCCTGCCGTGCACCCAAACAGTAGTTTTTCCCGTCACATATGAGTTATCAGCGTACTCAGGAGAACTTGCACAACAAATTGTATTGTCCATTTTCTCCTACCCTTGTAAAAATCAAAAATCTGGGGCTAATGTAACATTTTTGTTAGACAAAGTAATTATTTCCTTTCACATTGCTTTAGTTCCTGTGAAGAACCTAAAGGGTTGATTAAAGTTCTTGCATGTGATTTTGAGCGCTTTGAGGAGTGCCGCTTTTAGAATAGTGTTACTTTTGGGTATTTTTTGTTACCTAGGCCTCTCAAAGTCACTTCAAATGTGACGTGGTCCCTAAAAAAAAAAATGTTGGATAAATGAAAAATTGCTGATAAACTTTTAACCCTTCTAATTTCATAACAAAAAAACTTCAAAACTTATGCTGAATAACGTAGACATTTGGCATATATTTTTTAATGATTTTGTGTGATTTTTTTTTAAATATATATACAGTGAAGGAAATAAGTACCGTATTGTTCCTTTTATAAGACGCACTGGATTATAAGACGCACCCCAAATTTGGAGAAAAAAAGGTGAAAAAAATATGGTGTCCATTTTATAATCTGGTGGTGTCTTACCAGGGAGAGGGGGCAGCAGCGGAGTGGGGGTCACAGAAGGCAGAGGCGGTAGGTACTGGAGTACGGTGATACTGGTAATGGTACAGAGGCAGGCCCAGATACTCACTGCGGTCTCTGCTCTGTGCGGGCCCAGTGATGCTGCTCTGTGTGGAGCCGGTGACACCGCTCTGCTCTGTGCGGGGGGGGGGGGGGGGCGATGAGTCACCCGCCATTCTGAACATGTCGGCGGTCTATGGTGAGTGCTTCAAATAAGTTCTTCTTTACTTGGCCCTTGAGGAAGTCACTACGTGACGATACGCATGGGGCTTGGATCACCAGGAGCACTAAGTATGGACTTGGGTCCTCTTTATTAGGAATCTTATCCTTGGGCATTTAACCACATTGGGGACATATTTTGCTGTGTTCCTCTGGACTCCTAGACATTTTTCCTTTGTGCATTTGTAAGACCTTGCTTGATTCATTTATTTTGACTCATTGTTATGAATCTACTCATGGGATTTGAGGGCTCAGTCTATTCATTTTGGTAAACATCAGACCATTATTTTTAACCCTAACTTATGTGTGGGTGCATTTCCATCTCTGCCAAACGGATATAACATGCTTGGTTGATTATATCATTGTATCCTATATACTGTCTGTTTTAATGGATATTTTGATTACCCAGTCCTGTATTATACTTTGTTGCTTTGTATTGACATTCTGGTGGTCCAAATGTGTGATTTTTAAATGTTTTTAATTGTATGTGTTCACTGTTTGGCTTCTTTGACACTCCGTGTCTGTTTGTGTTTTTTTGCAAACATCAATAAAAACCGTTTGATACACTTTTACATATTGTGCCTGGTTGATCCCTCACCTTATGGCCCTCTTTCTCTTGCTCTTCACTTGTTTCAAATAATGGCTGTCGAAGTCAGCGCCTGTGCAGATGAGAGCTTGAGCTGAGAGCTCCATGGCGCTGACTCTAAGCGCGATTATTTGAACCTCTGACTGCCCGCCGCACAGAGTAGCCGCGTGCCGGGCAGAACAGAGCAGCCGCGCGCCGAGCAGAACAGAGCAGCCACGCGCCAAGCAGAACAGAGCAGCCGTGAGCCGAGCAGAACAGATCAGCCGCACGCCGAGCACAGTGTCGCCATAGATGCACACAACAGCGCCGCGCCGGCAGCAACCCGTAAGCTACATTTGGATTTTTAGACGCACCCCTCATTTTCTTCCCAAATTTTTGGGAGGAAAAGTGCGTCTTATAATCTGAAAAATACGGTATTTGATCCCTTGCTGATTTTTGTAAGTTTGCCCACTGACAAACACATGAACAGTCTATAATTTTAAGGTTCAGTTAATTTTAACAGTGAGAGAGAATATCCAAATTAAAATCCTGACAATAACATTGTATAAATTATATTAATGTATTTGAATTTTGCAAAGAGAAATAAGTAGTTGATCCCCTACCACCATTAAGCGTTCTGGCTCCTACAGACACTTAGACGCTCTTCATCAACTCGTTACCTGCATTAGACAGCTGTCTTAAATTGTCACCTGTATAAAGGACTCCTGTCCACACACTCAGTCAGACTCTAATCTCTACAACATGGGCAAGACCAAATAGCTTTCTAAGGATGTCCGGGACAAGATCATTAGCCTGGACAAGGCTGAAATGGGCTACAAAACCATAAGTAAGAAGCTGGGAGAGAAGGAGACAACTGTTGGTGCAATAGTAAGAAAATGAAAGAAATACAAAATGAGTGTCAATTGACATAGATCTGGGGCACCATGCAAATCTCACCTCGTGGGGTATCCAGGATCATGAGGAAGGTGAGAGATCACCCTAAAACTACACTTGGGGAACTTTCTTCATGATCTCAAGGCAGCTGGGACCACTGTCACCAAGAACACCATTGGTAGCACATTACGCCGTAATGGCTTAAAATCCTGCAGTGCCTACAAAGTCCCACTGCTCAAGAAGGCACATGTGGAGGCTCGTCTGAAGTTTGCCAGTCAACACCTGGATGATTCTGAAAGTTATTGGGAGAAGGTGCTGTGGTCAGATGAGACCTCTTTGGCATTAACTCAACTCACCGTGTTTGGAGGAAGAGAAATGCTGCCTATAACCCAAAGAAAACCATCCCCACTGTCAAACATGGAGGTGGAAACATGTTTTGAGGGTATTTCTCTGCTAAGGGCACAGGACTACTTCATCGCAACAATGGATGGAGCCAAGTACCGTAAAATCCCAAGTGACAACCTCCTTCTCTCCACCAGGACATTAAAAATGGGTCATAACTGGTTCTTCCAAAGACCCAAAACATGCAGCCAAGGCAACAAAGGAGTGGTCAAAATGAAGCACATTAAGGCTAATTGCTGACTGTGCTGGGGGCCCGTGCAGTCAGCGTTTTATATCAGATGACTGATTTCCGGGTGCTGCCCATATATGAGCTATCTATACAGCTACTGCAATGATCAGCCGCCGGCCAATTAGAGGCCAGCAGCTGATCACTGGAGAAGCTGTATAGAGAGCTCGTCCCTGCGCAGCACCCGAGAATCTGTTATCTGATATAAAGCGCTGTCAGCGGCCCCTGTATCGGCAGTGTTCATCAAGGGGGCTGCGGGCCGCAAGAAGCAAACAGGACACAGAGGAAATGGCGAATAGGTGAGAAGAATGTGTTTTTTTTTTTGTTTTTTTTTGCGTGTGTGAAGAATGGCACAAGATTGGACAATTCTCCAGGATGGAGCATTGCTACAAGAAGAGGACCAGGAAAGGGGACATTACAATACTACAGGATGGGGACATTATTACAGGATGGGCACAAGGATTGGGCACAGTACTATATTATGGGGACAAGGATGGGCACATTACTACATTATACATGCCCATATTGTCCTCTGTAATAATGAGCCTATCCTTTAGTAATGTCCTCATTCTGGTCTCCTTCTTGTCCCCTATTATGCCGTTGTTCACACATACACACACACACACACACATATATATATATATATATATATTTATATTACAGTACAGACCAAAAGTTTGGACACACCTTCTCATTCAAATTGTTTTCTTTATTTTCATGACTCTGAAAATTGTAGATTCACATTGAAGGCATCAAAACTATGAATTAACACATGTGGAATGAAATACTTAACAAAAAAGTGTGAAACAACTGAATATATGTCTTATATTCTAGGTTCTTTAAAGTAGCCACCTTTTGCTTTGATTACTGCTTTGCACACTCTTGGCATTCTCTTGATGAGCTTCAAGAGGTAGTTACCGGAAATGGTCCTCCAACAGTCTTGAAGGAGTTCTCAGAGATGCTTAGCACTTGTTGGCCTTTTTTCCTTCACTCTGCGGTCCAGCTCACCCCAAACCATCTCGATTGGGTTCAGGTCTGGTGACTGTGGAGGCCAGGTCATCTGGCGTATCACCCCATCACTCTCCTTCTTAGTCAAATAGCCCTTACACAGCCTGGAGGTGTGTTTGGGGTCATTGTCCTGTTGAAAAATAAATGATGGTGCAACTAAACGCAAACAGGATGGAATAGCATGCCGCTGCAAGATGCTGTGGTAGCCATGCTGGTTCATTATGCCTTCAATTTTGAAAAAATCCCCAGCAGTGTCACCAGCAAAGCACCCCCACACCATCACACCTTCTCCTCCATGCTTCACGGTGGGATCTAGGCATGTAGAGTACATCCGTTCACCTTTTCTGCGTCAAAAACGAAAGTCAGACATTGCTTTTCAACCATGCTTCC
Organism: Anomaloglossus baeobatrachus; assembly: GCF_048569485.1. Lineage (NCBI taxonomy): Eukaryota > Metazoa > Chordata > Amphibia > Anura > Aromobatidae > Anomaloglossus > Anomaloglossus baeobatrachus. The sequence continues at coordinate 325,301,010 of NC_134354.1, forward strand.
ACAGAATTTTGAAAAAAATAAAAGTCATAAAACAGGCATGGACAGAAATGATGGTACCCCTGAAAATAATGTGACAAAAGGGACATGTTAAATCAAGGTGTGTCCATTACCTAGCATCACTGGTTTCTACAATCTTGTACTCAGTCAGTGGACCTGTATCTAGGGATTCACATACTCACTGTGCTGTTTGGTGATATGGTGTGTACCACACTCAACATGGACCAGAAGAAGCAAAGGAAAGATTGTCTCAGGAGATGAGAAAGAAAATTATAAACAAGCATGTTAAAGGTAAAGGTTATAAGACCATCTCCAACCAGCTTGATGTTCCTGTGACTACAGTTGCACATATTATTCAGAAATTTAAAATCCATGGGACTGTAGCCAACCTCTCTGGACGTGGCCGCAGGAGGAAAATTGATGACAAATCAAAGAGACGGATAATATGTATGGTAACAAAAGAGACCAGAAAAACCTCTAAAGAGATTAAAGGTGAACTTCAAGCTCAAGGAACATCAGTGTCAGATCGCACCATCCGTCGTTGTTTGAGCCAAAGTGGACTTCATGGGAGACGACCAAGTAGGATACTATTGTTGGAAAAAAAAATTCATAAAAAAGCCAGACTGGAATTTGCCAAACCTACATGTTAACAAGCCACAAAGCTTCTGGGAGAATGTCCTATGGACAGATGAGACAAAAATGGAACTTTTTGGCAAGTCACATCAGCTCTATGGTCACAGACGGAAAAATGAACCATATCAAGAAAAGAACACTGTTCCTACTGTGAAAAATGGAGGAGGCTCTGTTATGTTCTGGGGCTGCTTTGATGCATCTGGTACAGGGTGTCTTGAATCTGTGCAGGTTACAATGAAATTTCAAGACTATCACGGGATTCTAGAGACAAATGTACTGCCAAGTGTCAGAAAGCTTGGTCTCAGTCACAGGGCATGAGTCTTGCAACAGGATAATGACCCAAAACACAGAGCTAAAAACACCCAAGAATGGCTAAGAGGAAAACATTTGACTATTTTGAATTGGCCTTTTATGAGCCCTGATCTAAATCCTATTGAAAACGTAAGTAGTATGACCAAATGGAGTTCAAATATGCAAAAATGAAAAAACCTCAAATTCAATTAAAAATAATACTTTTATTGATATGTATTCAAATTGAAAAAACACCCAGTGGTTATGAACACACAAGGACACATGAGAGGACGAGCTAAATATATGGGATCCCTATAGCACCCTATGGGACCTTGCTCCTACCTGCCAACGGAGGGTGTGACACCGTAAATGTTTTGGGCGCCCCCGTTCCATGTCGGCTTGCCCTCACTGTGCCCTATATAGTTAGTGAATTAAGATCATAATTACACTATGGATGGCCATATATCAATATTGGAATGTATAGAGTACAAAGTGTTGATTAATCACAATGTAAAAAATTAACTTCCAAAAAAGAAGACCATACAGGACAGAAAAATCATGCACTGAGCCCCAACATAGTCAAGCAACTGGGACAATGATAGTACATGCTACATAATATTCAATCAGCATTAATATAATGGAGGATAACATTAATATAATGGAAGATATAAGGAACTCCTTTATTTCCATTAATCAGTTTCTCCTCCCTTGTCCTGATGCAATACAATATGGCAATCATACATGGATAGACTTCACAGACAAGATTGCAAAGAAAACACTGCATAATCCTAATAGAGCAATGTGAATACATGCAATGCAGTGCTTAAAAGCAATCATGCAAATAGTTATAGAGAAAAAAATACAGGGTGGAAAATACACACAGGGAAGGTAAAAAGAAATAATTACTTCCCTTTAAAAGAATGCTCTGCATCGCCTCGACTCGTTTCCCCTTTCCAAGATATAAGGATCATCAGGAGGCTAAAGGATTTCAGATGTCAGATGTAAGTAGAGGAGTAATCCCAGATCACAGGATGTCCGGGTTTAAAAACCAGCGCCAATCAAGGTCACATGGACCAGGCAGCCAATCAAGATCATAGGCTACTCTGTCTCTGTTTAACTGCGCATGTCATGTCATTCCTGGACACAAGAGGTTCCAGGGACATGACTGCGCGGCAACGCAGTATGCAGAAGTACCGCCCACAAGTGCCCCCATCGCCATGGAGACGCAGCCCGGCAGTACAACAAACCAGCACCGCACCCGGAAGTGCTGGACACAGGGGATTCACTGCGCATGCGCACCCGCGCTCCAGCCCACAAACCTCTCGGTGTGCTGGAGGCATCAGCGCGCATGCCAGGGGAGCGACCATGGGAGGCTATAATAATATGACGAGCCTGTACCGCCTACATAGACGCCCACAGGTGCCCCCAACACCATGGAGACGCAGCCCAGCAGTACAACAATACAGGGCCGCACCCGGAAGTGCTGGACGCCGGAGATTCACCGTACATGCACGCTCGTGCTCCAGCCCACACACCTCTCGGTGTGCTAGAGACAACAGTGCGCATGTCAGCGGCGCGATCATGGGAGGCTGTAACAAAATGACAAGCCCCGTACCGCCTACATAAACGCCACCATCATAACGGGGACACAATGAGGCAATATAGAGCCGTGCCAGGGAGTGTCAGGTAGTGTTTTACGCTGACACCTGTTGATTCCGTACTCAGTGAATATGTATATAGTGCACAAGTGCATGTATAAGCACCAACTACATCAACGCCCCCTTCAAAAAGGGCCAAAGGGACCTTATATACAGGGATCCTATATGCAAGATTTATATGCCACTGAATCACCAATGGAAGAGGGGTTAAGGTGCCATAATAGGCAGCAACTATATGATTGTCAAAATTATGCCTTTCCAAGGAATTACCCTATATTGTCCAGACATCATTTATTATCGTCATAGTTTAATAATCACAGGAGTATAAATTAAAGAGACAGAGTATAATTACCATGATACAAAAACCTAAAAATAATTTATAATCCGTAGATCCCTAATCACAGGGCAATGACGGAGGGGTCTCCAGTCGGGATAGATAATATTAGATACTATTCAAAATAAAAAATCATCAATTTTGTCTGACCAGTCTTATAGAGAGTAGAGGATAAGAGAGGGCAGTATTTAGAGGAAGGGGGAATAAGTCAGTCTATCATTTAGGCCCAATGGGGCTTGTGTTTTAAGGTAGTAGATCCAGCAGCATTCCCTTTGCAAGATCCTTTTACCCAGAACACCCCCCGCCCTAGGACCAGGTTTTATGACCTCCAGAATGACAAAGGCGATCGATCTATTATTGCCCTGATGGAACTCCCAGATGTGTCGGGCCAGGGGTGTATCCCTTTTATGTTTGATGTCCCCCAGGTGTTCCCCGACACGTCTGCGCAATTCTCTTGTGGTCTTACCCACGTAGTTCAGAGGACATTTGCACGTGGCCATATAGACTACCCCACTAGTCTTGCAGTTGGAAAAATCTCTGATAGAGTATTTGTTGCCTGTGCTAGCACTCAGGAACACTTTCGATGGCAAGATCCAATTGCAATACTTGCAATCACCACATCAAAAGCACCCAATGAGTCTTCTATCCAGCCAAGTGCCTGGGGGAGTTGGTCTCTGGTAGTGGCTATGGACCAATTGGTCCCTGAGTGATCCTCCACATCCATATGTAATAGTGTCTTGCTAAATTCTACTAAAACGGGGACTGAAAACTGCGCAACCTGCAAGTGCCATGCTCCATGATGTACCCTGCTAAGCTGCGGATTGCTGCGAACGGAGAGACTCATTTTTTTGATACGGCTGGGGCGGCATTGTCTTGGCTGGATATCAATGAGAGATCCCTGAGGAGGAAGAATACCTGAGATTTCCCTTTCTGCCGCCAGGCGTTGTTTTTGTTTGGGACGCTATGCTGGTGAGCTCATTACAGTTAAATTCATCTAGGATCCAGGTTGGGAGACGGCCGGTTCATTGTGGACACACGCTGCACTAGCGAGTTGTGGACCCCCTCCCTGCATGGACTTGGGGCGTGTTTTTAGCCCTGATTCTCTCTATTTGGGAGAAATGTGTAAGATACACTTGATTTTGAGGGCAGGGGCACTGCGCACTGGTGTGCGGAGCCCTATCTCTCTCCTTGTTTTTCTTGTTTATTGTTGTATGATGCAATCTGTTTGGGAAGTGTGGTGTGCCTCAGTCGTGTCGCTCAACCTAATGTTTTTGAGAATCGGTGGAGAACGCCTCTCTCCTCCAGGTATGAAGTATCCGTCCGGATCATATCTTAGTCTACGCTTATGGCGACATCTTTAAATATTGTAGCGTGGAATGTTAGAGGGCTCGGAGATGCGAACAAAAGATGTGCTATATTTACTCACCTACAGAAACTTTTACCGGCTATTTTATGTCTCTCCGAGACCCACATGGTCAGGGATAATGTTCATTGGCTGAGGAAGGGATGGATCGCGCATGAATATCATTCCACATACTCGACCCATGCACGGGGTGTGAGTGTGTTGGTGCACAAATCCATCCCGTTCTCATGTACCAAATCAGTGATTGACCCGGGGGGCAGATTTGTATGTTTGCTTTGCACGCTGTATGGTATACAATTTATTCTGGTTGCGATATATATCCCTCCACCATATTCAGTCGAACCGGTAAAAAGGATATTGTCTATTTTAGATTCCCTTCCATCTGTGCCGACGCTTTTGATAGGGGATTTTAATAATTACTTACATCCCTATCTAGATAAGTTACACTCGGGAAACATATCGGAGAACGCCGCCCCGACTTCATTTGCTAGAATGCTAACGGAGCTGGGTTTTGTAGATCTTTGGCGTGCCCAACACCCCACAACCAAACAATTCTCCTGTTACTCTAGCTCCCACCACACCATGTCACGGATAGACCTGGCTATTGGAAACGCACTTATGGCCTCATATACACGAAAGGTGGCCTACCTACCTAGAAGCGTATCTGATCACTCACCATTACATGTTACGCTTGCATGGGGAAACCCCGTCACTCTGCCCAGGCCTATCTGGAAACTTAATCCCTTCTTGATCCAGCTTATTGGGGGATCTTTACATGATAACATTCTAGAATACTTCCATATTAATGAGTGCTCTGCACCGCCACACATAGTTTGGGACTCTATGAAAGCTGTGGTAAGGGGCATATATATTAGAGAAATATGCATACGCAAAAATCAAACCAAATGTTACACCCAGAGTCTGATTCAGGAGGCATCTGATGCGGAGGCTGCGGTGGTGCTCAACCCAACAGTAGAAACTAAAAACACTCTAGAGAAGGCACAGATGTCACTCAAAGAAAATCTCATGTCGGTGGCAGAAAATAAACGCTATTTCCTTAAACAAAATTATTTTATGGCGGGGGAGGGTGTGGGGCACCTACTGGCCACAGTCATTAGAGCACAGGAAGGATCTTCTTATATAAATAGGTTAAAGACGGAATCAGGTGACTTTGTAACAGAAAGCGAGGATATAATAAGAGAAATAAAGAGGTATTATATGCGGCTATACACATCAGACTGTGACCTCACGGAGACTGAGATTGAGCAGTATTTGGATGCTCTCTCTCTTCCTTCACTGAGTGATGTAAACAGGGAATTGCTGGACCGGGACATCTCATTGGAAGAACTGGAGGAAGCGCTTGGCCAGACACAAAATGAAAAAGCTCCGGGAACGGATGGCCTGCCTGGAGAGTTTTATAAAACGTATGCACACTTACTGCTACCCAAACTACTTAAGGTATTTGAAGAGGCTGAAAGGCAGAGGGTCCTCCCGCCCTCTATGAGGGAAGCCTTAATAGTCTTAATATTAAAACCTGGAAAAGATCCAGAGATCCCGGATTCATATCGCCCAATCTCTCTCCTACAAACAGACATTAAATTGCTGGCCAAGGTGCTCGCCAATAGGATGTCCCGAGTCATCTCATCTATAGTGCAGAGTGATCAGACAGGCTTCATTCCATGCAGAGCCACATCTATGAATCTCAGGAAATTATATTTGGGAATTCAACATAGTTCTGAGGTACCGGGGGAAAGGGCAATTTTGTCATTAGACGCCGCTAAGGCGTTCGATAGCCTTGAATGGGAATATATGTGGGCTGTACTTCGGAAAATGGGCTTTGGACATAGATTCATAAATTGGGTAAAACTGCTATATGACTCACCGGTGGCAAAGGTTAGGGTTAATGGCAGGGTCTCCGAGTCTTTTCCTCTTGGAAGAGGTACTAGACAGGGGTGCCCGCTTTCACCCTTGCTATTCGCGACTGCAGTGGAGCCGTTGGCAGTGGCAATACGGAAATCCAGGGAGGTAGAGGGATTTCGGTGTGGAGCCGTGGAACAAAAGATATCATTATACGCAGACGATCTACTCTTATATTTAGACAGGGTACGTTCCTCGATTTTGCCGGCAATGAATATCATTCGGGAATTTGGACAGAGGTCTGGTCTACTAATCAACTGGTCCAAGTCGGCTTTAATGCCGTTGGACCCCCTTCCGGGGGACTTTTCGGACTTACAGATTCCAGTTCCTGTGGTCCGGGAGTTTAAATATCTGGGAGTAATTGTCAGCCCAATCCCGAAGGATTTCCAGGCCCTAAATCTGGAACCCCTGTTACAGCGATTCAGAGCAAAAGTGCATACCTGGTGCCGTTTGCCGCTATCAAATGTCGGCAGATCCAATTTAATTAAAATGGTAATGATGCCACAATTACTATACCTTATACATAATTCTCCAGTGTGGATATGTAGGGAATTTTTTGTAAAAATTAATACAATATTCCGGGAACTTATTTGGAAGAAAAAGCAAGCTAGGATTCGACTGGAAGTGCTACAGCGGGGAAAGGAGGAGGGAGGACTGGCGGTACCAAACCCATATATATACTATATAGCCTCCCAGATGCAACATCTGAGGGGTTGGGGCAAAGAAGGAGGGTATGATACCAGTGGTGATATAGTGAGAGAGGGATCAGTATGGAAGTACCCAGGTTGCCGGTTGGATGTGGGACAAAGACAGATAAATGGGGCACGATATCCCACACTGGCTATGATATTCCGGGTGTGGGGCAGGGGTAAGTCTCTTTTGGGGATAAGCGGACCTACAGAGCTCTGGCCACTGTGCCAGAACCCCGACTTGCCAGAAATTAAAAAATTAGTAGGGTTCAGAGGATGGGAGGATAAAGGGATCCATTTAGTGTCACAAGTACTACAAAATAATACTCTTAAAAGCTTTGAACAACTGAGAACGGACTTTCACCTTCCGCATGTCTTCTTTTATCAGTATTTGCAGCTGCGACACGCACTGGAAAGACAGGGGAGGACAAACCCGGTCATAGTGACACATAATCAAACATTACATAGGCTGCTTACATCTGAGTCCTCTAAGAGTCTTATTTCGGAACTATATAAAAAATTACGACCTGCCCATCTGGAAACACATCCATTGCTTGCTAAAAGCAAATGGGAACGAGACGTCGGTCCCCTGACGGAAGGCCAGTGGTCTGATATATTGGAACAAGTTCCTAAACTGGCGGTATCGGAGTGCCAAAAGCTGTCTCAAATATATCTCATCCACAGGGTATATAAAACTCCCAGTCTACTATTTAAGATGGGACTCAGACCAAACACACAGTGTGTTAGGTGTGGACAGGATGATGCCCATTTGATGCATGTTATGTGGGAGTGTGGACACATTGGTGATTTCTGGAACCAAACCCTGGGACTTATAGGTCAAATATATCATATCACAATACCACCGTCGCCCCGCCTGTGCCTGTTGAGTCTATGGGAAGGAGAAGTGGATCCGGATTCTCCAACAGCCCTGGGAATAGCACGTATCTTGTACCAAGCAAGAAAGCTACTTGCATATCACTGGTTAGACCCTCTACCACCAACATTACCAGAGCTCAAAAACAAATTAAATAATGTCATAAGATTGGAAAGGGGAGTTTATTTAAAAAGAAAAACATTGAAAAAGTTTTACAACATTTGGCGGCCATGGATGGAGTTGCCGGGCCTACCCTCTAGTGCACTGGTTCGGGATGCAATGCTGGACCGGTTACTGTTGTGCCTGCAGTGATGGCATGTGTGAGGAAGGGAATTAAAACTAGTTTTTTCTGTGGCGAAATGGACTTTGAATGAAGAGGTGAGAGAGGACTGGAATGGTTTCATGGATGACTGCACGGGGAGGGAGGGGCGGGAGAGTATAGCAATATGATGTGGAGCGACACGGCTGATGGAGGAGGTGTTCCTGTTAGTCTGAGGCATTATTGCATAATTTAAGTTTTGTTTATTTGTAGAGCCACGAGGTTTGTAGGCTCAAGTTATATAATATAATTATGATTTGAGAACTCTATTATTATATTTACATATATGCAGACAAAGAACCTGATTTATAAATCATATGTGTTTATCTGTTTATTGTTATCAGTTATATGAAAAGTGAAATACTCTCTGTATTGATCCCTAATGATTTAATAAAAAAAGATCTGATTTAAAAAAAAAAAAGGGGGCTGAAAGCCCGTACTTACGAAGCGCTCACTGATATCCTAATCAGGCACGAATACTAATATTCTTTATAGCAAGATACTATTTATTTTAATAGCACATGAATATATATAGTCAATGGTACATAGGCATAAGAACTATAGTCATAGAAACTTATACAATAACAGAAATATGCATCAAGATTACCGTTATGTTGTAGCAATCCTTTCACATCGGAGGGAACTCGAGTTAATGATAAGGAATCAACATGGCATCTTGCATCACAGGAACAGTGCGTACGTACACTTCAATGTCCTGGAAGGTTTCCCTTAACATTAAGCGAGTCCGGTGTAATTTTTATAGGAAAACTTTGTAGGTTGGGTTTAAATGGTCACCAGCATGTGACAGCTGAGTCATGTTCATGTAACTTGACCACAAACTACTGTGGGCACCGGCAGCTTCCTGCACATTTCCTGCACATCCTGCCAGTTGACAACTGGCCGACCACAGTTTGACCATAGTGTTAGTGAAATATTGCAATGAGCCGTAAATTTCATATGCAAGCTTCCTTAAACCTGTCTTTAAGCCAACCACAAGTTTCCGGTAAGTGGAACTGTCCTCATTATCTTGAAACTGCTTCAAAAACCTGTGACATGTATTCCTTGGTCATCATTAGTGAAATATTATCCAAAGGACATCTCTTTGATACTGAATTATTGATAGGTCAAATAATATCTGGGATCACTCCTATCTTTTGATTCCTATCTAATCACACATTCTTTCAGTCATATCACATTGGTATCACAAATAGAGGGGCGAGGGGCAATACTTTCACAAATATCAGGATCTGCAAGGAGGATCCCCCAGTGTTTCCGGAGTATACTATAGATCTTTTCTGATTGGCAATCGAAGGTACCTATGACTCTAATGATATCATCACTTTTCTCTTTCACCCTCTGTTGAAGGAGGGATTCCCTATCACTGCTTAGGGCATGATTAAAAGCTCCTCATAGGACCACATCAGGATAACCTCTTTGTCAAAATCGATCCCGTAAGTCTCTCGACTGATCAAAAAAGTCATTTTTGTTTGAACAGTTTCTCCTCATGTGGAGATACTGCCCTTTTGGAATACCACATTTGAGGGGAGTTGGGTGGAAACTATCCTACCTCAAGAGACTGTTAGTTGAGGTGTGTTTCCTGTGTGTTCTAAATGAGAGATGCCCAAGACCATCAACAGTAAAAAAAGATGTCCAGAAAGGAAAGTGAGGATGCATGAATCTCGCTCGTGAATGCCAGACCGCAATCGTTTCTATTAATCTCCCTAATGAACTGATGAAAGTCCTCTCTATCTCCTGACCAAATAATAAAAATATCGTCAATGAATCTCCCCCAAAAGTGGATCAATGGGACCCACCAGGTGGAGTCATCGGAAAACATGACTCTTTCCTCCCACCAGCCCAGGAGCAAATTAGCATACGATGGGGCACATGAACTCCCCATCGCGGTGCCCCTGAGCTGGTGGAAGTACTTGCCGTCAAAAATAAAATAATTATGCGTCAGGATATAGGTCAAGAGTTCTAGCACCAAGTTGTTATGGGCCTGGAGATACACTGCCCTCGAGCGCAAGAAGTGTTGTGCTGCATCTACACCTTTTTGATGAGGTATGGAGCTATATAACGCCTCCACGTCAATGGATGCTAAAAACATCCCGGCTTCCACAACAACCCCATCAGTTTTTGACAGTAAGTCAGAGGTGTCACGGATATAGGATGGGAGGGTAAAAACAAAGGGCTTAAGGATCTCATCAATGTAGACACCCACATTTTGAGTAATGGACCCCACTCCAGAAACTATAGGACTCCCTTTAAGTGGGGGATACCCCTTGTGGATTTTTGGGAGTGCATAAAAGGTTGCTACTGTGGGTCTAGTTGGTAGCATAAATTCGTATTCATTTTTGGAGATCACATGTGCCTCAAGAGCCTGGTCAAAAATACCCATAAGTTCTAATAGGAAAGGGCCGGTTGGATTGGTCTTAAGTACCCCATAGGTGGTCTGATCATCCAAAAGAGGCCGGCACATACTCCTGTATGGTCCATGATCCATCACCACAAGGTTTACCCCCTTGTCAGAAGGCTTCACAATAATAGTTTGGTTGTTCTTAAGCAATCGCAGAGCCTCCCTCTCACCCTCATTAAGGTTATAGATGTCCATGTTACCATGAATCTTGGAAATATCATCCTCAACCACCTTCAAAAAAATGTCAATGCTTGATAGGTCATTAGATGGCGGCAGTCTCTGACTCTTATTCTTAAGTCCCGTAAAGGGTCCCCATCCTCTATTCCGCTCCCCTTCTTCCAGGAGTTCGGTCAAGATGTTTACACCCTCCAGGTCTGAAACCTCAATACCCAGTTGTTTACACCTCTCTTGGTCATTATTCTTAAAGATTTTTTTCCATTTCAATTTTCTACAGAAGAGGTTAATATCCTTTGCCCATGAACATTTATCAAAAGATTGTGTGGGCACAAAGGACAAACCCCTTCTAAGAACAGATAGCATTTCAACCGTGAGTGCGCATGAGGAGAGGTTTATCACCTGAGTGTCATTTACGTCCTTTGGTTTGACTGATCCCGACTCCTGAGATTGTAGGAGTTGGGAACTCCCTTCTCTAAAAAAGAGGGAACAACCGACATAGAGGGCGTATAGGACGAGGTAGAGCCTGTAGGAGGCTGTGGTGGACCTCGGAAGGTTCTTGGATCCATGCTTGGGCCATAGGGGGAACGATTTCCCCTTTGATTGCGCCATCGCTGTCTTCGTGGCGGTCTATTTATATATCCCCTTCCTCTACTGCGATCTCCAGAAAATGAGGGGCCTGCCCTCTCTGTGTCTGAAAACTCTTGGTCTGAAGAGGATATACAGTATCTGTATATAATTTCGGTTCAGTAGATACAGTAAAATTATATGCTCTCGTATCCTTGAAATCGTTGAAATCACGCAGAAACTGTTTGTGTTTACGTTTTTTCAAGGTAGCTTGATATTTTTCAATATTGCTCTGTAGAGAGGCCTCTTTTCTGCCAAAATCAGGATCACTCTTTAATTCAAGAGCCTTTTTCTTCAATATATCCAACTTAGTCAGAGAATCGTTATAATTAAATTTTTCTTTATCCAAAAGTAATTGCATAAACCTAAGCGAGGATCCTACCGATTCCTTCTCCCAATTGGATAGGAACTCAGGATCATGTAGTCTGGGGGCGGGATTAATATTTATCCTCAATCCCCAGGGGACGATGCTTTGTTTGATATAATTTTCTACAGCTTTTACTTCCCACCAGGCTCTCAAGTTCTCTAAATAGAGGTCCTGTAGTTCTTTAAAGATACTCCTTAAAGTTGGAGAGTTTGATCCTGAGTTGCTATCCTCGGTAGAGAAAGCTTGAACTGCGTCCTCTAGCCAGTTATCTGCCCCGACAGATCCTGACCGGAAACGTGCCATAAGAAATTCGAAAGAAAACATAAGTAGTATGACCGAATTGAGTTCAAATATTATATCAAACAAGGGATTTCAACGATTTCAAGGATAAGAGAGCATATAATTTTACTCTATTTACTGAACCGAAATTATATACAGATATATCCTCTTCAGACCAAGAGTTTTCAGACACAGAGAGGGCAGGCCCCTCATTTTCTGGAGATCGCAGTAGAGGAAGGGGATATATAAATAGACCGCCACGAAGACAGCGATGGTGCAATCAAAGGGGAAATCGTTCCCCCTATGGCCCAAACATGGATCCAAGAACCTTCCAAGGTCCACCACAGCCCCCTACAGGCTCTACCTCATCCTAAATGCCCTCTATGTCGGTTCCCTCTTTTTTAGAGAAGGGAGTTCCCAACTCCAACAATCTCAGGAGTCGGGATCAGTCAAACCAAAGGACGTAAATGACACTCAGGTGATAAACTTCTCCTCATGCGCACTCTTGGTTGAAATGCTATCTGTTCTTAGAAGGGGTTTGTCCTTTGTGCCCACACAATCTTTTGATAAATTTTCATGGACAAAGGATATTAACCTCTTCTGTAGAAAATGGAAAAAATTCTTTAAGAATAATGACCAAGAGAGGTGTAAACAACTGAGGATTGAGACCTGGAGGGTGTAAACATCTTGACCGAACTCCTGGAAGAAGGGAAGCGGAATAGAGGATGGGGACCCTTTACGGGAATTAGGAATAAGAGTCAGAGATTGCCGTCATCTAATGACCTATCAAGCATTGACCTTTTTTTGAAGGTGGTTAAGGATGATATTTCCAAGATTCATGGTAACATGGACATCTATAACCTTAATGAGGGTGAGAGGGAGGCTCTGCGATTTTTAAGAACAACCAAACTATTATTGTGAAGCCTTCTGACAAGGGGGTAAACCTTGTGGTGATGGATCATGGACCATACAGGAGTATGTGCCGGTCTCTTTTGGATGATCAGACCACCTATGGGGTACTTAAGACCGATCCAACCGGCCCTTTCCTATTAGAACTTACGGGTATTTTGGACCAGGCTCTTGAGGCACATTTGATCTCCAAAAATAAATACGAATTTATGCTACCAACTAGACCCACAGTAGCAACCTTTTATGCACTCCCAAAAATCTACAAGGGGTATCCCCCACTTAAAGGGAGTCCTATAGTTTCTGTAGTGGGGTCCATTACTCAAAATGTGGGTGTCTACATTGATGAGATCCTTAAGCTCTTTGTTCTTACCCTCCCATCCTATATCCGTGACACCTCTGACTTACTGTAAAAAACTGATGGGGTTGTTGTGGAAGCCGGGATGTTTTTGGCATCCATTGATGTGGAGGCGTTATATAGCTCCATACTTCATCAAAAAGGTGTAGATGCAGCACAACACTTCTTGCGCTTGAGGGCAGTGTATCTCAAGGCCCATAACAACTTGGTGCTAGAACTCTTGACCTATATCCTGACGCATAATTATTTTATTTTTGACGGCAAGTACTGTGGAGACACGGGGCTCAGTGGGTGCTCTCGTCCACTAAAACCCGCCGCCTTTAGAAAGACAGCGTGGCTCAGGGCTCATCCCAACTGACCGCCGGCCTCCTTAACCGTGGGCGTAACACTACTCAGACAACACAGGGTGAGGGAACCACAATAATTAGACTTTATTGGATCCCCAAACAATTAACGACACATAACACATAACCAGCAAAACACAAATGTAACAGGCAACAGAGTCTCACCCTTCCGCTGGCTCACCAGGGATTTAGAATGTCCATGCCTCAGAGGTTCCAGGGCTATTTTCTCCAATCCAGCAGCACCCCGCTTTTGGCGGGCACCCACCGAGAAAGGAATAATGCCGGATTTAGGAAGCTGTCTGAGGTCTGCAAAGTCTGTAACAGGTGACTGAACTGTCCCATCCTGAGTGTCCTCCTTAGGTAGTCCTGGTATGATGTTACAATCCTGGCAGCCGGAGTCAATCCCTAGGCTGTGGATATGGTCTCCAACCGGAATCGGAGTCCCTAGATTGAAGCCATAAGATATCCTGATCCTCTAGTCAGCTCCTTAGAGCTTAGACTGGATCCATCAGCATCCATCAACAACCACCTGGTGGCTTAAAGAAATCCCTTTTATAGCCACAGCCTTCCACTTGGATACACTGCGTCCTCATCGATTGGTTGGACAAGATCGCCTCTCCCATTGGATGAATCTCAAGCTGCATGGACAATGTTCATCCAAATGATGTCCATAGAAAGACTAAAGATATCTACATGAAGTCTGCAAGTCACAGACTCGACATTGGCTTCTAAGATAATCACATTAGCAATACACAACTACAATACAATGATTACTGGAACAGTCTGGAGAAACAATACGTCTGGCTTTCAGTGGCCAACACAATTACATGAGTCAACAAGAGTCTTGTAAAAACAATGAGGGACTTATCCCCCATCTATAAACAATCTATCATCCTGTCTGGCTGAATTTTAAGAAACTTTAACCCATGAGAGTCCATGTCGTCACATTCCTCCCCCTTCTTAATATTAGCCAGACATGATAGGCTTCCGATCATCCTTCTCCTCTTGACGGCATTGTCCTTTTTAATGGTGAGGTCAGCAACGGAGGCTCGCATCTATACACCTCCCCCTGATTACCTCCCCCAAGTTGAGCAGCCATATTGCGGACAAGCACTAAGGTGGGGTCCATGAGTTGGGCTTGCATACATTTCTGACTATCAATCTTTCCCCAGTCAATAGCCACAGTGTGGTTAGGCTTACTCACATTCGTTGCATCTGAGGAGGAGGCTGAAGATTGAGGAGGAGAGTTCCCCTCGGATGGGTTGGTAGAATCATCTGCACAAGGATGGTGTTTGGCTTGGCTGCAGGTGATGGCGGTAACAAATTGGCTGGATAGTCCTTGTCCTAGGTCATTCTCCAAAATGACTGGTGTGAGCAGGTAATCCACATGCCCTACTTTCACTTCCCTCTGGGTGGTATCCGAAACAACAGGCTTGGTGGGGCCATCTATGAACCCCACTTCAACTTCCTCCTGGCTAGTCCCGGAAACAACAGGTGTGGGGAGGCTGTCCATAAACTCCATATGGACCTCTTCCTGGTTAGACCCCAAAATAACAGGGGTGGGGATGCTGTTCATAAGCTCCACATCATCCTTGCTCTGGTCAGTCTCCACAATGACAGGTATAGGTAGGCTGTTCACAAGTCTCACATCAACCTCTTCCTGGTCATTTCCCAAAATAACTGGTGTGGGGACGGTGTCCATAAGCTCCACATCAGCCTTGCTCTGGTCAGTTTCCACAATGACAGGTATGGGGAGACTGTTCACAAGTCCCACATCGATCGCTTCCTGGTTAGTCCCCAAAATACCAGGTGTGGGGAGGCTGTTCACAAGCTCCACCTTGACGTCTCTCTGGTCGGTCCTTAGGTCCAACTGCACACATGCCAGAGGGATGTCCGAGCGCTGGCCCTCAGCCAGGGAGATGGATAATTGGGAATCTGGTAAATGGTTTTCTGGGGAAACAATAACTGGGCTTACCAGAGTGATGGAAGATCCAATGTCTCGAAGTCCCTGAGCCTGTATATCACCGACCTTGACCATCTGGATGTGGGGATGGAGGTTGGCTGGTGTACGGTGTCCGACCTGCCGTAGGGTGTGGACTGGATAAACCACTTCCTCAGCTATTGGTGTTTCTTGGGAGTAGCATTCCTCAGTTCTCGTTGGTTCATCTCGGCATATGTTGACTGGTTGGAGTGGCAGACGGGCTCCAAGCATGCGGCCTCTTTGTTTTGGTGCAGCTTCTGCTGGGTAGCGGGACCATCCTTCTCGAGCGGCTGGTGCTAGCAGTACGGCAGCTGGAATCCCATAAACATATTCCAGAACCCAAGCCCTCTCTTCTCTTGAGGATCTAGGCCCCAATGCATCCAACAACGCTGTGGCTTGGGCCATTTTGGACAAAGTTGATTCCCGATTGTCACTAGATCCATGATGTGTCACATAGTTTAAATCCTCTGGGTCAATATCGGCAGGATCCTCATCGTCCTCTGCATCATTCTGGGCATCCCAACGGACTAATTTCTGGATCAAGTCCAACCGAGTCTCAGCGTTCCAGTAGATAATCTTTCGCCTCTGGCACAGATCCTGTAGCATCCATTTACTGGAGCGGTCGTAACTCCTCTCTTGTCCTTGTCCCATGGCTGAGCTGGTGGGGTTGGACATGGCAGCGTCCGGAACCTGAATGCCTCCCCTATGGCCTGCTAGGTATGCTTATGTGCCTCCCTGGTTGTTGAGCCCTGGACGGTGTCCGAAAACACCAGTCCTCTGCAGCTCCCCTGGGTAAACCAGGCTGAGTAGTATCCCACCGCTGCCACCAATTGTGGAGACACGGGGCTCAGTGGGTGCTCTCGTCCACTAAAACCCGCTGCCTTTAGAAAGACAACGTGGCTCAGGGCTCATCCCAACTGAACGCCGGCCTCTTTAAGCGTGGGCGTAACACTACTCAGACAACACAGGGTGAGGGAACCACAATAATTAGACTTTATTGGATCCCCAAACAATTAACGGCACATAACACATAACCAGCAGATCACAAATGTAACAGGCAACAGAGTCTCACCCTTCCGCTGGCTCACCAGGGATTTAGAATGTCTATGCCTCAGAGGTTCCAGGGCTATTTATTCCAATCCAGCAGCACCCCGCTTTTGGCGGGCACCCACCGAGAAAGGAATAATGCCGGATTTAGGAAGCTGTCTGAGGTCTGCAAAGTCTGTAATAGGTGACTGAACTGTCCCAACCTGAGTGTCCTCCTTAGGTAGTCCTGGTATGATGTTACAATCCTGGCAGCCGGAGTCGAAATCCCTAGGCTGTGGATATGTTCTCCTACCGGAATCGGAGTCCCTAGATTGAAGCCATAAGATATCCTGATCCTCTAGTCAGCTCCTTAGAGCTTAGACTGGATCCATCAGCATCCATCAACAACCACCTGGTGGCTTAAAGAAATCCCTTTTATAGCCACAGCCTTCCACTTGGATACACTGCGTCCTCATCGATTGGTTGGACAAGATCGCCTCTCCCATTGGATGAATCTCAAGCTGCATGGACAATGTTCATCCAAATGATGTCCATAGAAAGACTGAAGATATCTACATGAAGTCTGCAAGTCACAGACTCGACAATGGCTACTAAGATAATCAGATTAGCAATACACAACTACAATACAATGATTACTGGAACAGTCTGGAGAAACAATACGTCTGGCTTTCAGTGGCCAACACAATTACATGAGTCAACAAGAGTCTTGTAAAAACAATGAGGGACTTATCCCCCATCTATAAACAATCTGTCAACCTGTCTGGCTGAATTTTAAGAAACTTTAACCCATGAGAGTCCATGTCGTCACAAGTACTTCCACCAGCTCAGGGGCACCGTGATGGGGAGTTCATGTGCCCCATCATATGCTAATTTGCTCCTGGGCTGGTGGGAGGAAAGCGTCATTTTTTCCGATGACTCCCCCTGGTGAGTCCCATTGATCCACTTTTGGGGAGATTCATTGATAATATTTTTATTATTTGGTCAGGAGATAGAGAGGCCATTCATCAGTTCATTAGGGAGATTAATAGCAACGATTGGGGTCTGGCATTCACGAGCGAGATTCATGCATCCTCACTTTCCTTTCTGGACATCTTTTTTACTGTTGATGGCCTTGGGCATCTCTCCTCTAGAACACACAGGAAACCCACCTCAACTAACAGTCTCTTGAGGTGGGATAGTTTCCACCCAACTCCCCTCAAACGTGTTATTCTAAAAGGGCAGTATTTCCGCATGAGGAGAAACTGTTCAAACAAAAATGACTTTTTTGATCAGTCGAGAGACTTATGGAATCGATTTTGACAAAGAGGTTATCCTGATGTGGTCCTACGAGGAGCTTTTAATCATGCCCTAAGCAGTGATAGGGAATCCCTCCTTCAACAGAGAGTGAAAGAGAAAAGTGATGATATCATTAGAGTCATAATTACCTTCGATTGCCTATCAGAAAAGATCTATAGTATACTCCGGAAACACTGGGGAATCCTCCTTGCAGATCCTGATATTTGTGAAAGTATTGCCCCTTGCCCCTCTATTACATATAGACGTGGAGGATCACTCAGGGACCAATTGGTCCATAGCCACTACCAGAGACCAACTCCCCCAGGCACTTGGCTGGATAGAAGACTCATTGGGTGCTTTTGATGTGGTGATTGCAAGTATTGCAATTGGATCTTGCCATCGAAAGTGTTCCTGAGTGCTAGCACAGGCAACAAATACTCCATTAGAGATTTTTCCAACTGCAAGACTAGTGGGGTAGTCTATATGGCCACGTGCAAATGTCCTCTGAACTACGTGGGTAAGACCACAAGAGAATTGCGCAGACGTGTCGGGGAACACCTGGGGGACATCAAACATAAAAGGGATACACCCCTGGCCCGACATGTCTGGGAGTTCCATCAGGGCAATAATAGATCGATCGCCTTTGTCATTCTGGAGGTCATAAAACCTGGTCCTAGGGCGGGGGGTGATCTGGATAAAAGGATCTTGCAAAGGGAATGCTGCTGGATCTACTACCTTAAAACACAAGCCCCATTGGGCCTAAATGATAGACTGACTTATTCCCCCTTCCTCTAAATACTGCGCACTCTTATCCTCTACTCTCTATAAGACTGGTCAGACAAAATTGATGATTTTTTATTTTGAATAGTATCTAATATTATCTATCCCGACTGGAGACCCCTCCGTCATTGCCCTGTGATTAGGGAACTACGGATTATAAATACCTTTATTTTTAGGTTTTTGTATCATGGTAATTATACTCTGTCTCTTTAATTTATACTCCTGTGATTATTAAACTATGACGATAATAAATGATGTCTGGACTATATTGTCTGGGACAATCCCATATAAACAGGTGTATATTGTATTCCCTGTGTTAGATAAGTGGGGAATGAATATGGAATATATGTAGATAATAGGTAAATGTCCACAAAACTCATAGAAACAGGTGTATATTTTATTTGCTGAGCTTCCTACATGGGGAATGAACATGGAATATATGTAGATAATAGGGAAATATTGACCTATACCACATAAACAAGTGTATATTTTATTCCCTGAGCTTCTCAGGTGAGGAATGAACTAGGAATATATGTAGATAATAGGGAAATGTCCACAATTCCCATAAAAACAGGTGTATATTTTATTCCCTGAGCTTCTTAGGTGAGTAATGAACATGGAATATATGTAGATAATAGGTAAATATCCACAAATCCCATATAAACGGGTATATATTTTATTCCCTGTGTTAGATAAGTGGGAAATAAATATGGAATATATGTAGATAATAAGGAAATGTACTGATCTTCCATAAAAACAGGTGTATATTTTATTCCCTGAGCTTCTTAGGTGGGGAATGAACATGAAATATATGTAGATAATGAGGAAATGTTGACATATACCACACAAACAAGTGTATATTCTATTCCCTGAGCTTCTTAGGTGGAGAATGAACATGGAATATATGTAGATAATAGGGAAATGTCCACAAATCCCATAGAAACAGGTGTATATTTTATTCCCTGAGCTTTTTACATGGGGAATGAACATGAAATATATGTAGATAATAGAGAAATGTACAGATATCCTATATAAACAGGTGTATATTTTATTCGCTGAGCTCCTTAGGTGGGGAATGAACATGGAATATATGTAGATAATAGGGAAATGTCCAGAAATTCCATATACAAAGCAAGAAGGCCTGCGGAGACACCATCACATGTTTCTCAACGCTGGGAGGAAACTAGCCAGGTCTTTCACCGGGAAGGAACAACCACGGGAAGGGCAGTCTCCAGTTAAGGAGACCACCTATGCCAAACATGGTATCCATCCACAGACAGCCGTTTCGGGGTATTTGCCCCTCATCAGTGTGGAGTAGGAATCTGGCTAGTGGGAGCATTGCCTAGTAAAAGACTATGTAAGCAAGGATGGTTGACCTTAGGGAGATCAACATCCACCACTGCGGAGACACCATCACGTGTTTCTCAACGGAGTGATTCTAGAGCAATGCACCCTGGGAAATATTCAAAGCAAGAAGGCCTGCGGAGACACCATCACATGTTTCTCAACGCTGGCAGGAAACTAGCCAGGTCTTTCACCAGGAAGGAACAACCACGGGAAGGGCAGTCTCCAGTTAAGGAGACCACCTATGCCAAACATGGTATCCATCCACAGACAGCCGTTTCGGGGTATTTGCCCCTCATCAGTGTGGAGTAGGAATCTGGCTAGTGGGAGCATTGCCTAGTAAAAGACTATGTAAGCAAGGATGGTTGACCTTAGGGAGATCAACATCCACCACTGCGGAGACACCATCACGTGTTTCTCAACGGAGTGATTCTAGAGCAATGCACCCTGGGAAATATTCAAAGCAAGAAGGCCTGCGGAGACACTATCACATGTTTCTCAACGCTGGCAGGAAACTAGCCAGGTCTTTCACCAGGAAGGAACAACCTACTTCCTACTCCACACTGATGAGGGGCAAATATTGAATATTTCCCAGGGTGCATTGCTCTAGAATCACTCCGTTGAGAAACACGTGATGGTGTCTCCGCAGTGGTGGATGTTGATCTCCCTAAGGTCAACCATCCTTGCTTACATAGTCTTTTACTAGGCAATGCTCCCACTAGCCAGATTCCTACTCCACACTGATGAGGGGCAAATACCCCGAAACGGCTGTCTGTGGATGGATACCATGTTTGGCATAGGTGGTCTCCTTAACTGGAGACTGCCCTTCCCGTGGTTGTTCCTTCCCGGTGAAAGACCTGGCTAGTTTCCTGCCAGCGTTGAGAAACATGTGATGGTGTCTCCGCAGGCCTTCTTGCTTTGAATATTTCCCAGGGTGCATTGCTCTAGAATCACTCCGTTGAGAAACACGTGATGGTGTCTCCGCAGTGGTGGATGTTGATCTCCCTAAGGTCAACCATCCTTGCTTACATAGTCTTTTACTAGGCAATGCTCCCACTAGCCAGATTCCTACTCCACACTGATGAGGGGCAAATACCCCGAAACGGCTGTCTGTGGATGGATACCATGTTTGGCATAGGTGGTCTCCTTAACTGGGGACTGCCCTTCCCGTGGTTGTTCCTTCCCGGTGAAAGACCTGGCTAGTTTCCTGCCAGCATTGAGAAACATGTGATGGTGTCTCCGCAGGCCTTCTTGCTTTGAATATTTCCCAGGGTGCATTGCTCTAGAATCACTCCGTTGAGAAACACGTGATGGTGTCTCCGCAGTGGTGGATGTTGATCTCCCTAAGGTCAACCATCCTTGCTTACACAGAAATTCCATATAAACAGGAGTATATTTTATTCCCTGTGTTAGATAAGTGGGGAAAGAACAAAGAATATATGTAGATAATAGGGAAATGTCCACAAATCCCATATAAACAGGAGCATATTTTATTCCCTGCGTTCGATAAGTGGGGAATGAACATGAAATATATGTAGATAATAGATAAATGTCCACAAATCCCATAAAACAGGTGTATATTTTATTCCCTGAGCTTCTTATGTGTGGAATGAACATGAAATCTATGTAGATAATAGAGAAATGTACAGATATCCTATATAAACAGGTGTATGTTTTATTCCCTGAGCTCCTTAGGTGGGGAATGAACGTGGAATATATGTAGATAGTAGGGAAAATTGTCCACAAATCCCATATAAACAGGTGTATATTTTAGTCTCTGTGTTAGATAAGTGGGGAATGAACATAGAATAAATGTGATGCAATTTTTTTAATTTATTTATTTATTTATTTATTTATTTATTTTTTTGCAAGGAGGTGTAGATTTGGTGCAGGAATAATGTGTAAATTTCACCCCCAAATCTGCATCTCTTGGCAAAAAAAATGCACAAAAACAGTTTTCACGCCATTTCAGTGTGTTTTTTTTGCCAGGAGGTGGAAGTTTGGTGCTGTAATCTGAAAGCTGGATAGCTTTCAATGATGTAGAATACAGGTTCTCCACTCTTGTGTCCTGAAATTCGTACTCATAGATGATCTTTTACAGCAGCGCAGAACACTTTTTTTCTTTCGTCTGATCCCTGCACTTAGATGTGTGTACAGCAGCTGATTATCTTAGGGTGGGTGTGTGATCAGGGCTGGCGTCAGTAAGTGGCAAACCCAGTTAAATGCCATACCGCCAATTGCGGCAGGCCATGCCACCGCTACTCAGGGGGGCCCGGTGCCCGATCTGTCACCGGCCTCTTCCCCCGCCAAGGATCGCACTTTCAATTGTATCAGCATCGGCGCGCTCCCGCATTTATCATTCTCCTGCTGTGTCTGTCTGCCTCTTACAGATCAGCAGTGGAGCGTGGTGACGTCAACACTGCGCGCCTGCAGTGAGGTCAGAGCGACAGCAGTAGACGTGCTGAGGAGACCGGAGCAGCGGGGGGAACGAGGAGAAGTGAGTATGTATTAATCACTGTGGCCAGACGACCATGGGGGTGCATTAAATGATATGGGCTGTATACCACATGAGGTTGCCTAATGCTATCTGGGCCTGCATTGTGCTATATACGGGCTGTATACCAGATGAGGATGCCTAACGCTATCTGGGCCAGCATTGTGCTATATGCGGACTGTATACTACATGAAGGTGCCTAATGCTAGCTGGGTCTGCATTGTGCTATATATGGGCTGTATACTACATGAAGATTCCTAATGCTATCTGGGTCTGCACTGTGCTATATACAGGCTGTATACTACATGAGGATGCCTAATGCTATCTGGGTCTGCATTGTGCTATATACGGGCTGTATACTACATGAGGATGCCTAATGCTATCTGGGCCAGCATTGTGCTATATACAGGCTGTATACTACATGAGGATGCTTAATGCTATCTGGGTCTGCACTCTGCTATATACAGGCTGTATACTACGTGAAGGTGCCTAATGCTATCTGGGTGTGCACTGTGCTATATACGGGTTGTATACTACATGAAGGTGCCTAATGCTATATGGGTCTGTACTGTGCTATACGGGCTGTATACTACATGAAGGTGCCTAATGCTATCTGGGCCTACATTGTTCTATATACAGGCTGTATACCACATGAGGATGCTTAATGCTATCTCGGTCTGCACTGTGCTATATGCGGGCTGTATACTACATGAGGATGCCTAATGGTATCTGGGTTTGCTTTGTGCTATATGCGGGCTGTATACTACATGAAGGTGCCTAATGCTATCTTGGCCTGCATTGTTCTATATACGGGCTGTATACTACATGAGGATGCCTAATGCTATCTGGGTCTGCACTGTGCTATATGCGGGCTGTATACTACATGAAGGTGCCTAATGCTATCTGGATCTGCATTGTTCTATATGCATGTTGTATACTACATGAAGGGGCCTAATGCTTCTGGGTCTGCATTTTGCTATATGCAGGCTGTATACTACATGAAGGTGCCTAATGCTATCTGGGTCTGCATTGTGCTATATGCAGATTGTATAGTACATGAGGGTGCCTAATGCTATATGGGTCTGCATTGTGCTATATGGGGGCTGTATACTACATGAGGGTGCCTAATGTTATATGGGGGTTGCATAGTGCCATATGGGGGTTGCATAGTTCCATATGTGGGCTGCATAGTGCCATATGGAGGCTGCATAGTGCCATATGGGGGCTGCTTAGTGCCTTATGGGGGCTGCAAAGTGCCATATGGGGGCTCCATAGTGCAATATGGGGGCTGCATTATACTGCATGGGACTACATAATACTATATAGAGGACTATAGGGGCCTCATAATACTATATAGAGGAAAATGCAGGCTGCATACTAGTTTACCCCCAGAGTTGTATATCCCCTATACCCCAGTGCTGTATACCCCCTCAGAGCTGTATGTCCCCCCACCCCAGTGCTGTATACCCCCCAGAGCTGTATGTCTCCCCCACCCCAAAATCACTGCCCCCCTCTAGAGCTGTATGGCCCCCCTCTGGAGCTGTATACCCCCATTGCTGTATATCCCTTTCCTCAGTATTATGTATGTCCCCCAGTAATGTGTATGTCCCCAGCCTCTCTTGTGATGTATATACAGCAGTGTCAGTGGGCTGTATGTGCGGCCATGTCTGTTAGTGACTGCCACCAAATAGCGTGGCACAGACACATGCCCAGGAGCCAGGAGGAGCTGGATGGAGACAAGTGGGGGAGGTGAATGAGGCTGTTGCCGACTTCCCAATATTAGAAATATCTCTAATGTGTCTGTGTGTGCATGTATGATGTTGTCACGCTCCCGGTCCGACTGTGCCGCCCACCACCCGTCGCTCCAACTCCTGAGGTCCCCCCTCTCCGCCGAGCCCGCTCTCCTGCTCCCCCGTCCATATCTCTTCTCCGTTGGTCCCGGCGCCGCGCTGCACACTCACTGCAGCCGCCTGCGCTCCAGCTTCCTGCCTGTCCTCCTGTGGTCCCAGCTCTGACTTCCAGGTTGCGACCCTCACACATGCACACTAGAGGGCACGCGCATGCACTCACCTAGACTTAAAGGGCCAGCACAGCTGTCCGGGATTTGACTACTAATTTACCTTGGGTATTTAAGACTTCCTATTGCCTTATTCAACACGTCCCTGTTGCTTGTCTCTTGTACCAGTTGTTCAGGTCCCTCTATCCCTGTGCTTTGTGTAACTCTGTCTCTGCTTACAGATCCTGAGTACACACTACGCCTGATCGCGTTAACCTGCACCAGTCTCTGCTCCTGGACCTCAGCCTGATCCCATTAAACTGCACCAGTCTCCGCTCCTGGACCTCAGCCTGATCCCGTTAACCTGCACCAGTCTCCGCTCCTGAACCTCAGCCTCATCCCTGTGACCTGCACCAGTCTTCGGTTCTGGACTTCTGCCTGATCCCGTTAACCTGTACCTGGTTCAGATTGGATCCTGTATCTATAAGACTCTATCCAGTGACTCTTGCTGATTCCGGCTTCCGTGCATCCAAGCCCTCTGCGGTTACGCCCGACAGCCCCTGTATAGGGGTTCGCTCGAGGCAGCGTCGCAGGGGATTCTGGTGCACGGTCCAGTCGGTCCACTCCCAGGACTATCCTTACACTTTGAACAAGCCATGGACCCCGCCGGCTCACACGCTGCCCACCTTGCGGGTGTACAGCAGGAACTGGTACGTCAACGCGAGACTCAGACTCGTATGCTGGCCTTCCTATCATCTGTGGATACCCGTTTGAACAACCTGCAAACCATGGCTACGGCCGCTATGGAGACCACCGCCACTACACACATCGTGACTTCCCCTGTCTCGGCTTCCAAGCTCTGCTTTGCTGCTCCCTCTCGTTATGATGGGAACCCCAACCTCTGCAGAGGGTTCTTGAACCAGTATTAATTGCACTTCAAGCTGCTTCCTCATCTCTTCTTCTCGGATCAAGCTAAGGTAGCCTTCCTTATATCCCACCTGGTGGGAGAAGCCCTAGCATGGATAAACCCATTATGGGAGCGAGACAATTCAATAGTCTATGATATACAGGTCTTCATGCAGAACTTCCGAAAGGTCTTTGACAAGCCAGGTCGCACCACGTCTGCCGCCTCTTCGCTTCTCAAGTTACGCCAAGGCTCCCAAACAGTCAGCCAGTATGCCATCCGTTTCCGGACTCTTGCCTCTGAGCTTGGATGGAACAATGAAGCATTGGTTGCAGCTATCTGGGAGGGTCTCTCAGGTCGCATGAAAGATGAACTTGCCAGTCATGATGTTCCCTCCTCTGTGGACGACCTGATCTCTCTTGCTTTCCGGGTTGACCTCCGTTTTCAGGAACGCAGCAAAGAATCCGTCTGAGAGAGGAAATCGACATGGCCTGCTCCTTCCTTTGCTCTCCAGTCGGCATCCCCAGGCTCTCCCGAACCCATGCACATAGATCGGCTCGCGTTGGCAGAGCAACGGTGAGCAGAACGGCTAGCCAAGTGACTCTGTTTATATTGTGGACGCGCTATGCATCGCATCCGGGACTGTCCAGAAAGACCGGGAAACTCCAAAGCCTAGGGTTGATTGGAGAAGCTACCCTAGGTCAGGAGGTCAATTCTTCTCCATTGACTCTAACCGTGCAAGTGGCAGTAGGAGATACTCGCTTTATGGACCAGGCATATATAGACTCCGGGTTCGCGGGGAACTTTTATTCTTTAGACTCTGGTAGACCAATATCGAATACCCCTTAAGCCGTTTGAGAGGCCTCTCCTGCTTTCTTCTGTGGACGAAAAACCTCTCTCTGCACCTGTGCTAACTGGTACCGAGCCACTAGAACTCTGTATAGGAGCCCTGCACACAGATAGCATTGTTCTTTACGTCCTCCCTGTTATGGCCCATTCACTGCTATTGGGTCTACCCTGGCTACGTATACACAAGCCGACCCTCAACTGGCAATCTGGAGAGGTTCTTCTTTGGGATCACTCTTGTCATGAGAGATATTTGCGACCAGTCAGGTCTTGGCATCAGCCCCGAAAACTGGATTCTCTTCCGAAACTGCCTTCTGCTTACTGGTCCTATGCTGATTTGTTTGACAAACGGGAGGCTGAGGTCTTACCACCCCACCGACCTTACGATTGTCCCATTGATCTGCAACCCGGAACCAATCCACCTCGAGGTTGTATTTACCTGTTGTCCCCAGCAGAGACACAGGCAATGTCCGAATGTATCACGGATAATCTTGGCAGAGGATTCATCCGGAGGTCCTCTTCGCCTGTGCATCGATTACAGGGGGCTGAACCAGATAATGATCAAGAACAAATATCCTCTACCACTCATTCCGGAATTGTTCGATCGTCTCAGGGGAGCCCGTATCTTCACCAAACTCAACCTCCGGGGAGCGTACAACCTGGTTCGCTTCCGCCCAGGAGTTGAATGGAAGACCGCGTTCAATACACGTGATGGCCACTACGAATACTGTGTCATGCCATGTGGTCTTTTCAATGCTCCGGCGGTTTTCAAAGAGCTAGCAAATGACATGTTCTGCGATCTCCTGTATGTGTGTGTAGTGGTCTAGCTGGACGATATTTTGATCTATTCCCCGGATCTACCGACCCACAGAAAAGACGTTCGTCTAGTCATGCAAAGACTTAGAGAGAATCGCCTGTATGCCAAATATGAGAAATGCCTGTTTGAACAGACGTCCCTGCCATTTCTTGGATACATCATCTCTGACACTGGCCTAGAAATGGATCCCGAGAAGCTGTCTGTTATCATCAACTGGCCTCTTCCCTCTGGACTTAAAGCCATCCAACGCCTCTTGGGCTTTGCCAACTACTACCGGCAGTTCGATCCCAACTTCTCTGCCCAGACAGCCCTTATCTCGGCCATGACTCGAAAGGGGGCGAATCCGAAGGAGTGGACTCCTGAGGCCAGAGATGCTTTCCTTGCCTTAAAACAGGTGCTCTCCACCACTCCAGTCCTGCATCGTCCAGATATGAATAAGCAATTCACTCTGGAGGTAGATGCCTCATCTTCCGGTGCCGGAGCTGTCCTCATGCAAAAATCCTCCACTGGACAACTGGTCACCTTTGGGTTCTTCTCTAAGGCCTTTACTGCTCCAGAACGCAATTATGCCATCGGAGACTGGGAACTCCTTGCCATTAAGGTGGCCTTAGAGGAGTGGCTCTACTTGCTGGAGGGAGCCATGTACCCTATTGTGATTTATACGGATCACAAAAAACTGGCATATTTGCAATCACCCCGAAGATTCAACCCTCGTCAAGCCCGGTAATCTTTGTTTTTTTGCCTGTTTTAATTTCCAGTTACACTTTTGACCAGCAGATAAAAATGTCAGGGCTGATGCTCTGTCCCGGTCCTTCCTCCCAGCAGACTAGGAGGAGGAGGTCCAGTTCATCATACCTCCTAGTAAAATCATCCCTGTGGCTCCCGTCACTTTGAATCAAATACCTCCTGGCAAGACATTCGTCGGAGAGACCGACATACAAAGGGTTCTCCAGTAGGGTCACTCTTTGAAGGGGGCTGGACATGCAGGCCAGAAGAATACGTTCTTACTCCTTAACCGATACAAGTAAAATATATCTTTGTACCGTGTTAGCCAGTAGAGATAAAAAAATTGTTTAAAAGAACAGAGAGTCCTCAGTGGTTGATACCTTTTAATGGCTAACTGAAAAGATGGTAATAATTGCAAGCTTTCGAGACTACTCAGGTCTCTTCATCAGGCATGGTATAACACAAAATCTGAAGAGTCACGTATTTATACACAACAGGACTTAGAATAGTGCAGTAAAAAAAAAAAAAAAAAAAAAAAAAAAAAAAGAACAAGTTATATGAAACAGAACTATCTCTATGGCAGGGGGACAAGCTGTTCTAGCCATAAATACTGCTGCAGTTCAGTGTGAAAGTTTTATTGTCCTTTGATAAGGGTCTGGTCCAGGGCTGTGACACGCTCGGATGGTCAGAGGAGCACATCTTTTAACTGATGTAAAAAGACATGAATCCATGAGACACATTCATTCCTTCTCTGAATGTGTCAAAGGTCATCATAAGTTTGTACTCCCATAGTCTCCTGTCTCTCTGGGACTTGAAGTTTCCTTTCAATACCAGCAATTTCATGTCCATGATGCTGTGGTCTGGGTTACAAAAATGTTTGGCCACAGGTAGATCCATCCTTTTTTCTCTAATTGTGTGGCGGTGAGAATTCATCCTTGTCCTGAGCTGTTGTCCTGTCTCCCCTACATACAGACCCCCAGTTGGACATTTGGTACATATAATTAAGTACACCACATTGGTTGTGGTGCAGCTGAACGTACCTGGGATCTTGTAGTCCTGATGTGATCTGGGAATCTTTATCTTGTCCGTTGTCAATATTAATGGACAGGTCTTGCATTTTTTCTGGTTGCAGGGAAATAGGGAAAATTTCCCTGCAACCA
Organism: Anomaloglossus baeobatrachus; assembly: GCF_048569485.1. Taxonomy (NCBI): domain Eukaryota; kingdom Metazoa; phylum Chordata; class Amphibia; order Anura; family Aromobatidae; genus Anomaloglossus; species Anomaloglossus baeobatrachus. The sequence goes on from NC_134354.1 coordinate 325,329,926, forward strand.
GAAAAAATGCAAGACCTGTCCATTAATATTGACAACGGACAAGATAAAGATTCCCAGATCACATCAGGACTACAAGATCCCAGGTACGTTCAGCTGCACCACAACCAATGTGGTGTACTTAATTATATGTACCAAATGTCCAACTGGGGGTCTGTATGTAGGGGAGACAGGACAACAGCTCAGGACAAGGATGAATTCTCACCGCCACACAATTAGAGAAAAAAGGATGGATCTACCTGTGGCCAAACATTTTTGTAACCCAGACCACAGCATCATGGACATGAAATTGCTGGTATTGAAAGGAAACTTCAAGTCCCAGAGAGACAGGAGACTATGGGAGTACAAACTTATGATGACCTTTGACACATTCAGAGAAGGAATGAATGTGTCTCATGGATTCATGTCTTTTTACATCAGTTAAAAGATGTGCTCCTCTGACCATCCGAGCGTGTCACAGCCCTGGACCAGACCCTTATCAAAGGACAATAAAACTTTCACACTGAACTGCAGCAGTATTTATGGCTAGAACAGCTTGTCCCCCTGCCATAGAGATAGTTCTGTTTCATATAACTTGTTCTTTTTTTTTTTTTTTTTTTTTTTTTTTTTTACTGCACTATTCTAAGTCCTGTTGTGTATAAATACGTGACTCTTCAGATTTTGTGTTATACCATGCCTGATGAAGAGACCTGAGTAGTCTCGAAAGCTTGCAATTATTACCATCTTTTCAGTTAGCCATTAAAAGGTATCAACCACTGAGGACTCTCTGTTCTTTTAAACAATTTTTTTACTCCTTAACCGACATAATTGGTGGCCGTCTTTTTGCAAGGACGTAGTGACCTTCGTCGCGTTCTGCCCCTCATATGCCCGCAACAAGACGCCTAAACAGCTAGCCTCTGGTCGCTTGCTACTCTTGCCTATTCCTTCTGTTCCTTGGCAACACATTGTCATGGACTTCATCACAGATCTACCCTTGTCCGCTGGTTGTTCCATCATCTTGGTTGTCGTTCATCGCTTTTCCAAGATGGCTCACTTTGTTACGCCTTCATTCAACACATCTTCCAGCTCCATGGCTTTCCGCCACACAAAGTATCCGACAGGGGGACTCAGTTTACATCACAGTTCTGGAGAGCTCCATGTAAGATGCTTGGGGTGTCCTTTGACTTTTCATCAGCCTAATACCCTCAATCTAATGGACAAGTCAAACGAGTGAACAAGATCCTGACCTCGTTCCTTAGATACTTCATCAACGCCCATCATAGCGACTGGACCAACCTGCTTCCAGGGGCTGAATTTTCATATAACCATCACATAAGTGAGTCTTACGACAGTTCTCCATTTCACATAGTATATGGTCGACAACCTTCTGTTCCCTTGCCGGTACCTGCTACCTCTGATGTTCCTGCAGCGGACGATCTATCTAGAGACTTTGTCAAGATCTGGAGTGACGTCAAGGATTCCCTGTCCCGTGCTGCCAGTCGAATGAAATGACATACAGACAAGAAACGTCTCGATTTTCCTCCATTTCGGCCTGGTGACATGGTGTGGCTTTCCTCGAAGTATGTCCGGTTGAAGATACCTTCCTGTAAGTTGGGACCTCGATACATCGGCCGGTTCAAGATCATCAAACGACTCAATGAGGTTTCCTATAAGTTGCTACTCTACGTATTCCCAACTCCTTTCACATCTCTCTGCTCAAGCCAGTGGTCCTCAGCTCCTTCTTCCCTGATTCTGGTACGTCTCCACCGCCTCAGGGTGCTGATGATGTCTTTGAGGTAAGAGAGATCTTAGCCATGAAGAAGGTGAGGGGTAGGACTTTATTTCTTGTAGAGTGGAAGGGGTTTGGCCCTGAAGAACGCTCTTGGGAGCTCCGGGAGAATATTGATGCCCCTGTTCTCCTCCTCCAGTTCCTGTCGTGGGGGTGTAGGGGAGGGGGTACTGTCACGCTCCTGATCTGATCGCACCGTCCACCACCCATCGCTCCAACTCCTGGGGCCCCGCTCCCCGCCGAGCCCGCTCTCCTGCTACCCCGTCCCCATACCTTTTCCCGCGCTGCACACTCACTGCAGCCACCTGCACTCCAGTATCCTGCCTCTCCTCCTGTGGTCTCAGCTCTGACTTCCGGGTTGCGGCCCTCACACATGCACACTAGAGGGCGCGTGCGTGCACTCACCTAGACTTAAAGGGCCAGCACAGCTGTCCGGGATTTGACTACTAATTTACCTTGGGTATTTAAGACTTCCTATTGCCCATGGTCAATGCTTGTTCAACGCGTCCCTGTAGCTTGTCTCTTGTACCAGTTGTTCAGGTCCCTCTATGCCTGTGCTTTGTGTAACTTTGATTCTGCTTGCAGATCCTGAGTAACGTTCTGAGCACACACTTCAGCCTGATCCCGTTAACCTGCACCAGTCTCCGCTCCTGGACCTCAGCCTGATCCCGTTAACCTGCACCAGTCTCCGCTCCTGGACCTCAGCCTAATCCCTGTGACCTGCACCAGTCTTCGGTTCTGGACTTCTGCCTGATCCCGTTAACCTGTGCCTGGTTCAGATCAGATCCTGTGTCTATAAGACTCCATCCAGTGACTCTTGCTGATCCCGGCTTCCGTGCATCTAGGCCCTCTGCGGTTACGCCCGACAGTCCCTGTATAGGGGTTCGCTCGAGGCGTCGTCGCAGGGGAGCATGGTGCACAGTCCAGTGGGTCCACTCCCAGGACTATCCTTACAGATGTGTATCTATGTATGTCAGTGTATATGACTGTGTATAGATTTATGTCTATTTATATGTGTTTTTTAAAAAATTTCTCTTTAAATATGTACAATGCCTTGTGAAAGTATTCGGCCCCCTTGAGTTTTTCAACCTTTTCCCACATTTCAGGCTTCAAACATAAAGATAAAAAATGTAAATTTTATGGTGAAGAATCAACAACAAGTGGGACACAATTGTGAAGTTGAACAAAATTTATTGCTTATTTTAAACTTTTATAAAAAATAATAAACTGAAAATTGGTGCGTGCAATATTATTCTGCCCCTTTAAGTTGCTACTTTGTAGCACCACCTTTTGCTGCGATTACAGCTGCAAGTCGCTTGGGGTATGTCTCTATCAGTTTTGCACATTGAGAGACTGAAATTCTTGCCCATTCTTCATTTGCAAACATCTCGAACTCAGTGAGGTTGGATGGAGAGCGTTTGTGAACAGCAGTTACATAGTTACATAGGCTGAAAAAAGACCTAAGTCCATCTAGTTCAACCTTCCTCCACCAATTCTATATTTTGTCCCTAAGTCACTTATAACCAACAATGTTGTGTGTACAGAGGAAATCATCCAGCCCTTTTTTAAAAGCTGTTATAGTGTCTGCCATTACTACCTCTTGTGGTAGGGCATTCCACAGTCTGATTGCTCTAACTGTAAAGAACCCTTTCCTATTTAGCTGCCAGAATCGCTTTTCTTCCATTCGCAGTGTATGCCCCCTGGTCCTTAGTCCTGTCTTTGGAAGAAATAAGTCATGTGCCAGTCCTTTATATTGATCACACATATATTTATACATATCAATGAGATCTCTTTCAGCATATATGAGGCCTTCCATTCCTTGTAGTAGTCTAGTTAGCCGCCATTGAACTGATTCTAACTTCTGTATGTCCTTTTTAAAATTAGGAGCCAAAAACTGGATCCCATATTCCAGATGTGGCCTTACAAGTGATTTATAGAGGGGTAACAATACATTGGGATCCCGGGATCTAATCTCTCTTTTTATACACTCTAAAATCTTGTTTGCTTTAGCAGCTGCTGCTTGACATTGCGTACTGCTGCTCAGCTTATTTGTAATGAGAATACCCAAGTCCTTCTCCTGTTCTGTAGTCCCTAATTTACTTCCATTTAATGTATACGCGGGTATAGGATTACTCCGTCCTAGGCGTATTACTTTACATTTATCAACATTAAATCTCATTTGCCAAGTAACTGCCCGTTCTGACATCTTATCCAGATATTTTTATAATATTGTACTATCAAGGTCAGTTTTTAATATCCTACATGGTTTGGTGTCATCAGCAAAGACTGACACTTTACTATCAATCCCATCCACAAGGTCATTAATAAAGAGATTAAAAAGAATCGGATCCCTGCGTTACACCACTGTTGACTATAGCCCATTTAGAGAATGTACCATTTATGACTACTCTTTGTTTCCTATCTTTTAGCCAATTCCTTACCCAGCTGCATATAGTTTCCCCTAGTCCTTGCTTCTGGAGTTTAAGTATAAGGCTATTATGTGGTACAGTATCAAATGCCTTTGCAAAGTCCAAATAAATCACATCAGCTGCATTACCAATATCCAGATTTGCAACTTACCCCCTCATAGAACCCCAACAGATTGGTTAGACACGACTTATCTTTCATGAATCCATGCTGTCTGTCAGTTATAATATTATTTTCTGCAATATATTTTTGCATGTCAACCTTTAAAATGCCCTCAAAAACTTTGCACACTACTGATGTCAGGCTTACTGGACGGTAGTTGCCTGGATCCACCCTCTTACCTTTCTTAAATATCGGTACCACATCAGCAATCCTCCAATCCTAAGGCACCAACTCTATTACAAGCGAGTCTAAAAAGATGAGATACAGCGGTCTGTCGATTACGGAGCTCAATTCCCTCAATATTCGTGGATGAATGCCATCTGTCCCAGGGGATTTGTCAATGTTTAATTTACTGAGACGCAGGCGTACTTATTCTTGTATTAAATTAATTATATCAGGTGGTGAACTTTGATTTTTCACTTGTTGAATAATCCCTGGAACAGTCTGCTCCTTGTGAACACTGATGGGAAGTGCCTGTTTAATATCTCAGTCTTTTGTTTGTCTTCTATAACTAACTTGTTATTATATTTTAAGGGGCCGATACTATCTTTTATTTTCCTTTTTACATTAATATATTTATAAAAGATTTTGGGATTTATTTTAATGTCCTTGGCGATTTTTGTTTCAGTAGCTATCTTTGCTTGTTTGATTTCTTATGTTTAATCTCTTTTTTATTGAAAAATTAAGGTTGGTTACAATAAGCAGGGCTGCAGACCAAGGAAAACCCCCAAATAGAGACAAAACAAAAAAAAAACAAGAATGCAATGAAACATGAAAGGCTTTGCATGGTTGCAGCCATATACAGTTTGTTACAATAAAGAACATTTAACAACATTTATATCATTCTGTCTTGAACCATTATAAAAGTATAAAATCCATAAACTATACCATAAACAGCAAAGATTTACCATTCATACCATAGAGGCACATAATGGTCAGTCGAAGGAAAAGAAATAAAGAGAGAAAGAAAGAGGGAAGTAGACAAAGTGAATGATGACGGGGAAAAGGATCATGGGGAAGGGCAAGAAAGGGCCGGGAATAACTAGCAGAAAAAATCTAGGTAGAGTCTCAACTCGCCCCAAAGAGGGACCTGAAGTCCGGAGAATCCAAAAACATGACCCAGGGACTCCAGATCTTGATAAATTTTTCAGTAGCGTCCTGAATTTCAGCAGTGAGACTCTCCATTCTGTAAAGGGAGGCCATCTCCTCAAGCCACTCATCCAAGGCGGGGGCACGGGTTGATCTCCAGTGTCTGGGGATCACGGCTCGGGCAGCCGCTAGGCAAAACCGCAATAGTCCCATTTTCTGAGATTTCACAGACCGGGGTAGATAGATAAGAGAGCGATTTGTGGAGAACCAGAGAGGGCCTCCCCACTAATGCTATTGTATGCCGAGAAGACCCCACTCCAAAAAGGCTTAATGAGGCTACAGCTCCACCATATATGCAACATATCCCCCCTCTCGTGATTACACCGCCAACATCTGTCTGACACTGAAGGGAAGATTGCGTGTAGGGCATGAGGGCAGCGGTACCAGCGGGTGAGAATTTTATAACCCTTTTCCTGGACCGAACAAGCCCTAGAAAATTTGTGAGTGAAAAGAAAAGCAGTCCTCCATTCCTCAACCCGGATAGTCACGCCCAAGTCTCTACTCCATCCCCTCACAAATTTGAGCTCATCCACATCCCCCTTCTGGATCAAAAGGTTATAGATAAGGGACAGGGTATGTCCCGGAGCCTCTTTTAAAAGAAAGAGCTTTTCAAACGAGGAGGGGGGGGCAGCATAAAGTGCCTCCCGGCCTGATCCGGTCAAGAAAGACCTGATCTGGAAGTATTCAAACCAGGGTATGGCCCCTCCCAAGGCAGAGGCAGAGAGCAAGTCGTATGTGGGCAATGGGGATCCCTGGAGTATGTGAAAGAAGCGCTCGTCCCCGCTCCTCCTCCGGCACAGGAAAACATCGGCCCCAACTGCCGGGGCAAAATCTGGGTTTGAAAAGATAGGGGAGAGGGGACCGCGCCCCCTGGACAGACGACCCCGTTTGGTTTCTAAATCCCACTTCCTCAATGTCACCCTCAAGAGATCAGCCTCAGAGAGAGGCTGGCCCCTGGAGCCCGAGCTAATCCAAGGGAGGTAACGCAAGGGGATCTCGTGGTCCATTTCTTCTAGGCTTACCCACTGCTTTGTGGCCCCATGATATTGCCAATCTAGTAATCGCATCAGTAGAGCCGCTTTATGATAGAGTTTAAGGTTGGGCAATCCAGCCCCCCCCTGGCTTTTAAGTCTGCAAAGGGTAGTGAAGCCTATCCTTGGGCGCTTACCTCCCCACACGAAGCGCGTGATAACTGACTGCAGGCTGGAGAAAAAGGCCGCAGGAGGAACCAAGGGGACCGTCTGGAACAAGTACAAAAAGCGAGGCAAAATGTCCATTTTGATAACATTTATTCGTCCAAACCAGGATAGTTTTTTACTATTGTATGAGGTAAGATCCTTTCTTGTTCTGTTGAGAAGGGGAAGGTAGTTAAGCTGATATAGTTTTGAGAGATCCATGGGGACTGTTATCCCTAAGTAAGTAATGGCGGAGTCCTGCCACTTGAAGGGGAAATTTTTCTTGATATGATCCACCTCAGCATCAGGGAGAGATATGTTTAATGCCTCGGATTTGGAGTAATTGACCTTAAAGTTGCTGAGGTGACTGAATTTTTCAAACTCTTGAATAAGTGAGGGGAAGGAAAGGCGAGGCTGTGAAATGAACAGAAGTAGATCATCTGCGTAAAGAGCTGCCTTGCATTCCCTACCCCCCACCCCTATCCCGTGGATACTGGAATTGTTTCTGATGGCCACGGCAAGGTGTTCCATAACCAGGACATAAAGTAGGGGGGAAAGGGGGCACCCCTGACGTGTACCATTATGTATTGCAATTGGTGATGAGAGAAACCCATTGACTTTGACCCTGGCAGAGGGATTCCTATAAAGGGAAGAGACCCTTTCAATGAATTTGTCTCCCAGTCCCACCTGCCGCAGAGAGGACATCACAAACTCCCAGCTGACTCTATCAAAGGCCTTCTCTGCATCAATGGAGAGAAGGCACGTAGGGAGACCTCTGGCCTTAGCCCGCGCCATAAGAATAAGAGTTTTGTTGGTATTGTCCCTGGCCTCACGACCCAATACAAAGTCAACCTGATCAGTGTGAATAATACCGGGAAGAAGGGGAGCCAGTCTATTGGCGAGAGCCTTGGCAAAAAATTTGATGTCAGCATTGATGAGGGAGATGGGTCTGTAGTTAGAGACAGATGAATGATCCTTCCCCGGTTTGGGTAGAACACTAATATGTGCTTCTAGGGACTGGGCGACAAAGGGGGAGTCTCCAGATACAGAGCCAAAAACCCTCGTGAGGAAAGGGACAATTTGGTCACCAAATATCTTATAAAATTTGGAGGTAAATCCGTCCGGACCCGGACTCTTACCATTCGGGGAGGCTTTAATTATGGCGAGGATCTCTTCTGTTGAAAAGTCCTCTTCCAAGGCTACCGCATCCCTTTCAGAGATCCGAGGAAGTGCAGTTTGCTGCACATATTCGTTAACTTTACGCTGGAAAGATTGTGGCGGCATATCTCTAAACTGCCCCTTCAAATTATAGAGGTCATCATAGAATGAACGGAACAGGTTTGCAATTTGGATGGGATCTTGGGTCGGGGCCCCCCCCCCTGGTCTTGATTTTTGGAACATGGCCAATAGCATTTCTAGGGTGCAGAAAACGAGCCAAGGCTCTCCCACACTTGTCTGAATGCTCATATAAATATCGACTTAACTTGGCCCTTTGTCTCCTGTACCTTTGATCGAGAAGGTCCCTCAGCCCCTCCCTAACCTTTGTGAGCTCCGCATAAACCGTGGCGGAAAGGGGTTGCTTGTGTGCGGCTTCCAAAGAGGCAATTTGCTGTAGGAGCTCTGTGATAAGGGAAGACCTCTCCTTCTTCAATCTAGAGCCATGTTTAATTAATAAACCTCGAACTACACACTTTAGCGCCTCCCATTGTGTCGGAAGAGGAGTCGGGTCGCTGGCATGATTTTCCAAGAATTCAGATATGTGGCTCCGTATTTCACTACAGCACAATTGATCATTAAGCAAATTTTCATTGAGGCGCCAAGTCCATGGGCGCTGTGAGCTATTTGGAGGAGTGAAGTGAGCAAAGACCGGGGCGTGATCGGAGAGAGAAAGGTTCCCAATAGACGCTCCAACCTGCCACGTCAGGACATGTTGGCTCAGGAGGATCATGTCGAGGCGGCTATATGATGAATGGGCTGGGGAGTAGTAGGAGTAATCTTTTGTGGTGGGGTATAGGGCACGCCATACATCCACCAACTGCATATTTTGAATGTCACGTTTAAGGGCCTTAAGTTTTCTGCGTGGTATAAAATGACGCCCTGACGAGGTGTCTATGTCTGGGTCCAGTGTGAGGTTAAAGTCTCCACCAGCTACTAACACGCCCTCAGAAAATTCAGCCAGATGGGACAGAATAGAGGCGCAGGCCCGAGAGGGATCCCTGTTGGGGAGATACCAGTTGGCAATTGTATATACGGTAGAGCCAATGCATAATTTCAGAAAAAGAAACCTACCTCCAGGGTCGGCCAAGGAATCCACAATCGTGTGGGTCAAAGACCTGTGAAGGGTAATAGAGACCCCCCCCAGACCTGGAAGCCGGGTTGGGGCTGTGGAACCAGGAGGTGTAGTTCCTGTCCTTCAGTGCAGGGAGATGGCCTTCCTTGAAGTGAGTCTCCTGCAACATAAGTATGTGGATCCGTTTTTTGTGCATTTCAAATAAAATTTGCGATCTCTTCCGAGGCGAGTTGAGACCCCTGGTGTTGTAAGAGGCAGCATTAATCTGCGCCATTGCTCCACGATATGAGGTATTTAGTCTAGGGACGGGGGAGGCAAGGAGGGTGGGAGAGAGAAAAGAGGGATGAGAGAGGAAAGGGAGGGAGATTGGATTCAAAGGAGGTGGAGAGAGCAGGAAACAAACAAAGGGAAAGAAGGAAGGATTAGAGGTTAAATGAGAGGAGGATCGAGGAGGTAGAGATAGAGTAGAACACTAAAAAGATGTGGACTAATGGGCTCAGTCCACAAGCTGGGATAAGGAAGTTAAACGTCCTAAAGACGTTGGACCCCTGTGGGGGGCTAGGCTTTCTACCAAGGGGAGAGGGGCCCCCCTTGCTGCCCCGGATTAAGGTGTTCAATACAGAACTGAAAGCCCACTAGCCATGGCCCAGAAGCAGAATTGAGAGAGAAAGCATAGAGAAAGGGAGAATCAGGAGAAAGACATCTTGTCAAGATTCGAATCTGGGTCCCCAAGTTTATGGGCCAGGGGGACCTCAAGGTGGACTCCCCGGGCTCATACTGCATAAGAGTCTCCACACACCAGCAGAGCATACCTTGTTTGATTTATTTATTGCATTTCCTATTGATATCTTTATACTTCTGAAATGCTATTTCTGTATTCTCAGCCTTCAAGATTTTAAACGCCCTTTGTTTTTGTTTTATTATACTTTGTACAGTCTTATTTATCCATAGTGGTTTCTTTTTGTTCCTGGACATTTTATTACCAGAAGGTATAAGTTTTTTTCAGGACTCTAGTAGTATATCCTTAAACTTTCCCCATTTATGTTCGGTATCCCCAGTTACCATGACATTATCCCAATCTACACATTTAAGCTCTTCCCTTAATTTGTTGAAATCAGCTTTCCTAATATTCCAGGTTTTAGCATTTCCTCTTTTAAATGTTCCATTGAATATTACGTTGAAGCTTACTGTCACGATCGGGGGGTAGGAAGCGGAAGTCACACCCCTCCTTTCTACCACCCGACAGAGCACGTTACGCGGTCTCTAGCGCCCCTATTATAGTCAGGCCAAATATGGAATTGCACGACAATAAGCAAGGAGGCCGCTATTCTACTATGCCGATGACTGAAGGGTTCCCGGTGAGAGTACGGTATATATTCCCCCGACCTCAGCGGACGGAAATATATCTAAACCTCCCCAAATCTCACCGGCTGCCCCACAATGATCCTTGGCATAAATTCACTGCCACCAACCGATTCCGGTAACTATTGCACTGAGCACACAGACGTGGAGTTCAGGATCGAGATAACAGAACAGCCCAAGATTAATTATATATTTTAATCGGCCTAAGCCACACTAGAAACTACAATATATACAATACGGAATCTACATAATATATATACATATATAGGTCAGAGTACATTTACAAGTAAGTTATGGATTACAAACAGGCATACAGTTCAAGCAGTTACCTTGTGCGTCTGGCCACAGGGGGGCGCTGTTCGACCAGGGTTCCAGGAACTTTCTCACAGGTGTAGCACACGTGACCCCCGAGCAAAGAACAAGCCAAAATGTCTGAACTGTGGTTATCAACCTGGCTCAATCCATGTCCCCTCCTACCTTAGTGACCTCACGGGGAAGCACTGCCCCTCTCCTAGCTGGAGTCTAAAATAATATCCCCAAGGGATTATTGGCCATAACTTTGCCTGGGAACGTCGTAGGCGGACGCCAATGCTCTCATTTTTACAGTTATGATTTTACCTTCAAAATGATAGGATACATGGCTGGTCTGCTAGTCCCCCACTGACCAATATCACATTTGGGATACTTCCAAAGGTCCCACACCTATATAAAATATGTGCTAGCATTGTCCGCATGCTGGGACGCCATATTTCTGCTTGCCATATTTACAGGAAGCACGGCTCACGAGATATTACACATATTCTACTGGAGCCTATCTGTCTGGAGACTTCAAAGCCTGCTAAGTAGATACAAACTTCTACCACAGTGTCACTGAGGGGGGTCTTCCTGGGTCTAACAGCTCAGCTAATTTCCATATCATAGGACTTTTCCCCTTGTCACACCACTGCTAAACAGACAATTTCCTCAGGCTCTTTATGCCTGAAGGCCCAGTCACACACACAAGGGATATGGTTGTACCCCTGACAAGATGGCGGCTATAGGAATATGGCTTATAGCTCAGAATATATCCCTATGTCCTCACACCTCACTCCTTTAGAGGGCGCTAGGGGGCAGCACATTCCTGTGTTCCCCTGTGCGCCCGTCCGCGACCTCTCCTTGTCGGGACAGCCCGTCTGCATTACCATGGTCATGGATATTCTTGTGGCGAATCGTGAAGTTGTACTGCTGGAGTGCAAGGCTCCATCGCAACAACCTTCCATTCGTCCCGGAGACTGTGTGTAACCAGCTGAGGGGATTGTGCTCCGTCTCCACAATGAAGCGGCGCCCATATAGGTAGGGTTGCAGACACTGCAGAGCCCACACTATGGCTAGGCATTCCTTTTCCATCGTGGAGTAGGCCACCTCCCTTGGCAACAGCTTCCTGCTCAGGTACAAGACTGGATGCTCTTGGCTCGCAGAGTCCACCTGGCTGAGCACCGCACCGAGGCCGAAGTCACTGGCGTCGGTTTTTACTACAAACGGCCGCGTGAAGTCTGCTGCCTATAGTACTGGTGAGCTGGACAGGGCACCCTTTAGGGCCCGGAAGGCTGTCTCGCAGTCCACTGTCCAATCCACTGCATAGGGCGGCTTCTCGGTGAGGTCCGTCAGGGGCTTTGCCAGGCTACTATAGTGTGGAACAAACCTCGTATAGTACCCGGCGGTTCCCAAGAAGGACATCACCTGCTTCTTGGTCCTGGGGGTGGGCCAGGATGTGATGGCCTCCATATTCTCAGGCTCTGGTTTCAGAGCTCCCCCGCCTACCCAGTGACCAAGGTAGAGGACTTCACTCATGGCCAGCTGACACTTTCCCGGCTTGATGGTCAAACCTGCCTGGTGGATCCGCCTGAGCACCTGTGCTAGATGCTCTAGGTGGTCCTCCCAGGTGGGACTAAAGATGGCAATGTCATCCAGGTACGCGGCCGCGTACCCTTCAAGTCCCTTGAGCAGGGTGTTGACCATCCGCTGGAAAGTGGCAGGGGCATTCTTCATTCCGAATGGCATCACCGTGGACTCGTACAGTTCAAATGTGGTAATAAAGGCAGATCGTTCCCTGGCCTCGCGAGTCAGGGGGATCTGCCAATATCCCCGGCTCATATCCATGATGGTAAGGTACTGAGCCCCGGCCAACTGATCGAGCAGGTCATCGATGCGTGGCATTGGGTACGCATCGGCGACCATGACAGCATTGAGCCCCCTGTAGTCCACGCAGAACCGAGTGGTTCGGTCCTTCTTTGGGACGAGGACTACAGGCGAGGCCCAAGAGCTGTTGGATGCCTGGATCACCCCCAGCTTCAGCATCTCGTCAATCTCCTGGCGCATGTGTTGCTGCACCTCCATGGAGACCCGATATGCTGAACGCCAGATCGGGGGATGGTCCCCAGTGTCCACGTGACGGACGGTTAACTCAGTCCTTCCGGGCTGGTTGGTAAACAACTTCCAGAAGGGGTGTAGGGTGGCCCACAGCTGGGACTGTTGGTCCTCCAAAAGCTGGTGGCCAACCTCCACATCCTCAATGGATCCACCTGCCCTAACCTGGGCTAGCATATCAAAGAGGGTTTCCGCCTCTCCCTCCTCGGGCAGGTTGCACACGGGGAGCGCACATGCCTCCCGCTCAGGATGTGCCTTCATCATGTTCACATGGAAGGCCTTCCGCCTTCCACGGGCAGGGTCCAGGGTGACCAGGTACGTTACAGGGTTGAGCTGCTGGTACACGAGGTATGGGCCTTCCCAGGCTGCCTGAAGCTTATCCTTTGGTACAGGGACCAGTACCCACACCTTTTGACCCACCTGGTAGGTCCTCTCACAAGCATTCTGGTCGTACCACCGCTTATGATCGGCCTGGGCTTGAGCCATATTGTCGTGCACCAGCTGCATCAAGGCCTGCATTTTGTCCCGGAAGCACATGACATACTCAATGACAGACACTCCAGGGGTAGCCAAATCCCTTTCCCAAACCTCTTTCACCAGAGCCAGGGGGCCCCGCACACGTCGCCCGTACAGGAGCTGAAAAGGTGAGAACCCCGTTGAGGCCTGTAGAACCTCCCGATAAGCAAATAACAGGTGTGGGAGATACCGCTCCCAGTCACAGCTATGAGAGTCGACCAACATCTTAATCATCTGCTTTAACCCCTTCACCCCCGGCCACTAAAACACCCTAATGACCGGGCCATTTTTTGCAATTCTGACCAGTGTCACTTTGACAGGTTATAACTCTGGAACGCTTCAACGGATCCTGGCGATTCTGAGATTGTTTTTTCGTGACATATTGTACTTCATGTCAGTTGTAAATTTAGGCCGATACTTTTTGCGTTTATTTGTGAAAATTTAGGAAATTGTGCGAAAATGTTGAACATTTCCCAATTTTCAAACTTTGAAAATTTATGCCCATAAATCTGAGAGATATGTCACACAAAATAGTTACGAAATAACATTTCCCACTTGTCTACTTTACATCAGCGCAATTTTCGAAAGAAATTTTTTTTTCGTTAGGAAGTTAGAAGGGGTCAAAGGTCATCAGGGATTTCTCATTTTTCCAACAAAATTTAGAAAATCATTTTTTTTAGGGACCACATCACATTTGAAGTGACTTTGAGAGGTCGAGGTGACAGAAAATACCCAAAAGTGACCCCATTCTAAAAACTGCACCCCTTACTCTGCTCAAAACCACATCCAAGAAGTTTATTAACCCTTTAGGTGCTTCACAGGAACCAAAGGAATGTGGAAGGAAAAAATGAAAATTTTACTTTTTAACACAAAAATGTTACTTTAGCCATAAAATTTTCATTTTTACAAGGGAGAAAAGAGAAACTGCACCCTACAATTTATTGTGCATTTTCTCCTGAGTACGCTGATACCCCATATGGGGTAAAAATCAATTGTTTGGGTGCACAGCAGAGGTCGAAAGGCAAGGAGCGCCATTTGAATTTTTGAACGCACAATTAGCTGCACTCATTAGCGGACGCCATGTCGGGTTTGAAGACCCCCTGAGGTGCCTAAACAATGGAGCCCCCCACAAGTGACCCCATTTTGGAAACTAGAGCCCTCAAATAATTTTTCTAGATGTTTGGTGAGCACTTTGAACACCTGGGGGCTTCACAGAAGTTTATAACGTTGAGCCGTGAAAAGAAAAAAAATTTTTTTTACCACAAACCTGTTGCTTCAACTAGGTAGCTTTTTTTTTTCACAAGGGTATCGGGAAAAAATGCAACATAAAATGTATTGTCCATTTTCTCCTGAGTACGCAGATACCTCATATATGGTGGAAATCAAATGTTTGGGCACACGGCAGAGCTCGAAAGGGAAGGAGCGCCATTTGAATTTTTGAATGCAAAATTAGCTGCACTCATTAGCGGACGCCATGTCAGGTTTGAAGACCCCCTGAGGTGCCTAAACAATGGAGCTCCCCCACAAGTGACCCCATTTTGGAAACTAGAGCCCTCAAATAATTTTTCTAGATGTTTGGTGAGCACTTTGAACACCTGGGGGCTTCACAAAGTTTATAAAGTTGAGCTGTGAAAATAATTTTTTTTTTTACCACAAAACTGTTGCTTCAACTAAGTAGCTTTTTTTTCCACAAGGGTATCAGGAAAAAATACACCATAAAATTTATAGTGCATTTTTTCCTGAGTACGACGATACCTCATATGTGGTGGAAAGTAATTGTTTGGGTGCATGGCGGGGCTCAGAAGAGAAGGAGCACCATTTGACAGCAAAATTTGTTTGAATCATTAGCGGATACCATGTCACGTTTGGAGACCCCCTGAGGTGCCTAAACAGTGGAGCTCCCCCACAAGTGACCCCATTTTGGAAACTAGACCCCTCAAGGAGTTTATCTGGATGTTTGGTGAGCCCCAAGGGGCTCCACAGAAGTCGATAATGTTGAGCCATGAATACAATTTTCTTTTGTTTTACCACAGAACTGTTACTTGAACCAGGTAGCTTTTTTTTCACAAGGGTATCAGGAAAAAAATGCACCATAAAACGTATTGTGCAATTTCTCCTGAGTACGCAGATACCTCACATGTGGTGGAAAGTAATTGTTGGGCGCATGGCGTGGCTCAGAAGAGAAGGGCACCATTTGACAGCAAAATTGGTTGGAATCATTAGCGGACGCCATGTCACGTTTTTAGACCCCCCTATGGTGCCTAAACAGTGGAGCTCCCCCACAAATTACCCCATTTTGGAACTAGACCCCTCAAGGAATTTATCTAGATGTTTAGTGAGCCCCTTGTACCCCCAGGGGCTCCACTGAAAGTTGATAACGTTGAACCGTGAAAATTATTTTTTTTTTTTTTAATTTTTGCAGCAACAAGGTAGCTTTTTTTTTTTCTTTTTACAACGGTATCAGGAAAAAATGCACCATAAAACGTATTGTGCAATTTTTCCCGAGTACGCAGATACCTCACATGTGGTGGAAATCAATTGTTTGGGCGCATGGCGGGGCTCAGAAGACAAGGAACGCCATTTGACTTTTCAAATGCACAGACGCAGTGCACTGATCGGCCGCTGCAGGAGGCACGGTCGGATGAGATACAAAAAGCGCTGGGATACGGTAAAAAAACAAAAGTCACCCCAAAAATTGAGCAGGGATGCTGATCCGCGCTCAGCGGGACACACGGACAGATGCGATACATTTTTTTCCGTATTCCCGACGCTTTTTGTATCGCATCAGTCCGTGCGTCCCGCCGAGCGCTGATCAGGGATGCACATAACGGATCGGCATCCCTGCTCAATTTTTGGCGTGACAAAAAGCATCGGGGATACGGAAAAAAAAGTCACGCCAAAAATTGAGCAGGGATGTCGATCCGTTATGTGCATCCCTGATCAGCGCTCGGCGGGACACACGGACTGATGCGATACAAAAAGCGTCGGGGATACGGGAAAAAAAAGTCCCGCCGAAAACTGACCACGGATGCAGATACGTTATCTGCATCCCTGATCAGCGCTCGGCGGGACGCACGAGGTGTAAAAATGGACAGGGGATAGAGGAAAAAAAGAAAAAAAAAAAAGTTATACTCACAGTACCCAGATACCCAGAGGAGTAGCAGGAGGAACAGAAGGCAAGCGAGATAGACAGCTGTACAGGAGCCGCAGGCAGGAAGTTGGACAGCTCAGCAGAAGACCCAGGAAGAAGGACCCAGCGATGGAGGCAGATGTGATCGGCCGGTGAAGACAGGTAAGAGGACGTCGGGGGGACAGCAGAGGGGGGGGGACAGCAGAGGGGGGTGGGGACAGCAGAGGGGGAGAGCAGAGGGGGAGGGAGATACCGGAGGAGCTGCAGAATAGAGATCACGGGGGAGGCCGGCAGATTGGGATGTCGGGGGGCAGATCGGGATGTCGGAGGGCAGATCAGGATGTCGGGGGGCAGATCGGGATGTCGGGGGGGGCAGATCGCAGGGGGGCACAGGCAGGGGCCATTACGGGAGCGCGTAGGAGCAATCACAAGAGCGCGCAGGGGCTGCAAGGAGAGCAAAGGAGGAGGGAGATACCGGAGGAGCTGCAGAATAGAGATGGCGGGGGGCAGATCAGGATGTCGGGGGGGCAGATCGGGATGTCGGGGGGCAGATCGGGATGTCGGGGGGCAGATCGCAGGGGGGCACGGGCAGGGGCCATTACGGGAGCGCGCAGGAGCAAATCACAAGAGCACGCAGGGGCTGCAAGGAGAGCAGAGGAGGAGGGATACCGGAGGAGCTGCAGAATAGAGATGGCGGGGGGCAGATCGGGATGTCGGGGGGGCAGATCGGGATGTCAGGGGGGCAGATCGCAGGGAGGCACGGGCAGGGGCCATTACGGGAGCGCGCAGGAGCAATCACAAGAGCGCGCAGGGGCTGCAAGGAGAGCAAAGGAGGAGGGAGATACCGGAGGAGCTGCAGAATAGAGATGGCGGGGGGGCAGATCGGGATGGCGGGGGGGCAGATCGGGATGTCGGGGGGGGGCAGATCGGGATGTCAGGGGGGCAGATCGGGATGTCGGGGGGGGCAGATTGCAGGGGGGCACGAGCAGGGGCCATTACGGAAGCACGCAGGGGCTGCAATGTGAGCACAATACTCACCGCTCCTGCTCCTGCTCCGTGACAGCAGCGGCAGCAGCAGCGGTGGCGTGGTACCACTAGTACCAGCCAGTGCTGCACGCTGCAGACATGTTGGGGGAGGGTCCCCAGACCAGCACAGGCCTGGGGAGGGCGGCCACCTGCAGATCAGACCGCCCCACTGCACGATTGCGCGTCGTAGCACGATCGCTCCAATCAGTGCTGCAGGGGCTGGGGGCGGCATGTTTGAAATCCACCTATGATCTACTTTACCTGCTACAACACATCATAGCCGGATCTCACAGTTTCGCACTATTTCCGGCATTATTTTTACCGAGTGCGAAAGATGTGGTTGGCGGTTCAGATTTGAACAGCCAATCACATCGATCGTCGATGGGGGGTGGCGATGCCACCCCCCTGGGGTGAAGCAAAGGTCCCCTGCTGTAAGAAACAGCAGGGGACATCATTTGAAAGCCGTTGCTATGGCCACGGCAATCAAATGAACTTTAGGCCGTAAAATTACGTCCCTGGTCATTAAGTCACGTTAAAATAGGACATAATTTTACTGCCCGCGGTCGTGAAGGGGTTAAGGTGCCATTGAACCGCTCGCACAGGCCATTAGTCTGTGGGTGGTACGGGCTGGTCACCAGATGTTGCACCTTGATTTGCTTACAGAGGGACTCCATCAGCTGCGACATGATTTGGGTCCCCCGGTCAGTGAGCATTTCCTGGGGGAAACCCACTTGGGAGAAGATCTCCAGCAATGCGGTAGCCACCTTGTCAGCCCGAATGGACGACAAGGCTAATGCTTCAGGGTACCAGGTGGCATAATCTACTACCGTTAGTATGAAGCGTTTCCCGGAGCTGCTGGGGATGGCCAGCGGGCCGACCAGATCCCCAGCCTCCCTCCTGAAAGGCTCATCAATGATGGACAAAGATACCAGTGGGGCTTTGGGGCGTGGCACCGCCTTCACCACTCTCTGACAGATGTCACACGAACGGCAGTAGGCAGCCACATCGGCCCCCAGTTTTGGCTAGTAGAAATGCTGGGTTAACCTGGCCTTGGTCTTAGCGACCCCTAGGTGTTCGGCCATTGGAATCTCGTGTGCCATCCGCAACAACTCCATCCAGAATGGATAGGGTACCACCAATTGTCGGTCACTGGGCCACGCCTCTGGTGAACCCTGCTGGACCGTGACCCGGTACAGCCGTCCTTGGTCCCAGACCACTTGCTCTGGGTCCAAGTCCAAGGGAGGCTGTGCCGCCTGCTCCTTAAGAGCTTTCAGGCTGTCATCAGCTTCTAACGCTGCCTGAAACCCCTGACTAGATGTGGCTAGTATCGACGAGACTGTCACATCTTCGGTCAGTACCCCGGGACCTGTGTCCTGGCCTCTGCCTGACCCGACTGCCACTTGGTCAGAAGGGGAAGAGCAATCGGACCTCCAGGAGGCCCCTTGGGTTCCAGCACTCCCACTGCGGGTGACAGCGGCCACAGCCTCTGTTACCGTGGGTCGTGCCTGCTTCTCCTCCGTTCCTGACCAAGTCGCCAGTTCAGGCAGACCTACCTGGCTTCCTGACACCCCCCGGTTGTGGGGGAACCCTGCACCGAGATCTTACCTGGGAGCACTTCCGCCCCTGGGCCAGCCCCAATCTCAATGTCCAGGGACCTACCACCACCCCCACCCACACACAGCACCGTGGACGGTCTTTGGGACGGGGACGAGCCCGGGGCCTTGGTGCACTGAGGGCACATGGCCTTGAAGTCTCCAGTTTGGTGGCACTGGTGGCACCGTCTTGGTTCTGCCACTGGCCTGTAGAGGGGATTCGAGGGGGACACCCCCTGCAGTCTAGGGGCAGGTGGGGCAGTCGCAGGATTCATCTTACCCCCTCTCCAGGTGCTGCTGGCGGCCACTCTCTTGGCCTCAGGGGCCCGATTGTTGGTGTAGTCATCCGCCAGGGCAGCTGTAGCAGTGGACCCCTTTGGCTCTGGTCTCTGATGAACTCGCGGAGATGTTAGAGAAACCATTTTGCCTTGTTCACCATATTGTCCCATATAACAGAATATGATGTAATTGATGTTCTATCTGGAACTTTTCGTATAAACAACATCTGCTATTTGCTATTGTGATAACTTGGTTTCCTAGAATATGTTCTCTTACAAATATGTGTTTTTCTTAGAATATGTTGTCTGTCTCCCAAAATCTGACTTATTCTGTCTCTTTTCCCAAAATATGTCTTATTGTTAAATGAGATTTGATATAATACTTCTTATCACATCCCTTAAAACCCTTGTATCCTTTTGGCTCAATGCTATTCATTTCTATTATAATTATATCCGCTTACTCCTCTGTATCCTTGAAACCTGTACTCCCTCACATATCTTTCTGACATATTTCTGGCATATTATTTCCTGGGAACCTAATTTTGGACAGTTCTTTGTTTATCTCCCAGAAGTATAACAAAGATTAACCTTGACCTATGATATTTGGTATCCACCTAAAATTGTGCAATTATATCACATGTCTCATATTATGTAACCAGCTTAAAAGGTATAAAAAGCCCGAAAGAACTATTAATAAACAGTGTTATATCGATTTTAGCAAATTACAGACGTGTCTGTCTTAGTTTGTTGAAGCGTCACACTCAGAATCGGCTGATCCCCCACATCTACCTGAGAGGAAAACAGGGTCCGACTCTAACAACTTGGAGGCCTTCCAGCGAGTACGTGACTCAGAGACTTTCCCCTTTCAATCCGTCCAAGCCTGAACACAGCAATCTTCCTCGCTTGAACAGAGAATACTAACATCAAACCTGGGTAAGCTGAGCTTTTTGATCTCAGAGTATTTTCTCTTCAAGTGGGGATAGAAGGCGCGAGTCAGTCTCAGGGGGATATAAACAGGAAACTCGCAAATCCTCAGGTAGCCTTTATGTTGTTTTATGTTTATTGTTTGTTTGTCTTGTCCTATATGCCTAAACAAAATTGTAGTTCTTGTAAGTAAAGCTGCTAAAAGTTTTTTTCTTTCTTCGGTCTTTCTACTTTAAATATTTAACAATACTAACCTATTAACTAATAATATAATACTTGGCTACTTCTTATGACCTTTTTCAATCTGATAATTGAGAGGGGTTTTTTTAGGTGGTAATATTCTATCACTTTCCCCTGTAAAGTCAGAGACTTACAGGGCAAAGTGAGGGGGGAGAGAAGAGACTGCAGCGTTGTGACCTTATGACCTCCCCTCGCTGTACAGAGCTCATGGAATTGGAATGCCGTGTATTAACTGAGTTAGAAGTATATCATTTTTTTCTAGATGGGCAGAAACAGAAGAAAGTTCAGGATTGTTTTTGTCTCAAATATATGCTCAGCTTGGTCTTGCAGAAGGAAATGGTGATGATGCATGGTTGATTTATCCACAGGTATTGAAAAGCTTTTAATTCCTCTGCAGTATATATTGATAACAGTTGTTTTGCATCTCTGATGCTTAGAGGTACAGTCCAAGCCGCATATGACTTGTGAACATTGTCTTTGCTCAGTAACATTGGTGAGGAAAGGTAAAGTTGCAATAAAGGATTTAGGAAAGTTGTTGAATGGACTAGGAATGAGAGGTTACATAGTTAGTTACATAGTTACTTAGGTTGAAAAAAGACCTAGGTCCATCTAGTTCAACCTTCTTCCACCAGTTCTACATTTAGTCACAAGTCATTTATAACCAACAATGTGTGTAGTGAACAATTAGAAGAAAATAGAAGTCTTTGAATTTGCCTAAGTGATATATCCCATGATAAATCAATAGCAAGTAATGAGCGCTATAGTGCACATAAAGTTTTATTCAACACAATATACATGGGGTATATAATATATTAGAAAAAGTTTAGACAGGTTCAGACAGAGACAAGCGACAAAAATCCCCATATGGGGCCACATGCAAGGTGATTCCTATGTGATCTCCCTGATGTACACAGTGCTAGGTATTAGGTCCAAATCCTATGTATAAAGACAGATACCAGCCATTACTAATACACAATACTGAACAAAGTCAGATAGTCACATGCTGGAGCGCAGAAAGGTCATAGAAAATACCATCAGCACCATGGAATCAGACAGGGAGCTTACCAATGAAAAACAAATGTCATGTGGACACACATGGGGACAGTCCCAACACGTGTTTCGTGTGACTTCCTCAGGGGACCGTGGACAACAGAGGGTAAGTGGGTTTAAATACCTGCCGAAATCGCATGTAATTTGTAACACCTGTCGCAAATCAAGGGTCTCGGGGATGAATAACGCTGGTCCGGGCGGCTACTCCGGTGTCACCTGGGTAGGGAAAACCCCTAATGACGTCCGTTTTCCCAGAAGACACTGAGAGGAGAGCCGCTCCAACCGCGCATGCGCAGTCCCCGCACCCGGAAGTGCGATCACAAATGCCATGCCAAGTACTGGCAGGGATGAGGGCAAGTCACACCGCTACAGGAGGAGGCATAGGAGCAAGGTGAAAACAAATATACATAGTGGAAATAGATCCAGAAAGGATCACACAATCTTTTGACACAATTGTTCGATAACAAATCAAGTACAATGCTTTTTTTTGATAACATCTGCTTTGATAAGACAATATATTAGTAGTCAACATTGTGCAGGATCAGCTAGGCAGAATAGCGTGTTCAAATAGATTTTTTCTCCCCTCTCCTTTATCCTCCTCCATTTTGTTGCCTTTTTTCTGAGCAGCGGGACAGATCCAAATTTAACATGAGAACATCCGGCAAGGACACAAAAGAAGAGGGAACACAGGACAAATGACTGTGAAAAAAACAAAAAAGACCACTTAAAAAATTTATTTAAAAAACATATATGAGTATATGTGATTAAAAGACTCGAGAGCCAATCATTACAGGAAACAGCAACCAAACAATACCAACATACATCCCAGTAGGGAGAATTGGGGAAATCCAACCGCAGAAGGGATATACTGGGGTTACAGGAAAGACGTAAAGGTCTGTCTCTCGTTCAATCCATTGGGTGTCACAGTGCCGAGGAGGAATATCCAGCGACATTCCACCCGTGCCAACGCTTTATGAATATCCCCACCCCTAAGTCCAAGGTGCACACGGTCAATCCCCCTCACCTTAAGGCTCGAGGGGTCCGACTCGTGATGCGTCCTGAAATGGCGGGGGATAGTCCTAAGAGAGTCAATTTCCTCCGGCTTGGCCTGCTTAGCAGCAACTATATCCCTAATGTGTTCCCTCGTCCGGACCCTAAGTTCCCTACTCGTTAGTCCGACATATATTAACCCGCACCCACACGTGGCGTAATATATCACGCCCGTGCTCGTGCAGGAAATATAATGCCGGATCTCAAATGTTTTGGATCCGTCCGAGGAGGTGAAGGATGTGGCCCTAATGATATTGCCATGCCGACACGCCAAGCATGAACCACATGGGACAGACCCACATCTAGGACGTCCCGTGGAGAATGGTAGCTTATTTTGCGCCACATAATGGCTATGAACCAACATGTCGCGCAAGCTCCGTCCCCGACGAGCCGTCATAAGGGGTCGCTCGGGTAGGAAATCCTTCAGCAAAGGTTCTGTTTGTAAAACAGACCAGTGCTTTGTAAGGATTCCTCTAATATGATCCCACTGATGGTTAAAAGATGAAATAAAACGGACCTTAGTCTGCACAGGTCGTATCCTCTCCGGATTGAAGCGTAACAGGAGCTGGTCTCGTGAGGATGATTTGGCACGTCTATATGCCTTTTTAATGGATCTCGCGCTATATCCCCTTTCCAAAAATCTATCGCGCATCTCACCGGCTCTATCCTCAAATACGTTCATGTCAGAACAGATCCGTTTTAAACGGATAAACTGTCCAGTTGGAACCGCATTAATCGTAGATTTAGGATGACCCGAGGACGCGTGCAGCAAGGCATTCACTGATGTGGGTTTACGGTAGATATCAGTAATCAAAAAACCTTGATCACCAATAGATATACTGATATCCAGGAAGTCCACCCTAACTAAATCGGCCTGAAACGTAAGAAAAATATTGAATAAATTGGAGTTCAAGTGGCGCACAAAGCCCTCAAGCTCCGAGCCGGTTCCTCCCCAGATGACAAAAATGTCATCAATAAAGCGGAGCCAGCACTGCGCATGGAAGCTAGCCGGCACACCGCCGCCGAAAACCTCTCTCTCCCAATAGCCGAGGAAGAGGTTTGCGTACGACGGTGCGCAAGCCGCCCCCATCGCAGTGCCGCGCCGCTGGAGGAAGAACCGCCCCCCGAAGGTGAAGGCGTTGTGCGTCAGTGCGAACTCCAATAATTCCAAAATAAGATGTTGTAAGGAAGGTTCCCAATTGCTCATACCCAAGAAGTACTCAACTGCCTGAAGGCCATGTTCATGACGAATATTGGTGTACAAAGTCTCAACATCCAAAGTCACCAGTGACACTCCACCCTCCACCGTTATTCCATTAAGCCTCCTCAGGACGTCCGAGGTGTCCCTAACATGGGAGGGCAGCGTCTCAACCAAAGGCTGGAGATAAAAATCAATGAACTTACATATTGCATCACACAGCCCTCCCATGCCAGAGACAATCGGACGTCCAGGGGGAACCCGAGGGTTCTTATGAATTTTTGGTAATAAGTAGAAGGTGGGTGTCACCGGCGACTTCGGAAGGAGACCATCATAGACCTTTTTAGTGATGGTACCTGCGGCAAGAGCATTCTCGAGTATCAGAGTCAACTGGGTCAAGTATGTACTTGTCGGATTAGAAGGAAGGGTCTGGTAAAAATCAGCATTCTTCAATTGCCTGTACACTTCACGTTCGTACATAGCCGATGGCCACACCACCACGTTGCCCCCTTTATCCGCTGGTTTAATCACTACCCCCTCCAGATTCCTCAATTCCTCAAGAGCCCTTTGATGTTTAACAGCAAGATTCTTGCTCGAGTATCTCTTGGGTAATGATCTTAAATCTCCCATGACTAAGTCATGGAAGATCTGGACTTGGGGGCACAGCGAAAACGGGGGGAACGTGGTGGAGCGCGGGTATAAATATGTGGGGAAGATGCCAGAAAGCTCACCAGACGCCTGTCCCTCCAACTCCTCAAGGGTGCGTGTAGCCTCCTCCTCAGTCTCGTCAGTGTAAGAAACAGGCCTTGGTTTTTTGAAATGGAGTTTGTGGAGGACCAACTTCCTAAGAAACAAGTTCAAGTCCTTTGAAACTGTAAAGAGATCAAAGTTACAGTCAGGTACAAATGTCAACCCAAGCTTTAGAACCTCAATCTGATCACCAGTTAGTACAATTTTGGAAAGATTAATCACCTCCAGTTCGTTAGTATTACCCCTTTTAGCGACTAGGCCTGATGTAGATTTAGCGGGGCCTGGAGGAGCCTTCCCTGGTCGGTTTTTACCAACAAACCCTCTGGTCATGGGCCTGGTTAGAGATTCCGATGTCAAATTCTCATCTTCCACCGAGGAGACAGAGGAGGCAGACACAGAAGCTGCAAGGCCGACAAAGTGTCTCCTGCGACGTACTGCTCCCCTCCAGCGCTCTCTGGCATGGGAGGGCTGTGTGATGCAATATGTAAGTTCATTGATTTTTATCTCCAGCCTTTGGTTGAGACGCTGCCCTCCCATGTTAGGGACACCTCGGACGTCCTGAGGAGGCTTAATGGAATAACGGTGGAGGGTGGAGTGTCACTGGTGACTTTGGATGTTGAGACTTTGTACACCAATATTCGTCATGAACATGGCCTTCAGGCAGTTGAGTACTTCTTGGGTATGAGCAATTGGGAACCTTCCTTACAACATCTTATTTTGGAATTATTGGAGTTCGCACTGACGCACAACGCCTTCACCTTCGGGGGGCGGTTCTTCCTCCAGCGGCGCGGCACTGCGATGGGGGCGGCTTGCGCACCGTCGTACGCAAACCTCTTCCTCGGCTATTGGGAGAGAGAGGTTTTCGGCGGCGGTGTGCCGGCTAGCTCCCATGCGCAGTGCTGGCTCCGCTTTATTGATGACATTTTTGTCATCTGGGGAGGAACCGGCTCGGAGCTTGAGGGCTTTGTGCGCCACTTGAACTCCAATTTATTCAATATTTTTCTTACGTTTCAGGCCGATTTAGTTAGGGTGGACTTCCTGGATATCAGTATATCTATTGGTGATCAAGGTTTTTTGATTACTGATATCTACCGTAAACCCACATCAGTGAATGCCTTGCTGCACGCGTCCTCGGGTCATCCTAAATCTACGATTAATGCGGTTCCAACTGGACAGTTTATCCGTTTAAAACGGATCTGTTCTGACATGAACGTATTTGAGGATAGAGCCGGTGAGATGCGCGATAGATTTTTGGAAAGGGGATATAGCGCGAGATCCATTAAAAAGGCATATAGACGTGCCAAATCATCCTCACGAGACCAGCTCCTGTTACGCTTCAATCCGGAGAGGATACGACCTGTGCAGACTAAGGTCCGTTTTATTTCATCTTTTAACCATCAGTGGGATCATATTAGAGGAATCCTTACAAAGCACTGGTCTGTTTTACAAACAGAACCTTTGCTGAAGGATTTCCTACCCGAGCGACCCCTTATGACGGCTCGTCGGGGACGGAGCTTGCGCGACATGTTGGTTCATAGCCATTATGTGGCGCAAAATAAGCTACCATTCTCCACGGGACGTCCTAGATGTGGGTCTGTCCCATGTGGTTCATGCTTGGCGTGTCGGCATGGCAATATCATTAGGGCCACATCCTTCACCTCCTCGGACGGATCCAAAACATTTGAGATCCGGCATTATATTTCCTGCACGAGCACGGGCGTGATATATTACGCCACGTGTGGGTGCGGGTTAATATATGTCGGACTAACGAGTAGGGAACTTAGGGTCCGGACGAGGGAACACATTAGGGATATAGTTGCTGCTAAGCAGGCCAAGCCGGAGGAAATTGACTCTCTTAGGACTATCCCCCGCCATTTCAGGACGCATCACGAGTCGGACCCCTCGAGCCTTAAGGTGAGGGGGATTGACCGTGTGCACCTTGGACTTAGGGGTGGGGATATTCATAAAGCGTTGGCACGGGTGGAATGTCGCTGGATATTCCTCCTCGGCACTGTGACACCCAATGGATTGAACGAGAGACAGACCTTTACGTCTTTCCTGTAACCCCAGTATATCCCTTCTGCGGTTGGATTTCCCCAATTCTCCCTACTGGGATGTATGTTGGTATTGTTTGGTTGCTGTTTCCTGTAATGATTGGCTCTCGAGTCTTTTAATCACATATACTCATATATGTTTTTTAAATAAATTTTTTAAGTGGTCTTTTTTGTTTTTTTCACAGTCATTTGTCCTGTGTTCCCTCTTCTTTTGTGTCCTTGCCGGATGTTCTCATGTTAAATTTGGATCTGTCCCGCTGCTCAGAAAAAAGGCAACAAAATGGAGGAGGATAAAGGAGAGGGGAGAAAAAATCTATTTGAACACGCTATTCTGCCTAGCTGATCCTGCACAATGTTGACTACTAATATATTGTCTTATCAAAGCAGATGTTATCAAAAAAAAGCATTGTACTTGATTTGTTATCGAACAATTGTGTCAAAAGATTGTGTGATCCTTTCTGGATCTATTTCCACTATGTATATTTGTTTTCACCTTGCTCCTATGCCTCCTCCTGTAGCGGTGTGACTTGCCCTCATCCCTGCCAGTACTTGGCATGGCATTTGTGATCGCACTTCCGGGTGCGGGGACTGCGCATGCGCGGTTGGAGCGGCTCTCCTCTCAGTGTCTTCTGGGAAAACGGACGTCATTAGGGGTTTTCCCTACCCAGGTGACACCGGAGTAGCCGCCCGGACCAGCGTTATTCATCCCCGAGACCCTTGATTTGCGACAGGTGTTACAAATTACATGCGATTTCGGCAGGTATTTAAACCCACTTACCCTCTGTTGTCCACGGTCCCCTGAGGAAGTCACACGAAACACGTGTTGGGACTGTCCCCATGTGTGTCCACATGACATTTGTTTTTCATTGGTAAGCTCCCTGTCTGATTCCATGGTGCTGATGGTATTTTCTATGACCTTTCTGCGCTCCAGCATGTGACTATCTGACTTTGTTCAGTATTGTGTATTAGTAATGGCTGGTATCTGTCTTTATACATAGGATTTGGACCTAATACCTAGCACTGTGTACATCAGGGAGATCACATAGGAATCACCTTGCATGTGGCCCCATATGGGGATTTTTGTCGCTTGTCTCTGTCTGAACCTGTCTAAACTTTTTCTAATATATTATATACCCCATGTATATTGTGTTGAATAAAACTTTATGTGCACTATAGCGCTCATTACTTGCTATTGATTTATCATGGGATATATCACTTAGGCAAATTCAAAGACTTCTATTTTCTTCTAATTGTGCATCTCCTTGAAGTTGTTGCCTTTATTCCTAATGAAGTCCATTTATACTGCTCTGGTTGTTCTAATTAATGTGTGTAGTGAGGAAATCATCCAGCCCTTTTTTGAAAGCTGTTATAGTATCTGCCATTACTACCTCTTGTGGTAGGGCATTCCACAGTCTGACCGCTCTAACTGTAAAGAACCCTTTCCTATTTAGGTGTCGGAATCGCTTTTCTTCCACTCGCAGTGAGTGCCCCCTGGTCCTTAGTACTGTCTTTGGAAGAAATAAGTCATGTGCCAGTCCTTTATATTGACCACACATGTATTTATACATATAAATGAGATCTCCTCTGAGACGTCTTTTTTCTAAGCTAAACATATCTAACTGTTTCAACCTGTCATCATATGGGAGGCCTTCCATTCCTTGTAATAGTCTAGTTGCCCGCCTTTGAACTGACTCTAACTTCTGAATGTCCTTTTTAAAATGTGGAGCCCAAAACTGGATCCCGTATTCCAGATGTGGCCTTACAAGTGATTTATAGAGGGGTAACAATACGTTGGGATCACGGGATCTAATCTCTCTTTTTATACACCCTAAAATCTTGTTTGCTTTAGCAGCTGCTGCCTGACATTGAGCGCTGCTGCTCAGCTTATTTGTAATGAGAATACCCAAGTCCTTCTCCTGTTCTGTAGTCCCGAGTTTACTTCCATTTAATGTATACGCAGCTATAGGATTACTCCGTCCTAGGTGCATTACTTTACATTTATCAACATTAAATCTCATTTGCCAAGTATCTGCCCATTCTGACATCTTATCCAGATCTTTTTGTAATATTGTACTATCCAGGTCAGTTTTTAATATCATACATAGTTTGGTGTCATCGGCAAAGACTGACACTGTACTATCAATCCCATCCACAAGGTCATTAATAAAGAGAGTAAAAAGAATCGGTCCAAGCACAGATCCCTGCGGCACCCCACTGCTGACTATAGCCCATTTAGAGAATGTACCATTTATGACTACTCTTTGTTTCCTATCTTTTAGCCAATTCCTTACCCAGTTGCATATTGTGTCCCCTAGTCCTTGCTTCTGGAGCTTTAGTATAAGGCTATTATGTGGTACAGTATCAAATGCCTTTGCAAAGTCCAAATAAATCACATCAGCTGCATTACCAATATCCAGGTTTCAACTTACCCCCTCATAGAACCCCAACAGGTTGGTTAGACACGACTTGTCTTTCATGAATCCATGCTGTTTGTCAGTTATCATATTATTTTCTGCAATATATTTTTGCATGTCATCCCTTAAAATGCCCTCAAAAACTTTGCATACTACTGATGTCAGGCTTACTGGACGGTAGTTGCCTGGATCTACCCTCTTACCTTTCTTAAATATCGGTACCACATCAGCAATCCTCCAATCCTGAGGCACCAACCCTGTTACAAGTGAGTCTAAAAAGATGAGGTACAGCGGTCTGTCGATTACGGAGCTCAATTCCCTCAATATTCGTGGATGAATGCCATCTGGCCCTGGGGATTTGTCAATGTTTAATTTACTCAGACGTAGGCGTACTTCATCTTGTGTTAAATTAATTATATCGGGTGGTGGACTTTGATTTTTCACTTGTTGAATGATCCCTGGTACAGTCAGTTCCTTGGTGAATACAGATGAGAAATGCCTATTTAATATCTCAGTCTTTTGTTTGTCCTCTATAACTAACTTGTTATTATATTTTAAGGGGCCGATACTATCCTTTGTTTTCCTTTTGGCATTAATGTATTTATAAAAGATTTTGGGATTTATTTTAATGTCATTGGCGATTTTTGTTTCAGTAGCTAATTTTGCTTGTTTGATTTCTTTTTTACATTTCCTATTGATATCTTTATACTCCTGCAATGCTATTTCTGTATTCTCAGCCTTTAAGATTTTAAATGCCCTTTGTTTTTGTTTTATTATACTTTGTACAGTCTTATTTATCCATAGTGGTTTCTTTTTATTCCTGGACATTTTATTACCAGAGGGTATACATTTTTTACAGGACTCTAGTAGTATATCCTTAAACTTACCCCATTTATGTTCGGTATCCCCAGTTACCATGACTTTGTCCCAATCTACACATTTAAGCTCTTCCCTTAATTTGTTGAAATCAGCTTTCCTAAAATTCCAGGCTTTAGCATTCCCCCTTTGAAATGTTCTATTGAATATTATGTTGAAGCTTACTATATTATGATCGCTGGTGCCCAAGTGCTCCCGGACCTGTAGATCTGAAATTGTATCCGGTCTATTTGACAGGACCAGATCTAGCAAATTATCTCCCCTGGTCGGTTCACCTACCATCTGAGAGAGGAAATGGTCTTGAATGGTAGATAAGAGCTTACAGCTTTTAGCAGAACCAGAAGATTCTATGTCCCACTGTATGTCTGGATAGTTGAAATCCCCCATAATAAGAACCCGATTATTATTAGCTGCCTTTTCAATTTGTTCCAGCATTTCACCCTCTATTTGTTCAGGTATGTTAGGAGGCTTATAGCAAACTCCAATTAGCATTTTTCCATTATTCCCCTCCCCATGTACATTTACCCATACTGATTCTACATTGTTGCTGTTCCCCTCAATGTCATCATACAACACAGGTTTTAGGTTAGATTTAATAAATATACACACCCCACCACCTTTTTGGCCTTTCCTGTCCTTTCTAAATGTACTATAACCCTGTATGTTTGTCACCCAGTCATGGCTTTCATCCAGCCAGGTTTCCGTAATGCCCACCACATCATAATCCATGGTTGACATAAGAGTCTCCAATTCATTCATTTTGTTTGCAAGACTTCTTGCATTTGCCAGTAGACATTTAATCCTATTAACACCTTTATTACTCCTAGCCTCCCTACGTTCCTAGTATGTCCCATCCTCCCCTAATCCTTCATTGACCCCTACCATCTCCCTGTCTCTATCTGCTCTATCTATCCCCTTATTTGCTCCACTACCCTCCCTCCCCCCAGATCCTAGTTTAAAAGCTCCTCCATCCGTCTGACCATTTTCTCCCCCAGCACAGCTGCACCTTCCCCATTGAGGTGCAGCCCGTCCCTACCGTAGAGCCTGTAGCCGACTGAGAAGTCGGCCCAGTTCTCCATGAACCCGAACCCTTCCTTCCTGCACCAATTTCTAAGCCACATATTTATCTCCCTAAGCTCCCGCTGTCTTTCTAGTGACGCTCGTGGCACCGGTAGTATTTCTGAAAACACCACCTTGGAGGTCCTGGACTTCAGCTTCTCTCCTAGTTCCCTGTAATCATTTTTAAGGACCTTCCACCTGCCTCTAACTGTGTCATTAGTACCAATGTGCACCATGACCACTGGGTTTTCCCCAGCCCCACCCAGCAATCTGTCTATCCGATCCACAATATGCCGAACCCGAGCACCCGGCAGACAACACACTGTTCGGCATTCACGGTCTCGGCGACAGATGACCCTGTCTGTCCGCCTAATTATAGAGTCCCCTACCACCAACATCTGTCTGGGCTTTGCTGCACTCCTATTTCCCTCCTTCCTACAGCAGTTGTTTTCCTGGTTGCTAGGAGCAACATCCTGCTGTAGTGACCCTAGTCCAGGCCCTTCATTCCTAATATCAGCCAGAGAGTGGATTACACTCTCTGGGAGTCAGCCCTAGTAACAAGCACAGGGTCAGAGGGATGGACTTGTGTGTATGTAGAACAAAATCCTGATTGGCGCGAATATTGTGCTGCCTGTGGCAGACCAAGACCACGCAAACAAATGGTGTCCAGTCATTTTCACCAAGACTGGGATACCAGGATCTCATGTCCCCAGCATGAGATCAGGGGATGGGATCAGAATCAATATTGAAGACAATGAGACGCACACCCTGTACCATGGCTGACGAGGAATAGAAGTGTCAGCATCAGATGATTCTGATGCATGAGGAATATATAGCTATTGTAATTGGAGTTGTGTTATATTTGTTTGTGTGTCATTACTTGCTTAGACAATGGTGTATTAAAGTAGAAGTTGGTTTGATTGCCTTGGAGACAAAAGGTTCAGGATTGGCTGCTAGCAGGTAAATAATAATTCGAAGCAAAGGGAATTGGTAGCTAGCCAGATTGCCAATAGCTGAAGCTGGTGTCACACATAACGACAACGACGTCGCTGCTACGTCACCATATTCTGTGACGTAGCAATGACCTCAACAGCGACGTCGCTGTGTGTGACACATAACAACGATCAGACCCCTGCTGCGAAATCGTTGCTCGCTCCTGAATGTTCCAGGTCATTTTTTGATCGCTGCTATCCCGCTGCGCCATGCTGATAAGCCTGCATCCTTGTGTTTGACACCGCAGCAGCGACGATCGCTACGACGCTGAAAACAGTGACGTAGGACTGAAGGCAGGACAAGGGCGTGTTTTTGCGGTGTATTTTGCAACAACCCTACGACTCCGATTGGTGGTTACAACAGCGTTCCGATTGGGTACCTTGCCGAAG
This sequence comes from Anomaloglossus baeobatrachus, assembly GCF_048569485.1. Taxonomy (NCBI): domain Eukaryota; kingdom Metazoa; phylum Chordata; class Amphibia; order Anura; family Aromobatidae; genus Anomaloglossus; species Anomaloglossus baeobatrachus. The sequence goes on from NC_134354.1 coordinate 325,362,201, forward strand.
GCGTTACAGTGATTTCATTTTTTCAGTTCCATTCTTTGTTCTACGTAGTAGATTCTCTGTCTGGTGTCGCTAGTGTGTCGTTTTTTCTGGATCTTTCATCAGACCTTGTGATTGAAAAGGTAGGTATGCTTTGTGTTTTGAAATTGTTGTATATAGGATAGTACTTTTGTATATGGGAACAGTATTGTACTAGTTGAATTCTTGTACTTAGGGAAGCAATATTATAATATTTATATTCTTATACATAGGGAGCAGTAGTTATATTCTTGTATATAGGGGGCAATATTATAGTTGTATTTTTGGGCATATAGTTATATTCTTGTATATAAGGGGCATATAAGGGGCAGTATTATAGTAGTTATATTCTTGTATATAGGGGGCAGTATTATAGTAGTTATATTCTTGTATATAGGGGGCAGTGTTATAGTAGTTATATTCTTGTACATAGGGGCAGTATTATAGTAGTTATATTCTTGTATATAGGGGGCAGTATTATAGTAGTTATATTTTTGTATATGGGGGCAGTATTATAGTAGTTATATTCTTGTACATAGGGGGCAATATTATAGTTGTTATATTCTGGGGCAGTATTATAGTAGTTATATTGTATATAGGGGGCAGTATTATAGTAGTTATATTCTTGTACATAGGGGGCAGTATTATAGTTGTTATATTAATTTATTTACATAGCTGGAAGTATTATAGTTTTTATATTCCGGTATATAGGAATATACATACATATTGTTGAAAATTCTCTTATTTCGTTTTATTTTTGCAGTTTGCACATCATGGATGATACGCAGTGTGCTGTTGTGGTTGCTGCATTGCTGGTGGAGGAAGCTCGGCGACAAGATGAGGCACGGATGGTAGAGAGGCGTTCCAAGCGAAAGCGTCGCATGTGGACCAGAGAGTGGCTGCAGAGGAGGTCCGAATTCTCACACATGCAACTTATAAGAGAGCTGCAGGAGAAGGGTCCTCATGATTTCCGCAACTATCTGCGGATGTCTGAGGAATCCTTCAAACTGTTACTGGAAAGAGTTACGCCACTCATTCAATGGAAGGATACAAGGATGCGTGCTGCCGTCCCCACAGATGAAAGATTGGCAGTCACACTGCGATTCCTGGCCACCGGACGCTCCCTCCAAGACTTGCATTTTTCTGCTGCTGTTTCAAGGTCCCTGCTCAGCATAATAATTCCTGAGACATGTAATGCAATTGTTCACAGTCTACACAGCGATAATCAGTTTCCTAAAACAGTTGAGGCATGGAAAAAAATTGGCAAGGATTTTGAGCAGCTCTGACAGTTCCCAAACTGTGGTGGGGCTTTGGATGGGAAACATGTGCGGATCTCGCAACCACGGAACAGCAGATCCTATTTCTACAATTACGAGGGCTATTTCAGCCTCATCATGATGGCCCTTGTTTGTTTTGTTTTAATGTTTTGTTTATTGAAGCAAAAAAAATAAGAATACAAAGTCAACAGAAATCATAGTCTTAACTAGTATTATTTCAACTGTATCGTATCTTCCCATTATATCTGTATAATCCAAATAATAAACTTAGTCTTCCGACTGTGGGAAAGTCCGATCCAGATTTTAGCTTGGTTTCTGGATTAATATGAAACAATTTTAACAGTAAGTACTATAGGAAATAGGGGTAGGGGGTGGTAACTCGAAACTAGAAGAGCAAATTTATGTCGCATGAAGTTCAGTTAAGGGATTAGAATGAGAGTGTTCAAGAAACGGAAAAAGAAGAGGAGGAGATAGAAGAGGGAAAAGAAAGGAGAGGGTTTTGGTCTTGGATCCACTCATCTCGTGTTGGGTGCGGTTTGACAAATGTCCTTCATCTCATTGGAGGATGGTGGGATGACTCACAGTTCCCTGTGTTGCCGTCTGCGAAGTAACTACTGAGAATTGGGGAGTAGACTTATATAATTGCCAAGCCTTCCAAACCTGGTGGAAAGGGAGCACATTCTGGCGTGAGAGGGCCGAAAGTTCTTCAACATGATATAATTGATCAATCTTCAGTAAGAGCTGCATGAGAGTGGGAATTTTCGTTGTGCGCCACAATTGGGCTATGAGGAGTTTACAGGCTGAGCCTACAAACGTCGCTAGTTTCGAAGTAGCTTTATCTTTAGGCCACATTGGGAAGTTCAGAAGCATTTGTCTAGGGTCCAGGACCCCTCTTTTGCCTGTGAGGTCAAGTATTAACTGTGATGCTGTCCGCCAGAAGGTCTGGATAATCGGACATTCCCACCACACATGTAGATACGTTCCCCTGTCTCTCTCGCATCGCCAGCATTGATCTGAGGTGGAAGAGCTCCACGAACTAGACGAGGTGGGGACAATGTACCATCTCGCAATCACTTTAAAGGAATTCTCCTGAACTCTCACACAACATGACGGACCATGTGAAGCATTATAAATTTGGCTCGTTTGTAGATCGGTAAATGTAGTTTTCAGGTCCCTTTCCCATCTTAGTATATATGCTCTCTTTACCACCAGTTTTTTTGTAAGCAGGGTATGGTATAGATTAGAAAGAACTTTTCTGGGAGCCCGGGTTTGCATACAGAAAGATTCAAATGTAGTTAAAGGTCTGTCTAGACGAGTGTGAGGCAACAGTGGGTGGATCACGTGTTTTAATTTCGTATAATGTAGGAATGTGAGCCTAGCGAGGAGAGGGTTCGAACCCATCTCCTGTTCAGATATCAAGGAGCCATCCACCAAAAGATCAGCCAACGGGACATTTACATTGGTCAGGAATGTGGCCTTCGTAGACGCGGCTTGATTTACATCAGCGTCTAGTATGTCTGAAACTTGGGTTAGAGGGGAAAGAGAGGGGGCCAGTGTCTCCCTATTTTCCTTCCATTTGTGCATAAGGGTTCTCGTTAGTTCATTTGGAATGGTTCTTTTATCTTTCTGGTCAGGAGGGGAAAGTAACATAGCTCGCAGAGGGGTGGGGGCTAAGTATTCTTCTATAGATATCCACAATTTATTCGGTGGGCGTCTGATCCAGTCTACCGTTCTGGAGAGGACGGCGGCTTGGTAATATAACGATATATTGGGTAAACCCATACCCCCTTTGTCTTTTGGAAGGTTCAATGTTTGAAAATTGATTCTTGGTTTATGTTTACTCCAGACGTAGTTGGATATTAAAGAGTTACATTGAGAAAGAAAAGCCATGGGGATTGGTATGGGTAACATTTGAAAGAGGTAGATAAACTTTGGAAGTATAATGCTTTTAATTAGGTTTTTCCGCCCCATCCACGAAAGAAAGGGAGCCCTCCACGAGGCTATTTGTGCGGTACGATTAGGGAGAAGGGGCTTATAATTGAGATCGAACAAGGACTTGAAGGTTTTCCCTAGTTTAATGCCTAAGTATGTTATATGACTATTTGGCCACCGAAAAGGGAACGAGTTTTGGAGAGACTTTGTAACTTTACTGGCGATATTAATGCTTAATGCTTCTGATTTAGAAAGGTTAATTTTGAAGTTAGACCAGTGGCCATATTCCTCTAGTAATTTCATAAAGGCAGGGAAACCCCTTTCCGGCCTGGACATTACCACCAGCAAGTCGTCGGCAAAGGCGGCAGATTTGTGATGAACTCCCTGCAGGTTGAACCCCTCGATTTCCCGGTCTTGCTGGATGGAAATTAGCAGTGGCTCCATGACCAAAACAAAGAGTAGGGGGGATAAGGGGCATCCCTGCCTGTGCCATTTTTAATGTCGAGGGGGTCGGTGAGAGTATTATTTATCTTAATCCTGGCCGTGGGGGATGTGTACATCTGTAGGATTGCGCGTATGGTATCTGGGGGAAAGTGGAAGGCCTCCAGTGTCCCCTGCAAGAAGGTCCAGTCCACCCTATCAAACGCCTTCTCGGCGTCCGTTCCCAGCAGCACCAGAGGCAGCTTATGGGTCCTGGCGTGTTGCATTAAGTTTATTACTCTTAGCGCGTTATCCTTCCCCTCTCTACCTCTAACAAACCCCGATTGTTCCGGGGAGATGAGATCTGGAAGGATATCCGCCACTCGGTTAGCAATTAAGCTAGCGTATATCTTAAGGTCCACATTCAAGAGTGAGATGGGCCTATAGTTTCCACAACACTCCGGGTCTTTCCCGTCTTTGTGTATCAATGATATATGCGCCTCTAGTGCTTGCTTAGGTATAGGATCGCCGTGTAATAGAGCGTTGCATGAAGCTAAGAGATGTTCCCCCAGGATGTCAAAAAAATTTTTATAATAGATAATGGGAAGGCCATCTGGACCTGGAGCCTTCCCCACAGGGCTCCTGGATAGGATGGATTGGACCTCGGCTCGGGTGAACGGTTTTCCCAGGGTCGCCTGCTGTATTTTAGAGAGTTTTGGAAGATTTAATTTGGCTAAGTATTTTTGTATACCACATTTCCTCTTGTCCCTTTCCATATCTGATTCCTCTGGCCGAATTTGATATAAATTTTTATAAAAACGAAGGAATTCATCCGAAATTTGGGAATAGTCTTGCGTACGATAACCCTGTGAGGTTTTGATTGCATGTATGAAAGTGCGAGCCTGTCTTTTTTTTATCAGGGACATCATTAGCTTAGAAGCTTTATCCCCGTGGAGAAACATACGATTCCTCCAACCGAGATAAAATTCAGCCGACTGTTTATTAAGCATATCCCTAAGCTCCACACGTTTCGCAGTCAATTGTTCTAATGTCTGTTGAGATAGGGACTTTTTATGCTGAGTCTCCAGCGTGGCTATCTCAGCATACAGATTCTGCAAAAACAATTTCCTCTGCTTGTTGAGGTGTGAGGAAATGGAGATCAATTCTCCCCTAATGACCGTCTTATGCGCTTCCCACAACATTGGGGCCGCAATATCTTGTGTCTTGTTCTCTGCAAAATAATTACGGAGACATTCAGATATGCGTTTCTTATTTTCTTCCGAGGAGAGAAGTGATTCATTCAATCTCCACGTACGGTGAAGCCAATACGGCCTCAGGAGTGAGAAACTGACTGAGACATAAGCATGGTCGGAGTAAGGTGTTGATTGGATCTCTGAGTCATTGACATTAGGTAACAGATGCCTGGGTAGAAAAATGTAATCCAGTCTGTGGTAGGATTTATGAGGATTAGAGAAGAATGTAAAGTCTTTGGTTGTGGGATGTTGGTAGCGCCAGATATCTATCAGAGAGAGGGAAAGGAGAGAGCATTTAATCCGAGATAGGTCCCTTAATGAGAGGTGACTTTTTTTTGCAGTGGAGTCTAGTTTAGGTTCCAAAGCCACATTAAAATCACCGCACAATATTGGAGTACCTTCTGAGAAAACGCGGAATTTTTTGAGTGTGGACATCAACCAACGAATCTGTTTGACATTTGGGGCATATATATTCCCTAGGGTTACCATAGAACCGGCTAAAATACCCTTGACGAAAATGAACCGACCCTCTGGGTCAATAGCGACATCTTGAGCTAGGAAGGGTATATCTTTAGCAAGGGCTATGGAGACCCCTCTAGAACCTTTCCGTGGGGAGGGGGCATGGAACCAGGTGTTATAGTGTGCTTTGTTAAAGCTTGGGATTTTGCTTTCGCGGAAATGCGTTTCTTGGAAGAATATCATGTCTGCGTGCTTCTTTTGTAGGCTATGTAGAGTCTGTGACCTTTGTATGGGGGAATTTAGCCCGTGTGCATTGAGGCTTATCGCCGTAAATACCTTATGATGTAATGCCATGGTAATACAAGCGGGAGGACATTCTGTTCTTTTTCCATCGGGATGAATGGACCAGACCTATGACCAATAGGAGAGAAGAAGAGATAGAAAGACTGGGGGGTAGAGAGAGGTTCAGAGGAGAACAGGGTATTAGTATCAACATTTTCAACTAATTGAAATTCAAACAAATAAGAGTGTGCATCAAGAGGGAGCAATAGGTGCAAAACCCCTATAATAACGTCATGTTTTAACTAGCATAATCAGTTGTGTGCAACAACAGACCCACTCAAAGGCCCCTTCAGGGGGGCTCGCCCTCAGAGTTCATCTGGAGTTTCTTCGCCGCTTTGCGTCTGGATCTGTGGGTCTTTGGGGTGAGACTATGCCATGGTGCCGGATCTGGAAGCATTTGTAGTGTAGAAGCCGATCGATGGATTTCCAGCTCCGGGTATTTCTCCAACGTGATCCCCAGATCTTCACAAATCCGCCTTATCTCCGCAGAAGTTTTGGCTTGGTAGTGTTTTCCATTAGCAGATATAGCGATGCCAAAGGGATATAGCCAGCGGTACGGAAACTGGCGTTGGCGTAACACTGTTGTGAAGGGTTGTAGCAATCTCCTTTTGGTTAGAGTGGTGAAAGCAAGGTCCTGGAAAATCAGAATTTTAGAGCCTTCATAACTTATGGACTCCGCTTCTCTGGCTTTTTTAAGAATAAGTTCTTTAATTCGGTAATCCAGGAAGCGGCATATGACATCCCTTGGGGGTTCCCCTTGTTTGGGTCGGGGTCTCAAAGATCTATGAGCTCTTATCAGTTCCATTGTTGGAGCAGGGTCAGAGTCCATCAGGTCAGAGAAGATGCCCTGTAGTGTCGGGATCAAAGCTTCATTTGCTACCGATTCTGGAAGTCCCTTTAATCTGAGATTGTTTCGCCTTTCTCTGTTTTCATGATCTTCCAGGATGGCATGAATTTGATTGATACTGTCCTCCTGTTGGCGAAGGCAGGAGATGACAGTGTTGGAAGTGGAGGTTAATGTGGCTTGGGCCGCTTCCAGGGCTTCCACTCTGTGTCCAATTTGGCCGATTTCTTGTTTGATATCTGATAGCTCCCTTGCCACCGGTTCCAGCGCATTTTTGAGGATCCGTTTTATAAAAGATCTGGAGACGGGGAGACTCTTGCTATTATCAGCACTCTCCATGTCACTTTCGTCATCTTCCATATCTTGTACCTCATTAGTAGTCATGCTTTGAAGACTGTCAGTTTCAGCATCGGCTTTATGTAAGTGGTTTTTGAGAAACTTATCGACGTCAGCCTGGGTAGTGGCCTTAGCTGGTCTAGGCAGAGAGCTGGCTCGTGCGTTGCCGATTTTGACCATGGCGAAGTCAGACATATGTGGTATTATGCTTAAATGAAAATAGTGGGGGTTAAGCCTCCTTACTCCCTCTAAACAGCTCGGGGTCTAGAACATTGTGCGCCCCTGAAGATGGGGGAGGAGGTGAAAAGAGAGTGCCACTGTGCTGGAGGTATGTTTGTGTGACAACTCTCTATATCGTCTCCACTGTGTATCCCCACTGGTGGCCTCGGGGCTCGGAGAGATGTATGGTGCCGGGTCTTAAGGGGTTTGCTTGCCACTGTCCGGGTTGTGGGGGTCTTGTTTCAGACCGACAGAGCACCCTGTAATGTAGGGGGGTACTGATCAGCCCTCTTTGATTCTTAATTTCTCTATACTGTTTTGAGAAGTGGGGTCTCCTTTAACAGGGATCCGTTCCCCCTTCTCCCTCCACCAGTCAGGCTCCCAGAGTGAGGGTTTTCCTTGGCGTTTCCCACTCAGCACCGGCCCCTGCTCTCCTCGCGGCCCAGCGCTCAGCAGCGTGACCGGCCGCTGATCCACGCAGGAGAGCTATGGAGGGGGACACTGGGGTGCCGCATGCCTGTGCTTAGGCCCGTGCGGTGCTGCAGGCCGGGCTCGAGGTTTGCTGAGGGTCCCTGGGGCAGATGTGGAGCGGGTGTGGAGCCGAGCGTTAGGGAGATTCTCACTCACCGCCAGGACTCCTCTCCGAGCACCGCAGGATCACCCGAAGCGCCGCTCACAGCCGCCGCGAGATTTCCTGCCGGGTCCCAGGAATTCCAAGCGGCCTCCAGAGGCTCCCACGCGGCTCACAGTCTCCTCCTCTCCGGACCCGCCGTCCTTCTGATCTGGTGAGTGTCTCTCCCTGCAGGCCGTCTGGCTTGCTCACTCGTTCTGTGGGGTCGCCGCACTGTCCACTGTCCTCGGGACCGGGCGGCCGCTTACTCAAGATGGCGGCAGATCTTCTCCTATTGTTGCACGGGACGCCGGGCTCACCTACTATCTTGGTCTGTGTCAAGGAGAGGAGAGCAGCCAGGCCTCCGGACCCTGGTCCGTTCTTTCTGAGCCCGCTGGTGTGCTCTAGATGTTCTCCGGCGGGTGCCGGCAATTCTTAGAGGCCACGCTGCTCGGGCCTCGCCGTTTCCAGTGCCCTGTCTGGCCTCAGTGTTGGAGGGTTCCAAGGGGGTGCCCGTGTGAGTACTGCCGAAAAATGAGGGTCTCTCCCCTCCTGGGGTATTCTAGGAACGTAGATGGAAGAGTTAGACGGGTGTATTTTCCGTCGGGGAGCAGAATGTTTGCCGATGTTTAGGAGCTCCCTCATCCACGTCCGGCTCTGTCAGCGGCCATTTTGGACTCCCCATGATGGCCCTTGTTAACGCAAACTACGAATTCATAAATGTCGATGTTGGCATGAACAGCAGGGTTTCTGATGGTGGGGTTTTAGAGCACACAGCATTTGGTGAGCATTTGCAGAACGGTGCCCTGCACTTGCCACCCAACTCTGAGACCACAGGCAACCTTAATTTTGTTTTTGTAGGTGATGAAGCCTTCCCGCTTCATTCCAATCTTCTGAAACCGTTTCCACAAAACGCTCTTACGCAGGAAAGACGCATTTTCAATTACCGCTTGTCAAGGGCACGTCGGGTGGTAGAAAATGCCTTCGAGATCATGGCCAACCGCTTCCGAGTTTTCCACACTCCGATTAACCTAAAGCTTCAATCAATAGACTCTGTTGTTTTGGCCTGTTGCAAGCTGCACAACTTCCTTCGTCGACAAGATGTAAATGCGTACAGTCCACCTGGTTTCGTGGACTCTGTGGAACCAACAAATGGGGAAGTGGTTCTTGGTGAGTGGCGTGCTAACGCTCCCGCAATCGCAGGCCTTCAACCGGTCATACATGGCAGAAACAAGGATGATGCGAAGGCCTGCCGAGAAAACTACTGCCGATATTTTAACGGTCCTGGTGCTGTAACTTGGCAGCAACAGATGTTATAGAGGCCTACTGAGCGCTTTGCTGTCTATACTGTTTTTTTAATAATATATTTTTGTTTTCTGTTTTATTTTAATCTTTCGGAATATTATAATGTTTGCATTTGTTCAATAAAATTTGATATATACTATTATGGTTGATGACTTTTATTAAATTGACTGTCATTTGTACCAACAATCATTTAGGTCCTCTGTACCGATACCCCATCGAGTATAATCCCATGTCCGCTCTATTCTCCTTCCCATAATAGATTTGTAAATCAAAATGGTACCACTGACACTTTATGCCATCGCTATACCCTGCACAAAGACATTGGGCCCGGGGACAACCATCCCTACCCACGGAGGGGTTAACATCCAGCTGCCACTACCTCTCCCCTGGGTGCCCCACAACAGCAGCAGTGGTGTCCCACCTGACTACACATCCTGCGTGGCGTCACGAATTTAATACGGCCTAGCCCGTTCATCTACGTCCCCCTTTTTATTCCGCATGTCTGCGGAATAATACTGCCCCTATGTACAAGAATAAAACTACTATAATACTGCCCCTATGTACAAGAATTTAACTCCTAAAATACTGCCCCTACAGTTAGGTCCAGAAATATTTGGACAGTGACACAAGTTTTGTTATTTTAGCTGTTTACAAAAACATGTTCAGAAATACAATTATATATATAATATGGGCTGAAAGTGCACACTCCCAGCTGCAATATGAGAGTTTTCACATCCAAATCGGAGAAAGGGTTTAGGAATCATAGCTCTGTAATGCATAGCCTCCTCTTTTTCAAGGGACCAAAAGTAATTGGACAAGGGACTCTAAGGGCTGCAATTAACTCTGAAGGCGTCTCCCTCGTTAACCTGTAATCAATGAAGTAGTTAAAAGGTCTGGGGTTGATTACAGGTGTGTGGTTTTGCATTTGGAAGCTGTTGCTGTGACCAGACAACATGCGGTCTAAGGAACTCTCAATTGAGGTGAAGCAGAACATTCTGAGGGTGAAAAAAAAGAAAAAATCCATCAGAGAGATAGCAGACATGCTTGGAGTAGCAAAATCAACAGTCGGGTACATTCTGAGAAAAAAGGAATTGACTGGTGAGCTTGGGAACTCAAAAAGGCCTGGGCGTCACGGATGACAACAGTGGTGGATGATCGCCGCATACTTTCTTTGGTGAAGAAGAACCCGTTCACAACATCAACTGAAGTCCAGAACACTCTCAGTGAAGTAGGTGTATCTGTCTCTAAGTCAACAGTAAAGAGAAGACTCCATGAAAGTAAATACAAAGGGTTCACATCTAGATGCAAACCATTCATCAATTCCAAAAATAGACAGGCCAGAGTTAAATTTGCTGAAAAACACCTCATGAAGCCAGCTCAGTTCTGGAAAAGTATTCTATGGACAGATGAGACCAAGATCAACCTGTACCAGAATGATGGGAAGAAAAAAGTTTGGAGAAGAAAGGGAACGGCACAATGTTAGGTTGACCTAACGGTCACAGCTGTTGCCAGCGATGTCCGAATGCAGAGAGGGTACCGGTGACCCCCCCCTCTGCTACTCCGTCTCAATGAAAACAAGCGGACGCCATTATACACATAAGACTGGAGATGTACGGCTCCCAATAGAAAGTGTATTGGTATTGTTTACATTACAAAGTTATACAAAGTTGATTAGGGCGTAACTATGCAACATACATATTCATTAATCTACATTCATTAAGGCGTGGATTGCATATTCCCAGCAAGAGAAATTAATATAATGACTTATACTCCAATAACAAGATGTTTTTCAGTCGTCTCTAAGTCAAAACATTCTGCGTCCTTGAGGTTGGTCTCACAGTTTATTACGCAAATAAGTCTGGTTCGGTCTTGCTAGGGAGAATGAATTTCTATTATTTTCTAAGTCAGTGAAAAAGGTTAACTCTTTCCTCACAATCCCCCCTATTGGCGTGATTGATGGACAGGGGGCCATCGAGAAGCTGTGGACTATAGAGAGAGCAGGCTAGCCTCCAGATACTTTCTGAGCTGCGGGTTTGCTCAGGGAGTGTCGTCTCACATCCGTCACCCAGGACTGCCTGCATGCCTCTCGATAGGAGTCTCATCATGATACGCCAAGGTGATTTCTAGAGGAAAGAGTAGAGAAAAGAAAAAAGGCATATTAGTGATTTCATACGGGTGCTGAATAATCATTTTATCTACATTGCTTCAAGCAACGGGAAAACAAAGCAATTAGCAACTTGAACACTACATAAGCAACTAGTAAACAGAGTAACACTTGGTGTCATTTACTGATAGTCTGTTGTAACAGCCTCCCCATTGAAACACTTTGTTTATTGGGACTGGTATGGCTAAGTATCGCATGGAAGAGGCTGTTACAGGTGCGTGTGTACATATCCAGCAGTCTGTGATCTCAAGTTTTTCAGCTAACACTTCATGATGGGTCTCAAATGAATTCTGCCGTGGTGTAGAAGGCCCCAAAAAGGGAGTACACATAGAAATACTTATCAGCAGTCTTAGGCCTTCTTGCAGTGGCTGGCATGGACCCATGTCGATCTCCCCTCAAGTTTGACGGAGGTTGGAGTGGTCAGCTGGACAGTCAAAGGCCCTTCGAATCGTGGCCCAAGGGTCTTTTTCACGTGCTTCTTTAGGTAGACCCGGTCACCAGGCTTTAGAGAGTGGGTTCCTGGAACGGCATCAGGATCAGGTAGAGAAGAGTAGACCCTTTGGTGGGTTTCAGTTAGTCTCTTCTGCAGGGAAAAAACATAAGACGTTAGGCTATCACATTGCAGGTGTAACTCCTGCGGGAAGTAGCATCCTAATCTGGGTGCACTACCAAAGAGTATTTCAAAGGGTGAGAGCCTGTGCTTTCCCTGCGGGGTAGTCCTTATAGAGTAAATAGCTATGGGGAGACATTCTGTCCATGGTCTACCAGTCTCCTCCACTGCCTTGGCTAGTTTGAGCTTTAGAGTTCCATTTAACCTTTCCACTTCCCCTGATGACTGTGGGTGGTAAGGCGTGTGTAAGGCTGACTGAATGTCTAACAGGGCACAGGTGTTCTGGAAAACTTGTCCAGTGAAATGAGTACCTCGGTCTGACTCTATGACTTCAGGGAGTCCAAACCGAGGCACCAGCTCACAGGCCAATTTTTTTGCTGTAATTCGGGCCGTGGCTGAGCTTACAGGATAGGCCTCTGGCCATCCTGAGAAGAAGTCTACACAGACAAGTACAAACTCGTAGATGCCATGTTTTGGCATCTGTATATAGTCTATTTGTACTCTTTGAAATGGGGCAAACGTCTTTGGCATGTGTCTTTGCGGGGTTTTAGTTAGCTGGCCTGGATTATGTTGTTGACAGATGTGACAAGCTTTTATTCTCTGGGAGGCGTATTGTCTGAAGCCGGGGGCTATCCAATATGGTTGCATCTGGTTCATGATTGAGTTTGTGCTACTGTGTGTGGGATACTGGAGTACTTGGAAAATGGCAGGGAACCAACTGTGTGGCAGGACGGGAAGTCCGTTTAGGCGCCAAATCCCCTCCACCTTTTCTGCCCCCTTGGCCCGCCATCCGGCCTTTTCTTCCTCAGAGGCGTTTTCTTGTGTCTCAAAGAGGTTCTGCATTTCTTCCTCCGTCGTTGACACTGTTTCCGTCTCCTTCAAAGGGAGTAAGGCGGCTTGTTTTGCTGTTTGATCGGCCAAGCGATTTCCCCTTGCTTTGGGTGTTTGAGCCTTGGTGTGGGCAGCAACCTTTATGATTTCTAGCTGTTTTGGTATCAAGGCTACTTCCATTAGTTTCTTCACTGAGGCTCCATGCCTGATGGGATTTCCTGTTGCTGTGAGGAATCCTCTAGTCTGCCAGATTGTGCACGATTTTGGCACTATCACTAGTTCCTTGAGCTTTTGAAAGTTTTGTCGAGCTTCTTCTGTAAGGGAGAAAGGAACATTCTTTGTGCAATCATACAGCGGTTGCATGAGTAGTGACGCATTGGGAATCCACCGTCTGTATTTATCTCCTCTTGCTTTGCATTCTACTTCTGCCAGAAAGGTAAGAAGGCTAATTAAAGCCGTTTTACATTCCTCTTCACTAGGGCAGCACAGTAGTAAATCATCCACGTACTGGTAGATGTACTGCGAGAGGTAGCGGGAGGGGGGATTGTCTCAGCTGCGGTGGCGTAATTCCAGGCTTGACTGAAACTTTTACTGTGGGCACGGGTAGTGTGCCGAGGTCAGTTTTTGATGTGGACCAGAGTTTTGCAGGAACTTGTAGAAGTATTGGATCCGTGTTTACTTTACGTGTAACATCAGATTCTGGTTGATCTTCTATCATCTGGAGAGTGCACAGGACTTCTTCTGGGATATCTTCTGGAATTTGCAGGATAGCAGATCCATCTTCATTGTAGACAATCTGAGCTTGTAGTCTTGATAGTAGATCTTCTCCCACTAGGGCATCTCCACCCAGGGGGGACACTAAGAATTTAGACACGAACATGTGTTGTCCCAGTTTCACCTTCAGTGGATGTGTTATTGGGATTATCTGGGCTTGTCCATCAAATCCGGATACTACAGTAGCTTCAGATGAGATGGATCCTTCAGGCACTAGGTTCCTGGGGTTCAGGAGCGTGAGGCTCCTGAGTCCACCAAAGCTCTTATTTCCTTGTTGCCAATGTGAAGGGGGACGTGTATAAATGGACCTCTGGCATCCCTATCCCGTGCTGCCGCAAGTCAGGCAGTCTTCTCCTCCTGACTCTCGGGTTGGTTTTGAGTGTCCCTCTTCTTCTTTCTACAGTCTCTGATCACATGTCCTCTGACTCCCACAATAGTAGCAGGTCGGTGCCTTCCTTCTTGTACCTTCTGGCTGACAGTCCACTGCTGCTATGACAACTTTCTTGTTGCTCCTTTTATCCTTTGCGTCGATTTCTAAGCCACTTGCTTTGTTGACTAGAAGATCTATGTCTTCCATGTTTCTACATTCTGGGCAGCATGCTTTCAATCTTTCTGCCAGAGGTGCATGTATTCCATCCATGAAGGATCTTACCATCAGGCGACGTATTGCACCCGCTTGTAAGTCCAGCCCTTCATCTGCGAATGACTGCATCAATCTGTAGTAAAATGAGCTGACATTCTCCACAGGACCTTGATGCACTGGTCCCATTGTGCCCTTAGTTCTTTGCTCCTGGGCGCAGAAGAGATTGAGTCTTATCATGAAATCTTGGCCCGATTCCACATTACGGGTATTGTCCGGAACATGTCCTGTCAGGTGGGCAGTGAGTTTGGCATACAGTTTGGGAGACATTTTAACTCTACACAAACCTTCCATGTCCAACCAAGTGCTTCTGTAGGAGACCTGTATTTGGTTCAGGTAACGTGAAAAACTGACTGGGTTTCTAGTCGGGTCTGGAGCATTTTGCAGGAAAGCCATCTGCTCGGCTGGAGTCCAGGGTACGTAGTCATCATACGTACGAGGAACTGCATCTCTGGGAGCATCTGGGTTTTGTGGATTAACAGGTGGTCTTATCAGGACTCTTCTTTCCACTACGGGATAAAGAGGCACTGGTGCTGTGGCTTGTAGCTTGTGCTGTGGGGCTCCACAGGCTAGGCATGTTTCACTCCAGTCCGGATTTTGTTGGCCACAGTTTGTGCAGGTCCATCCCGGGGATCCTGCTATTTTTGGAGCTGTTCCAGAAGTAGCTGACAGGTACGGAGGAGGCTGCTGTTGATCCTTATTAGCCTTCTTCCCAGTTTCTTCCCATGTGTGTGATTCTTCATGGTATATCCAACCTTGATCGTGGGCTGTTTTTGCCATGTCAGAAAGAGTTCTGACTAGTTTAGTCCATGATTTATCTGCTATCACTCCTGCTCTAGTAGCTCTTATTGTGTCCCATTTGTTGGGGTCCAATTGATCCTTCCCCTTCAATCCAAATGTCTTAAAAACTTCCTTGGACTGACTGGCTGTTCTTTTGCCATGATAACACGTAATGAGATGTTGCAGGGTGCATCCAGCTCTTCTGTCTTTTGATATTCCTTGCCCCATTCTTCGTCTTGTATTGAATATTGAAGTATTGAATCCAGCTACTTTGTTATTATATACTCTAGTAGTATAGTAGCGCTTCCCCTGTAATAGTCACTATGAAACGTCTGTTAACTAGAATATGAAAATATAGTTATTTTGTTCAGTGTTTTTGACCATGTAAAGTATAAATACTGAAGACCACTAACTGGTCGGAGATAATGTTATAAGAATGATATAATGACATGTTTTTAGTTTTGTTTTTACAGATGATTGGTCGCTTCTGCACTGGAAATGCTACGGTTTACACAGCACGAGATAATTAAAATTTAAACCACTCCCACCTTACCTATTTGGTACAGGAGGCAGTGATGATGAGGCCCTCTCTGAATGGGAAGAACAGAACTGGGTAAGATGGTTAAAAATGTAAGCAATAGATCTTTTCTGAATGACAACTGAAATGAAAAACTAGAATACGTACGAGCCCGGATGAAGGTTCTCCTGTTGTTGCTCTCCTGTTGTTAAATAAGCCAGGTACAATGAAGATAAAGTCTAGACCTGAGCTAACAGTGATGGAGCCAAAAGAAATTCTTGCACAGGTGCAGTTAACAAAGAAACAATGACCGGGCCTAGAGTTGAGAGTTTTCCATCTTTCCCTGTACAGACCACCTTGGTGGCTCCTGTCACGTCCGTGACATCTGCCACTCCTTGTGTTCTTAAATCCCTACAGGTACAAGAAATTCAACAAGGAGTGGAGTTAAAGACGCAGGAAGCCCAGCTGACTGAGGTCTGTGGATACAGGGCAGTAATATTTCTCTGCCATAAGCTCTCTTCTTATTGATGGTCCAGGTAACCAATAGATTAATAAGGAATTCTCTGTGAAAAAACAGATATCAGTACGTGTCTTAAGAGACGAGGTATGCGTGATACTAGAATTTAGTCCAGATTTACCGAGACAAGTCTAAGAAGGAAAACTGTATAGTCTCATAGAAATATACCCTGCATTGGCTCTTCCCATTTCAGAGATCGCAGATAGATTATAGCGATATACTGTCACGCTCCCCGGGTCCTCACCCCCGCTCCCCGGCTCACCTGCCACGCTGCCCGCTCCTCAGCCCCCGGATTCCGTCCGTCCCAGGCCCCCTGGTCCCCGATCCCGGCGCCTGACGGCTTCCCAGGACCTGGCCGGCTCCCCTGCGTCCTCCCCTCAGCCTCCTTCCCTGGCTTCTGGCACCCGGGCGGCGCGCATGCGCGTTAGGGCGCGCGCGCGGTCACTGACCCTTTCTTAAAGGGCCAGCGTCCATTAACAGGAAATGAGGTTGAACAGGTACTGGGTATAAAGGGGGTTAGTGTCCAAGGGGGCGGGGCCTGATCTTCGTGTTCCCTGAGCTAGGAGTCAGGTCTCCTGGTGTTTATGTGCCTGTACTCACCTATCTCTCTTTGTAGAGCCGTACCTGCCTCGCCATCCCGTCTGCCGTATCCTGAACCCCGCACACTGTCCGTCTGCCATCTGACAGTCCGTACCATCTCGGATCCCTGCGGTGACCCGTCATCTCGCTCCTGAGGTTCCGGACCCCGCCTGATATCATCTCGGCTTCCGAACCTGAGCTACGTCACCAGGACTACCATCTGTGACACCGTGGTCCCAGGGACTCCTCCGCTGCCTTCACTTGCACGGACTGTTCTGCTGCCCATCAGTGCTTCAGCTGCCGGACTCCCTACCACCATCTTAAGAGTTCGGTCCAGTGGATCCACCTCCTGGGTCGGCCCGACCGCCCGGCCGTGACAGTAAGATCAGGCCATGGATCCCGCTGCAGCACTAGCGGCCTTGCAAGAGGAACTCCGACGTCAGCATGAAGTCCAGACCCGCATGTTGCAATTTATGACCTCCGTGGACACCCGCCTGTACACGTTACAAGCATCAATGACGCCTGCGGCACCCAGGTCCCCAGCTATGCAAGCCATGGCTCCCGCACCAGTGGCAGCCTCTTCAGATGCTTCCCGTCTCCGTTTGGCGTCACCACCTCGTTATGCTGGAGATCCCAAGACCTGCAGGGGCTTCATAAACCAGTGTTCCCTTCATTTCACGCAGCTGCCACATCTGTTCGCCTCTGACCAAGCCAAGGTCGCCTTTATAATGTCTCATCTGGAGGGCGAGGCGCTGGCGTGGATGAACCCCTTGTGGGAGAAGGAGGACCCCATGACCAAGAACCTTCAAGAGTTCCTGCAGGCCTTTCGCAGCACCTTCGACGAGCCGGGACGCGCCTCTGCGTCTGCTTCATCCCTCCTCCGCCTACGTCAAGGAACACTGACGGTGGGTCAATATGCCATCCGTTTCCGTACTTTGGCTTCTGAACTCGGGTGGAATAATGAGGCCCTGACAGCCGCCTTCTGGGAAGGACTCTCGAGTCGCATCAAGGATGAGTTGGCGGGTCGTGACGTGCCCTCCACCCTAGATGCCCTGATTGCCCTAGCCACTCGAGTGGACATTCGTTTCCAGGAACGCTCCAAAGAGCTGTATCGTGAGAGACGTGCAGTACGGCACTCCCCTCCTCCACAGAA
Source organism: Anomaloglossus baeobatrachus (assembly GCF_048569485.1). Taxonomy (NCBI): domain Eukaryota; kingdom Metazoa; phylum Chordata; class Amphibia; order Anura; family Aromobatidae; genus Anomaloglossus; species Anomaloglossus baeobatrachus. The sequence continues at coordinate 325,379,778 of NC_134354.1, forward strand.
GTCCTCTGTGCCTCACTCTTCAACAGCTGGGATTCCTGTCCACGAGCCCATGCAGGTTGACCGAGTACGACAGTCTGACCAACGTAGAGCAGAGCGGCTCGCCAAAGGCCTCTGCTTTTACTGCGGAGAGGGCACACATCTCTTACGCTCCTGTCCGGAAAGGCCGGGAAACTCCAAAGCCTAGGGTTGGTAGGAGAGGCCACCCTAGGTGCTGGGACTCTCTCAGACCCAGTTATGTGGACGGTACAAGTGTCAACAGGAGAGACGCGCTTCACGGCTGAGGCATACCTCGACTCCGGAGCAGCAGGCAATTTTATCCAGCAGGCCACGGTGGACAAGTACCAGCTGCCTGTTACTCCACTCGATAAGCCCCTAATGATTGCCTCGGTGGATGGGAGACCCCTCTCTGATACCATCTCCTGGATCACCAAGCCGGTGGAATTGCGTATAGGTGCTCTGCACACCGAGAACATCGCTCTCTACGTCCTTCCACACATGTCCCATCAAATCCTGCTGGGACTTCCTTGGTTGCGGACACACGAACCATCAGTCAGCTGGGGTACTGGCGAAATCACTCGTTGGGGCTCTGCCTGTCATGAGAGATGTCTAAAGTCCCTACAACCAATCCGACGTCCCCCGGCTCCAGAGAACCTACCGGAACTGCCCTCGGCCTATTGGTCCTTCGCGGACGTTTTTGACAAGAAGGAGTCTGAGGTACTTCCGCCACACCGTCCCTACGATTGCGCCATCGACCTGCTCCCAGGAACAACACCACCTCGAGGACGGATATATCCGTTGTCTCCAGCGGAAACCAGGGCCATGTCCACATACATCACGGAAAGCCTGGCAAAGGGATTCATCCGGAGATCCTCCTCTCCTGCGGGAGCAGGCTTCTTCTTCGTTAAGAAGAAAGAGGGTGACCTACGCCCATGCATTGACTACCGGGGCTTGAATCAGATCACCATAAAAAACAAGTACCCCCTACCGCTCATCCCCGAATTGTTCGACCGGCTCAGAGGAGCCCGTGTGTTCACCAAACTGGATCTTCGGGGTGCCTACAACCTAGTTCGTATCCGCTCTGGGGACGAATGGAAGACCGCATTTAATACTCGCGACGGGCACTACGAATACTGCGTGATGCCCTTCGGTCTGTGTAACGCTCCTGCTGTATTCCAAGAACTGGTGAACGACATATTCCGGGACCTCCTCTACCTCTGTGTAGTAGTTTATCTGGATGACATCCTTGTCTTCTCTCCGGACCTCCAGACCCACAGAGAGAACGTACAGCTGGTCCTACAAAGACTGAGGGAGAATCGTCTCTACGCCAAATATGAGAAGTGCGTCTTTGAGCAGTCTTCTCTCCCTTTCCTGGGATACATCATCTCGGGTACTGGGTTGCAGATGGATCCAAAGAAGGTCTCCTCCATACTCAACTGGCCTCCTCCTTCGGGACTGAAGGCAATCCAACGGTTCCTGGGATTCGCCAACTACTACCGCCAGTTTATCCCGCACTTCTCCGCCCTGACTGCCCCTCTCTCCGCTTTGACCAAAAAGGAGGCTAAACCAAAGGACTGGTCACCTGCGGCCGACGCCGCGTTTTGCTCTTTGAAGCGAGCTTTCGCCTCCTCTCCTGTACTCCACCGACCGGAGTTAAACCGCCAGTTCACCTTGGAGGTGGATGCCTCCTCCTCAGGAGCCGGAGCAGTGCTCATGCAAAAATCCTCCTCCGGGAAGATGGTGACTTGCGGTTTCTTTTCTAAGAGCTTCTCAGCACCAGAACGGAATTACACCATCGGTGACCGAGAATTATTGGCGGTCAAACTAGCTCTGGAGGAGTGGCGCTACCTCCTGGAAGGAGCAGTGTACCCCGTGACCATCTACACGGACCACAAGAACCTGGAATACCTGCGGTCCGCTCAGCGACTGAACCCGCGGCAAGCCAGGTGGTCCTTATTCTTTGCCAGGTTTGACTTCCAGCTCCACTTCCGACCCGCGGACAAGAATGTACGCGCCGATGCCTTGTCTAGGTCCCTCATGTCCATGGAGCAGGAGGAAGAGACTACCCAACCTATCATCCCTCCTAGCAAGATTGTTCCGGTGGCTCCCGTCACTCTGGCCCAAATACCACCCGGGAAGACCTATGTCTCGGAGACCGACAGGCAAAAAGTGTTACACTGGGGTCATGCCTCAAAAACAGCCGGCCATGCAGGCCAGAAGAGAACATGGGGTGCGATTGTACGCCATTACTGGTGGCCATCCCTTCGCACAGACGTCGCCGCCTTTGTCTCTGCCTGCTCCTCTTGTGCCAGGAACAAGACGCCCAAACACCTGCCCTATGGCCGTCTTCTGCCTCTACCGATACCCTCAGTTCCCTGGCAACACATTGCGATGGACTTTATTACGGACTTGCCATTATCCTCTGGACACACAGTCATATGGGTCGTGGTGGACCGGTTCTCCAAAATGGCCCACTTCATCCCCATGGCTGGACTGCCCTCTGCTCAGGAACTCGCGGAAGCCTATATCCATCACATCTTCCGCTTGCATGGCTTTCCATCCCACATCGTGTCCGACAGAGGAACTCAGTTCACCTCCCGCTTCTGGAGGGCGCTCTGCAAACACCTGGGAGTAACTCTGGACTTTTCTTCCGCATACCATCCTCAGTCTAATGGCCAAGTGGAGAGGGTCAATCAAATCTTGACATCCTTCTTACGTCACTATGTCAACACCCATCACGACGACTGGTCCACGCTTCTGCCTTGGGCTGAGTTCTCACATAACCACCACATCAGTGAGTCGTCCTCCAAATCTCCCTTCCATGTCGTTTACGGACTTCAGCCCTCCGTTCCATTGCCTGTATCCCCTTCTTCGGATGTCCCTGCGGCTGATACTGTAGCCCGTGACTTCGCTACCATTTGGGACTCTGTCAAGGCGTCCCTTGGACGCGCTTCCCAGCGGATGAAGAAACACGCTGACAAAAGGCGTCTAGACCCTCCGTGTTTCTCTCCTGGAGACCTCGTCTGGCTTGCTTCCCAGTACGTCCGCCTGAAGATACCGTCATACAAGCTGGGTCCTCGCTACATTGGGCCGTTTAAAGTCCTCAGCAAGATCAATGAGGTTTCCTACAAGCTACAGCTCCCGGCCACGATGAGGATACCCAACTCATTCCACGTCTCCCTGCTCAAGCCGGTTGTCCTTGGTCCCTTCTCCAATGCTGCCAGTCCGGCCCCTCCACCTATTGCCGATGACGACATCTATGCGGTAAGGGATCTCGTGGCCATGAAGACCGTACGAGGTCGGCAGTTCTTCCTGGTGGACTGGGAGGGGTATGGTCCTGAGGATAGGTCTTGGGAGCCCAGGGAGAACGTGGGCACTCCTCTTATCCGTGCCTTCATGTCCCGGTTGCGGGGTGGGGGGCGTGGGGGGGGGGGTACTGTCACGCTCCCCGGGTCCTCACCCCCGCTCCCCGGCTCACCTGCCACGCTGCCCGCTCCTCAGCCCCCGGATTCCGTCCGTCCCAGGCCCCCTGGTCCCCGATCCCGGCGCCTGACGGCTTCCCAGGACCTGGCCGGCTCCCCTGCGTCCTCCCCTCAGCCTCCTTCCCTGGCTTCTGGCACCCGGGCGGCGCGCATGCGCGTTAGGGCGCGCGCGCGGTCACTGACCCTTTCTTAAAGGGCCAGCGTCCATTAACAGGAAATGAGGTTGAACAGGTACTGGGTATAAAGGGGGTTAGTGTCCAAGGGGGCGGGGCCTGATCTTCGTGTTCCCTGAGCTAGGAGTCAGGTCTCCTGGTGTTTATGTGCCTGTACTCACCTATCTCTCTTTGTAGAGCCGTACCTGCCTCGCCATCCCGTCTGCCGTATCCTGAACCCCGCACACTGTCCGTCTGCCATCTGACAGTCCGTACCATCTCGGATCCCTGCGGTGACCCGTCATCTCGCTCCTGAGGTTCCGGACCCCGCCTGATATCATCTCGGCTTCCGAACCTGAGCTACGTCACCAGGACTACCATCTGTGACACCGTGGTCCCAGGGACTCCTCCGCTGCCTTCACTTGCACGGACTGTTCTGCTGCCCATCAGTGCTTCAGCTGCCGGACTCCCTACCACCATCTTAAGAGTTCGGTCCAGTGGATCCACCTCCTGGGTCGGCCCGACCGCCCGGCCGTGACATATACCATGAGTAGGTGTTATGCAAGTTTGTGCGTGTTCTGTAAATTTCTTTCCAGATTTGGTGAGAGGCAATCCAGTGCAGAGAATGATACGTTATTGCTAGAAAAGCACATGATAGAAATTGTATACAGAAAAATATTTATAAAAAGATAAAAGTACTAAGTGTATATTTTTGTGTTTTTCCTAATAAACAGATTCTTCAGATTCAGTAGGATACAGTAATCAGACTACAATTTTTGTTATATAAATGATTGATTAAACATGTAATACCATGTAATAAACAGTTGGTTTCAGTTTCATTCCAGATCCATCTAATCTGGCACACATTCTCTGAAGTCTGGGGGACTGGGTGACAATCTGGAAACATGAGGGAAAGCTTGGATCCACACCAAGTCCAACTTATTACACCAACCTCAGTAAAAGTCCATGCATCCCACTGCAAGAAGGTCCACAAAGACTAAGGAAATGGCATTAGGGAAGTATCGTGTACTGCTTCTCTTTCTATATTTTGTTTAAATTGTCTCTCCAGTAAAGGAGACAAACTCTAGCACAGCGCCACCTATTGGAAGTAGCGATCCTAAAAGTCACAAGTGGATTTTTAACAATCCTTTGCAATATGACTCAGGATATATAAGCCAGATCTGAATCCCAAGTTGCAGACACGGTGTTTCGGGGTGCTTGCCCCTCGTCAGTGCAAAGTATGGGGGTGTCTGATCTGGCTCATGAGAAAGCTATGTGGGGACCACGGGGGAACACTATTCTCCTTAAGGAGACTTTGCAAGCCAGTCTGGCTGCCAAGTAAGGGGACTTATAGCTGCCACGCCCCTCTAAGAAATATTCAAATTGTCTCTCCAGTAAAGGAGACAAACTCTAGCACAGCGCCACCTATTGGAAGTAGCGATCCTAAAAGTCACAAGTGTTTTTTTAACAATCCTTTGCAATATGACTCAGGATATATAAGCCAGATCAGAATCCCAATTTGCAGATATATATATACATATTTCGTTTGACACTGATACTTGTGCAAACCGCAGTGCAATACACATGAATGAGGAAATTGAAGAAGGGCAATTGGGTGATGGAGCAGCAGAAATGTCAATAGCCATTAGCAAGTAACCATACTGTATGCCTTTCCAATTTTATAGAACAGTCACCACTGACTTAGAAGATTCTTGGTGTTTGTATGATGAGACTTTGCGATTGGTATCAGTGGTAATGGCACTACTAAATGAGTATCAGTTTGAACTTCCAAAAGGTATATACATTGTTTGTGGGGAAGGGGCTTACAGATGGATCCCTAAGGGGGCAGAAGGAACTTGTACATTGGCTAGATTAGAACCTGCAACCTGGGTATGGAATGAGGATGATTTCCCATATAAAAATATTCCTCAACACATGCTTGCAAAACGTGATACTGACACAAATTCTAATAAACAGACACAGAAACATTTGTTCAGTACTCCACGGTATGCTCAGGCAGGAATGGTACTAACAGGTCCATTGGGTGTAATGTTGGGGACATTGAGAAATGCCCAAATGATTCAAGAACTAGGAGATATTTTTGATAATGTGACTGATCTATTATTTGATGCGATAAATATAGAATCAGCCTACACAAAACAGCTCATTATCATTACCAATCAACACTCGATGTTACTTGATTATCTCACTGCTTCTAGTGGAGGTTTCTGTCAGGTGGTTTTTCCTAATATTCATAGCAGGTATGCAATTCATTATTCACATGTTCAAATTAGCAAGTAGCATTTTTCATTGTATATTCCAATATTTTTCCATATGCTTGAGGCATTATACCATTATCTAAGTTTGATGTGCAGCCTTATTCTTATATATAGTATGTATTTTTGGCTTGCACTCATCTATATATATAATTGCCTTATTCTGTCTGTCTGTCTGTCTGTCTGTCTATCTGTCTGTCTATCTGTCTGTCTGTCATGCTCCGAAATTGTGTCCTTACGGTGACACAAAGCTGATTGGCCGCTGGGCTCGCCATGGCCCCGCCCCCCACACGGATTGGCCTCTCGCCCCGGCTCTCTGCAGGCCCCGCCCCCCTCACGCAATGCACGCTCGCTCTGGCCTAACTGACACGGGGCTCCGATTCCCAGGTGAGTACACACACACATCAGATCACACTCACTCTCACACACACCTCACACATCACATCCACACATCACATCCACACATCACATCCACACATCACATCCACACATCACAACATGCTGGGATATCGCTTGCTTCTACACCGGCTCCGTCAGGATCCCGGCAGCGCCAGACATAACCTTGCGATGCTGGGATCTTAACGGAGGCCGTGAAAGCTGGTAACCATTATACACATCGGGTAACTAAGGTCCCTTAGTTACCCGATGTGTATCATAGTTACCAGCGTACACCGGCTCACACTCACTCTCATACACACCTCACACACACATCACATCGCATCCACACATCAAGGTCCTGCAGCTGCGGAACATACATAACATAACAGCACACACACACAAATCAGATCACACTCACACATACCTCACACATCACATCGCATCCAAATACTCACAACATCCTGGGATATCGCTTGCTTCTCGGCGGCGATATTGTGCTGTGAGCTTCCAGGACCTGACGGAGGATCACATGGCCAGAAGCATGTGATATCCCCGGATGTTGTGAGTATCAGCGCGTATGTGCAATATCGTCAGTGTCTGTGTGTGTGAGTGTATGCGATCGGGTGTGTGTGAGTGGATGCGATCGGTTGTGTGTGTGAGTGGATGCGATCGGTTGTGTGTGTGAGTGGATGCGATCGGTTGTGTGTGTGAGTGCATGCGATCAGTTGTGTGTGTGAGTGGATGCGATCGGTTGTGTGGGTGAGTGGATGCGATCGGTTGTGTGGGTGAGTGGATGCGATCGGGTGTGGGTGAGTGTCGGCAGAGGAGCACGGCGTGCTGGAGGAGGCTGGGAGCAGAGAGGCTGATCTTGGGGAAGGCTGGGAGGGGGAGGCTGATGCTGAGGGAGGCTGGAAGGAGAGAGGCTGAGCAAACGTGCTCCATCCGCCATACTGCGCACTCCCCATCGTGCTACATCCCCCATGCTGCGCACTCCCAAACGTGCTCCATCCGCCATGCTGCGCACTCCCCATCGTGCTCTATCCGCCATGCTGCACACTCCCAAACGTGCTCCATCCGCCATGCTGCGCACTCCCAAACGTGCTCCATCCGCCATACTGCGCACTCCCCATCGTGCTCTATCCGCCATGCTGCACACTCCCAAACGTGCTCCATCCCCCATGCTGCGCACTCCCAAACGTGCTCCATCCGCCATGCTGCGCACTCCCCATCGTGCTCTATCCGCCATGCTGCACACTCCCAAAAGTGCTCCATCCGCCATGCTGCGCACTCCCAAACGTGCTCCATCCGCCATGCTGCGCACCCCCCATCATGCTCCATCCGCCATGCTGCGCACTCCCAAACGTGCTCCATCCGCCATGCTGCGCACTCCCAAACGTGCTCCATCCGCCATGCTGCGCACTCCCAAATGTGGTCCATCCGCCATGCTGCGCACTCCCAAACGTGGTCCATCCGCCATGCTGCGCACTCCCAAACGTGGTCCATCCGCCATGCTGCGCACTCCCAAACGTGCTCCATCCACCATACTGCGCACTCCCAAACGTGCTCCATCCGCCATACTGCGCACTCCCCATCGTGCACCATCCGGCATGCTGCGCACTCCCAAGCGGATGGAGCATGATGGGGGGTGCGCAGCATGGCGGATGGAGCACGTTTGGGAGTGCGCAGCATGGCGGATGGAGCACGTTTGGGAGTGTGCAGCATGACGGATGGAGCACGTTTGGGAGTGCGCAGCATGACGGATGGAGCACGTTTGGGAGTGCGCAGCATGCCGGATGGTGCACGATGGGGAGTGCGCAGTATGGCGGATGGAGCACGTTTGGGAGTGCGCAGCATGGCGGATGGACCACGTTTGGGAGTGCGCAGCATGGCGGATGGACCACGTTTGGGAGTGCACAGCATGGCGGATGGAGCACGTTTGGGAGTGCGCAGCATGGCGGATGGAGCACGTTTGGGAGTGCGCAGCATGCCGGATGGAGCACGTTTGGAGTGCGCAGCATGGCGGATGGACCACGTTTGGGAGTGCGCAGCATGGCGGATGGAGCACGTTTGGGAGTGCGCAGCATGGGGGATGCAGCACGATGGGGGGTGCGCAGCATGGGGGATGGAGCACGATGGGAGGTGCACACCTCCCCCCAACACACACACACACGCGCACTGCACAACACACACACACTAGGAATCACAAACAACGCCCTACACAGACACCCACACACACAGACAACGCTGCACACACAAATATACGCACATGCTGCACAACACACACATTGCTCAAAACATACCTCCCCCAAAACACACCACACACACACAAACCGCACAACACACACAACGCTACAGACACACAGCGCTCCACAAACAACGCAACACACGCAACACACATACAACACCGCTCTCACCCCCCGCGACACTCAGAACATGTACAGCGCCCTACACAAACACTTGGTAACTACACACAACAACATCTATATATATATATATATATATATATATATATAACAAAAATCATACATGAACTACACAATACGTAAATTCTAGAATACCCGATGCGTAGAATCGGGCCACCTTCTAGTATATATATATTAGTGCTCACTTCAGTTATCCTATTCAGTTATATGTAGTTTTTTTTTTTTTCTGAATGTGAACACAGCTCCGCCCCTTTCGGCCATGTTTTTTCCATCTCCTATATAAGAAAGTCCTTAGTTACCCCTCTCCACCCATAGCAGTTTTTAATTGCAATGAGATGACACACAGTTAGGGTCACAGAGCTAGGGACCCCAATATAGAGATATACCTTGACGAGGTTTTGGGGCTCAGTTACATTGATCAATGCGATTGCTAAATATCTCCTTTTTCCTAATATTCATAGCAGGTATGCAATTCATTATTCACATGTTCAAATTAGCAAGTAGCATTTTTCATTGTATATTCCAATATTTTTCCATATGCTTGAGGCATTATACCATTATCTAAGTTTGATGTGCAGCCTTATTCTTATATATAGTATGTATTTTTGGCTTGCACTCATATATATATATTAGTGCTCACTTCAGTTATCCTATTCAGTTATATGTAGTTTTTTTTTTTTTTTTTTCTGAATGTGAACACAGCTCCGCCCCTTTCGGCCATGTATTTTCCATCTCCTATATAAGAAAGTCCTTAGTTACCCCTCTCCACCCATAGCAGTTTTTAATTGCAATGAGATGACACACAGTTAGGGTCACAGAGCTAGGGACCCCAATATAGAGATATACCTTGACGAGGTTTTGGGGCTCAGTTACATTGATCAATGCGATTTCTAAATATCTCCTTTTTCCTAATATTCATAGCAGGTATGCAATTCATTATTCACATGTTCAAATTAGCAAGTAGCATTTTTCATTGTATATTCCAATATTTTTCCATATGCTTGAGGCATTATACCATTATCTAAGTTTGATGTGCAGCCTTATTCTTATATATAGTATGTATTTTTGGCTTGCACTCATATATATATATTAGTGCTCACTTCAGTTATCCTATTCAGTTATATGTAGTTTTTTTTTTTTTCTGAATGTGAACACAGCTCCGCCCCTTTCGGCCATGTTTTTTCCATCTCCTATATAAGAAAGTCCTTAGTTACCCCTCTCCACCCATAGCAGTTTTTAATTGCAATGAGATGACACACAGTTAGGGTCACAGAGCTAGGGACCCCAATATAGAGATATACCTTGACGAGGTTTTGGGGCTCAGTTACATTGATCAATGCGATTGCTAAATATCTCCTTTTTCCTAATATTCATAGCAGGTATGCAATTCATTATTCACATGTTCAAATTAGCAAGTAGCATTTTTCATTGTATATTCCAATATTTTTCCATATGCTTGAGGCATTATACCATTATCTAAGTTTGATGTGCAGCCTTATTCTTATATATAGTATGTATTTTTGGCTTGCACTCATATATATATATTAGTGCTCACTTCAGTTATCCTATTCAGTTATATGTAGTTTTTTTTTTTTTTTCTGAATGTGAACACAGCTCCGCCCCTTTCGGCCATGTTTTTTCCATCTCCTATATAAGAAAGTCCTTAGTTACCCCTCTCCACCCATAGCAGTTTTTAATTGCAATGAGATGACACACAGTTAGGGTCACAGAGCTAGGGACCCCAATATAGAGATATACCTTGACGAGGTTTTGGGGCTCAGTTACATTGATCAATGCGATTGCTAAATATCTCCTTTTTCCTAATATTCATAGCAGGTATGCAATTCATTATTCACATGTTCAAATTAGCAAGTAGCATTTTTCATTGTATATTCCAATATTTTTCCATATGCTTGAGGCATTATACCATTATCTAAGTTTGATGTGCAGCCTTATTCTTATATATATCTGTCAGGTGGTGGGACCTTCATGTTGTCACTTCATAAACCTTGAAGGACTGATGCAGGTTACACATGACATAAACCAAGCAGAGAGATTGAAAAAGGGATTTAAGGAGGCCAATGCATTGAGTGAACATATAAACACACTACACAAACATATATCACATTTATATAGTGAATAAACTGGTAATACATATATACAATATTATACTACATATATCCATGAATATATTCCCCTCTAGGATCAGTAGATAGGATGGGTATAGGGAAAACGTAGGCCGGTCCCACAGAGCACGTTTGAATGGCAGGACCCCATGATGCACATAGGGAAAGCCTTGTGTATTGTGAAGTAGGACAAGCCTCTGCGGTCTACCCTATAGGAAGGGACAGGTAGCTAAGACAGAACATAATTAATCAAAAGAGGGGAATTGTTAGAGAAGCCATTTTGCCTTGTTCACCATATTGTCCCATATAACAGAATATGATGTAATTGATGTTCTATCTGGAACTTTTCGCATAAACAACAACTGCTATTTGCTATTGTGATAACTTGGTTTCCTAGAATATGTTCTCTTACATGTGTTTTTCTTAGAATATGTTGTCTGTCTCCCAAAATCTGACTTATTCTGTCTCTTTTCCCAAAATATGTCTTATTGTTAAATGAGATTTGGCATAATACTTCTTATCACATCCCTTAAAACCCTTGTATCCTTTTGGCTCAATGCTATTCATTTCTATTATAATTATATCCGCTTACTCCTCTGTATCCTTGAAACCTGTACTCCCTCACATATCTTTCTGACATATTTCTGGCATATTATTTCCTGGGAACCTAATTTTGGACAGTTCTTTGTTTATCTCCCAGAAGTATAACAAAGATTAACCTTGACCTATTATATTTGGTATCCACCTAAACTTGTGCAATTACATCACATCTCATATTATGTAACCAGCTTAAAAGGTATAAAAAGCCCGAAAGAACTATTAATAAACAGTGTTATATCGATTTTAGCAAATTACAGACGTGTCTGTCTTAGTTTGTTGAAGCGTCACACTCAGAATCGGCCGATCCCCCACATCTACCTGAGAGGAAAACAGGGTCCGACTCTAACAGAGATCCTCAGGGCAGTTCCACAAGAGTTGCTCTGTAATGAACAAATCCAGGATCTCTGGTCCGGTGGTAAGCTGCAGGCCTTGGGTCCAGTGGTCGGCAGCTCTGGCAAGGGCCCGCCGGTGATCAGCCCAGGTGTCCTTCGGTCCCTTCTGCAGGCTCCGGAACTTCTTGCGGTAGGACTCCGGAGTAAGGTTGTACTATTGGATCAGGGCACGCTTGATGGTGTCATAGCCCTGATCTGCCTCAGCAGGCAAGTCCCGAAGGATATCCAGGGCCTTACCCCTTAAACGGGAGGTCAGGTACTTGGCCCACTGGTCCTTGTCCAGATGGTACTGCAGGCAAGTCCGTTCAAAGGCTGTCAGAAAAGAGTCCAAGTCTCCATCCTTCTCCAGCACTGGGAAGTCCTCAACACGGACTTTTGGAGGCTTGGTGTCTTGATGGTCATGGGTGGATGATGAGGGCCGGAGCTGAGCTAGCTGCAGCTGGTGGTCACGCTCTGCCTGTAGCTCTCGCTCGGCAGCCTCACGCTCTGCCTGTCGCTCCGCAGCCTCCTGTGCTGCAAGACGCCCATGCTCTGCTATGAGTATCTGGTAGGTGTTCTGGTCACCAGCTGAAAGACGGGCCATGGCAGCTTGAAGGAGGGCCTCTGAACCTCTCAGGCTAGAGGGATTGGCAGGTGGTGATCTGCGGCACGCCGCAGAGCCTGGTGATCCGCTGTCCACTGCAGAGCGGAGGACTGGCATCTGGCTCCCTGAGGAGTCTTGAAGGGGCTCCTCCTCGCCTCTGGCCAGAGCATTGGCCAATTCTTTAGCTTTGCGGCCCCTGGTGCTCTCTGCCATTCTTGCAGACTTTGGTCACTGACACAGAACTGCCACCTGATGCGACCACACACCTTACAGTATCTGCACTCTGACACTCTAGTGTTGAGCTGGTCTTAAGACCCCAGCAGCTGTGGCTGCTACTGGCAGTCTTTAGTGTCTGGGAGTATGTTTCTCACACTCACACACACTATTATCTCGATCCAATATGTCACGATAGGAAGCGGAAGTCACACCCCTCCTTTCTACCACCCGACAGACAGAGCACGTGAAACGCTCTCTAGTGCCCCTCTTATAGTCAGGCCAATTATGGAATTGCCCAACAATAAGCGAGGAGGCCGCTATTCTACTATGCCGATGACTGAAGGGTTCCCGGTGAGAGTACGGTATATATTTTCTCGACCTCAGCAGACAGAAATATATTTAAACCTCCCCAAATCTCACCGGCCGCCCCACAATGATCCTTGGCATAAATCCACTGCCACCAACCGATTACGGTAACTATTGCGCCAAGTACACAGACGTGGAGTTCAGGATCGAGATAACAGAACAGCCCAAGATTAATTATATATTTTAATCGGCCTAAGCCACACTAGAAACTACAATATATACAATAAGGAATCTACAGAATATATATACATATATAGGTTAAAGTACATTTACAAGTAAGTTATGGATTACAAACAGGCATACAGTTCAAGCAGTTACCTTGTGCATCTGGCCACAGGGGGGTGCTGTTCGACCAGGGTTCCAGGAACTTTCTCACAGGTGTAGCACACGTGACCCCCGAGCAAAGAACAAGCCAAAATGTCTGAACTGTGGTTATCAACCTGGCTCAATCCATGTCCCCTCCTACCTTAGTGACTTCACGGGGAAGCACTGCCCCTCCCCTGGCTGGAGTCTAAAATAATATCCCCAAGGGATTATTGGTCATAAGTTTGCCTGGGAACGTCATAGGCGGACGCCAATGCTCTCATTTTTACAGTTATGATTTTACCTTCAAAATGATAGGACACATGGCTGGTCCCCCACTGCCCAATATCACATTTGGGATACTTCCAAAGGTCCCACACCTATATAAAATATGTGCTAGCATTGTCCACATGCTGGGATGCCATATTTCTGCTTGCCATATTTACAGGAAGCACGGCTCACGTGATATTACACATATTCTACTGGAGCCTGTCTGTCTGGAGACTTCAAAGCCTGCTAAGTAGATACAAACTTCTACCACAGTGTCACTGAGGCGGGTCTTCCTGGGTCTAACAGCTCAGCTAATTTCCATATCATAGGACTTTTCCCCTTGTCACACCACTGCTAAACAGACAATTTCCTCAGGTTCATTCGAATACTGATTGAAGCCTCTTTATGCCTGAAGGCCCAGTCACACACACAAGGGATATGGTTGTACCCCTGACAAGATGGTGGCTATAGGAATATGGCTTATAGCTCAGAATATATCCCTATGTCCTCACACTTACCATATTATGATCGCTATTGCCCAAGTGCTCCCGGACCTCTAGATATCTGAAATTGTATCTGGTCTATTTGAGAGGACCAGATCTAGCAAATTATTTGCCCTGGTCGGTTCATCTACCATCTGAGAGAGGTAATTGTCTTGAATTGTAGATAAGAACTTACAGCTTTTAGCACAACCAGAAGATTCTATGTCCCACTGAATGGATAGTTGAAATTCCCCATAACAAGAACCCAATTATTATTATTAATATTAGCTGCCTTTTCAATTTGTTCCAGCATTTCACCCTCTATTTGTTCAGGTATGTTAGGAGGCTTTTAGCAAACTCCAATTAGCATTTTTTCATTATTCCCCATCCCATGTACATTTACGCATACTGACTCTATATTGTTGCAGTTCCCCCAATGTCATCATTCAACACAGGTTTTAGGTTAGATTTGATAAATATACACAAAGAGAATCCCGGCACACAGTATGAAAGAAGGGAAATAGTCAATGATTCTTGTTGTATGTTGTAGTTTTATTCAAGAAAAAGTTCTCGCAGCAAGTTGTAATAAAGTCTTTTCATGACAACAGGAAATTGCATTAAAGTCCGACGTTTCGGCTCTTAATTAAGCCTTCATCAGGGACCAAAAGATACTGGATATGAACAGACAAGATCACAGAAGACATAATTACAATAATATCATGTTCTGAATAAAAACATAGCAACAGAGTTTTATCAGGTAATGTGATACAAAAACGTGAAAACAGTGTACGTGAGGCTAAGTGAGTCAGATGTACATCCGATGGAAGGGAGGGGAGGGAAAGAGGGGAATGGGAAGAGGAAAAAATGAGCATGGGACAAGGAAGGAACAAGAAGGAGGGAAAAAGGAGGTAGAGAGAGGAAGAAGTAACGGAGGAAAGAGAAGGGAAAATGAAACATACCCGTACTGATGTTGTCATAAAAGAGTCCTATATAGGCCCAGTGGAGGGGTGTTCTAGGTTATCTGGGGAAAGAAAGAGAAAAATATTAGAATCATAGTAATGGGTATAATGCAATAAAAAGGATATTGGTAAATGGGGATTACCAACGCAATATGAGAGCAGACATTATTAGAACATTATGAACCATTGTACATACAAGTAATGTAATTTTGATAAATCATCTGGTATACATACTAGGCATCATTTAGATATTAGGAGAGTAACACTAGGGGCAAGAAGTCCCCGGGGAATAGTGCTTGTATCATAAACAGTCATTTGAGTCAAAGTAACAAGTACTATAAGTATCAGGGAATAAAATGCAAAAGACATAATAAACAGTAACAAATGAAAATTAAAATACAATGATGTAATGGAGATATTGGTAAAATTTAGCACAAGACCTCATACTCTCTATTAAGACCCGAGGGTTCCAGAGTTTTGAGTGTGTGAATCCAATAGGCTTCTCGTGTCTTAAGCCTAGTGATCCTGTCTCCCCCTCTCCTGATAGGGGGAACATGTTCAATGACCTGAAAACGTAATTGGGATATAGAATGATTGTGGGAAATGAAGTGGGATGGTATGGGTAGAAGAGTTTGTTGGCAGCGAATTGTGGACTTATGTTTGCTGATGCGGTCTCGGATATGCTGGGTAGTCTCCCCAACATATCCGAGACCGCACGGACACTTGATGAGATAGATGACGAAGGAGGATTCGCAGGTAAAAAAACCCTTAATGGGAAAACGTTGGCCTGAGTGGGGATGTGTAAAGGAATCACCCTTGGTAATGTTGGAACATTGGGTACAGCTTAGACAGGGGAAGGTGCCCCTGCGTTGAGTTGTTAGAGTAAGTTGAGTGGGAATAGGGGTGGCTGATCCGATATCTGCTCGTACTAGACGGTCCCTAAGATTTTGAGGTCTTTTATGACAAAAGAGTGGGGGTTGACTGAAAGAGGGAATAGAAGGATAGGATTGTGATAACAGAGGCCAATATTTACGTATGGTATCTCTAATGGGTGTATTGAAGGGATGGTAAGTGGAGACAAACGGAATTCTGGAGACCTCATTATTGGTTTGGGAATGACGTATGGGTGACGTAGAGTGTCGGGAGATATGAGGGGGATAACCCCTTTCTTGAAATTTACGAGACATTTCATCATGGCGGGCTGTGCGAGTGTCAGGGTCAGTTACGATTCGGGCGATTCTATGATGTTGCGAGAGTGGTAGGGAGTCCTTGACATGTCGAGGGTGGCAACTGGTATAGTGTAAAAGACTATTTTTGTCTGTGTCTTTGGTAAAAAGGTCAATGGAAATAGTACCTGCACCATCCAGGATTACAGTGGTATCCAAAAAATGGATGGAAGTAGGGTCATGATGGAGGGTGAAGGTCACGTTAGGAATATAACCGTTGAGAAAGATTAGAAATTTTTGTAGGGTTTCACTGTCGCCTTGCCATATCACAAAAACATCATCTATGTATTGTTTCCATGTAAGGACATGTGTATGGAAAAGTGAAGAGTCATAGATGTAATGCTGTTCAAACCAGGCCATGAAAATGTTGGCATAAGGGGGTGCCATATTTGACCCCATTGCTGTGCCTCTTCGTTGCACATAGAACTGGTCTCTGAATAGGAAAAAGTTCTGTTCAAGGACAATATGCAGAAGATCCTGACAAAAAGTGTGCTGAGGATCAGAGAGATTACTATAGTGTTCAAGGAACCAGTTGACAGCCTCTATACCAAGATGATGGTCTATACTGGTATAGAGGCTGTTGACATCCAGTGTGACTAGTAGACAATTGGCTGGTATAGGACCCAAAGAGCGAATGTGGGTCAAAAAATCAGTAGTATCCTTTAGATAGGAGGTGATACTTGGGACCAAAGGGGACAGGATTTTATCGAGTGTGATAGCTAGGGGAGAGAGAATTGAGTCTGTAGATGCCACAATCGGGCGACCTGGTGGTCGCGTCAGGTTTTTATGGATTTTGGGGAGTATATAAAAGACTGGTGTGATGGGATTTGATTTGTGTAAAAACTCAGATAATTTTTTATCGATAGTGCCGCTCTGTAGGTGGTAGCTGATGGTGGAGGAAATCAACTGACGTATTTTGGGGGTGGGGTCTCTGCTGATCGGTGTATACGTAGCGGTGTCACGAAGTTGATTGTGGATTTCTGAGAGATAGTAAGTTTTATCTAAAACTACAATTGCCCCACCTTTATCGGCTGGTTTAACGATTATTTGGGGATTATTTTTCAAATTGTTAATGGCACGCGACTCATCAGGAGTGCAGTTGTGTTTCAGGTGAAATTTACCCTGATGTATATCATTGAGAATACGGTCAATATCAGCTGTTACTAAAGAGATGTATGTCTCCACTGGATGGTAGGTCTTGGGGGGGCAGAAACTACTGGGAATAGACAAGCCTAGGGTCTTTAGCCTAAACATATCACTGGAACCGGAACCGTCGGGTTCAACAGAATGAAAATTGGAGGTGTTAAAATGGACTTTAAGGCGGAGATTCCGAAAGAATCTCCTGGTCTCCTGATCTAATTTGAAGGAGTCGAAAGGCGGGGTGGGGCAAAATGATAGTCCTTTTTGTAATACGGCTGATTCACTGGGAGAGAGGTTGTAGGAGGAGATATTGTAGACCAAATTGGTCCTACCTGTGATCGAGTTGTGATGGTTCGTGGTACGAAGTCTCTTGCCCCGCCGCGTCTTCCTTTTGGTGGATGTCTTGGGCCTAAAAAATGAGAAGAGCGAGATTGATTGTGTTCGCTATCGGAGCTATTGGATGATGAATAGTGTCCTTGATATGGAGTACGTCGTGGTTGGTTATAGCCTGAAGAACGCCAGGTGTAGACTTGATTTTTTAAATAATCCTCTTGATCCCGCTGAAATTTCGTGCGTTTACGTGTCTGTAAAGATTTCCTAAATTCCGAAATTGTAGCCTCAGTCTTGGTCTTAATGCTATTATACTCAGTGGGGGATAGCGTGTTCTGGAATTGATGTTCAATTGTAGTGATGTTGGCACCGATGTCCGCAATCTCTTTATCAAGGTATTCGATGGTAAGTAGTATGAGGTCCATAGAGCATTTATTTAAAATACTCTCGTACTTGTCACAATAAGATGTATTCTCTGAAAATAATGTTGGGCGAAGGGGAATACGTAAACCACGTGGGATCCTTTTGGCCTTGTGGTACTCCGCCAGGGTGATGTAATGTAACTCTAAAGCAGTGTGTCTGCGCAATTCTTTCTCGTAGTCCTTGCTTCTGATCTCTTCAGTTGGTATTGAGAGGAATTGGTTGGAAGCGGTCACTTTGGAGAGAATAGCGGATGTAGCTTCATCATTATAGGAAAATGTAGAAAACGACATGTCCGAAAAATCGTAGATAAAAGTAGGAGCTCCGGCCAAAATATCATTCAACAGTAGGGAGTATGCCTACAGTAGGCCTACTGCCTACTGAGCACCAGGTATATAGTAGTGAGCCTAGCATACTCCCTACTGTTGATAAATATACACACTCCACCACCTCCTTTTTCTTTCCTGTCCTTCCTGAATGTAGTATAACCTTCTAAGTTTGTCACCCAGTCATGGCTTTCATCCAGCCAGGTTTCCGTAATGCCCAGCACATCATAATCCATGGCTGACATTAGAGTCTCCAATTCATTCATTTTGTTTGCAAGACTTCTTGCATTTGCCAGTAGACATTTAATACTATTAACACAATTATTACTCCTAGCCTCCCTACGTTCCTTGCATGTCCCAGCCCCCCAATCCTTCATTGACCCCTACCGTTTCACTGTCTCTATCTGCTCTATCTATCCCCTTATTTGCTCCACTACCCTCCCTCCGCTCATAAACTAGTTTAAAAGCTCATCCATCAGTCTGACCATTTTCTCCCCCAGCACAGCTGCACCCTCCCCATTGAGGTGCAGCCCGTCCCCACCGTAGAGACTGTAGCCGACTGAGAAGTCAGCCCAGTTCTCCATGAACCCGAACCCGTCTTTCCTGCACCAATTTCTAAGCCACGTATTTATCTCTATAAGCTCCCGCTGTCTTTCTAGTGACGCTCGTGGCACCGGTAGTATTTCTGAAAACACCACCTTGGAGGTCCTGGACTTCAGCTTCTCTTCTAGTTCCCTGTTAAGGACCTTCCACCTGCCTCTAACTTTGTCATTAGTACCAATATGCACCATGACCGCTGGGTTTTCCCCAGCCCCACCCAGCAATCTGTCTATCCAATCCACAATATGCCGAACCCGAGCACCCGGCAAACAAACACACTGTTCGGCATTCATGGTCTCTGCGACAGACATATCAACCAAACAGGCATATTTACTAGGTTGTGCCAGATCAGGGCTAGACTCCTTGACACTTTTTCCCTTACCTCTTCTTCTAACGGTTACCCAGCTACCTACCTCTGGGTCCTGACCTTCCCCATCTCCACCCTCCTCCATACCACTGGCCCCAGCCAGAGAAAGCTCAGTGAGCTCTAAACTCCTCTCCAGGTTTGCAATGCTCCTGAGTGTTGCAAGCTACTTATTTAGATTAGTTACCTGGGCTTCCAAATATGCAACATACTTGCATCGAGTGCAGACATATTCACCCTCGAACGGCTGTTCAAGGCATGCATGCATCTGACAAGATACACACCTGGTAGCATTGTCCATAGAGCCGCTATTAAATGGGGATAAACAGTACAGAAAAAAAGTAGAAAAACAAAAAAAAAAAACAATGGGAAACTTATAGGGATAACTTCAAACTATGCTCTTGTGTCAAACTATGAACTTGTGCTAAATTATGCACTTACCTGCAATCCCCGCACTTCACTGCAGACCCTCGCACGCTCAGTTATTAGCTCTTTCCACAGATTCTCGATTGGATTCAGGTCTGGACTTTGACTTGGCCATTCTAACTTCTAGATATGTTTATTTGTGAACCATTCCATTGTAGATTTTGCTTTATGTTTTGGATCATTGTCTTGTTGAAAGACAAATCTCTATCCCAGTCTCAAGTCTTTTGCAGACTCCAACAGGTTTACTTCAAGAATGTTCCATGTATTTGGCTCCATCCATCTTCCCATCAATTTTAACCATCTTCCCTGTCCCTGCTGAAGAAAACAGCCCCAAACCATGATGCTGCCACCACCATGTTTGACAGTGGGGATGGTGTGTTCAGGGTGATGAGTTTTGTTCAGAATCTGTGGAAAGAGCTGAAAACTGCTGTTCACAAACGCTTTCCATCCAACCTCACTCAGCTCGAGCTGTTTGCAAAGGGAGAATAGGCAAGAATTTCAGTCTCTCGATGTGTAAAACTCATAGAGACATACTCCAAGTGACTTTCAGCTGTAATCGCAGCAAAAGGTGCCGCTAAAAAGTATTAACGTCAAGGGGACAAATAATATTGCACGCCCCAATTTTCAGTTTATTATTTTTAATCAAAGTTTATAATAAGCAATAAATTTCGTTCAACTTCACAATTGTGTCCCACTTGTTGTTGATTCTTCACCATAAAATTTTAATTTTTTTATCTTTGTTTGAAGCCTGAAATGTGGGAAAAGGTTGAAAAATTCAAGGGGGCCGAATACTTTCGCAAGGCACTGTATGTGTACGTATGCCTGTATGTGTATGTATCTGTGCATGTTTGTGTGGTGGGGCCCACTGAGACTCTTTCGCCCAGGGCCCACAAAAATCTGGAGCCGGCCCTGTGTGTGATACACACCATTATCATCTATACCCTGGTTTTTAAGTAGTTAAGACCCTATTACACCTCTTTGTTTCCCTTTTACATATTTCTTATGCCTATGGCACAGTTATGATGACAGCTGTAATTACAAAATGAGACAGAGGCCCCCTTACAGTCGAGTGCACAGTTGGTTGGCACAATGTACAACACAAATCTCTGGTTGAGCAACTTCAAGTTTATCTTCCACCACTTCACACTAAACTTGGTTTACTAAAAAATGTTGTAGTGTCAGTTGATCATTATAGAAATGGTTTCCAGCATTTGAAGGAGAAGGTTAGTACAATGAAAACTGAGGATGAAATAAAGGCCACGTCTCACTAAGCAACATCGCTAGCAACATCGCTGCTGAGGCACGACTTTTGTGACGTAACAGCGATGTTGCTAGCAATGTTGCTGTGTGTGACATCCAGCAACAACCTGGCCCCTGTTGTGAGGTCGCTGGTTGTTGCTGAATGTCCTGGACCATTTTTTAGTTGTTGCTCTCCCGCTGTGAAGCACACATCGCTGTGTGTGACAGTGAGAGAGCAACAACTGAATGTGCAGTGAGCAGGGAGCCGGCTTCTGCGGACGCTGGTAACCAATGTAAATATCGGGTAACCAAGAAGCCCTTTCCTTGGTTACCAGATATTTACCTTCGTTACCAGCGTCCGCCGCTCTCACGCTGTCAGTGCTGGCTCCCTGCTCCCTGCACACATAGCCAGACTACACATCGGGTAATTAACCCGATGTGTACTCTGGCTAGGAGTGCAGGGAGCCAGCGCTAAGCGGTGTGCGCTGGTAACCAAGGTAAATATCAGGTTGGTTACCCGATATTTACCTTAGTTACCAAGCGCAGCATCGCTTCCACGCGTCGCTGCGGGCTGGGGGCTGGTCACTGGTTGCTGGTGAGATCTGCCTGTTTGACAGTTCACCAGCAACCCATGTAGCGACGCTCCAGCGATCCCTGCCAGGTCAGGTTGCTGGTGGGATCGCTGGAGCGTCGCTTAGTGTGACGGTACCTTAAAGGTTGAAATTGGCAGCGAAATCAACAAACTAATGCATGATGACCTATTCTGAACAAAACTCAGCAGCTTGGAGCATTTCTGCTTGTTCTACAGAATTGACTTGGGAACAGATGAGCTGAAGAAATAAACAACATGCTTAAAGCCTATGAACAACATGGCTGCCAAATGTCAGTGTAAATATATTTTTTACAGTTCCATCTTGACTTTTTTTCCCACCCAATTTGGGAGACGTAACCAGGGCCGGATTAAGGTTGGTGGGGGCCCCTGGGCAGAAAATCTGGTGGGGGCCCCATAACGTTAACATTTTTAGCCATAACAGTAGAGCACGAACTGTAGCATTTAGATATAAATCCACTGAGCGAAATCAACAAACTAATGCATGATGACCTATTCTGAACAAAACTCAGCAGCTTGGAGCATTTCTGCTTGTTCTACAGAATTGACTTGGGAACAGATGAGCTGAAGAAATAAACAACATGCTTAAAGCCTATGAACAACATGGCTGCCAAATGTCAGCGTAAATATATTTTTTACAGTTCCATCTTGACTTTTTTTCCCACCCAATTTGGGAGACGTAACCAGGGCCGGATTAAGGTTGGTGGGGGCCCCTGGGCAGAAAATCTGGTGGGGGCCCCATAACGTTAACATTTTTAGCCATAACAGTAGAGCACGAACTGTAGCATTTAGATATAAATCCACTGAGCATGGATCTTATCCTGTTCTGTCACATTCAGATTTACAGTACTACAATACAGACACAGTCCAGGATAACTCACAGCCGTCACTTATACACAGAAAGTAAGGTTACTCACATTTTTTTATTGATCCCAATGTTAAGACAGCCAAGGAATAGTAAAAATACAGAAAGGGAAAGTTCTCACTGGCAGCAATAGTTGCTAAAAATAACAATGTGCTCTCTATTGTATTATCTCCGGAGTAGTACATAACAGCTGATGTCTGTACACGGTATACCATACACAGTATCAGAAGTGGATCTAGGTTTTCCTGTCCATGGAGTAGGAGTTCAGTTTGGCGCCCCCTTCTATACACGGCTTATGCGGTTTGAGTAGTCGTCATGTGACCGCTCACACGCCATTTTCACACTTGCCACGTGCTGATGAGCTGCTCTTCCTAACTCTCTCAATGTTCAGTGATATACTACAGCCCATAAAGAGAAGCAGGAAGAGAAGCTAATTGTGACTCAAAGTATTAAAATGACCTGCAAGTGGTCATGTGACCACTTCTGGAATTAGCAAGCAGAGCTGAATCCTTACATTGAGTATATTACAGGTTGTTGGATTGGGCATGCTACAGGGCTTACTTTTATTATTAAAGGGGTTGTCCAGGTCAACAAGGAAAATTTGTAGTTATCCTATATGACTGCAGACTTCTGAATTCTCACAGCTTGCGGACTGCACACTGTCATGATTTTCCCGTGCCATGAGCAAGTAGTCATGGGACTGCAAGTATGCGATTTGCTTACTTCCGGCCACATTCAAATTAGACGTGTGCAGCCTCACTCAATAGTTACATGCCCTCAAGCTCTCACTGCTGGCATCGGAGAGTCCTGACAGTGTGCAGTGTGCACACTGAGGATTCAGAAGTCTGCAGTCACATAGATACTTTCATCACAAACCTTGGCAACCCCTTTAATGCTAGTAACATAATGTAGAAACCCTTGCGGTCATGTAATTTTACAAATTATGGCTTGCTACATGTGTACAGGATCAGAATCAGTAAAATGTACATAAATACACTGGGTGCAGAATTATTAGGCAAATGAGTATTTTGCTCACATGATACTTTTTATACATGTCATCCTACTCCAAGCTGTATAGGCTGAGAGCCAACTACCAATTAAGTAAATCCGGTGATGTGCATCTCGGTAATGAGGAGGGGTGCGGTGTAATGACATCAACACCGTATATAAGGTGTGCTTAATTATTAGGCAACTTCTTTTCCTTTGGCAAAATGGGTCAGAAGAGAGATTTGACGGACTCTGAAAAGTCCAAAATTGTGAGATGTCTTGCAGAGGGATGCAGCAGTCTTTAAATTGCCAAACTTTTAAAGAGTGATCCCCGGACAATCAAGCGTTTCATGGCAAATAGCCAACAGGGTCAGAAGAAGCGTGTTGGGCAAAAAAGGCGCAAAATAACTGCCCATGAATTGAGGAATATCAAGCGTGAAGCTGCCAAGATGCCATTTGCCACCAGTTTGGCCATATTTCAGAGCTGCAACGTTACTGGAGTATCAAAAAGCACAAGGTGTGCCATACTCAGGGACATGGCCAAGGTAAGGAAGGCTGAAAAACCACCACCTCTGAACAAGAAACATAAGATAAAACGTCAAGACTGGGCCAAGAAATCTCTTAAGACTGATTTTTCAAAGGTTTTATGGACTGATGAAATGAGAGTGACTCTTGATGGGCCAGATGGATGGGCCAGAGGCTGGATCAGTAAAGGGCAGAGAGCTGCACTCCGACACAGATGCCAGCAAGGTGGAGGTGGGGTACTGGTATTGGCTGGGATCATCAAAGATCAACTTGTGGGACCTTTTCGGGTTGAGGATGGAGTGAAGCTCAACTCCCAGACCTACTGCCAGTTTCTGGATGACAACTTCTTCAGTCTCTATTGCATTGACACCTACTGAATATGTTTGTTGGCCAACACTAGATGTTGTAGTAAGTGCCTGTACATTTACCTATTATCTATATATATTCCATGTTCATTCCCCATATAAGAAGCTCAGGGAATAAAATATACATCTGTTTATTTGTAATATGCACTTTTTATATGATGCATGCCACTCTCAGATCGTGCTGGCTCTCTTTTCTCTGTTTGGTTGGTTGTAGTTATGCTACATTGGTCTGGTGGCTGACCACCACCTATTACCATGCACGCCTGAGTTTGGTATACAATATATTTCTTCTGTTGGTAGCTGTTCACATTCAGTTGCCTCACCCTTTTCCCTTTTTCCACAGGCAATTCTAATTAAACACCATACTTGGATCTGATCCGCCTTGATTTATAGTAGCTGGTCTGGAACTGTGAAGGTCAGTTCTGATATAGTCCCGGCGTGTGTGGCGTCTGCTGCACACGTTGGGACCTGGGCTGCCGTTTATCTGCAGCTGCCTCCTTTTGCGACATGGAAGCGGTTATACACAGGTTACAGGTATGTGTGTTGTAATATGGTTCTGCTTGTAAACTAATTATCTAGGATGCCGCAGGGCACATGAAATACATAATATAGAGTAGGACCCCCCTAACGAGATTTGCCGTGGCTTGGCAGTGGCGGCTCAAAGAATTGATCAATTATTTGCTAAAAATCTCATTTTGTATTATAGTACAGTTGGAATAATTCTGTGTATTTGCACTTTTTATATGATGCATGCCATTCTCAGATCATGCTGATTCTCTTTTCTCTCTTTGGAATATGTGTACATTTCCCTATTATCTACATACCGTATATTCCATGTTCATTCCCCTCCTTTCTAACACAGAGGATAAAATATACACTTGTTTCTGTGGTATATATGTGTACATTTCCCTATTATCTACATATATTCCATGTTCATTCCCCACCTAAGAAGCTCAGAGAATAAAATATACACTTGTTTGTGTGGTATAGGCTATGTGCGCACAGTGCATTTTTCGCGGCGTTTTTGCGCGTTTTTCGGGTGCGTTTTTGGCCTCAAAACTGCAGGACTTTGCTTCCCCAGCAAAGTCTATGAGTTTTCATTTTTGCTGTCCGCACACATCTGTTTTTTTTACTTGCGTTTTTGACTTAAAAAAAAAAATGGACATGTCAGTTCTTTCCTGCGTTTTTCTGCGTTTCCCCCCATGCAATGCATTGGAAAAACGCAGCAAAACGCAGAGATCAAAAACGCAGCAAAACGCAGCCAAAAACGCACCAAATCGCGGCAAAAACGCATGCGTTTTTTGATGCATTTTTTCGACGCAGGTGCGTTTTTGTGCGTTTTTAGCGGCCAAAAACGCACAAAAACGCAGCGTCAAAAAGACGCAGTGTGCGAACCTAGCCTTATACAGTGCCTACAAGTAGTATTCAACCCCCTGCAGATTTAGCAGGTTTGATAAGATGCAAATAAGTTAGAGCCTGCAAACTTCAAACAAGAGCAGGATTTATTAACAGATGCATAAATCTTACAAACCAACAAGTTATGTTGCTCAGTTAAATTTTAATACATTTTCAACATAAAAGTGTGGGTCAATTATTATTCAACCCCTAGGTTTAATATTTTGTGGAATAACCCTTGTTTGCAATTACAGCTAATAATCGTCTTTTATAAGACCTGATCAGGCCGGCACAGGTCTCTGGAGTTATCTTGGCCCACTCCTCCATGCAGATCTTCTCCAAGTTATCTAGGTTCTTTGGGTGTCTCATGTGGACTTTAATCTTGAGCTCCTTCCACAAGTTTTCATTTGGGTTAAGGTCAGGAGACTGACTAGGCCACTGCAACACCTTGATTTTTTCCCTCTTGAACCAGGCCTTGGTTTTCTTGGCTGTGTGCTTTGGGTCGTTATCTTGTTGGAAGATGAAATGACGACCCATCTTAAGATCCTTGATGGAGGAGCGGAGGTTCTTGGCCAAAATCTCCAGGTAGGCCGTGCTATCCATCTTCCCATGGATGCGGACCAGATGGCCAGGCCCCTTGGCTGAGAAACAGCCCCACAGAATGATGCTGCCACCACCATGCTTGACTGTAGGGATGGTATTCTTGGGGTTGTATGCAGTGCCATCCAGTCTCCAAACGTCACGTGTGTGGTTGGCACCAAAGATCTCGATCTTGGTCTCATCAGACCAGAGAACCTTGAACCAGTCTGTCTCAGAGTCCTCCAAGTGATCATGAGCAAACTGTAGACGAGCTTTGACATGACGCTTTGAAAGTAAAGGTACCTTACGGGCTCGTCTGGAACGGAGACCATTGCGGTAGAGTACGTTACTTATGGTATTGACTGAAACCAATGTCCCCACTGCCATGAGATCTTCCCGGAGCTCCTTCCTTGTTGTCCTTGGGATAGCCTTGACTCTTTGGACAAGCCTGGCCTCGGCACGGGTGAAAACTTTCAAAGGCTGTCCAGGCCGTGTAAGGCTAACAGTAGTTCCATAAGCCTTCCACTTCCGGATGATGCTCCCAACAGTGGAGACAGGTAGGCCCAACTCCTTGGAAAGGGTTTTTTACCCCTTGCCAGCCTTGTGACCCTCCACGATCTTGTCTCTGATGGCCTTGGAATGCTTCTTTGTGTTTCCCATGTAGACCAAGTATGAGTGCTGTTCACAAGTTTGGGGAGGGTCTTAATTAGTCAGAAAATGCTGGAAAAAGAGATAATTAATCCAAACATGTGAAGCTCATTGTTCTTTGTGCCTGAAATACTTCTTAATACTTTAGGGGAACCAAACAGAATTCTGGTGGTTTGAGGGGTTGAATAATAAATGACCCTCTGAATAAACTTTTCACAATTTTAAAAAAAAAAAAAAAAAGAAATAACATTCTTTTTTGTTGCAGTGCATTTCACACTTCCAGGCTGATCTACAGTCCAAATGTCACAATGCCAAGTTAATTCCGAATGTGTAAACCTGCTAAATCTGCAGGGGGTTGAATACTACTTGTAGGCACTGTATGTGTACATTTCCCTATTATTTACATATATTCCATGTTCATTCCTAACCTATCTAAGGCCTAAAACACACTTCCACATAGAAAACGTATGTGTAACACGGTCCGTTTTTTGGGTCCGTGTTCCGTTTTTTATGGGTGTTCCTCCGGTACGTATGGCATCCGTGTGATGGCGTATACGAGCCGTGTGTACGTGTGTGTTGTCCATATTGTCATAAAAAATGCACGTGTGCTGTCCGTGTGCGGTCCGTTTTGTAAGAACCGTATTTTACCACTAATAACCTTGTTAACCCATCATGATGTGCTCCACTTGTGTTTAATTAGACAATTAACTTCCCAATGTTGTATTTTTGTTTAAAAACCCTGTGAAAACAAGGCTTTTGGGCTCTTTACAACATCATACACACTCCAACATGTCTCTCTCCAATGAAGCAACCATGTATTTGCTGTGGTTGATATCTAGGAGATTTGGGGTTAGGCGACATATGATTGAAGAAGAGCCAGCACAGGAGAAAAGGATGTGGATTCACCCCCTTAAGCTCAGGAAAACACATGGGCATTTCAATATTCTCTATGCCGAAATGCGGAAATTTCCTGCCAAATTCCAAGCCTACTGCCATCTCCCCATTAATTCATTTGACAACATCCTTGGCCTTGTGTATAATCATTTGAAGCATCAGGACACCTCTATGTGCCTCAGCATCTCCCCTGAGGAACGACTGTTGGTTACTTTGCGGTAGGTTTTGTTATGTATACTCATGTGTTTGGCAAAAATATGTGAAATATTTATAACAAATGAAAGGCATGCATTTAGCTAAACTATGTTTTTTTTTTAATGTTCTATGTGTGCTGAAAATGATTATAGACCACATAACCTCATTGTAAACAATAATAATGGTCTGAGTGCTTACCCATACCATTCTATTGCTAAAAAGATATAACACACAAGAGACAAACATCAAACTATCTTGTTTATTAAACAGATCAGTGTTTTTGTTTCCAATATGGAATATCAACAAATATGTTGTAACCACAAAAACAATAAATAGTCATACAGAGTATGTTGCCAGCCATTGCATGACACAAATATTTGTTTTGAAAACCAACTGTAATGATTATACAAAGTAATGTCTTGTTCTGTTTCACTTTCAGTTACCTTGCAACTGGGCATTTCGAATTCTTATTGGGAAGGTCTACAATAGGCAAGATAATCCTGCATACCTGCACTGTGCTTTGGGAGACCCTTAGGCATCATGTCATGCAGCAGCCAACAACACAGGATTGGATGCACATTTCGGATGAATTTTTGGAGAAAACATCTTTCCCTAATTGTATTGGCGCCATTGACGGAAAGCACATTAGAGTGAAGAAACCACCTAACTCTGCATCAAGATATTATAATTTTCACAAGTTTTTTTCTGTAGTTATATTGGCAATGGTAGCTACAAACTGATCAGTGTTTCCACTAGTAACAGTTGTTGTACTTGGAACAAATATTGATGCAGTTGTTTGAGCAGATGGAAGACCAAGTGTAGGTGGTACATATTAATGTGTTTGAAGAGGCTGAGTATGTGTGTATGTGTAGTTAGGTGGGTAAGGCTGATATTGAAAGTACCGTTGTTGGGGATTATTAGGAACATGGTAGGATGTTGGTTGTTGAATCATTTGAGGTAGTCTATGAACATTACTAACATTACTGGGATAGCTAAAAGAGGATTGTATTGGTGTGTGTTGTGGGCCTTGTGGGTTAAATGATGGCTGTTGAGATGGCCTTTGTATCATTAATGTGCCAGTTTGATGTGGGACAATTGTTGGCCTAATTTGTACATCACTTCCCATAGAAGAAGAAGGCCAATGCATATGTGTTTGTTGCACTACAGTATTTAGTTGTGAATTTGAGTAATGTTCATCTGTTTGGGTTTCCACAGTTTGTAGGATTGTGTTTGTGTGTGGGCCACGTGGATTTGCTCTCCATTGCTCAATCACTTCAAAACAATATATGGGTTCAGGCTCATGCTGGGTAGCAGATATCAGTGTTATTAAGGACGCCCTTAACCTGTCCTGCCTATCAGCTTGGACCAATGCAAGAGAGGGAGAAAGGGAGTGGCAAAAGCTCTCTCCATCACTCTCTAGTATCAGTGAGTTCATCATGTGTATTATTCTTGTATCAATGATCTCAGGCAGGGAACGTAAATCTTCAAAACGCCTGTCTGCGACCACGGATAGATTGGGCTATTGTGCGCATGGTATTAGTTGTTATTCTTGGCTGTGGGCCTGTTGGTTGCTGTGGACTACTCTCTGCAAGAACTGGTGAAGGACCACTTTGTTGACCTGTAGACTGGCCTGGAATTACAGTAGTGGATTGACTTGTTCCCAAACCCAAATCAGATGACATTTCTTCTGCGTCTGGCTGGCTGGCGTTGGGGATTGGGGGTGGTTGGTAGGAGGTTGGCTCCATCTCAGAAGCAGAGGTAGCTGTAGCTGTTAAGACTGCTGACTGTGCCTCCTCACTGTCTTCTAGATTATCCTCTGTACTTTGGTGTGAAGAAAAAAAAATAATTACTGTGTGCATTTAATAAAGACCACCATGTGATATGATGGTTAAAACTTACTTTTGGACTTCCATAATGGGCATGAGGAAGCTGAGTCTTGCATAATGGACATATTTTTTCTTTTTTGATGCTGCAGCTGTGGTTGGCACTGGGTTATATTCTCTTCTGAACTGGTCACGTGCAGACCGCCAACGGCGTTTAACAAGATCCACTGTTTCCCAAAAAAACATAATGAGTGACAGCTGTCTCACTCCAACCAATCACAGCCGCCGGTGGGCGTGTCTATATCGAGCAGTTAAAAAAAATATAGGGGAGATAATTTGCTAGATCTGGTCCTGTCAAATAGACTGGAGACAATTTCAGATCTACAGGTCCGGGAGCACTTGGGCACCAGTGATCATAATATGGTAAGCTTCAACGTAATATTCAATAGAACATTTCAAAGGGGAAATGCTAAAACCTGGAATTTTAGGAAAGCTGATTTCAACAAATTAAGGGAAGAGCTTAATTGTGTAGATTGGGACAAAGTCATGGTAACTGGGGATACTGAACATAAATGGGGAAAGTTTAAGGATATACTGCTAGAGTGCTGTAAAAAACGTATACCCTCTGGTAATAAAATGTCCCGGAATAAAAAGAAACCACTATGGATAAATAAGACTCTACAAAGTATAATAAAACAAAAACAAAGGGCGTTTAAAATCTTGAAGGCTGAGAATACAGAAATAGCATTTCAGGAGTATAAAGATATCAATAGGAAATGCAAAAAAGAAATCAAACAAGCAAAACTAGCTACTGAAACAAAAATCGCCAATGGCATTAAAATAAATCCCAAAATCTTTTATAAATACATTAATGCCAAAAGGAAAACAAAGGATAGTATTGGCCTCTTAAAATATAATAACAAGTTAGTTATAGAGGACAAACAAAAGACTGAGATATTAAATAGGCATTTCTCATCTGTGTTCACCAAGGAACTGACTGTACCAGGGATCATTCAACAAGTGAAAAATCAAAGTTCCCCACCAGATATAATTAATTTAAGACAAGAAGAGGTACGCCTACGTCTGAATAAATGAAACATTGACAAATCCCCAGGGCCAGATGGCATTCATCCACGAATATTGAGGGAATTGAGCTCCGTAATTGACAGACCGCTGTATCTCATCTTTTCAGACTCGCTTGTAACAGGGTTGGTGCCTCAGGATTGGAGGATTGCTGATGTGGTACCGATATTTAAGAAAGGTAAGAGGGTAGATCCAGGCAACTACCGTCCAGTAAGCCTGACATCAGTAGTATGCAAAGTTTTTGAGGGCATTTTAAGGGATGACATGCAAAAATATGTTGCAGAAAATAATGTAATAACTGACAGACAGCATGGATTCATGAAAGATAAGTCGTGTCTAACCAACCTGTTGGGGTTCTATGAGGGGGTAAGTGCAAACCTGGATATTGGTAATGCAGCTGATGTGATTTATTTGGACTTTGCAAAGGCATTTGATACTGTACCACATAATAGCCTTATACTAAAGCTCCAGAAGCAAGGACTAGGGGAAACTATATGCAACTGGGTAAGGAATTGGCTAAAAGATAGAAACAAAGAGTAGTCATAAATGGTATATTCTCTAAATGGGGTATAGTCAGCAGTGGGGTGTCGCAGGGATCTGTGCTAGGACCAATTCTTTTTAATCTCTTTATTAATGACCTTGTGGATGGGATTGATAGTAAAGTGTCAGTCTTTGCTGATGACACCAAACTATGTAGGATATTAAAAACTGACCTTGATAGTACAATATTACAAAAAGATCTGGATAAGATGTGAGAATGGGCAGATGAGATTTAATGTTGATAAATGTAAAGTAATGCACCTAGGACGGAGTAATCCTATAGCTGCGTATACATTAAATGGAAGGAAACTTGGGACTACAGAACAGGAGAAGGACTTGGGTATTCTCATTACAAATAAGCTGAGCAGCAGCACTCAATGTCAGGCAGCAGCTGCAAAAGCAAACAAGATTCTAGGGTGTATAAAAAGAGAGATTAGATCCCGTGATCCCAACGTATTGTTACCCCTCTATAAATCACTTGTAAGGCCACTTCTGGAATATGGGATCCAGTTTTGGGCTCCACATTTTAAAAAGGACATTCAGAAGTTAGAGTCAGTTCAAAAGCAGGCAAATAGATTACTACAAGGGATGGAAGGCCTCCCATATGATGACAGGTTGAAAAAGTTGGATATGTTTAGCTTAGAAAAAAGACGTCTCAGAGGAGATCTCATTTATATGTATAAATACATGTGTGGTCAATATAAAGGACAGGCACATGACTTATTTCTTCCAAAGACAATACTAAGGACCAGGGGACACTCACTGCGAGTGGAAGAAAAGCGATTCCGACAGCTAAATAGGAAAGGGTTCTTTACAGTTAGAGCAGTCAGACTGTGGAATGCCCTACCACAAGAGGTAGTAATGGCAGATACTATAACAGCTTTTAAAAAAGGGCTGGATGATTTCCTCAGTACACACAACATTGTTGGTTATGTGACTTGGTGACCAGGTGTAGAACTGATGGAGGAAGGTTGAACTAGATGGACCTAGGTCTTTTTTCAACCTTAGTAACTATGTAACTATGTAATAAAAAAAAAAATCGATGTGCTGTCCCCCCAATTTGGACACCAGCCAGGGAAAAGCCACAAGGCCTAAGGCTGGTATTCTCAGGATGGGGAGCTCCACGTTATGGGGAGCCCCCCAGCCTAACAATGTCAGCCAGCAGCCGCCCGGGATTGCCGCATCCATTAGATGCGACAGTCCCGGGACTCTACCTGGCTCATCCCGAATTGCCCTGGTGTAGTGGCAAATGGGGTAATAAGGAGTTAATGGCAGCAGCCCATAGCTGCCACTAAGTCCTAGGTTAATCATGGCAGACGTCTCCCGAGATACCTTCCATGATTAACCTGTAAATTAAAGAAAATAAACACACACATCCAAAAAATCCTTTATTTGTAATGAAAGACAAAAAAAAAACCTCTTTCACCACTTTATTAACCCCTCAAAAACACCTCCAGGTCCGACATAATCCACGTAAGGACCCACGACGCTTTCAGCTCTACTACATCGGAAGCTGACAGGAGCGGCAGTAGAACACCGCCGCTCCTGTGAGCTCCATGCAGCAACTGAAGGGAGTCACACGATCAGCTGTGCTGTCACTGAGGTTACTCGCGGCCACCCCTCTCAGGTGGAGGACTGCAGCTGTGGCCGCGAGTAACCTGAGTGAAAGCACAGCTGATCGCGCGGCTCACTGCAGTCACTCAGGGGATTTGCAATCACAGGTGAGTCCTTCACATGTGACCGCAAATCAGGCTGCGACACAGAGAGAGAGAGACGCGCAATGTCAGTGAAATCGGGTGAAGCTCTGACGTCACTGCTGCGGACTCCTGTGTCCTGGCACTGACCTCGGAGGTTCATCTGAGTTCATGACAGCATACAGAGACAGAGCCGCGGGATGACAATGAAGTCGGGCGAAGTTCATCCGAGTTCATTCTCATTGCTCGGCTCTGTCTGTGTGTGCTGTCAGCAGGCATGTAGCAGAGCTGAATTGCCGGGGGACTGCACTGTCAAAATGCATCCAAAACGCATGTAAAATGCATGCAAAATGTATCCAAAATACATGCACTTTGGATGCATTCTTTTTGTCAACACGCAGCGTCAAGTCTGCCAGAGGGTGCATTTATTCCTGCACTGGTCAGGACACAACGTGCGCATGAGCCCTTAGAGCTATTTGGCCCAGGCGGTGTTAAAGCAATATTTCACCAGGCTATATTAGAGCTGTTTGCACCAGGCGGTATTAGAGATGTTTGCACCAGGCAGAATTAAAGCTGTATTGCAAAAAGGCAGTATCAGAACTGTTTCAACTAGCCTGTATTCGAGCTGTTTGGCCCAGGCGGTATTAGAGCACAATTGCACCAGGCAGGGCTGTATTTTGCTTTCATGCTGCCCTAGGCACTTAAAATGATCACGCCCCTTACTGACAACGTAAAACTATGAGTCTGTGCACCCGACATCTGTGTAAGGCTGATCTACTCAGTAACACACTTGAAGAATTGCTAAACGCTAAAAGAATGAAGTTCTCCACTGTGTAAGGACTCCGGCACACTAACTATTACCCATGGAGACACAGAGGAAAAAAGGAGGAAACGTAGAGTTGATGTCAAAATCCTTTTCTTTTTATTTTGTAGTGAGAAAAACGTGCAAATTGTGCTGTACAAAGTCCGCCAGATTACAACGTTTCGGCCGATTTGGCCTTCTTCAGGTCGGACAGGCTAAATACAATATTTACAGGAAAGAAAACAAAACAAAAAATAAAGGACATCCATCAGTATAGAATATTGAAACATATTAGAGTATAGTAAGATACATATCAAGGTATGAGATAATCCGTGAGAGACAATAATGCAGAATCATAGGTGCCATAACATAGAATCACTTCGTCGTACAGAGATTTAGGGGAGACCAGGGAGAGTTGCATGCGGATTGGTGCTCTGATTGGAGTATACCCGTGTGTATATATATATAGATACACAAGTGCATGTGTGCATTACAAGCACCATGTGGACTATATGGTAAGGAGGCTCATATTAAGGATAACAGGACACAGAGTAGGTAGGTGTGTGCAGGACACTGTAGTTCAACCTATTGTATAATAGAATTGGTCATATTATGAATAAATAACTACAAGACACCGTGGTTTAGTAGTCTGTTATGGAAACGTACCAGATGTTGGATTACTGCGTACGTCAAGATATATGGGATAACCAATTTCGGGTTGCACTATGGGTGGAGGGTGATACTAAGGGAAAACAAGTTATGTATGGAATAAGAGAAATCGAGGCTTTGTATAGGTAGATGTGCAAAAATGGTTACCTGTCATAGAAAATGCATCAAATCCAATTATGGTAAATAAGCGACAGTGTGATGATTCCGAGTCATACAAAGGGAGTCTGGATTACACCAGAACCGATACCTATGGTGGGTGACATGTATATAATGGTAAAATATTGTCCATAGATGTCATGAGAGTAGCGTAGATTATAGGTTATGACTCGCCCACCCCAGGGCTGTGGGACACCCGGTGCCGGGCAGAACTGGTCCGGTGATAGTCAGTGGTGGCTGGGCCCGGCTCCGTGGCCCTGGTGGGTGTCAGTAAAATATGTGGCTTGAAGTAATAAAGTTTGTGTTCGTGACGCCACCTGTGGTCTGCGGCTATTAAGCCGCCGCTGCTGTGTAAGGCCTCCGGGGTGATGATGTGGCAGCAATGTTGGTACTGCTCCCCACAGGTGGAGCAATGCCCGGGGCGCTGTTGGTGCTTGTGAGAGTCTATGGGGTTGTGCGGCTAACACGGTGCAGGGCCGACAGGCGATGAAAGAATCAGGCATAAACAACAGTCTCTTTACCTTCTCCTCTTTACTTCGAACACAGTCCAGTCCTGGGAGACCGTTACAGGTGGTGATGGGGATCCGGTCGGCCTGGAAGTACTTGGGGTGATCTTTCTGGCCAGCTGAGTATGAGGCCTACTCCTGTGCTTTTCTTTGTTATCATAGGACCCTGCTTCTCTGAATCCAGCAATGGCCCTCTTGCTGCTGGGACTGATGGTACGTCCCTTCCCCTCTGTAGCAGGCTGCGCAGGCCCTCTCTCTGGTGCTTCTCTGCTGGAGTCCACACCGGGCCTCGATGCTGCAGCTGTACCTTTGGGATGTTTGGGCCAGGGGCTTGCAGCTCTCCTGCCCTTCGGATTCGGCTACCAGGGAATATGTTTAAGCCCTGGTGGCCACAGACTCCGATGTCCGAGTCTCTCTGCTGCCTCTCAGCTACTCCTGCTTCTCTGGACCAAGCTACTCTAGCTCCAGGCCCCAGATTCACAGGACAGCTCACTCTGCGTCTGTTCACTTCTACTGCTCCCTACAGACTAACTACTACTTCCTCCCTTCAGCCAGACTTAAGGAATGCTCCCTGAAGTTCCAGGTTCAGAGCTCCCTCTGCTGGCCGGAGGGAGAACTGTGTTGGGTGTTAACTTACTGGCCAATAGATCTCCCAATTACCTCCAGGCTCAGCATTAACCCTTTGGGAGGGCAATGCTGTTGTGGCGACCAGGTCCTGGGGCGCCACACTCCCCCTTAGTTAAATTCAGTACTCCCGGACTGTAGAAACAAACATAACATGTTAGAACATTTCATCCCATTATGGGAGGCGCATTACTTGAACGTTACAAACTTAAACATTACTATAAGAGTCCAGTGCGGCTCCCTGCCGGGTGTCCATTACACTGCTCCATGGGGGACCCGCCGCGATCAAACCCCCAACGTAGGCTCTGGGCGTGCGTCAGAGCATTGATGACCCCACTCTATGCACGCCGGACGGGTTTTCCTTCAGGGGTGTTGAACACACTAATGCTAACTATGAACAATTTAGGTGTTGGCCACCCATAGTCCAGTGGCCCAATTGTCCATTTTTGCAATCAAAGAAAAAGAAAAACATTTTGTACACAACATTACAGACATTTTGCATAACTATTTACATTCTAATAAGTACTCCCTCTCTTTCCCCTATACAGTTGACTCTCTATACCTTGGAGGGGGTTGTCCCCGAGTGCTGCGTTGGGACCTGCGTAGCTCTGGTGTTTGCCCCTGACTACTTGGTGTGTCTTCTACCTCAGCACTACAGGTGGGCCTAACCCCGATAGGTAAGCGTGATGGTTGCCTATGTGGTCTAAGAGTCGCCAAGGGTATGACAGGTTCACCACTGACAGGGGGTTGATCCTCCTGTTCCACTGCTGGCGTGTCATCTCGTGTTGGAGCGGACGGTTCTTTAGGTGGATCCGGAACCTTTTCTGTTTCTGGCTCGACCAACTGCGGAAACGTCAAAACTGGTACCACTATGGCATTGTTTATTCGGGTCCAAGTTTTGGGGAATTTTCCAAGGATGGTTTGAATCATCTCCCCTTCTTTCTCTTGACTTTGGGGACTTCCTTGTACTTCTTCCATTTCTTTTTGGATTCTGCACCGTTCAGGGCACGCTTTCAGGCGGTCTCGAGAAATTGCTTGATAGGTCTTGCCTTCATCCTTGCTTATGAGGCATACCTTACTATTGTCAAAGTTGGAGGGGATAATGGTGTAGGGCTCGTTTTCCCACTGATCATCCAATTTATGCGTCCTCCGCTTCTTCTTGAGGACTTGTTCTCCAGGTGCTAAGGGAGTTGCTGGGGCTCTTTGATTGTAATGCTGCTCTTGTCTCGTTCTTGCTTGAGACAGGCTCCTCTCTACGCACTCCTGGACCTTACGGTACCGCTGCTGCCGTTCTGTATCCCAATCCTCTATTTCTTGAACCGCCTCAGGCGACACAGTCCCCATCTCAAAGTCTACAGGCAACTTGCCAGGTCTGGCTCGCATCAGGTAAGCGGGGCTGCAGTTGGTCGAATTTACTGGGATATGGTTGTACAGGTCTACCAGATCTGGCAACTTCTCTGGCCATTGGTTCCTTTCTTCCAGCGGTAGGGTCTTCAGCATATCAATAACCACATGGTTCATTTTCTCGCACAGTCCATTGGTTTGGGGGTGGTACGGTGTGGTTCGGATTTTCTTACAGCCGTACATGTTACAGAACTCTTGGAACACTTCGGCCTCGAATGCAGGACCTTGATCAGTCAGTACCCTTTCCGGATAACCGTGAGGTCGACAAAAGGATGCCTGGAACGCTCTAGCTGCTGTTCTGGCTGTCTGGTCCTTCACAGGCACTACTACCAGGAAACGAGAGTAATGGTCCACAATGGTGAGGGCGTACACATAGCCTGACCGGCTTGGTGTTAACTTCACGTGGTCCAGGGCCACCAACTCCAGGGGCTGCTTCGTGACAATTGGCTGTAGGGGAGACCTTTGGCTGGCATCATCCTTCCGCCTCAGGTTACACGGGCCACAGTCTCGGCACCACTTCTCGATCATCTTTCTCATGTGCACCCAATAGAACCGATCACGGAGTAGGGCCTCCAACTTCTTCCACCCGAAGTGTCCTGCGTTATCATGATACGCTGCTAGGACCATTGGAGCATCCCTCTGCGGAACCACTATCTGCCAGACAAGTTCATTTGTTCGCCAGTTGACATATCTCTTGCAGAGCTTGCTTTGGTAGGTGAACAGTCGTCCCCTCTCCTTCCACAGCTGCTGGGCTTCCTCTGGAGCGTCTGGGCCAAGATGGGTCTCAGCTTGCGCTAGCTTCTCTTTGACCAATCGCACGGCCGGGTCACCGTTCTGTGTCTCTTCCCAATTATGGTGGAGTAATGGGTTGACCGAGACCTCGTGCTGGCTTGAGCGCTTCACTCCCACAGCATGCTCACACTGGGAAACACCTTGGTGATGGAAAGCCGGTAACTCTATCTCTTCGAGTTCATCCAGGTCTTCTCCAGACTCGGGTAAGTGAGGCATTCTGGACAGCGCATCAGCATTGTTATTCTTCTTGCCAGCCCGATACTTGATGGTAAAGTCAAAGTTAGACAGCCGGGCCATCCATCGCTGTTCCATCGCACCTAACTTGGCTGTTGCCAGGTGTGTCAACGGATTGTTGTCCGTGAAGATGGTGAACTTGGCCGATGCCAGATAGTGCTTGAAGCGTTCAGTCACTGCCCAAACAATAGCGAGGAACTCCAGCTTGAAGGAACTGTAGTTTTCTGGATTCCTTTCTGTGGGCCGAAGCTTCCTACTGGCGTACGCTATCACCCTCTCTCTGCCTCCCTGTACCTGGGACAGAACTGCTCCCAGTCCCACGTTGCTGGCGTCTGTATACAGTACAAACGGTTGGCTGTAGTCAGGGTAGGCCAGAATTTCTTCTCCCGTGAGAGCCCCTTTCAGCCGGACAAAGGATGTTTCTAGTTGGCTGCTCCATTCAAATGGAGGGCTCTGCTTCTTAGCCTGCTTTGGCTGGCCCACCAGGAGATCTTGAAGGGGCGCTGCTATCTTGGTGAAACCATCAATGAACCTTCGGTAGTAGCCCACCAGTCCAAGGAACTGCCGCACCTCCTTCACTGTGGTGGGTCTTGGCCAGTCCTTGATTACAGTGACTTTCTCCGGATCAGGTGCCACACCTTCTGCGCTGACCACATGACCCAGGTACTGTACCTTTGGCTTCAAGAGGTGACATTTGGACGGCTTGATCTTCAGGCCATATTTCGACAAGGACTCAAACACTTCTGCTAAGTGCTTCAGGTGGTCCTCATAAGTCTTGGAGTAGACTATGACGTCATCCAGGTACAACAGCACGGTTTCAAAGTTGTGGTGGCCCAAGCAGCACTCCATCAACCTTTGGAATGTCCCTGGGGCGTTGCAGAGCCCGAATGGCATACAATTGAACTCACAGAGGCCCATTGGTGTCGTGAATGCAGTCTTCTCCTTGTCCGCCTCTGCCACGGGAACCTGCCAATACCCACTGGTGAGATCCAAGGTGGAGAAATAGTTAGCTGACTTTAAGGCTGTTAGTGACTCCTCTATTCTGGGCAGTGGATAAGCATCTTTATGTGTAATGCGGTTAATTTGCCTGTAATCTACACACATTCTCATTGTACCATCTTTTTTCTTTACGAGCACTAGTGGAGCTGCCCAGGGGCTACAACTATCTCTGATAACCCCAGCCTCCTTCATTTCTCGTAACATTTCCTTGGCACACTGATACTGTGCGGGGGGTACAGGGCGGTATCTCTCTTTAATGGGATGATGGTCACCCGTGGGGATTTGATGTTTAACCCCTTTCACCTGCCCAAAATCTAGGGGGTGTTTGCTGAAGACCCGCTCGTACTCCTGTACCACCCGGTAAACCCCATGCTTTTGGTGCGAGGGGGTGGAGTCGGTGCCTACATGTAATTTTTGGCACCAGTCTTCCAGCTGCCCCTTGGAGCCATTGTCTTCCGCCTGGTCGGACGGGATCAAGGGTTCCACTGCTTTGATGGTATTGTTACTGACAGTGTACAGTTTTGCTACAGTGGCGTACCGGGGCAATTTGGCCTCCTCCTCCCCACAATTCAAGACACGGACGGGCACTCTCCCCTTGCGAACGTCTGCTACCCCTCTGGCTATCAGGACTCCAGGCCTACTGTCTGAATACACCGGTTCTACCAAGGCATGGTAATCCTGACCCTTGAGGCCTATTGCTGCCCGACACCATATCAACATTTCACTTCTTGGGGGTATTGCAATGGGGAGGGGGTCACTTACCCTCACACTGCCAATTTCTCCTCCGGCCAGCTCTACCTGCTGCCTCCTCATCAGGGCTCTGATCTCCCTCTGTAGGGCACGCTGCTGCCCGGAGCTGGCAGTTTCAGACGCCTGTTGCAACAAAATTATCACTTCGGCAATACAATTTTCTATCACATTTGTACCAATGGTTAGCAGTGGATCAGATTCTTTGCGATCAATATCTACAATTATCATCCCCTGACATGGCAATTCCACCCGCCCCACTTTAATGGTTACTTCTTTGTACCCAATTTGAGGTAAGGGCTGACCATTACTGGCCACAATTGTTAAATCATCATCTGGGCCGTGGTCAATGTCTGAATCAGCCCAATATCTTTTGTACAGTTTATAAGGGATGGTTGTTACCTGGGACCCCGTATCCAGGAGAGCATTCAAAGGGATCCCATCCAGCACAATGGGAAGGACCGGTCGTCCTCCCACATACTTGCTGCGGCTGGGGGTTGAGCCGGGCTTCCTTACACCTGGGGGTTGGCTCCTGGCCCCAGGCTCAGCCCATTTAAAGGACAGCGTCGTGCAATGTGGCCCGCCTGGCTGCAGCGGCGGCAGATCGGTTGTCCTGTTGAATCATACCGGTCTGTGTCTCTGCCTCGGGTCGGCGGAATCCTTCTCTGTCGCATCCATGGGACGTCATCTGGGCTGGAGGCCAACTCGATTTTTGCAGGCGAGGGGGTCATTTGTAGAGACTGCACGGTCTTGGCAAGGGCAGCCACAGTCTTGGTCAGCTCCTGGACTTGCTGTCTGAGCTCTGCAGTGGGATCCTTATCCAGGGACTGCGCCTCTGCCCCTGCAGTGGCTCGTGTTGCAGGCACCACCCCGGGGTACGTGATAGCAAGAGGCCGGAGGGGTACTGGGTCATTCGGTGTAGATTCTCTCAGTACCCTGATGGCCTGGTCTTTAAACTTTGCAAAGTCCAGAGCAGGGTTCTGCAGGACCAGGATACGCAGCTGGGTCCTGTGGGCATCTGACAGGAGCCCCTCTATGAACTGCTCAGTTAGGAGTTTGTGTTCTTCACGTACACTCTCTGGGTCCACCTGTTTAACTGCTTTCAGGGCCTCCTGCAGGTTTAAAGCATAGTCCCTTATGCTGTCTGTGGCCTGCTGCTTGCACCCAAAGAATCTCATCTTTATCTCTGCTGCGGTGCGGGTGTCAAAAGTACTCTTTAGCTTGGCCAGTATCTGGGTTGCTGTCCCTTTATCTGTATCAGGCCAGGACTTCACTTCACGCTGGGCTGCGCCGGCTAGCTGTCCCATTACTATGCCCACCTTCTGGCTCTCAGTCAGCGGATACACCCGGAATAAGCTGTGCAGGCTTTCTCTGAAGTCACTCAAGGTATGGGACTCCCCGGAGTACTGCGGCAGCCATTCTGCTCCCGGTATGTACGGCATGGTGATCGGCATTACCGGCGCTACAGTGGGGGCTGGGGCGACGGCGACTGGGACTGCTTCGGCCGGTGCTGCGGCGCCTTGGCCGATGGCAGCCACCTGCTCTCCCTCTGAGTCGGACATCTTCCTCCCCCTTAGTGAACCTTAGCAGGCTCCGTTCACTTTTCAAATTTTCTTCTGGGTCGCGCGGGGTTAACAGCGCTCTGCTCTGATGGCGCGCTCCCTTCGCGCTCTTTGTCAGGCACGCCCCCTTTCTTCCTGCGCTCGGCGCGGCTAATGGCGGCGGCAATTTACAACCAGTACACAGTCTTTTAAGCACAATTCCTGCAGGCGCACAGTACCCGGTGGGACCGGGCACGAAATCCTGTTCGTGACGCCAAAAGTTGACTCGCCCACCCCAGGGCTATGGGACACCCGGTGCCGGGCAGAACTGGTCCGGTGATAGTCAGTGGTGGCTGGGCCCGGCTCCGTGGCCCTGGTGGGTGTCAGTAAAATATGTGGCTTGAAGTAATAAAGTTTGTGTTCGTGACGCCACCTGTGGTCTGCGGCTATTAAGCCGCCGCTGCTGTGTAAGGCGTCCGGGGTGATGATGTGGCAGCAATGTTGGTACTGCTCCCCACAGGTGGAGCAATGCCCGGGGCGCTGTTGGTGCTTGTGAGAGTCTATGGGGTTGTGCGGCTAACACGGTGCAGGGCCGACAGGCGATGAAAGAATCAGGCATAAACAACAGTCTCTTTACCTTCTCCTCTTTACTTCGAACACAGTCCAGTCCTGGGAGACCGTTACAGGTGGTGATGGGGATCCGGTCGGCCTGGAAGTACTTGGGGTGATCTTTCTGGCCAGCTGAGTATGAGGCCTACTCCTGTGCTTTTCTTTGTTATCATAGGACCCTGCTTCTCTGAATCCAGCAATGGCCCTCTTGCTGCTGGGACTGATGGTACGTCCCTTCCCCTCTGTAGCAGGCTGCGCAGGCCCTCTCTCTGGGGCTTCTCTGCTGGAGTCCACACCGGGCCTCGATGCTGCAGCTGTACCTTTGGGATGTTTGGGCCAGGGGCTTGCAGCTCTCCTGCCCTTCGGATTCGGCTACCAGGGAATATGTTTAAGCCCTGGTGGCCACAGACTCCGATGTCCGAGTCTCTCTGCTGCCTCTCAGCTACTCCTGCTTCTCTGGACCAAGCTACTCTAGCTCCAGGCCCCAGATTCACAGGACAGCTCACTCTGCGTCTGTTCACTTCTACTGCTCCCTACAGACTAACTACTACTTCCTCCCTTCAGCCAGACTTAAGGAATGCTCCCTGAAGTTCCAGGTTCAGAGCTCCCTCTGCTGGCCGGAGGGAGAACTGTGTTGGGTGTTAACTTACTGGCCAATAGATCTCCCAATTACCTCCAGGCTCAGCATTAACCCTTTGGGAGGGCAATGCTGTTGTGGCGACCAGGTCCTGGGGCGCCACAGTTACCTCAATGATCTTCTGTATATGAATAAACCTCTGGCGTAGTCGAGGGTCTAGGATTGCCTTTGGAATGTGGTACTGCCTATTAAAGAGTGTGAAAGAAAAGGGGAGAGGAAAGAGGAGGAGAGAGGAGGGGGAAAAAAGAAGGGGGGACGGGGAAGAAGGAAGAAAGGGGGAGAAGAGAAGGAGAGGAGAGGGAGAGAGAGAAAAGAGGAGAAGAAAACAAGAGAACAAGAAGGAAAGGAGGGGAGAAGAGAAGAGAGGAGGAGGAGAGGAAGGGAGGAGAAGAGGAGGAGAGGAGAAGAGGGGAGAAGGGGAGAAGGAAGAAAGGAGGAGAGGAGAAGAGAAGAAAAAGAGGAGAGGAGGAAAGAAGGAGAGGAGGAAAGGAGGAGAGGAGGAGGAGGGGAAGAGGAAAAGAGGAGGGAAGGAAAGGAGAGAAGGAGGAAAGGAGAAAAGGAGAAGAGAAGAAGAAGAAGAGAAGGAAAAGAGGAGGAAGGGAGGATAAAGAGAGGAGGGGAGAAGGGGGGGAGGAGGAGAGGAGGAAGAGAAAAGGAGAGAAAGAAAGAGGAGAGGAGGAGGGGAGAAAAAAGGAAACTAGGAAGAAAAGAGGAAAGAAAGAAAGGAAAGGAGAAAGAGAGGG
Source organism: Anomaloglossus baeobatrachus (assembly GCF_048569485.1). Taxonomy (NCBI): domain Eukaryota; kingdom Metazoa; phylum Chordata; class Amphibia; order Anura; family Aromobatidae; genus Anomaloglossus; species Anomaloglossus baeobatrachus. Next base: position 325,423,520 of record NC_134354.1, read on the forward strand.
GAAGAGGAAAAAAGAAAGTAAACAAAAAAGGGAAAGAGAGAAAGAGAGGGAAGAGGAGGAGAGAAAGGGGAATAAATGCACGTGTGTGAAAACAGTGAAGTTCAGGGCATGAGAGAATGGAATGAGAAAATAGAGGATGAACAGATCAATGATCATGGTGTACCTGAGATAATGTGTAAAGGCCAGGAGTAAGGAGCCACAGTATGGTCGGAAAAATGGAGGGTGATGAGGTAGTTAGGTGTTGGTCCAGGTAGCTACCCGACTGTATCGAAAAAGGGGGGGGGGAGAGAGATCAAAATTGTAAAATGGGGAAGGAGGAAGAAGGGAATTGAAAAGAAATCAGTACCTAAGACTCCAATGATTTTGGTCTGGATGAGGGTCCCTGGGATACAATGGTAGGAGTCCAGGTAGCTGGCAGAGTGAAGATAGGAAAGAGAAGAGGATCACTATGCAAAGTATATGACTTCAGTGAATGTGTCCAGATCGTCAAGATGACCCACTTACCGTGTGCCTGTGTGGTTGTGGAGGTAAAACGCACGTCCTGTAGGTAGTGGAGCATGTGTGTAGATGGTCTATTTAACAGAAATAGTGCCGCAACGTCACTTCCGGTTTTGTGCTGTCAGTCATCAATGAAACAGGAAATGCATAACAGCGCATGCGCGGAAGGAGGAACGCACGAACCAGTTGTTGTGGGAAGTGGTTGCCTGGCAATAAGCGTCATACCGCTGGTTGGAGCGTGGGAGGGAAGTGTTGGAGCGCTCACGTGCCTATGGGGCGTGCTCCCAGGTCACAAGGTGATGCTGGCAGATGATCCTAAACGGAGGCAGAGCATCAGTGATAGGGCAAGTGAGGGGCTAATGTGGCCCAGGATCGTATAAAGAGTGCCCCAATACAGGGATGGTGTTAGTTCTGTAAGAGAGGAAAAAGGGAAAATTAAAAACAATGGGGCAAAGGGTACAATAACATCATATCAATAAACTGCATCCACTGCAGGTGCACAGGGCTGATATGAGAGTGAACTACATTGTCAGCAGTATAATTGATATCACAATAGTACAGTAATAAAGTAACGTTATCGACATCATTACCCGGTGGTAGACTGTAGGAAATCTATACAGGAGCTGGCATGCATATATGCATAGAAGGAGAGAATATATCATTAATACATCTTAAATAGACGAGATGATTGGTGCATACAATCAATAATCAGAAACCCAATTCGTATTTGCGATTCAAACCATGGGGTTCAAGAGTCCCCAGGGTGTGAATCCATCGCGCTTCTCTTTCACGGAGTATTTTGACCCTGTCGCCGCCCCTACGGTGAGTACCCATATGGTCGATGACCTGGAATCTAAGCTGGGAAATCCTGTGCCCTGCTGAAATAAAATGGGAAGGAATGGGCAACAAAGTGCGTCCACATCTGATGTCGGACTTATGTTTGTTTATGCGGTCTCGGACATGTTGGGTGGTCTCCCCAACATATCCGAGACCACAGGGACACTTTATGTAATAGACCACATAGGAGCTGTCACAGGTAAAGAAATCTCTGATTTGAAAGGATTCTCGATTCTGAGGTGAGTAAAAGAACTGCCCTTGGTGACATTCGAGCACTGTGCGCATCTGAGACAAGGAAAGGTACCAAATTGTGGGTTGTGAAGAAATCTTTGTCTAGGGACCTGGGTGGAAGGGCCTATGTCGGCTCGGACAAGTTTGTCCCTGATGTTGGGTGACTTCTTGTGACAAAATAAGGGAGATGCCTGAAATTCATTGATCTGTGGATAAGCGAGGCCTAAGAGTGGCCAATGTTTCAACACTATTTTCTTGATTAGTGGAGAGAAAGGATGGAAGGTGTTTATCAGAGGAATGCGGTTGAATTGTGTTAGTGGGCTAGATGGGCGAGATGTCATATTGGTGGCTATGTTGACTGGATACCCTTGCTGTATGAACTTACTACTCATTTCCCTATGTCTCGTTGTGCGGACCTCCTTAGAACTCACTATGCAGTGAACTCTGGTGTGTTGACTGATCGTTAGGGAGTTTTTGGTGTGTTTTGGGTGATTGCTTTTGAAATGAAGAAGGCTGTTCTTGTCAGTCGGTTTTATGTAGATGTCAGTCGTAATAATGCCTTCACTGTTTTTGATAATCATACAATCCAAGAAGTTGATCTCATTGATATTGTGATGAATGGTGAATGTCAGGTCTGGTAAAAATGTATTAATCTCACCAAAAAATGTATTCAAAGTCTCAAGGGGACCGTCCCAAATCACAAATATGTCGTCGATATATCGACACCATAGTAGAGCATGACGCACAATCAAGGGATGGGAATGTATATGTTTGTCTTCAAAGGATGCCATGAAAATGTTAGCGTAGGGGGGCGCGACGTTTGAGCCCATCGCGGTCGCCCTACGCTGCATGTAAAACTGATCTTGGAATAGAAAAAAATTTTTTTCAAGGATAATCTTAAGTAGATCAATGCAAAATTCCTTATTGTCGGCTGGTAGGGTAGTGAATTGTTCTAGGAACCAATGTACGGCCTGTAAGCCGTCATGGTGATTGATGCTGGTGTATAGTGAATTGACGTCTAGTGTGACGAGTAAAGATGTGGCAGGGACTTGATGTAGATCTGTGAGTATCTCCAAGAAGTGAGATGTATCCTTAAGGTAAAAGGGACATTTGTTAAAGGGACAAATGGTGATAAAATGTTTTCAATTGTTTTGGCCAAAGGTGAGAAGACTGAATCAGTGGAAGCCACTATGGGTCTACCAGGGGGTTGAGTCAGATGTTTGTGAACTTTGGGAAGGGTATAAAAAACAGGAGTGATGGGATGTGGGTTATTAAGGAAGTCTCTTAGTTTCTGATCTATTGTGCCACGTTCAAAATAATGTTGTGCCATGGTTCTGATTAAGGAGGCAATTCCAGTGGTAGGATCATGGGGAACTGGTTCATAAGTTGATCTGTCAGACAGCTGACCCATAATCTCAGAGATGTAGTACTGTCGGTCTAGGATGACGATGGCTCCCCCCTTGTCGGCTGGTTTAATTATAATAGCCTGGTTCTCCTTGAGACTCTGTAAGGCTCTAGACTCCTCAATGGACAAATTATTTTTAATGTGGAATTCCCCTGTGTGAATCCGTCTATTTAATGCCTCAATATCATGGGAAACTAAGGAAATTAAAGTTTCAACTGGATGGTAAGTCCTAGGAGGCATGTAAGAACTATGTGTTTTAGTTGTAAAGCCTTAAGTGAGAAACAGAGGGAAGAGGTCGGTTGGTCATTGTTCTCAGGGTTCACATTATCGGTATTGTTAAAATGTGTTTTCAGTCGTACTGTCCTATAGAACCGGTTTAGTTCTTGTTGGACTGTGAAGGAGTCATACTGAGGGGTGGGGTTAAATGATAGGCCTTTCTGAAGGACTGAGTGTTCAGTGGGGGACAGACTGTATGAAGAGATATTGTAAATTAGATTATCATTACATGTGACCTCGTCCACACTCTGTCTTCCCGATAATGGTGATCCCCGCCTCTGCCCCCTCCTCGTTTTCTTATGGGGGGACGGCGCTGTCCTAAAAAATTGGTTTGTTGGCGTTGTAATTGGGAGTCCACATCTGAGCTTCCGGAAGAAGAGTAACGTGTGTACCGTGGGGTACGTCGTGAGAAGGTGGAGGATTCCCCTGAGCGCCATCTATAGACGGTCCCCTGGGCATAGTCCTCCTGGTCTCGTAAGAACTTGCTGCGTTTCTTTGCCTCCAAGGTCCTCCTAAAGTCCGAAATATATTCGTCAGTGGTCTTTTTGAGTTTCTCAAGGTCTGTTGTGGATAAGACTTGTTTTAGTTGAGCTTCTGTTGTTTGGATGTTATCAGATAGTTGGTTGACCTCTTTTTGTAAGAAATCAATCGTCAGGGTTATGATGTCCATGGAACACTTGTTCAGGATGGCCTCGAATTTATCACAGAAGTCATTATTGTCAGCAAAAATTGTCGGTCGAAGTGAGACACGCAGGCCCCTTGGAATTCTCTTAGTCCGGTGATATTCTGCAAGAGTGACCAAGTGGAGATCCAAGGAAGCGTGTCTCTGTAGTACTCTCTCGAAGTCCCTCTTTCTGATGTCTTTCGACGGTATGCTAAGAAAAGTGCTGGATGTAGTTACCTTTGAGACTATATCATTTGTCTCTGCTTCGTTATAGGAAAACGTGGAGAAATTGGATTGCGACATGGGCAAATCCAGAAAAATAGTTGTGTCTGGGGAAATGAGGGACCTAGGTCAAAAAATGTCCAGTAATAAAAAGAGAAGACCTCGCATCACCTCCCGTAGGTGCTCAGGAGAAAAAAATGGATAAGACTGTGTAAGGACTCCGGCACACTAACTATTACCCATGGAGACACAGAGGAAAAAAGGAGGAAACGTAGAGTTGATGTCAAAATCCTTTTCTTTTTATTTTGTAGTGAGAAAAACGTGCAAATTGTGCTGTACAAAGTCTGCCAGATTACAACGTTTCGGCCGATTTGGCCTTCTTCAGGTCGGACAGGCTAAATATAATATTTACAGGAAAGAAAACAAAACAAAAAATAAAGGACATCCATCAGTATAGAATATTGGAACATATTAATGTATAGTAAGATACATATCAAGGTATGAGATAATCCGTGAGAGACAATAATGCAGAATCATAGGTGCCATAACATAGAATCACTTCGTCGTACAGAGATTTAGGGGAGACCAGGGAGAGTTGCATGCGGATTGGTGCTCTGATTGGAGTATACCCGTGTGTATATATATAGATACACAAGTGCATGTGTGCATTACAAGCACCATGTGGACTATATGGTAAGGAGGCTCACCTTAAGGATAACAGGACACAGAGTAGGTAGGTGTGTGCAGGACATTGTAGTTCAACCTATTGTATAATAGAATTGGTCATATTATGAATAAATAACTACAAGACACCGTGGTTTAGTAGTCTGTTATGGAAACGTACCAGATGTTGGATTACTGCGTATGTCAAGATATATGGGATAACCAATTTCGGGTTGCACTATGGGTGGAGGGTGATACTAAGGGAAAACAAGTTATGTATGGAATAAGAGAAATCGAGGCTTTGTATAGGTAGATGTGCAAAAATGGTTACCTGTCATAGAAAATGCATCAAATCCAATTATGGTAAATAAGCGACAGTGTGATGATTCCGAGTCATACAAAGGGAGTCTGGATTACACCAGAACCGATACCTATGGTGGGTGACATGTATATAATGGTAAAATATTGTCCATAGATGTCATGAGAGTAGCGTAAATTATAGGTTACCTCAATGATCTTCTGTATATGGATAAACCTCTGGCGTAGTCGAGGGTCTAGGATTGCCTTTGGAATGTGGTACTGCCTATTAAAGAGTGTGAAAGAAAAGGGGAGAGGAAAGAGGAGGAAAGAGGAGGGGGACAAAAGAAGGGGGGACGGGGAAGAAGGAAGAAAGGGGGAGAAGAGAAGGAGAGGAGAGGGAGAGAGAGAAAAGAGGAGAAGAAAAGAAGAGAACAAGAAGGAAAGGAGGGGAGAAGAGAAGAGAGGAGGAGGAGAGGAAGGGAGGAGAAGAGGAGGAGAGGAGAAGAGGGGAGAAGGGGAGAAGGAAGAAAGGAGGAGAGGAGAAGAGAAGAAAAAGAGGAGAGGAGGAAAGAAGGAGAGGAGGAAAGGAGGAGAGGAGGAGGAGGGGAAGAGGAAAAGAGGAGGGAAGGAAAGGAGAGTAGGAGGAAAGGAGAAAAGGAGGAGAGAAGAAGAAGAAGAGAAGGAAAAGAGGAGGAAGGGAGGAGAAAGAGAGGAGGGGAGAAGGGGGGGAGAAGGAAAGGAAGAAAGGCGGAGAGGAGGAGAGGAGGAAGAGAAAAGGAGAGAAAGAAAGAGGAGAGGAGGAGGGGAGAAAAAAGGAAACTAGGAAGAAAAGAGGAAAGAAAGAAAGGAAAGGAGAAAGAGAGAGGAAGAGGAAAAAAGAAAGTAAACAAAAAAGGGAAAGAGAGAAAGAGAGGGAAGAGGAGGAGAGAAAGGGGAATAAATGCACGTGTGTGAAAACAGTGAAGTTCAGGGCATGAGAGAATGGAATGAGAAAATAGAGGATGAACAGATCAATGATCATGGTGTACCTGAGATAATGTGTAAAGGCCAGGAGTAAGGAGCCACAGTATGGTCGGAAAAATGGAGGGTGATGAGGTAGTTAGGTGTTGGTCCAGGTAGCTACCCGACTGTATCGAAAAAGGGGGGGAAAAGAGAGATCAAAATTGTAAAATGGGGAAGGAGGAAGAAAGGAATTGAAAAGAAATCAGTACCTAAGACTCCAATGATTTTGGTCTGGATGAGGGTCCCTGGGATACAATGGTAGGAGTCCAGGTAGCTGGCAGAGTGAAGATAGGAAAGAGAAGAGGATCACTATGCAAAGTATATGACTTCAGTGAATGTGTCCAGATCATCAAGATGAGCCACTTACCGTGTGCCTGTGTGGTTGTGGAGGTAAACCGCATGTCCTGTAGGTAGTGGAGCATGTACGTAGATGGTCTATTTAACAGAAATAGTGCCGCGACGTCACTTCCGGTTTCGTGCTGTCAGTCATCAATGAAACAGGAAATGCATAACAGCGCATGCGCGGAAGGAGGAACGCACGAACCAGTTGTTGTGGGAAGTGGTTGCCTGGCAATAAGCGTCATACCGCTGGTTGGAGTGTGGGAGGGAAGTGTTGGAGCGCTCACGTGCCTATGGGGGCGTGCTCGCAGGTCACAAGGTGATGCCAGCAGATGATCCTAGACGGAGGCAAAGCATCAGTGATAGGGCAAGTGAGGGGCTAATGTGGCCCAGGATCGTATAAAGAGTGCCCCACCACAGGGATGGTGTTAGTTCTGTAAGAGAGGAAAAAGGGAAAATTAAAAACAATGGGGCAAAGGGTACAATAACATCATATCAATAAACTGCATCCACTGCAGGTGCACAGGGCTGATATGAGAGTGAACTACATTGTCAGCAGTATAATTGATATCACAATAGTACAGTAATAAAGTAACGTTATCGACATCATTACCCGGTGGTAGACTGTAGGAAATCTATACAGGAGCTGGCATGCATATATGCATAGAAGGAGAGAATATATCATTAATACATCTTAAATAGACGAGATGATTGGTGCATACAATCAATAATCAGAAACCCAATTCGTATTTGCGATTCAAACCATGGGGTTCAAGAGTCCCCAGGGTGTGAATCCATCGCGCTTCTCTTTCACGGAGTATTTTGACCCTGTCGCCGCCCCTACGGTGAGTACCCATATGGTCGATGACCTGGAATCTAAGCTGGGAAATCCTGTGCCCTGCTGAAATAAAATGGGAAGGAATGGGCAACAAAGTGCGTCCACATCTGATGTCGGACTTATGTTTGTTTATGCGGTCTCAGACATGTTGGGTGGTCTCCCCAACATATCCGAGACCGCAGGGACACTTTATGTAATAGACCACATAGGAGCTGTCACAGGTAAAGAAATCTCTGATTTGAAAGGATTCTCCTGTTCTGAGATGAGTAAAAGAACTGCCCTTGGTGACGTTCGAGCACTGTGTGCATCTGAGACAAGGAAAAGTACCAAATTGTGGGTTGTGAAGAAATCTTTGTCTAGGGACCTGGGTGGAAGGGCCTATGTCAGCTCGGACAAGTTTGTCCCTGATGTTGGGTGACTTCTTGTGACAAAATAAGGGAGATGCCTGAAATTCATTGATCTGTGGATAAGCGAGGCCTAAGAGTGGCCAATGTTTCAACACTATTTTCTTGATTAGTGGAGAGAAAGGATGGAAGGTGTTTATCAGAGGAATGCGGTTGAATTGTGTTAGTGGGCCAGATGGGCGAGATGTCATATTGGTGGCTATGTTGACTGGATACCCTCGCTGTATGAACTTACTACTCATTTCCCTATGTCTCGTTGTGCGGACCTCCTTACAACTCACTATGCGGTCAACCCTGGTGTGTTGACTGATCGGTAGGGAGTTTTTGGTGTGTTTTGGGTGATTGCTTTTAAAATGAAGAAGGCTGTTCTTGTCAGTCGGTTTTACGTAGATGTCAGTCGTAATAATGCCTTCACTGTTTTTGATAATCATACAATCCAAGAAGTTGATCTCATTGATATTGTGATGAATGGTGAATGTCAGGCCTGGTAAAAATGTATTAATCTCACCAAAAAATGTATTCAAAGTCTCAAAGGGACCGTCCCAAATCACATATGTCGTCGATATATCGACGCCATAGTAGAGCATGACGCACAATCAAGGGATGGGAATGTATATGTTTGTCTTCAAAGGATGCCATGAAAATGTTAGCGTAGGGGGGCGCGACGTTTGAGCCCAACGCGCTCCCCCTACGCTGCATGTAAAACTGATCTTGGAATAGAAAAAAAAATTTTTCAAGGATAATCTTAAGTAGATCAATGCAAAATTCCTTATTGTCGGCTGGTAAGGTAGTGAATTGTTCTAGGAACCAATGTATGGCCTGTAAGCCGTCATGGTGATTGATGCTGGTGTATAGTGAATTGACGTCTAGTGTGACGAGTAAAGATGTGGCAGGGACTTGATGTAGATCTGTGAGTATCTCCAAGAAGTGAGATGTATCCTAAAGCTGGTGTCACACTAAACGACAGCGACAACGACGTCGCTGTTACGTCACCATTTTCGGTGACGTAACAGCGACCTTGTAAGTCGCTGTTATGATCGCTGCTTTGCTGTCAAACACAGCAGAAGCAGCGATCATAAGGTCGCTGTGCTACATGTTCAGAGAGCAGGGAGCCGCGCTTAGCGCTGGCTCCTTGCTCTCCTGCAGCACACATCGGGTTAATTAACCCGATGTGTGCTGCAGCTACATGTCACAGTTCAGAGAGCAGGGAGCCGCGCTTAGCGCTGGCTCCTTGCTCTCCTGCAGCACACATCGGGTTAATTAACCCGATGTGTGCTGCAGCTACATGTCACAGTGCAGAGAGCAGGGAGCCGCGCTTAGCGATGGCTCCTTGCTCTCCTGCAGCACACATCGGGTTAATTAACCCGATGTGTGCTGCAGCTACATGTCACAGTGCAGAGAGCAGGGAGCCGCGCGCACTGCTTAGCGCTGGCTCCTTGCTCTCCTTGCTACAGTATACATCGGGTTAATTACCCGATGCATACTGCAGCCACATGTCACAGTGCAGGAGCCGGCACTGGCAGCAAGAGCGGAGGCTGGTAACCAGCGTAAACATCGGGTAACCAGGGAAAGGTCTTCCCTTGGTTACCCGATGTTTACGCTGGTTACAGCTTACCGCAGCTGCCAGTGCCGGCTCCTGATCGCTTCATTTCGTCGCTCTCTCGCTGTCACACACAGCGATGTGTGTGTCACAGCGGGAGAGTGACGACCAAAAAATGAAGCTGGACATTCAGCAACGACCGGCGACCTCACAGCAGGGGCCAGGTCGTTGCTGGATGTCACACACAGCGACAGCGACGGGACGTCGCTGCAACGTCACAGAAAATGGTGACGTAGCAGCGACGTCGTTGTCGTCGTCGTTATGTGTGACACCAGCTTTAAGGTAGGATGGCGTTAAAGGGACAAATGGTGATAAAATGTTTTCAATTGTTTTGGCCAAAGGTGAGAAGACTGAATCAGTGGAAGCCACTATGGGTCTACCAAGGGGTTGAGTCAGATGTTTGTGAACTTTGGGAAGGGTAAAAAAACAGGAGTGATGGGATATGGGTTATTAAGGAAGTCTCTTAGTTTCTGATCTATTGTGCCACGTTCAAAATAATGTTTTGCCATGGTTCTGATTAAGGAGGCAATTACAGTGGTAGGATCATGGGGAACTGGTTCATAAGTTGATCTGTCAGACAGCTGACCCATAATCTCAGAGATGTAGTACTGTCGGTCTAGGATGACGATGGCTCCCCCCTTGTCGGCTGGTTTAATTATAATAGCCTGGTTCTCCTTGAGACTCTGTAAGGCTCTAGACTCCTCAATGGACAAATTATTTTTAATGTGGAATTCCCCTGTGTGAATCCGTCTATTTAATGCCAAGTTCTGCACTTGCTGACTAGCACAATAAAATTTCAAGTTAAAAAAATATGGCAGTGTTTCCTAACCTGTCCTACGCCTGAAAAACTCAAAGGATGTGTAAAGGCCATGGTGTATACATACCCTAACGGTTCACATACCCTTTAGATATACACTGTGTGCAGAATTATTAGGCAAGTTGCATTTTAGAGGATTTTTTTTTATTATTGATCAACAACTATGTTCTCAATGAACCCAAAAGACTCATAAATATCAAAGCTTAATATTTTTGGAAGTTGTAGAGGTTTTTTTTAGATTTGGCTATCTTAGGAGGATATCTGTTTCTGCAGGTAACTATTACTGTGAAGAATTATTAGGCAACTTAATAAAAACCAAATATATTCCCATCTCACTTGTTTATTTTCACCAGGTAAACCAATATAACTGCACAAAATTTAGAAATAAACATTTCTGACATGCAAAAACAAACCCCCCAAAAATTAGTGACCAATATAGCCACCTATCTTTATGATGACACTCAACAGCCTACCATCCATAGATTCTGTCAGTTGCTTGATCTGTTTACGATCAACATTGCATGCAGCAGCCACTACAGCTTCCCAGACACTGTTCCGAGAGGTGTACTGTTTTCCCTCCCTGTAGATCTTACATTTTATGAGGGACCACAGGTTCTCTATGGGGTTCAGATCAGGTGAACAAGGGGGCCATGTCATTATTTCATCTTTTCGACCTTTACTGGCCAGCCATGCTGTAGAGTAGTTGGATGCATGTGATGGAGCATTGTCCTGCATGAAAATCATGATTTTCTTGAACGATACTGACTTCTTTTTGTACCACTTTTTGAAGAAGCTGTCTTCCAAAAACTGGCAGTAGATCTGGGAGTTGAGCTTCACTCCATCCTCAACCCGAAAAGGTGCCACAGTTTCCTCTTTGATGATACCAGCCCATACCAGTACCCCACCTTCACCTTGCTGACGTCTGAGTCAGAGTGGAGCTCTCTGCCCTTTACTGATCCAGCCTCTGGCCCATCCATCTGTCCCATCAAGAGTCACTCTCATTTCATCAGTCCATAAAACTTTTGAAAAGTCAGTCTTAAGATATTGCTTGGCCCAGTCTCAACGTTTTATCTTATGTTTCTCGTTCAAAGGTGGTCGTTTTTGAGCCTTCCTTACCTTGGCCATGTCCCTGAGTATGGCACACCTTGTGCTTTTTGATACTCCAGTAACGTTGCAGCGCTGAAAATATGGCCAAACTAGTGGCAAATGGCATCTTGGCAGCTTCACACTTGATTTTCCTCAATTCATGGGCAGTTATTTTGCACCTTTTTTGCCCAACACGCTTCTTGCGACCCTTTTGGCTATTTGCCATGAAATGCTTGATTGTTCGGTGATCACTCTTCAAAAGTTTGCCAATTTCAAGACTCCTGCATCCTTCTGCAAGACATCTCACAATTTTGGACTTTTCAGAGCCCGTCAAATCTCTCTTCTGACCCATTTTGCCAAAGGAAAGGAAGTTGCCTAATAATTAAGCACACCTTCTATAGGGTGTTGATGTCATTAAACCACACCCCTCCTCATTACAGAGATGCACATCACCTGCTTTACTTAATTGGTAATTAGCTCTCAAGCCTATACAGCCTGGAGTAGGACAAAATGTATAAAAATTATCATGTGATCAAAATACTCATTTGCCTAATAATTCTGCACACAGTGTAGTAGTTAAGGTGCTAGTACACAGACTACAGTTGGCCGAACTCGGAGATAGACAGGATTGGCCGACAGTCTGATTGTCAGGGAGATGAGGACCCAGCAGGTCCAATGTTGGAGATGAGCCAGCGCCAGAGATGTCTGGTGGCGTCTGTCTCATAGAGAAAACGAGCACTCACCAAAGTGAGTGCTCCAGTGTATGGGAGAGTCAGGGAGATAGCTGCCAGCCGAATGATGTGGCAGCTGCCTATAGTGTATGGGAGAGTCAGAGAGATAGCTGCCAGCTGAGTGATGGGACTCCTGTCTATAGTGTATGGGGGCTTTAGTCAAATACTCATTTGGCTTACGTATGGACTCAGACAGCTATATATTTAGTCTGGCACACTGACCCTATAGTGATCTCCTATCAAGTCTAATAAATTAAATATTGCTACATCTACACAAGTACATCACCAGATCCAACCTCAAATCATGATAACATTACCAGAGCCACCGTCTGTACACAGCTACATCACCATAACCAACCTGAAATCACTAGTACATCACCAGAACCAACCTCAAATCACGACATCACCAGAACCACCATTTGTACACAGCTACATCATCATAACCAACCTGAAGTCACTACATCACCAAAACCAACCTCAAATGACAATAACATCTACATAGCCACCATCTGTACACAGCTACATCACCAGAACCAACCTCAAATCACTACTACATCACTAGAACCAATCTGAATTCAAGATTACATCACCAGAACCAAAGCCAGCCCAACATATAATTGTCTGACATGAAGCTGCAGCTCCTAGTATTTCTGTAACAATGGTAAGGAGATACCAGGAGTTGTTACCAGCGATCATCAGACTGCGGACCATACAGGAACCACAGTACTGATGAGGTGCAGGCAGTAGCACTATTGAACATTTAAAAAATACCTTAACTTTTGGGAGATATCTTCTATGTTTTAGGTCCATTAATTCTGAGCACATTGGTGTGGGTCTGGGTCCTGAGACCCGCATAGATTGTGAAAAAGACCCCTTAGGCTATGTGCCCACGGCACTATGTACCTTCGGATATATCCACAGGTTTGTCCACAGGTTTCCCGCAGGAGCTCCCTGGAATCCGCAGCTATACATAGCTGTGGGATTCCAGCGAAATATCTGCGTAAAACCTGCGGACATTCATGCGACTTACCTATGGAAGTCCCAGCCTCTATCTCCATAGTGGAGAGGCGGGAATTCCGCAGATAATTCCACATGAATAATTGACATGCAGTTATGTGCGGCTGCGGGACATCCGCAGCATGTTCCGCAGCCTCACGTACCGCAGCATTGACACAGACACTCCCCATTTCCCATAGGATAAAATGGGGAGTGTCTGAACTTGCTAAAACAGGCAAAATCCACGGGTACATTGTCCCGAGGGCACATAGCCTAAAGCCTGCTTTACTCCTTACGATATCACATACGATATCGTATGCGATTGTTCCCGCCCCCATCGTATGTGCGGCACGTTCAATTTGTTGACCGTGTCGCACAAACGATTATTTGCCGTCACACGTACTTACCCTTCCATACGACCTCGATGTGGGCGGCGAACATCCACTTCCTGGAGTGGGAGGGACGTTCGGCGTCACAGCGACGTCACACGACAGCCGGCCAATAGAAGCGGAGGGGCGGAGATGAGCGGGACGTAAACATCCCGCCCACCTCCTTCCTTCCACATTGCCGGTGGGAGCCGCGGGACACAGGTAAGATCCGTTCATCGTTCCTGCGATGTGTGCTACCTCGGGAACATTGAACAACCTGACAATTTTAAGGAAATGAACGACGTGTATGCAATGAACTGTTTTACGTTCAATCGCAATCGCACGTAGCTGTCACACGCTACAATAACACTAACGAGGCCGGATGTGCGTCACTTACGACGTGACCCCGCCGACACATCGTTAGATTTGTTGTAGCATGTAAAGCCCGCTTTAGAAGTGCACAGCTCAGGAGACAGGACTATGACTTTCACCTGCATCCAATCTGTGCTCTCTATTAAATCCACAGCTCTTCTCTGCAGACTTCCCTCTTCTCCAGTATTATGCAGCACATCATGACATTGTGCCCTGAAAAATAACAGTGTCATCACAATGTTCCTGAATTATTGCTGTGCCTTAAATGAGCCCTGTGCTATGCCCCTGAAAAAGTTATTGCTCTTCACTATGCTCCCTGTAAAAAAATATTACTCCACACTGTGCCTATTATAGTACATGGCCTCCATGTTATCCTTTCCTATAAAATATTCCCACTGCACTGTCCTACCTTGTATACTATGACTGCCACACTTTCCTCCGTTGTGTACTATGAATGTCACACTGCCCACTAATAAGCAAAAGCACCACATAGTCCTCCCTTATAAATTATACCCACCACACCTTCCTCAATTATGATTCATGATCTGCACACTGTCCTCACAAAGTCCCATGCATGCTGCCCCTGTCCATACTAAGCCCTCACACTGCCCCTCTCCATACTGAGCCTCCCATGCTGCCCCTTCTCCATAATGAGCTCCCAATGCTGCCTGCCTCTTTTCCATGAGAACTCCACGCTGCCCCACTTATCATACTGAGATCACCAAGCTACCTCACACTATCACACTATCCTATTTTTCATACTGAGTCCCCTTCATTGCTCCACTCCATACCGAGCCCACCCATGCTACCCCCTTTCCATACTGAGTCTTCACACTGCCGTTTCCCATATTGAATCATCATGCTGTCCCTTCTCCATAATGAGCTCCCCATGTTGCCCCCCTCCATACTGAGTCCTTACTTTTCCCCATCGATTTTGTCCCTTGCACTTTCTCACTCTGTAAACCCTAAACCCCACCTCTACAGCAATAGGGTCCCTAACCCCCCTCTACAGCAATAAGCCCCCTAACACCCCTTCTACAACAATAGGCTCCCTACCCCCCCTCTACAGCAATAAGCCCCCTTACCTTTTCTCTACAGCAATAGGTACCCTTACCCCCCATCTACAGCAATAGGCCCCCTTACCCCCACTACAGAAATAGGCCCCCTTACCCCCCACTAAAGCAATAGGTCCCCTTACCCCCTCTACAGAAATAGGCCCCTTAGCCCCCTCTACAGCAATAGGCCCTCTTACCCCCCTCTACAATAATAGGCCCTCTTACCCCCCTACAGCAACAGGCCCTCTTACCCCCCTCTACAGCAACAGTCCCTCTTACCCCCCCTCTACAGCAATAGGCCCTCTTACCCCCCTCTACAGCAACAGGCCCTCTTACCCCCCCTCTAGAGCAACAGGCCCTCTTACCCCCTCTACAGCAACAGGCCCTCTTACCCCCCCTCTACAGCAACAGGTCCTCTTACCCCCCCTCTACAGCAATAGGCCCTCCCTTTCCCTCCACCCCCCTCCAGTCTCTAGTATTAGCCTCTCTTCCCCTCCCCCTTCCAATCTCTAGCATTAGCCTTTCTTTCCCTCCCCCCTCCAGTCTCTAGTATTAGCCTTTCTTCCCCTCCCTCTCCAGTCTCTTTTATTAGCCTTTCTTCCCCTCCAGTCTCTAGTATTAGCCTTTATTGCCCTCCCCCCTCCAGTCTCTAATATTAGCCTTTCTTTCCCTCCCCAGCTCCAGTGTCTAGTATTAGCCTCTTTTCCTCCCTCCTGCAGTCTCTAGTATTACTTTCTTTCCCTCCCCCTGCAGTCTCTAGTATTACTCTCTTTCCCTCCCCCCTGCAGTCTCTAGTATTAGTCTTTCTTTCCCTCCAGCCTGCAGTCTTTAGTATTACTCTCTTTCCCTCCCCCCCAGCAGTCTCTAGTATTACTCTCTTTCCCTCCCCCCTGCAGTCTCTATCATTAGCCTCTTTCCCTCCCCCCTGCAGTCTCTGGTATTCGCCTCTTTCCCTCCCCCTGCAGTCTCTAGTATTAGCCTCTTTCCCTCCCCCCTGCAGTGTCTAGTATTAGCCTCTTTCCCTCCCCCTGCAGTCTCTAGTATTAGCCTCTTTCCCTCCCCCTTGCAGTCTCTAGTATTACTCTCTATCCCTCCCCCCTGCAGTCTCTAGTATTAGTCTTTCTTTCCCTCCCGCCTGCAGTCTTTAGTATTACTCTCTTTCCCTCCCCCCCAGCAGTCTCTAGTATTACTCTCTTTCCCTCCCCCCTGCAGTCTCTATTATTAGCCTCTTTCCCTCCCCCCTGCAGTCTCTGGTATTCGCCTCTTTCCCTCCCCCTGCAGTCTCTAGTATTAGCCTCTTTCCCTCCCCCCTGCAGTGTCTAGTATTAGCCTCTTTCCCTCCCCCTGCAGTCTCTAGTATTAGCCTCTTTCCTTCCCCCTTGCAGTCTCTAGTATTACTCTCTATCCCTCCCCCTGCAGTCTTTAGTATAAGCCTTTCTTTACCCCATCCCCTGTGCATATAGCATTATTCTCCCCTTCCCCCATACCCAGTCTGTAGCCTTAGCGACACCTCCACCTTGCCCACGAATCTTCAGTTCTGTGAGCGCATACCTGCTCCGGTGCCTGACTTTCTCCTCCTGCTCCAGAGAGAATCCGGTGAGTCTTCTCTTCTAGCTCCAGCATCAGCCGTGTCCTCTGCGGCGTGTGTTGTCTGCATTGGACGCCGCAGCAAGGAGCAGGGAGCTGATTGGCGCGCACGCCTCTGATCCTGGAACTGCAGGCGTTGGTACTTCCGGGGTCAATCAGCTCCTTGTGCCCGGCGCCCGCAGTGTATTTATTTATTTATTTGTATTCGCATCTTAAAGACGCAGATATAAATAAATAGCGGTGCGCATCTCCCACCTCACCTCCCCTCCGAAAACACAGCGGATTCATGAGACTGTCTAACGGAGGGGGGGAGGATGTAAAAAAAAATATTTTTTTTTTTGCTGTCAGAAAGTGGCGCCGCCCCAGGCACGGGACCACGGGTGCCTAGTGGCAAATACGGCCCTGGTACCAGGCTATACTGGAGCTGTTTTCACAAGGCAGCATAAGAGCTGTTCGCATCAAGCGGTATTAGAAGTATTTGCACCAGGAGGTTTTAAAGCAATGTTCACGAGGCTACATTAAAACCATTTGCACAAGGCAACATTAGAGCAGTTTGCACCAGATTGTGTTATATCATTATCATGTTTGCACCAAGCGGTATTATGGTATATGCGCGCGCTGCGTTTTGTGTCACATTTTGTGGTGCAGGTTTGTTGTCAGCAAGTTCTGACTTTTGACTTCCCAGCAAAGTGTGTGAGAATTCAGATTTGCTGTACGCGCATTGCAGTTTTTTTGTCTGCAGTTTATTTGTCAAAATCTTGTGACAAAAAAAGAAGCAGCATGTTCATCATCATCATGCTTGCACTGAGTTTCTGATCATTGAATTTCTTTATTTATTGCATACTGAGTAAGTCACTTTATTTAATTTTTTGTCATTGGTTTTAAATGTTTTAGAGGTGTTACTGTCCATTGTGTTTTGTATTGTGTTTATTATGTGTGGTTTGTCTTGCATCAATAAAATATCAGGTTGTATTTATATTCTGTGGTGATCCCAATTTTTTAGGTACACTCTTTTTTTTCTTTTTTGTTCCCACTGTGGTGAAAAGGGCGTGAAAGGTGATCCCGCCCACAACTCCTTCAAGTTCGGGCAGAAGGAAGGAGTGCCCTGACCCGGAAGCTCCCGAAGCGCGCCAGTCACTGCGAGAGTGGTGAGAATAACCAAGGGGGACAGGATAAATGCAAGCGCCAGACGACGGGAGTGTAGCAGTGCCTCCTCCGGTAGTGCAAGCCGATGGGACTGCAGCGGGATCAGCTCCGGTTACGCAAGCGGCCACGCCCTGAGCCGAAGTGGTGGCACCAATCATGCCGATCACCCTGCCGTATGTCCCAGGAGCGGCGTGGCTGCCCCAGTATGATGGCAAACCGGATGCCTTTCTCTGATTTAAAAAGAAAATCTGCACTGTAATGGACATGTATGCGATGACTGGCAGGCAAAGAGCTTCTGTCGTGCTGGGACAGTTAACGGGTGCAGCAGAGTTGGAGGTAGAGACCTGGTCAGATGGCGCTCGGGGCTCAGTGAACACCATCTTTGAAAAGCTCAAAATTGCTTTTGAAACCCGTATAGAAGCAGAGCTGAGAATGAGATTTTACAACTGTAGGCAACGATCCCAGGACAGTATCAGAGACTATGCCTTAAGATTGCAAGCAGCACTGCGGACCTTGAGACATGTAGACCCCATCAGTGATCCAGAAGGGAACAAGATGATGGTTGAGCAGTTCCTGCAGGGGTTACAATCAGGGGCGGATTAAGGGTAACCAGGGCCCCGGGCTGTTCAGGATCTGTGGGCCCCCCCATCCCCACACACGGGTCATGTGACGGGGTCCATCATCATACACCTGAAACAGATCATTTCTGATAATTAGTTGCCAAAACTATAACCTTAAAAACATCAACTAATCTAGTAAATATACCCTTCAGTTTATAAAAAAAACAAAAAACAATAAGGCAGAGTATTGCACAGTCCAACTTTAAACAAGACTACTGCCCAAAGAAATAAATTAAAAAAAACTGAGCAAAAACATCCTGTGTGAACATAGTTTAACAAATACTGAAGCAAAATACTCACCAAATACTCGTGTGCAGAAGGCCTTACAAAAATACTGAGGTAAAAACTCACCAATATTGAACATGTGCACGAGGCCTTAAAAATACTAAGGTAAAAACTCACCATTACTGAACGTGTGCTCATGACCTTAGCCTATGTTCACACAAGGTGTTTTTTAGGTGTTTTTTTTCTGCAGCAAAATCTACAGCTTGTTATTAGCATGTATTTACATTAAACTAATGGGAAAAAAAACCCTGCGAAACTGCCCTATGTGAACATAGCTTAACAAATACGATAACAAAAACTCTAATACTGAACATGTGCATGAGGCCTTGGGGCACGTGCACACGCTGAGTATTTGGTGAGTTCATTACCTCATTATTTGTATTGCATTGTCTGCACGTTCAACATTTAGTGACTTTTCTATCTCCGTAAAAAAACCTCACCAAATACTCAATGTGTGCACATGGCCTTATTGTAGTAATGAAAACATATATGTGGTATGGGATTGGTGTGGGCAGTTGTCCCCGGCCTGCACTCTGTGTGTGCCCCTTCATTATATCCACTACATACATCATGATACATGCAGAATATCCTGATGGAGGGGCACACACAGTATGTGGAGTCAGACATTGGAAATATCCAAGATGGAGGGCGGGCCAGTGGGGCACAGTGTGCTGGAGTGTGTCACCCATGCAGTTTCAATCCTCGATTCCCAATCTATACATACACACTGGATGTATTGGGAATGGAGACTTGAAACTACATAGATCAGATGCCCCAGATCCATTTTGATAGAAGACACCCTCGTCCCCCCCCTTCACATAGTGTGCCGCCATTGCCCCCCCTTTCACAGTGTGCTGCCATTGCCCCCCCTTTCACAT
This sequence comes from Anomaloglossus baeobatrachus, assembly GCF_048569485.1. Lineage (NCBI taxonomy): Eukaryota > Metazoa > Chordata > Amphibia > Anura > Aromobatidae > Anomaloglossus > Anomaloglossus baeobatrachus. Next base: position 325,442,740 of record NC_134354.1, read on the forward strand.
AGTGTGCCGCCATTGTCCCCCCTTTCACATAGTGTGCCACAATTGCCTGCTGCTATTGAACAGGTCGGCAGGCACCTCCACAGAACAGGTCAGCGGTCCGTCTCCATTCTTCAGGCTGCTGGACTCCAGCGTGGCCTGCAACAACGCCATCTGCCGTCACCATTACAGAGGACGCTCTTCTTCAGCAGACAGGTGGGCAGGACTTCCTCAGCCGCGACGCACCCTGTATGTTGCTAGTACGTCCTGCCCAGGGCTGCCACCAGGAATTTTAGAGCCCCATACTGCCAACATTTTCGGGGCCCCTTCAGACTCCGCCTCCACTACAGCTCCACCTCTACCCCCAGAAACTTCAGCAATAGAAAAAAGTTGTTCCAGCATCACGTCCAAGAAATAAGGTTAAAAAACAAATTTTATTCCATAAGGGTAAAACCAGCACAAGGCCGGATGGACGTCCACGAAGTATAAAACAATGTCTTACGTGTTTCACGCCTAAAAGAGGTTCTTAGACTTAGACATATCCTGCTGGATTTGCACAAGTAAGTTATGGAATAAAATTGTTTTTTACCCTTATTTCTTGGATTTGATGCTGGAAACAACTTTTTTCTATTACCGGACTTTGCCTCTCTGAACATGGAGCTGACCTCCCTGCACCGTCCCCCAGAGAAAGGACCCAGTTCATGCATTTACAGGATGAGCTCAGATCCTCCTCTGCATACTTATCTCCAACCTTCCACAGTCCCTCCATCACTCTTGGAAAATCTCCAATTCTGCAAACAGTCCTCATCAATCAAAACATTAACCGCTAGTCGTCATTCTGACAGCCCGAAAAAAGCTGCATGCATTGTTTTTCAGGACATCAAAATGACAAGCCCAAGACAGAATCATCAGCCATGTGCATATATATAATATATAAAGATGTGTGTATATATGTGTGTGTATATGTGTGTGTGTGTGTGTGTGTGTGTGTGTGTATTTGTATATATACAGTGCCTACAAGTAGTATTCAACCCCCTGCAGATTTAGCAGGTTTACACATTCGGAATTAACTTGGCATTGTGACATTTGGACTGTAGATCAGCCTGGAAGTGTGAAATGCACTGCAGCAAAAAAGAATGTTATTTCTTTTTTTTTTTTTTTAAATTGTGAAAAGTTTATTCAGAGGGTCATTTATTATTCAACCCCTCAAACCACCAGAATTCTGTTTGGTTCCCCTAAAGTATTAAGAAGTATTTCAGGCACAAAGAACAATGAGCTTCACATGTTTGGATTAATTATCTCTTTTTCCAGCCTTTTCTGACTAATTAAGACCCTCCCCAAACTTGTGAACAGCACTCATACTTGGTCAACATGGGAAAGACAAAGGAGCATTCCAAGGCCATCAGAGACAAGATCGTGGAGGGTCACAAGGCTGGCAAGGGGTACAAAACCCTTTCCAAGGAGTTGGGCCTACCTGTCTCCACTGTTGGGAGCATCACCCGGAAGTGGAAAGCTTATGGAACAACTGTTAGCCTTCCACGGCCTGGACAGCCTTTGAAAGTTTCCACCCGTGCCGAGGCCAGGCTTGTCCGAAGAGTCAAGGCTAACCCAAGGACAACAAGGAAGGAGCTCCGGGAAGATCTCATGGCAGTGGGGACATTGGTTTCAGTCAATACCATAAGTAACGTACTCCACCGCAATGGTCTCCGTTCCAGACGAGCCCGTAAGGTACCTTTACTTTCAAAGCGTCATGTCAAGGCTCGTCTACAGTTTGCTCATGATCACTTGGAGGACTCTGAGACAGACTGGTTCAAGGTTCTCTGGTCTGATGAGACCAAGATCGAGATCTTTGGTGCCAACCACACACGTGACGTTTGGAGACTGGATGGCACTGCATACGACCCCAAGAATACCATCCCTACAGTCAAGCATGGTGGTGGCAGCATCATGCTGTGGGGCTGTTTCTCAGCCAAGGGGCCTGGCCATCTGGTCCGCATCCATGGGAAGATGGATAGCACTCAGTGAATGTCATAGACTACATTTTGATGGGAAAATTTAACCCCGTGCTTTACAGTTATTTGCCAAAAAACCTGCTTACATTAAAGTCTATGGAGCTGTGATTGGTTGCTATAGGTGTGACGCCCTGGCCTAGCCAGGTGGTCACAGACACAACACCATACACACCCCTTCCCTGGACAGGTCACACTAGTCAAACATTAAACCCTTGTTGCCACCATCCAGGGTTGATGTCCACACCAGGTGGGGCGGAGCCAGGTGGTTGGCCCCACCCACCGAGGAGTTCACAGACCTGGAGGTGGGAAAAACACAGTCAGTCAGAGAGTCCCGTTGTGGGCAGTAGAGTGAGAGGAGTGAGACTGTCGGTGTCTGGGTTGGAGCCCGGGCACTTCCAGCAAGGTCGGCAGATGGTGGTGGCCGTCTGCAGGAGTTGTACCGAACAGGGGAGCCGATTGGAGTCAAGCACCAGGCAGGGTACTCAGACCCCAACTAGGCTCGAAGCCAACCTTTAGTCAAATTTACTGATTGCGGTCTGGACCTCAGGGGTTCATTCCCAACCAAGTCCCGAGTGAAGGCAAAAGCCCAACCGTTCCGGATAAGTGCCACCGCTAAGGGCCAGAGATCCACAGAGCCAGTGTCTGCGGGCAAAAGGGCTCCTCCGGCACGTATACGTCGTGGAGCGGACTACCGGTGCCCAGGCATTGGAGTCAAGATACAAAAAAAAAGGTGCAGGGAAACGACAGCCACCGTCAACCCATCCAGGGAGAACACTGCATCCGGTTGCGGGCCCCGTCCATCCAGCCGTTTGGTTTACCAGAGATTCTGTCCATCTGTGTCTGAGTGAGTACACTTGTGCCATCCGGCACCGCGCTGCGCTGCACCGCAACCCTGCACCCTGCCAAAACCCATCCTGCGGAACCCTCCTCCCTTCTATCGGGCCCCGGGACCACCAGCCCCTACCCACGGAGGAGTTAACACCTACCTGCTACCCGCCATCGCTCCCAGGAACCCCGTCACAGCAGCGGTGGTGCCCACCATCACCACAACCCGTGGGTGGCGTCACGAACTCTCCACATCCCGAAGGAAATCCAATACCCCCCTTTCACTCGAGGGCGAGGAGCGCTGCTCGAGCCCCGGGTCCGGCCTGCTCGAGCCACCGAGGAGGAGGCACCAGATCCGAGCACGATCTCCCCGAGCAGCCCCCGCGACGGGGAAGCTGGCCCCCGCCCCCGACATAGGCAATGAAAGACATTCTTAGTATAAGAAGCTTATGTGTGAGGTAATATGATTTCTGTAGAGAGGCAGATAGAGACTGTCAGAGAGACAAAGAGAGAGAGACAGAGAAAGAGACAGCCAGGCAGGGAGTGAAAGAGACAGCCAGGCAGGGAGAGAAAGAGACAGACAGCCATGGAGTGAAAGAGACAGCCAGACAGGGAGAGAAAGAGACAGCCAGCCAGAGAGAGAAAGAGACAGCCAGCCAGAGAGAGAAAGAGACAGCCAGCCAGAGAGAGAAAGAGACAGCTAGCCAGGGAGAGAAAGAGACAGACAGCCATGGAGTGAAAGAGACAGCCAGCCAGGGAGAGAAAGAGACAGCCAGCCAGAGAGAGAAAGAGACAGCCAGCCAGAGAGAGAAAGAGACAGCCAGCCAGAGAGAGAAAGAGACAGCTAGCCAGAGAGAGAAAGAGACAGCCAGACAGGGAGAGAAAGAGACAGTCAGCCAGAGAGAGAAAAATACAGTCAGCCAGGGAGAGAAAGAGACAGCCAGCCAGAGAGAGAAAGAGACAGCCAGCCAGGGAGAGAAAGAGACAGCCAGCCAGGGAGAGAAAGAGACAGTCAGCCAGGGAGAGAAAGAGACAGCCAGCCAGGGAGAGAAAGAGACAGACAGCCAGGGAGTGAAAGAGACACTCAGCCAGAGAGAGAAAGAGACAGCCAGCCAGGGAGAGAAAGAGAGACAGCCAGCCAGGGAGAGAAAGAGACAGCCAGCCAGAGAAAGAAAGAGACAGCCAGCCAGAGAGAGAAAAAGACAGTCAGCCAGGGAGAGAAAGAGACAGCCAGCCAGAGAGAGAAAGAGACAGCCAGCCAGGGAGAGAAAGAGACAGCCAGACTACGTGCACATATACACACACAGCTCTACAAATATATATACACAGCTCTACAAATGTACACATACATGCTGCCTGCCTCTTTTCCATGAGAACTCCACGCTGCCCCACTTATCATACTGAGATCACCAAGCTACCTCACACTATCACACTATCCTATTTTTCATACTGAGTCCCCTTCATTGCTCCACTCCATACCGAGCCCACCCATGCTACCCCCTTTCCATACTGAGTCTTCACACTGCCGTTTCCCATATTGAATCATCATGCTGTCCCTTCTCCATAATGAGCTCCCCATGTTGCCCCCCTCCATACTGAGTCCTTACTTTTCCCCATCGATTTTGTCCCTTGCACTTTCTCACTCTGTAAACCCTAAACCCCACCTCTACAGCAATAGGGTCCCTAACCCCCCTCTACAGCAATAAGCCCCCTAACACCCCTTCTACAACAATAGGCTCCCTACCCCCCCTCTACAGCAATAAGCCCCCTTACCTTTTCTCTACAGCAATAGGTACCCTTACCCCCCATCTACAGCAATAGGCCCCCTTACCCCCACTACAGAAATAGGCCCCCTTACCCCCCACTAAAGCAATAGGTCCCCTTACCCCCTCTACAGAAATAGGCCCCTTAGCCCCCTCTACAGCAATAGGCCCTCTTACCCCCCTCTACAATAATAGGCCCTCTTACCCCCCTACAGCAACAGGCCCTCTTACCCCCCTCTACAGCAACAGTCCCTCTTACCCCCCCTCTACAGCAATAGGCCCTCTTACCCCCCTCTACAGCAACAGGCCCTCTTACCCCCCCTCTAGAGCAACAGGCCCTCTTACCCCCCTCTACAGCAACAGGCCCTCTTACCCCCCCTCTACAGCAACAGGTCCTCTTACCCCCCCCTCTACAGCAATAGGCCCTCCCTTTCCCTCCACCCCCCTCCAGTCTCTAGTATTAGCCTCTCTTCCCCTCCCCCTTCCAATCTCTAGCATTAGCCTTTCTTTCCCTCCCCCCTCCAGTCTCTAGTATTAGCCTTTCTTCCCCTCCCTCTCCAGTCTCTTTTATTAGCCTTTCTTCCCCTCCAGTCTCTAGTATTAGCCTTTATTGCCCTCCCCCCTCCAGTCTCTAATATTAGCCTTTCTTTCCCTCCCCAGCTCCAGTGTCTAGTATTAGCCTCTTTCCCTCCCTCCTGCAGTCTCTAGTATTACTTTCTTTCCCTCCCCCTGCAGTCTCTAGTATTACTCTCTTTCCCTCCCCCCTGCAGTCTCTAGTATTAGTCTTTCTTTCCCTCCCGCCTGCAGTCTTTAGTATTACTCTCTTTCCCTCCCCCCCAGCAGTCTCTAGTATTACTCTCTTTCCCTCCCCCCTGCAGTCTCTATCATTAGCCTCTTTCCCTCCCCCCTGTAGTCTCTGGTATTCGCCTCTTTCCCTCCCCCTGCAGTCTCTAGTATTAGCCTCTTTCCCTCCCCCCTGCAGTGTCTAGTATTAGCCTCTTTCCCTCCCCCTGCAGTCTCTAGTATTAGCCTCTTTCCCTCCCCCTTGCAGTCTCTAGTATTACTCTCTATCCCTCCCCCCTGCAGTCTCTAGTATTAGTCTTTCTTTCCCTCCCGCCTGCAGTCTTTAGTATTACTCTCTTTCCCTCCCCCCCAGCAGTCTCTAGTATTACTCTCTTTCCCTCCCCCCTGCAGTCTCTATTATTAGCCTCTTTCCCTCCCCCCTGCAGTCTCTGGTATTCGCCTCTTTCCCTCCCCCTGCAGTCTCTAGTATTAGCCTCTGTCCCTCCCCCCTGCAGTGTCTAGTATTAGCCTCTTTCCCTCCCCCTGCAGTCTCTAGTATTAGCCTCTTTCCTTCCCCCTTGCAGTCTCTAGTATTACTCTCTATCCCTCCCCCTGCAGTCTTTAGTATAAGCCTTTCTTTACCCCATCCCCTGTGCATATAGCATTATTCTCCCCTTCCCCCATACCCAGTCTGTAGCCTTAGCGACACCTCCACCTTGCCCACGAATCTTCAGTTCTGTGAGCGCATACCTGCTCCGGTGCCTGACTTTCTCCTCCTGCTCCAGAGAGAATCCGGTGAGTCTTCTCTTCTAGCTCCAGCATCAGCCGTGTCCTCTGCGGCGTGTGTTGTCTGCATTGGACGCCGCAGCAAGGAGCAGGGAGCTGATTGGCGCGCACGCCTCTGATCCTGGAACTGCAGGCGTTGGTACTTCCGGGGTCAATCAGCTCCTTGTGCCCGGCGCCCGCAGTGTATTTATTTATTTATTTGTATTCGCATCTTAAAGACGCAGATATAAATAAATAGCGGTGCGCATCTCCCACCTCACCTCCCCTCCGAAAACACAGCGGATTCATGAGACTGTCTAACGGAGGGGGGGAGGATGTAAAAAAAAATATTTTTTTTTTTTGCTGTCAGAAAGTGGCGCCGCCCCAGGCACGGGACCACGGGTGCCTAGTGGCAAATACGGCCCTGGTACCAGGCTATACTGGAGCTGTTTTCACAAGGCAGCATAAGAGCTGTTCGCATCAAGCGGTATTAGAAGTATTTGCACCAGGAGGTTTTAAAGCAATGTTCACGAGGCTACATTAAAACCATTTGCACAAGGCAACATTAGAGCAGTTTGCACCAGATTGTGTTATATCATTATCATGTTTGCACCAAGCGGTATTATGGTATATGCGCGCGCTGCGTTTTGTGTCACATTTTGTGGTGCAGGTTTGTTGTCAGCAAGTTCTGACTTTTGACTTCCCAGCAAAGTGTGTGAGAATTCAGATTTGCTGTACGCGCATTGCAGTTTTTTTGTCTGCAGTTTATTTGTCAAAATCTTGTGACAAAAAAAGAAGCAGCATGTTCATCATCATCATGCTTGCACTGAGTTTCTGATCATTGAATTTCTTTATTTATTGCATACTGAGTAAGTCACTTTATTTAATTTTTTGTCATTGGTTTTAAATGTTTTAGAGGTGTTACTGTCCATTGTGTTTTGTATTGTGTTTATTATGTGTGGTTTGTCTTGCATCAATAAAATATCAGGTTGTATTTATATTCTGTGGTGATCCCAATTTTTTAGGTACACTCTTTTTTTTCTTTTTTGTTCCCACTGTGGTGAAAAGGGCGTGAAAGGTGATCCCGCCCACAACTCCTTCAAGTTCGGGCAGAAGGAAGGAGTGCCCTGACCCGGAAGCTCCCGAAGCGCGCCAGTCACTGCGAGAGTGGTGAGAATAACCAAGGGGGACAGGATAAATGCAAGCGCCAGACGACGGGAGTGTAGCAGTGCCTCCTCCGGTAGTGCAAGCCGATGGGAATGCAGCGGGATCAGCTCCGGTTACGCAAGCGGCCACGCCCTGAGCCGAAGTGGTGGCACCAATCATGCCGATCACCCTGCCGTATGTCCCAGGAGCGGCGTGGCTGCCCCAGTATGATGGCAAACCGGATGCCTTTCTCTGATTTAAAAAGAAAATCTGCACTGTAATGGACATGTATGCGATGACTGGCAGGCAAAGAGCTTCTGTCGTGCTGGGACAGTTAACGGGTGCAGCAGAGTTGGAGGTAGAGACCTGGTCAGATGGCGCTCGGGGCTCAGTGAACACCATCTTTGAAAAGCTCAAAATTGCTTTTGAAACCCGTATAGAAGCAGAGCTGAGAATGAGATTTTACAACTGTAGGCAACGATCCCAGGACAGTATCAGAGACTATGCCTTAAGATTGCAAGCAGCACTGCGGACCTTGAGACATGTAGACCCCATCAGTGATCCAGAAGGGAACAAGATGATGGTTGAGCAGTTCCTGCAGGGGTTACAATCAGGGGCGGATTAAGGGTAACCAGGGCCCCGGGCTGTTCAGGATCTGTGGGCCCCCCCATCCCCACACACGGGTCATGTGACGGGGTCCATCATCATACACCTGAAACAGATCATTTCTGATAATTAGTTGCCAAAACTATAACCTTAAAAACATCAACTAATCTAGTAAATATACCCTTCAGTTTATAAAAAAAACAAAAAACAATAAGGCAGAGTATTGCACAGTCCAACTTTAAACAAGACTACTGCCCAAAGAAATAAATTAAAAAAAACTGAGCAAAAACATCCTGTGTGAACATAGTTTAACAAATACTGAAGCAAAATACTCACCAAATACTCGTGTGCAGAAGGCCTTACAAAAATACTGAGGTAAAAACTCACCAATATTGAACATGTGCACGAGGCCTTAAAAATACTAAGGTAAAAACTCACCATTACTGAACGTGTGCTCATGACCTTAGCCTATGTTCACACAAGGTGTTTTTTAGGTGTTTTTTTTCTGCAGCAAAATCTACAGCTTGTTATTAGCATGTATTTACATTAAACTAATGGGAAAAAAAACCCTGCGAAACTGCCCTATGTGAACATAGCTTAACAAATACGATAACAAAAACTCTAATACTGAACATGTGCATGAGGCCTTGGGGCACGTGCACACGCTGAGTATTTGGTGAGTTCATTACCTCATTATTTGTATTGCATTGTCTGCACGTTCAACATTTAGTGACTTTTCTATCTCCGTAAAAAAACCTCACCAAATACTCAATGTGTGCACATGGCCTTATTGTAGTAATGAAAACATATATGTGGTATGGGATTGGTGTGGGCAGTTGTCCCCGGCCTGCACTCTGTGTGTGCCCCTTCATTATATCCACTACATACATCATGATACATGCAGAATATCCTGATGGAGGGGCACACACAGTATGTGGAGTCAGACATTGGAAATATCCAAGATGGAGGGCGGGCCAGTGGGGCACAGTGTGCTGGAGTGTGTCACCCATGCAGTTTCAATCCTCGATTCCCAATCTATACATACACACTGGATGTATTGGGAATGGAGACTTGAAACTACATAGATCAGATGCCCCAGATCCATTTTGATAGAAGACACCCTCGTCCCCCCCCTTCACATAGTGTGCCGCCATTGCCCCCCCTTTCACAGTGTGCTGCCATTGCCCCCCCTTTCACATAGTGTGCCGCCATTGTCCCCCCTTTCACATAGTGTGCCACAATTGCCTGCTGCTATTGAACAGGTCGGCAGGCACCTCCACAGAACAGGTCAGCGGTCCGTCTCCATTCTTCAGGCTGCTGGACTCCAGCGTGGCCTGCAACAACGCCATCTGCCGTCACCATTACAGAGGACGCTCTTCTTCAGCAGACAGGTGGGCAGGACTTCCTCAGCCGCGACGCACCCTGTATGTTGCTAGTACGTCCTGCCCAGGGCTGCCACCAGGAATTTTAGAGCCCCATACTGCCAACATTTTCGGGGCCCCTTCAGACTCCGCCTCCACTACAGCTCCACCTCTACCCCCAGAAACTTCAGCAATAGAAAAAAGTTGTTCCAGCATCACGTCCAAGAAATAAGGTTAAAAAACAAATTTTATTCCATAAGGGTAAAACCAGCACAAGGCCGGATGGACGTCCACGAAGTATAAAACAATGTCTTACGTGTTTCACGCCTAAAAGAGGTTCTTAGACTTAGACATATCCTGCTGGATTTGCACAAGTAAGTTATGGAATAAAATTGTTTTTTACCCTTATTTCTTGGATTTGATGCTGGAAACAACTTTTTTCTATTACCGGACTTTGCCTCTCTGAACATGGAGCTGACCTCCCTGCACCGTCCCCCAGAGAAAGGACCCAGTTCATGCATTTACAGGATGAGCTCAGATCCTCCTCTGCATACTTATCTCCAACCTTCCACAGTCCCTCCATCACTCTTGGAAAATCTCCAATTCTGCAAACAGTCCTCATCAATCAAAACATTAACCGCTAGTCGTCATTCTGACAGCCCGAAAAAAGCTGCATGCATTGTTTTTCAGGACATCAAAATGACAAGCCCAAGACAGAATCATCAGCCATGTGCATATATATAATATATAAAGATGTGTGTATATATGTGTGTGTATATGTGTGTGTGTGTGTGTGTGTGTGTATTTGTATATATACAGTGCCTACAAGTAGTATTCAACCCCCTGCAGATTTAGCAGGTTTACACATTCGGAATTAACTTGGCATTGTGACATTTGGACTGTAGATCAGCCTGGAAGTGTGAAATGCACTGCAGCAAAAAAGAATGTTATTTCTTTTTTTTTTTTTTTAAATTGTGAAAAGTTTATTCAGAGGGTCATTTATTATTCAACCCCTCAAACCACCAGAATTCTGTTTGGTTCCCCTAAAGTATTAAGAAGTATTTCAGGCACAAAGAACAATGAGCTTCACATGTTTGGATTAATTATCTCTTTTTCCAGCCTTTTCTGACTAATTAAGACCCTCCCCAAACTTGTGAACAGCACTCATACTTGGTCAACATGGGAAAGACAAAGGAGCATTCCAAGGCCATCAGAGACAAGATCGTGGAGGGTCACAAGGCTGGCAAGGGGTACAAAACCCTTTCCAAGGAGTTGGGCCTACCTGTCTCCACTGTTGGGAGCATCACCCGGAAGTGGAAAGCTTATGGAACAACTGTTAGCCTTCCACGGCCTGGACAGCCTTTGAAAGTTTCCACCCGTGCCGAGGCCAGGCTTGTCCGAAGAGTCAAGGCTAACCCAAGGACAACAAGGAAGGAGCTCCGGGAAGATCTCATGGCAGTGGGGACATTGGTTTCAGTCAATACCATAAGTAACGTACTCCACCGCAATGGTCTCCGTTCCAGACGAGCCCGTAAGGTACCTTTACTTTCAAAGCGTCATGTCAAGGCTCGTCTACAGTTTGCTCATGATCACTTGGAGGACTCTGAGACAGACTGGTTCAAGGTTCTCTGGTCTGATGAGACCAAGATCGAGATCTTTGGTGCCAACCACACACGTGACGTTTGGAGACTGGATGGCACTGCATACGACCCCAAGAATACCATCCCTACAGTCAAGCATGGTGGTGGCAGCATCATGCTGTGGGGCTGTTTCTCAGCCAAGGGGCCTGGCCATCTGGTCCGCATCCATGGGAAGATGGATAGCACTCAGTGAATGTCATAGACTACATTTTGATGGGAAAATTTAACCCCGTGCTTTACAGTTATTTGCCAAAAAACCTGCTTACATTAAAGTCTATGGAGCTGTGATTGGTTGCTATAGGTGTGACGCCCTGGCCTAGCCAGGTGGTCACAGACACAACACCATACACACCCCTTCCCTGGACAGGTCACACTAGTCAAACATTAAACCCTTGTTGCCACCATCCAGGGTTGATGTCCACACCAGGTGGGGCGGAGCCAGGTGGTTGGCCCCACCCACCGAGGAGTTCACAGACCTGGAGGTGGGAAAAACACAGTCAGTCAGAGAGTCCCGTTGTGGGCAGTAGAGTGAGAGGAGTGAGACTGTCGGTGTCTGGGTTGGAGCCCGGGCACTTCCAGCAAGGTCGGCAGATGGTGGTGGCCGTCTGCAGGAGTTGTACCGAACAGGGGAGCCGATTGGAGTCAAGCACCAGGCAGGGTACTCAGACCCCGACTAGGCTCGAAGCCAACCTTTAGTCAAATTTACTGATTGCGGTCTGGACCTCAGGGGTTCATTCCCAACCAAGTCCCGAGTGAAGGCAAAAGCCCAACCGTTCCGGATAAGTGCCACCGCTAAGGGCCAGAGATCCACAGAGCCAGTGTCTGCGGGCAAAAGGGCTCCTCCGGCACGTATACGTCGTGGAGCGGACTACCGGTGCCCAGGCATTGGAGTCAAGATACAAAAAAAAAGGTGCAGGGAAACGACAGCCACCGTCAACCCATCCAGGGAGAACACTGCATCCGGTTGCGGGCCCCGTCCATCCAGCCGTTTGGTTTACCAGAGATTCTGTCCATCTGTGTCTGAGTGAGTACACTTGTGCCATCCGGCACCGCGCTGCGCTGCACCGCAACCCTGCACCCTGCCAAAACCCATCCTGCGGAACCCTCCTCCCTTCTATCGGGCCCCGGGACCACCAGCCCCTACCCACGGAGGAGTTAACACCTACCTGCTACCCGCCATCGCTCCCAGGAACCCCGTCACAGCAGCGGTGGTGCCCACCATCACCACAACCCGTGGGTGGCGTCACGAACTCTCCACATCCCGAAGGAAATCCAATACCCCCCTTTCACTCGAGGGCGAGGAGCGCTGCTCGAGCCCCGGGTCCGGCCTGCTCGAGCCACCGAGGAGGAGGCACCAGATCCGAGCACGATCTCCCCGAGCAGCCCCCGCGACGGGGAAGCTGGCCCCCGCCCCCGACATAGGCAATGAAAGACATTCTTAGTATAAGAAGCTTATGTGTGAGGTAATATGATTTCTGTAGAGAGGCAGATAGAGACTGTCAGAGAGACAAAGAGAGAGAGACAGAGAAAGAGACAGCCAGGCAGGGAGTGAAAGAGACAGCCAGGCAGGGAGAGAAAGAGACAGACAGCCATGGAGTGAAAGAGACAGCCAGACAGGGAGAGAAAGAGACAGCCAGCCAGAGAGAGAAAGAGACAGCCAGCCAGAGAGAGAAAGAGACAGCCAGCCAGAGAGAGAAAGAGACAGCTAGCCAGAGAGAGAAAGAGACAGCCAGCCAGGGAGAGAAAGAGACAGTCAGCCAGAGAGAGAAAAATACAGTCAGCCAGGGAGAGAAAGAGACAGCCAGCCAGAGAGAGAAAGAGACAGCCAGCCAGGGAGAGAAAGAGACAGCCAGCCAGGGAGAGAAAGAGACAGTCAGCCAGGGAGAGAAAGAGACAGCCAGCCAGGGTTAGAAAGAGACAGACAGCCAGGGAGTGAAAGAGACACTCAGCCAGAGAGAGAAAGAGACAGCCAGCCAGGGAGAGAAAGAGAGACAGCCAGCCAGGGAAAGAAAGAGACAGCCAGCCAGAGAAAGAAAGAGACAGCCAGCCAGAGAGAGAAAAAGACAGTCAGCCAGGGAGAGAAAGAGACAGCCAGCCAGAGAGAGAAAGAGACAGCCAGGGAGAGAAAGAGAGACAGCCAGCCAGGGAGAGAAAGAGACAGCCAGCCAGAGAAAGAAAGAGACAGCCAGCCAGAGAGAGAAAAAGACAGTCAGCCAGGGAGAGAAAGAGACAGCCAGCCAGAGAGAGAAAAAGACAGTCAGCCAGAGAGAGAAAGAGACAGCCAGGCAGGGAGTGAAAGAGACAGCCAGGCAGGGAGAGAAAGAGACAGCCAGGCAGGGAGAGAAAGAGACAGACAGCCATGGAGTGAAAGAGACAGCCAGCCAGGGAGAGAAAGAGACAGCCAGCCAGAGAGAGAAAGAGACAGCCAGCCAGAGAGAGAAAGAGACAGCCAGCCAGAGAGAGAAAGAGACAGCCAGCCAGAGAGAGAAAGAGACAGCTAGCCAGAGAGAGAAAGAGACAGCCAGACAGGGAGAGAAAGAGACAGTCAGCCAGAGAGAGAAAAATACAGTCAGCCAGGGAGAGAAAGAGACAGCCAGCCAGAGAGAGAAAGAGACAGCCAGCCAGGGAGAGAAAGAGACAGCCAGCCAGGGAGAGAAAGAGACAGTCAGCCAGGGAGAGAAAGAGACAGCCAGCCAGGGAGAGAAAGAGACAGACAGCCAGGGAGTGAAAGAGACACTCAGCCAGAGAGAGAAAGAGACAGCCAGCCAGGGAGAGAAAGAGAGACAGCCAGCCAGGGAGAGAAAGAGACAGCCAGCCAGAGAAAGAAAGAGACAGCCAGCCAGAGAGAGAAAAAGACAGTCAGCCAGGGAGAGAAAGAGACAGCCAGCCAGAGAGAGAAAGAGACAGCCAGCCAGGGAGAGAAAGAGACAGCCAGACTACGTGCACATATACACACACAGCTCTACAAATATATATACACAGCTCTACAAATGTACACATACAGCTCTACAAATACACACACAGCTTTACAAATATACACACACAGCTCTACAAATACACACACACAGCTCTACAAATATGCACACACAGCTCTACAAATATACACACACAGCTCTACAAATATGCACACACAGCTCTACAAATATACACACACAGCTCTACAAATATGCACACACAGCTCTACAAATATACACACACAGCTCTACAAATATACACACACAGCTCTACAAATATGCACACACAGCTCTACAAATACACACACACAGCTCTACAAATATGCACACACAGCTCTACAAATATGCACACACAGCTCTACAAATATACACATAAAGCTCTACAAATATACACACAGCTCTACAAATATACACACACAGCTCTACAAATATGCACGTACAGTTCTACAAATATACACATACAGCTCTACAAATATACACACACAGCTCACATATATACACACAGCTCTACAAATATACACACACAGCTCTACAAATATACACACATAGCTCTACAAATATACACACACAGCTCTACAAATATACACACACAGCTCTACAACAGGCACACTATACGTTACCACATCTTGCAGCTCTTCATTGGTGTAGAGCAGGGGATAAGACACTAGGAGCTGCACGGAGGCTGCTGCAGCTGAATAACAGGATCTGCCACCTCACCGGTCATGTGATCAGGTCCTTCACCTTCTCAGTAGAGATGAGCGAACCGGTCGCGGTTCGGCTCGAGGTTGGTTCGCCGAACGGACCTCCCGTTCGAGTTCGGTTCGTCGAACGTTCGACGAACCGAACTCGAACTGCATAGGAAACAATGGCAGGCAATCACAAACACAGAAAAACACCTAGAAAACACCCTCAAAGGTGTCCAAAAGGTCACAAACAACTCACAACACATGGGAAAGTGACAAGGACATATACTCATGCGAAAACAAAAGAGCTGGACAAGGAAAAAGAGGAGGACACACAGATATATGAGTATATGCAAGGAAACATGCCATTATTGTGCAACTTGAGCCCTGCTCATTCTTGGCTTCCAATCTTGATAAATTGCCTGAGCTCGCCACGTACGTCTTGGGGATCTTGTCGTGTCCTGCAGCCAGCGTTCTCTCGGAACCTGTCTTCAGTGCTGCTGTGGGTCTGCTGGCAGATAAGCACACGTGTCTGTCCACTGACAATGTGGACATGGCTCTCAGAGGACTTTTCTTCCCCGGGGTCAGCCAGGGGACGGGAAAGGCACGCGTATTTTTGAGAGTGCTTCATGCAAAGCATCTTTTTCTTTTTCAAAAGGGGGCTCAACCGATGCCAGTCAAGTGGGGTGTGTGTGGCCCAGTGAGTGGCAACGAGGGAGACTGTGGTTGGAGTCCCCTCGCTGTGTTTCTAAAAGAACCAAGATGAACAAGTCATGGCTCTCAGAGGACTTTTCTTCCCCGGGGTCAGCCAGGGGACGGGAAAGGCACGCGTATTTTTGAGAGTGCTTCATGCAAAGCATCTTTTTCTTTTTCAAAAGGGGGCTCAACCGATGCCAGTCAAGTGGGGTGTGTGTGGCCCAGTGAGTGGCAACGAGGGAGACTGTGGTTGGAGTCCCCTCGCTGTGTTTCTAAGAGAACCAAGATGAACAAGTCATGGCTCTCAGAGGACTTTTCTTCCCCGGGGTCAGCCAGGGGACGGGAAAGGCACGCGTATTTTTGAGAGTGCTTCATGCAAAGCATCTTTTTCTTTTTCAAAAGGGGGCTCAACCGATGCCAGTCAAGTGGGGTGTGTGTGGCCCAGTGAGTGGCAACGAGGGAGACTGTGGTTGGAGTCCCCTCGCTGTGTTTCTAAAAGAACCAAGATGAACAAGTCATGGCTCTCAGAGGACTTTTCTTCCCCGGGGTCAGCCAGGGGACGGGAAAGGCACGCGTATTTTTGAGAGTGCTTCATGCAAAGCATCTTTTTCTTTTTCAAAAGGGGGCTCAACCGATGCCAGTCAAGTGGGGTGTGTGTGGCCCAGTGAGTGGCAACGAGGGAGACTGTGGTTGGAGTCCCCTCGCTGTGTTTCTAAAAGAACCAAGATGAACAAGTCATGGCTCTCAGAGGACTTTTCTTCCCCGGGGTCAGCCAGGGGACGGGAAAGGCACGCGTATTTTTGAGAGTGCTTCATGCAAAGCATCTTTTTCTTTTTCAAAAGGGGGCTCAACCGATGCCAGTCAAGTGGGGTGTGTGTGGCCCAGTGAGTGGCAACGAGTGAGACTGTGGTTGGAGTCCCCTCGCTGTGTTTCTAAAAGAACCAAGATGAACAAGTCATGGCTCTCAGAGGGCTTTTCTTCCCCGGGGTCAGCCAGGGGACGGGAAAGGCACGCGTATTTTTGAGAGTGCTTCATGCAAAGCATCTTTTTCTTTTTCAAAAGGGGGCTCAACCGATGCCAGTCAAGTGGGGTGTGTGTGGCCCAGTGAGTGGCAACGAGGGAGACTGTGGTTGGAGTCCCCTCGCTGTGTTTCTAAAAGAACCAAGATGAACAAGTCATGGCTCTCAGAGGACTTTTCTTCCCCGGGGTCAGCCAGGGGACGGGAAAGGCACGCGTATTTTTGAGAGTGCTTCATGCAAAGCATCTTTTTCTTTTTCAAAAGGGGGCTCAACCGATGCCAGTCAAGTGGGGTGTGTGTGGCCCAGTGAGTGGCAACGAGGGAGACTGTGGTTGGAGTCCCCTCGCTGTGTTTCTAAAAGAACCAAGATGAACAAGTCATGGCTCTCAGAGGACTTTTCTTCCCCGGGGTCAGCCAGGGGACGGGAAAGGCACGCGTATTTTTGAGAGTGCTTCATGCAAAGCATCTTTTTCTTTTTCAAAAGGGGGCTCAACCGATGCCAGTCAAGTGGGGTGTGTGTGGCCCAGTGAGTGGCAACGAGGGAGACTGTGGTTGGAGTCCCCTCGCTGTGTTTCTAAAAGAACCAAGATGAACAAGTCATGGCTCTCAGAGGACTTTTCTTCCCCGGGGTCAGCCAGGGGACGGGAAAGGCACGCGTATTTTTGAGAGTGCTTCATGCAAAGCATCTTTTTCTTTTTCAAAAGGGGGCTCAACCGATGCCAGTCAAGTGGGGTGTGTGTGGCCCAGTGAGTGGCAACGAGGGAGACTGTGGTTGGAGTCCCCTCGCTGTGTTTCTAAAAGAACCAAGATGAACAAGTCATGGCTCTCAGAGGACTTTTCTTCCCCGGGGTCAGCCAGGGGACGGGAAAGGCACGCGTATTTTTGAGAGTGCTTCATGCAAAGCATCTTTTTCTTTTTCAAAAGGGGGCTCAACCGATGCCAGTCAAGTGGGGTGTGTGTGGCCCAGTGAGTGGCAACGAGGGAGACTGTGGTTGGAGTCCCCTCGCTGTGTTTCTAAAAGAACCAAGATGAACAAGTCATGGCTCTCAGAGGACTTTTCTTCCCCGGGGTCAGCCAGGGGACGGGAAAGGCACGCGTATTTTTGAGAGTGCTTCATGCAAAGCATCTTTTTCTTTTTCAAAAGGGGGCTCAACCGATGCCAGTCAAGTGGGGTGTGTGTGGCCCAGTGAGTGGCAACGAGGGAGACTGTGGTTGGAGTCCCCTCGCTGTGTTTCTAAAAGAACCAAGATGAACAAGTCTTGGCTCTCAGAGGACTTTTCTTCCCCGGGGTCAGCCAGGGGACGGGAAAGGCACGCGTATTTTTGAGAGTGCTTCATGCAAAGCATCTTTTTCTTTTTCAAAAGGGGGCTCAACCGATGCCAGTCAAGTGGGGTGTGTGTGGCCCAGTGAGTGGCAACGAGGGAGACTGTGGTTGGAGTCCCCTCGCTGTGTTTCTAAAAGAACCAAGATGAACAAGTCATGGCTCTCAGAGGACTTTTCTTCCCCGGGGTCAGCCAGGGGACGGGAAAGGCACGCGTATTTTTGAGAGTGCTTCATGCAAAGCATCTTTTTCTTTTTCAAAAGGGGGCTCAACCGATGCCAGTCAAGTGGGGTGTGTGTGGCCCAGTGAGTGGCAACGAGGGAGACTGTGGTTGGAGTCCCCTCGCTGTGTTTCTAAAAGAACCAAGATGAACAAGTCATGGCTCTCAGAGGACTTTTCTTCCCCGGGGTCAGCCAGGGGACGGGAAAGGCACGCGTATTTTTGAGAGTGCTTCATGCAAAGCATCTTTTTCTTTTTCAAAAGGGGGCTCAACCGATGCCAGTCAAGTGGGGTGTGTGTGGCCCAGTGAGTGGCAACGAGGGAGACTGTGGTTGGAGTCCCCTCGCTGTGTTTCTAAAAGAACCAAGATGAACAAGTCATGGCTCTCAGAGGACTTTTCTTCCCCGGGGTCAGCCAGGGGACGGGAAAGGCACGCGTATTTTTGAGAGTGCTTCATGCAAAGCATCTTTTTCTTTTTCAAAAGGGGGCTCAACCGATGCCAGTCAAGTGGGGTGTGTGTGGCCCAGTGAGTGGCAACGAGGGAGACTGTGGTTGGAGTCCCCTCGCTGTGTTTCTAAAAGAACCAAGATGAACAAGTCATGGCTCTCAGAGGACTTTTCTTCCCCGGGGTCAGCCAGGGGACGGGAAAGGCACGCGTATTTTTGAGAGTGCTTCATGCAAAGCATCTTTTTCTTTTTCAAAAGGGGGCTCAACCGATGCCAGTCAAGTGGGGTGTGTGTGGCCCAGTGAGTGGCAACGAGGGAGACTGTGGTTGGAGTCCCCTCGCTGTGTTTCTAAAAGAACCAAGATGAACAAGTCATGGCTCTCAGAGGACTTTTCTTCCCCGGGGTCAGCCAGGGGACGGGAAAGGCACGCGTATTTTTGAGAGTGCTTCATGCAAAGCATCTTTTTCTTTTTCAAAAGGGGGCTCAACCGATGCCAGTCAAGTGGGGTGTGTGTGGCCCAGTGAGTGGCAACGAGGGAGACTGTGGTTGGAGTCCCCTCGCTGTGTTTCTAAAAGAACCAAGATGAACAAGTCATGGCTCTCAGAGGACTTTTCTTCCCCGGGGTCAGCCAGGGGACGGGAAAGGCACGCGTATTTTTGAGAGTGCTTCATGCAAAGCATCTTTTTCTTTTTCAAAAGGGGGCTCAACCGATGCCAGTCAAGTGGGGTGTGTGTGGCCCAGTGAGTGGCAACGAGGGAGACTGTGGTTGGAGTCCCCTCGCTGTGTTTCTAAAAGAACCAAGATGAACAAGTCATGGCTCTCAGAGGACTTTTCTTCCCCGGGGTCAGCCAGGGGACGGGAAAGGCACGCGTATTTTTGAGAGTGCTTCATGCAAAGCATCTTTTTCTTTTTCAAAAGGGGGCTCAACCGATGCCAGTCAAGTGGGGTGTGTGTGGCCCAGTGAGTGGCAACGAGGGAGACTGTGGTTGGAGTCCCCTCGCTGTGTTTCTAAAAGAACCAAGATGAACAAGTCATGGCTCTCAGAGGACTTTTCTTCCCCGGGGTCAGCCAGGGGACGGGAAAGGCACGCGTATTTTTGAGAGTGCTTCATGCAAAGCATCTTTTTCTTTTTCAAAAGGGGGCTCAACCGATGCCAGTCAAGTGGGGTGTGTGTGGCCCAGTGAGTGGCAACGAGGGAGACTGTGGTTGGAGTCCCCTCGCTGTGTTTCTAAAAGAACCAAGATGAACAAGTCATGGCTCTCAGAGGACTTTTCTTCCCCGGGGTCAGCCAGGGGACGGGAAAGGCACGCGTATTTTTGAGAGTGCTTCATGCAAAGCATCTTTTTCTTTTTCAAAAGGGGGCTCAACCGATGCCAGTCAAGTGGGGTGTGTGTGGCCCAGTGAGTGGCAACGAGGGAGACTGTGGTTGGAGTCCCCTCGCTGTGTTATACATGCTTTTAGAAGGGCATGACATGGCTTGGAGGTTGACTTTCATAAAATGCAAACTGTTGGCTACCAAAATGCTGCCTTTCCAACAACTGTGGTTATAGGCAATGAGGAACATACTGATGAAGATGAGACGCAGATACCCGATTGGGATGACAACTTAAATATTCGGTCAGGGCAAGAAGAAACTCGGTCTGAGGGGGAGGGGAGTGCAAACACAACAATTGATGATGAAGTTCTAGATCCCACCTACTGTCAACCCACAGTCAGACACTCGAGGAGGTCAATAGAGGCGGTGGAGGAGGATGCAACCGACGTCGAAGTAACCTGGCGCCTTCCTGGACACAGTCGGAGCACTGGTAGCACGTCTACAACTGCATCCTCAGCCACCACTCTGCCTCTGAGCATTATTCGGGGTGGATCAACAGGTCGCATGGCCTCTAAGCCTTGCCTAGCCTGGTCCTTTTTTGACATAAAAAAAGATCGGCCAAATTATGTGATCTGTAACATTTGCCATGGTTATCTTAGTAGAGGTCAAAACCTCAGCAGTTTGACAACTTCTTCCATGAATCGTCACATGAATAAATATCATATGGCCTGGTGGGAAGCTCACCGTGCTGCAATGCGGCCTAGTGGAGCCAACCATCCACCGCCTGCCCCTTCCAGGGCATCCGCGCGCTCGTCATCTTCTAGGACTGTGGGGACAGCTGTCACACCTGTTTTTCCACCCACAACTTCCACCACTGTAACCGCAACAGGCAGTTTGCTTGGTAGGTCGTCAGTTGGTTTGGAAGGGGAAACAAGTGAGTGTGTACAGCTCTCTCAGACATCGATAGCACCAACTTTGGATGAAGGCAACATCATGTCTCCGCCTGCACTTTCCTCCCAAAGCTGCATTTTTCCAGGGACACCCTACTCAACACCGTCTACACACAGCAGCCAGATCTCTGTCCCTCAGATGTGGTCAAATAAAAGGCCACTTCCTTCGACCCATGACAAAGCGAAGAGGTTGACTCTATCCCTCTGTAAGCTGTTGGCTACAGAAATGCTGCCTTTCCGCCTAGTGGACACACAGGATTTTAGAGACCTTATATCTGTCGCTGTGCCCCAGTACCAGATGCCTAGTCGCCACTACTTCTCTAAGAAAGGTGTGCCCGCGCTACACCAGCATGTCGCACACAATATCACCGCTTCCTTGAGAAACTCTGTGTGTGAACGGGTGAATTTCAGCACCGATACTTGGACCAGTAAGCATGGACAGGGACGTTACATGTCGCTGACTGGGCACTGGGTAACTATGGTGATAGATGGTGAAGGGTCTGCTGCACAAGTCTTGCCGTCCCCACGACTTGTGTGTCAATCCTCTGTCTGTCCAAGTTCCGCCACTGCTTCTGCATCCTCCACCTCATCTGGGTCCTCCACCTCCGCCCCAAGCCTGCCTGGTCAGGCCACCAGCGTTCTCACTGCGCAGAAGGAATCACGCACCCCTCATTACTATGCTGGCAGCAGAGCGCAACGGCATCAGGCGGTCTTTAGCTTGACATGTCTTGGGAATAAGAGTCACACAGCTGAGGAGTTGTGGTCAGCTCTGCGGTCCGAGTTTAATAAATGGTTGTCTCCACTCAACCTGCAGCCTGGTAAGGCCGTGTGCGACAATGCTGCAAACCTGGGTGCGGCCCTTCGCCTGGGCAAGGTGACACACGTGCCTTGTATGGCTCACGTGTTGAACCTTGTTGTCCAGCAATTTTTAACACACTATCCCGGCCTAGATGGCCTTCTGACCAGGGCACGGAAACTGTCTGCAGTGCTCACTTCCGCCGTTCAAGCGCCGCAGCTGAGCGACTTGCATCGCTCCAGAAGTCTTTCGGTCTGCCGGTTTATCGCCTGAAATGCGATGTGGCGACACGCTGGAATTCAACTCTCCACATGTTACAGCGACTGTGGCAGCACCGCAGAGCCCTGGTGCAATACGTCATGACGTATAGCCTGGGCCAACGAGATGCAGAGGTGGGGCAGATCACCCTGATGGAGTGATCTCAGATCACGGACCTATGCACCCTTCTGCACAGTTTCGACATGGCGACGAATATGTTTAGCGCTGACAATGCCATTATCAGCATGACGATTACAGTCATTTACATGCTGGAGCACACGCTAAACACTATTCGGAGTCAGGGGGTGGGACAACAGGAAGGGGAGGAACTACAGGAGGATTCATATGCGCAAGACACAACAACATCACCAAGGTCCAGACGTTCATCATCACCAACGCGGCAGGCATGGGACCATGGGGGACAGAGATCAACAAGGGCGCATGGTAGCAGGCGAGATGTTGAGGAAGGTGCAGGAGGACATGAAGATATGGAGGACGAACTGTCCATGGACATGGAAGACTCAGCTGATGAGGGGGACCTTGGTCAAATTTAAGTTGAAAGAGGTTGGGGGGAGATGACAGAGGAAGAAAGAACGGTTAGCACCTCTATGCCACAAACACAGCGTGGACTTGGTCCGCATGGCTGCGCAAGACACATGAGTGCCTTCTTGTTGCACTACCTCCAACATGACCCTCGTATTGTCAAAATTAGAAGTGATGATGACTACTGGCTTGCCACACTATTAGATCCCCGGGACAAGTCCAAATTTTGTGACATAATTCCACCCATAGAAAGGGACGCACGTATGCAGGAGTATCAGCAGAAGCTGTTACTCGATCTTAGCTCGGCTTTTCCACCAAACAACCGTGCAGGTGAAGGGAGTGATTCTCCCAGTTGTAACTTGACAAACATGGGACGGCCTCGTCATCTTCAACAGTCTACCCGTACCAGTAGGACCGTATCTGGTGCTGGTAACAGCAATTTTATGGAATCTTTTCATAATTTTTTTAGACCCTCCTTTGCAAGGCCACCAGAGACATCAAGTGTGTCACATAGTCAACGGATGGAGAGGATGATACAGGAGTATCTCCAAATGAACATCGATGCAATGACTTTGCAAATGGAGCCTTGCTCCTTTTGTGCTTCAAATCTAGAAAAATGTCAAGAGCTCTCCAGTTACGCCTTGAAGATTTTGTCGTGTCCAGCTGCCAGCGTTGTCTCTGAACGTGTCTTCAGTGCTGCTGGGTGTGTGCTGACAGATAAGCGCACGCGTATGTCCAGTGACAATGTGGACAGACTGACGTTCATCAAAATGAACAAGTCATGGATCCAGAAGGAATTTACTACCCCTGTGTCATCCTGGGGAGAGTAAATGCTTGTGGATTTGGAATGTGCTTGATGCAAATCAAAACATCCTGTTTGCAACTAGGGCACAAGTCCTGCCACTGATGGGGTGTCTGTGTGCCCAATTTGGGGAAAAAAGGTAGACTCCGCTTGGAGTAACCCTTGCTTGCTGTGTTTTTTAAAAATGATACAAGATGAACAGATCTGAAGGCAAGATGAAGGCAACATCATGTCTCCGCCTGCACTTTTCTCACAAACCTGCATTTTTCCAGGGACACCCTACTCAACACCGTCTACAGACAGCAGCCAGATCTCTGTCCCTCAGATGTGGTCAAATAAAAGGCCACTTACTGCGACCCATGACAAAGCTAAGTGGTTGACTCTATCCCTCTGTAAGCTGTTGGCTACCGAAATGCTGCCTTTACGCGTAGTGGACACACAGGATTTTACAGACCTTATGTCTGTCGCTGTGCCCCAGTACCAGATGCCCAATCACCACTGCTTCTCCAAGAAAAGCATGCCCGCGCTACACCAGCATGTCGCACACAACATCACCACTTCCTTGAGAAAATCTGTGTGCGACAGGGTGCATTTCAACACAGATACTTGGACCAGTAAGCATAGACAGGGTCATTACATGTCACTGACTGGGCACTGGCAAACTATGGTGAGAGATGGAGAAGGGTCTGCTGTACAAGTCTTGCCGTCCCCACGAGTTGTTTCAATCCTTGTTCTGTATGTAGAAGTTAATACACTGCTTCTGCCTCTTCAACCTCGTGTGGGTCCTCTACCTTGGCGCAAACCCTGTGTGGTCAGGCCACCCTTCCTTGCAACTGCGCACAAGGACTACCACACACCTCCTTACTATGCTGGCAGCAGAGCTCAATGCCATCAGGCGGTCAAAGTTTTACTTTGAAATGTATGGGAAATGTGAGTCACACCGCTATTACAGAGAATAGTAGTCAGGCAGGGTCAAAACATTAATTGAGGAACAGGAACAGAATGGGACGGCCAGGAAAGAATCAGAAAACAAGCAGAGGTGAAATGCGTATCGGCCAACAAGGTACATAAACAGCAAGCAGGAAAAGTAGTCAGGTAACAAGCACACAAAATCATAAAACTGAACTGGGGGTAAAATTAACCAGAGGTTCATAGCTATGTCTGGCAGTGGTCTGCAGACAGGATGGGCATAAAAAAGGGTGTGGTGTCTTCCCATTGGTTGTAGCTGAATGATGGTATTTCATCTGTGAGATACCCACCAGCTACATTCAGCCAGAGATTCTGCATCTGTCAAGGTAATGCAGCCCAGTGGGTGAGCATAACCTGCGTCCACCTGCGCCGCTGGCATCGACTACTCTCCCATCATCAGCACTATTCATGAAAGGAACACGTTGTCACCTGGCGACCGGAGTACAAATTGACGGAGCGGACTCCGTTGGTGACTTAACAGCCGTGTGCGGCAATGATGCAAACCTGGCTGCGGGCCATCCTCAGGGCAATGTGACACACGTGCCTTTTAGGGCTCACGTGTTGAACCGAATTCGCCAGCAATTTTTAAAACACCATCACGGCCTACATGGCCTTGTGCAGTGGGCACGCTCGCTATGTGCTCACTTCCATCGTGCGCACACAGCAGCTCAACAACTTTCATCACTCCGGAAGTCTTAGGGTCTGGCAGTTAAACGCCGTAAATGCGATGTTTCGACACGCAGGAATTGGAATCTGCACATGTTGCAGCGTGTGTGGCAGCACCGCAGAGCCCTGCTGAAATACGGTAAGACATATAGCCTGGGATAACTTGATCCAGAGGTGGTGCAGATCACGCTGCTGGAGTGGTGTCAGATCAAGGACCTATGCACCCTGCTACACAGTTTTGAAATGTCGACGAAGATGTTTAGCACTGGCAATGTCATTCTCAGCGTGACAATTCTGGTCATCTACATGATGGAGCACACTGTAATTATTATTCGGAGTCAGGTGTTGGGACAAGAGGAAGGGGAGGAAGTACAGGAGGAGTCATATGCGGAAGGGATAACAAGATCTACGAGGTCCAGATGGTCAGCGGCACCTATGCGGCAGTCATGGTGAGGGAGAGGGATTAACAAGGGCGCATAGTATCAGCAAAAAGTGTTGATGAAAGTGCAGGAGCCCATGAAGAAATGGAGGACGAACTGGCGATGGGCATGGAAGACTCAGCAGATGAGTGAGAGCTTGCTCACATTTCGGTTGTGCGAGGTTGGGGGGAGAGGGCAGAGGAAGGATGCACGATTCTCACCTCTCTGCCACCAACACACCAAGGACTTGGTCCTCCTGGATGCACAAGACACATGAGCGCCTTCTTGCTGCACTACCTACATGACCCTCGGATTGTATTAATTTGAACTAATCCTGAATACTGGGTTGCCACACTGTTAGATCCCCGGTACAAGACAAAATTTGGCGAACTAATTCCTGCCATAGAAATAGACGCACGTATACAGGAGTATCTGCAGAATGTGGTACGCAATCTTAGATCTACTTGTCCACTAAACACCAGTGCTGCACAGAGTGAATCTCAACGCTTTGTCATGGATAGGAGGAAATGGTCTTTTACTTGTCCACATCGGAGGGACCGAGGGATGGCTGCTGTGCTGAGATGGCGTTGAGTACGGTGTCCCTGCACAGTTGCACTTTTGGTCATATCCCAAAATGAGTTGAAAAAGGACAGATGCTGTTGGAAAGGGGAACAGGTGTGTTGGAAAGGGGAAAAAAGTTTTGGTCCGTGGATTTGGTGGTTAAGCAACTGTAACATTTGCTGAAGAAACAACATCTGTTACAGTGGGACTGGCAGATTTGGATAAAGTGGTATATAATCTGTGACCGCTATATAACGAAAATTAATAAGAAAAGAAAGAGAAAGGTATATATCCCCATCAGCAGTCAGTGTCCACCGTGCTCCCAGTTGGAAAAGGAGAGGTTGGCAACTTGAAGGTTTGGTGGAGGATACAGAGCTGTGTGGCTATGAAACTAATAGTAGCCTGAACCGAGTTAGACGCCATTCGGATCTGGAGACTGTGAGCCCTGTTAGCGTCACAGGGTCCACATGCCCACCCAGCCCAGGAACTCCCTGTTAACAACACAGGGGCCATTGAGTACGCTGACCGTGTGCGTAGGGGCCACACCTGTGGACAGCAGGCGCATCAGCAGCAGCAGGCCTGTTAATGCCACTGGGCTGCACAAGCAGGACTGTTAGGACAGGAGCTGGTCTTAACCGTTCTGCGTTACCAACTGTGGTGGTGGCCTGCATCCACCACCCGATCCCTGCCTACCTCTGGCCTAAAGCCGCAATGGGTTCAACACATGGAGGTGTGCTCTTTCGGAGCATAATAGAAGACTGCGCACCTCCTTGTTGGCTCCAGCCCCTTTTATAACCTGGGTCCGCCCCAAACCAGGGTGAACCACAATGCACCTCCTGGAGACAAAAGTAGAGTGACACGTCATGAGTGGCATAACTAGCGTCCTATTTGGAAACGCAACTTCAATGATGACCTCATGGCTGCCATGACCCAAACACCTCACCAGTCATCGTCTGAGCATCAATAATGCGGTGACAAGTCATAGGTGGGGGCCTCTGCAAGCCATTTGGGAGGACACCTGATGCCCTGTGGTCTATATGGGACCCCCACATCAGGGCCAGGGCCAAAGAGTTCATTACCGGACCTAGTCTCTGATGCAGGAAGTGCCTGAGCATGCTCAGTAGCATGAAATACAGTCTCTGAAAAAAGACTATCAGCTTTAGCATGGTGTCTATGCCCAAAACAGGACTTATACCCGGCACGGAATGCAAGCACCTGTGCAAAGAGGCTTTTCACACTTAGTGTGGGAGCATGCGCTGTATCCCGAAATGAAAACTTAGCGTCAGGAATGGCACAGTCAGGCTGAGCATACTCACTAGGCGAAACACTGTAATTATGCTGCAGCTGGGGTACATCGGCACACGCATGCGCACTAGCTGCCTCTCCACACTTAGACGTGGAGGGGAAATTTGTCTTGGAGATGCTGTCTATGAACAGAAGGAAAAGCTAAAGGAAGCCTGACTTTCTATCCCTCCGAATTATGAAATGCAGCAATGAATTCCATGAGTTTGCTATAACATTAGCGTAGCAAAATGTGCATGAGGGTGTGATGTAGAGGTGCTAGAAATAGCTTGTCACCAGTGGGGCACTAATGGAATACAACAGCCAGTTCTATGATGCCACAAAATGGCAGTATTTTGTGCTATCATTATAGCTTATTAAAAACAGAGCACGAGGTTGTCATGCAGAGGTGCTGCACATAGATTTGCAGTAGTGTGAATTGACAAAAGTACAATAGCCACGTTTAGGATACAACTAGGTACAGTGAGTGTTTGCTAGTATAATGGCTGAGTTTAAAAAAGTTTGAGTGTGCAATGCAGGCAGATGTCCTGCAAATAACGTTCCAATACTGTGAATTGACAAAAGTACAATAGCCACGTTTAGGATACAACTAGGTACAGTGAGTGTTTGCTAGTATAATGGCTGAGTTTAAAAAAGTTTGAGTGTGCAAGGCAGGCAGATGTCCTGCAAATAACGTTCCAATACTGTGAATTGACAAAAGTACAATAGCCACGTTTAGGATACAACTAGGTACAGTGAGTGTTTGCTAGTATAATGGCTGAGTTTAAAAAAGTTTGAGTGTGCAATGCAGGCAGACGTGCTGCAAATAACGTTCCAATACTGTGAATTGACAAAAGTACAATAGCCACGTTTAGGATACAACTAGGTACAGTGAGTGTTTGCTAGTATAATGGCTGAGTTTAAAAAAGTTTGAGTGTGCAATGCAGGCAGACGTGCTGCAAATAACGTTCCAATACTGTGAATTGACAAAAGTACTATAGCCACGTTTAGGATACAACTAGGTACAGTGAGTGTTTGCTAGTATAATGGCTGAGTTTAAAAAAGTTTGAGTGTGCAAGGCAGGCAAATGTCCTGCAAATAACGTTCCAATACTGTGAATTGACAAAAGTACAATAGCCACGTTTAGGATACAACTAGGTACAGTGAGTGTTTGCTAGTATAATGGCTGAGTTTAAAAAAGTTTGAGTGTGCAAGGCAGGCAAATGTCCTGCAAATAACGTTCCAATACTGTGAATTGACAAAAGTACAATAGCCACGTTTAGGATACAACTAGGTACAGTGAGTGTTTGCTAGTATAATGGCTGAGTTTAAAAAAGTTTGAGTGTGCAATGCAGGCAGACGTGCTGCTAATAACGTTCCAATACTGTGAATTGACAAAAGTACAATAGCCACGTTTAGGATACAACTAGGTACAGTGAGTGTTTGCTAGTATAATGGCTGAGTTTAAAAAAGTTTGAGTGTGCAATGCAGGCAGACGTCCTGCAAATAACGTTCCAATACTGTGAATTGACAAAAGTACAATAGCCACGTTTAGGATACAACTAGGTACAGTGAGTGTTTGCTAGTATAATGGCTGAGTTTAAAAAAGTTTGAGTGTGCAATGCAGGCAGACGTCCTGCAAATAACGTTCCAATACTGTGAATTGACAAAAGTACAATAGCCACGTTTAGGATACAACTAGGTACAGTGAGTGTTTGCTAGTATAATGGCTGAGTTTAAAAAAGTTTGAGTGTGCAATGCAGGCAGACGTGCTGCAAATAACGTTCCAATACTGTGAATTGACAAAAGTACAATAGCCACGTTTAGGATACAACTAGGTACAGTGAGTGTTTGCTAGTATAATGGCTGAGTTTAAAAAAGTTTGAGTGTGCAATGCAGGCAGACGTCCTGCAAATAACGTTCCAATACTGTAAATTGACAAAAGTACAATAGCCACGTTTAGGATACAACTAGGTACAGTGAGTGTTTGCTAGTATAATGGCTGAGTTTAAAAAAGTTTGAGTGTGCAAGGCAGGCAGATGTCCTGCAAATAACGTTCCAATACTGTGAATTGACAAAAGTACAATAGCCACGTTTACGATACAACTAGGTACAGTGAGTGTTTGCAAGTATAATGGCTGAGTTTAAAAAAGTTTGAGTGTGCAATGCAGGCAGACGTGCTGCAAATAACGTTCCAATACTGTGAATTGACAAAAGTACAATAGCCACGTTTAGGATACAACTAGGTACAGTGAGTGTTTGCTAGTATAATGGCTGAGTTTAAAAAAGTTTGAGTGTGCAATGCAGGCAGACGTCCTGCAAATAACGTTCCAATACTGTAAATTGACAAAAGTACAATAGCCACGTTTAGGATACAACTAGGTACAGTGAGTGTTTGCTAGTATAATGGCTGAGTTTAAAAAAGTTTGAGTGTGCAAGGCAGGCAGATGTCCTGCAAATAACGTTCCAATACTGTGAATTGACAAAAGTACAATAGCCACGTTTACGATACAACTAGGTACAGTGAGTGTTTGCTAGTATAATGGCTGAGTTTAAAAAAGTTTGAGTGTGCAAGGCAGGCAGATGTCCTGCAAATAACGTTCCAATACTGTGAATTGACAAAAGTACAATAGCCACGTTTAGGATACAACTAGGTACAGTGAGTGTTTGCTAGTATAATGGCTGAGTTTAAAAAAGTTTGAGTGTGCAATGCAGGCAGACGTGCTGCAAATAACGTTCCAATACTGTGAATTGACAAAAGTACAATAGCCACGTTTAGGATACAACTAGGTACAGTGAGTGTTTGCTAGTATAATGGCTGAGTTTAAAAAAGTTTGAGTGTGCAATGCAGGCAGACGTGCTGCAAATAACGTTCCAATACTGTGAATTGACAAAAGTACTATAGCCACGTTTAGGATACAACTAGGTACAGTGAGTGTTTGCTAGTATAATGGCTGAGTTTAAAAAAGTTTGAGTGTGCAAGGCAGGCAAATGTCCTGCAAATAACGTTCCAATACTGTGAATTGACAAAAGTACAATAGCCACGTTTAGGATACAACTAGGTACAGTGAGTGTTTGCTAGTATAATGGCTGAGTTTAAAAAAGTTTGAGTGTGCAAGGCAGGCAAATGTCCTGCAAATAACGTTCCAATACTGTGAATTGACAAAAGTACAATAGCCACGTTTAGGATACAACTAGGTACAGTGAGTGTTTGCTAGTATAATGGCTGAGTTTAAAAAAGTTTGAGTGTGCAATGCAGGCAGACGTGCTGCTAATAACGTTCCAATACTGTGAATTGACAAAAGTACAATAGCCACGTTTAGGATACAACTAGGTACAGTGAGTGTTTGCTAGTATAATGGCTGAGTTTAAAAAAGTTTGAGTGTGCAATGCAGGCAGACGTCCTGCAAATAACGTTCCAATACTGTGAATTGACAAAAGTACAATAGCCACGTTTAGGATACAACTAGGTACAGTGAGTGTTTGCTAGTATAATGGCTGAGTTTAAAAAAGTTTGAGTGTGCAATGCAGGCAGACGTCCTGCAAATAACGTTCCAATACTGTGAATTGACAAAAGTACAATAGCCACGTTTAGGATACAACTAGGTACAGTGAGTGTTTGCTAGTATAATGGCTGAGTTTAAAAAAGTTTGAGTGTGCAATGCAGGCAGACGTGCTGCAAATAACGTTCCAATACTGTGAATTGACAAAAGTACAATAGCCACGTTTAGGATACAACTAGGTACAGTGAGTGTTTGCTAGTATAATGGCTGAGTTTAAAAAAGTTTGAGTGTGCAATGCAGGCAGACGTCCTGCAAATAACGTTCCAATACTGTAAATTGACAAAAGTACAATAGCCACGTTTAGGATACAACTAGGTACAGTGAGTGTTTGCTAGTATAATGGCTGAGTTTAAAAAAGTTTGAGTGTGCAAGGCAGGCAGATGTCCTGCAAATAACGTTCCAATACTGTGAATTGACAAAAGTACAATAGCCACGTTTACGATACAACTAGGTACAGTGAGTGTTTGCAAGTATAATGGCTGAGTTTAAAAAAGTTTGAGTGTGCAATGCAGGCAGACGTGCTGCAAATAACGTTCCAATACTGTGAATTGACAAAAGTACAATAGCCACGTTTAGGATACAACTAGGTACAGTGAGTGTTTGCTAGTATAATGGCTGAGTTTAAAAAAGTTTGAGTGTGCAATGCAGGCAGACGTCCTGCAAATAACGTTCCAATACTGTAAATTGACAAAAGTACAATAGCCACGTTTAGGATACAACTAGGTACAGTGAGTGTTTGCTAGTATAATGGCTGAGTTTAAAAAAGTTTGAGTGTGCAAGGCAGGCAGATGTCCTGCAAATAACGTTCCAATACTGTGAATTGACAAAAGTACAATAGCCACGTTTACGATACAACTAGGTACAGTGAGTGTTTGCTAGTATAATGGCTGAGTTTAAAAAAGTTTGAGTGTGCAATGCAGGCAGACGTGCTGCAAATAACGTTCCAATACTGTGAATTGACAAAAGTACAATAGCCACGTTTAGGATACAACTAGGTACAGTGAGTGTTTGCTAGTATAATGGCTGAGTTTAAAAAAGTTTGAGTGTGCAATGCAGGCAGACGTCCTGCAAATAACGTTCCAATACTGTGAATTGACAAAAGTACAATAGCCACGTTTAGGATACAACTAGGTACAGTGAGTGTTTGCTAGTATAATGGCTGAGTTTAAAAAAGTTTGAGTGTGCAAGGCAGGCAGATGTCCTGCAAATAACGTTCCAATACTGTGAATTGACAAAAGTACAATAGCCACATTTACGATACAACTAGGTACAGTGAGTGTTTGCTAGTATAATGGCTGAGTTTAAAAA
Source organism: Anomaloglossus baeobatrachus (assembly GCF_048569485.1). Lineage (NCBI taxonomy): Eukaryota > Metazoa > Chordata > Amphibia > Anura > Aromobatidae > Anomaloglossus > Anomaloglossus baeobatrachus. The sequence goes on from NC_134354.1 coordinate 325,474,385, forward strand.
AGTTTGAGTGTGCAATGCAGGCAGACGTGCTGCAAATAACGTTCCAATACTGTGAATTGACAAAAGTACAATAGCCACGTTTAGGATACAACTAGGTACAGTGAGTGTTTGCTAGTATAATGGCTGAGTTTAAAAAAGTTTGAGTGTGCAATGCAGGCAGACGTGCTGCAAATAACGTTCCAATACTGTGAATTGACAAAAGTACAATAGCCACGTTTAGGATACAACTAGGTACAGTGAGTGTTTGCTAGTATAATGGCTGAGTTTAAAAAAGTTTGAGTGTGCAATGCAGGCAGACGTCCTGCAAATAACGTTCCAATACTGTGAATTGACAAAAGTACAATAGCCACGTTTAGGATACAACTAGGTACAGTGAGTGTTTGCTAGTATAATGGCTGAGTTTAAAAAAGTTTGAGTGTGCAAGGCAGGCAGATGTCCTGCAAATAACGTTCCAATACTGTGAATTGACAAAAGTACAATAGCCACGTTTACGATACAACTAGGTACAGTGAGTGTTTGCTAGTATAATGGCTGAGTTTAAAAAAGTTTGAGTGTGCAATGCAGGCAGACGTGCTGCAAATAACGTTCCAATACTGTGAATTGACAAAAGTACAATAGCCACGTTTAGGATACAACTAGGTACAGTGAGTGTTTGCTAGTATAATGGCTGAGTTTAAAAAAGTTTGAGTGTGCAATGCAGGCAGACGTGCTGCAAATAACGTTCCAATACTGTGAATTGACAAAAGTACAATAGCCACGTTTAGGATACAACTAGGTACAGTGAGTGTTTGCTAGTATAATGGCTGAGTTTAAAAAAGTTTGAGTGTGCAAGGCAGGCAGATGTCCTGCAAATAACGTTCCAATACTGTGAATTGACAAAAGTACAATAGCCACGTTTAGGATACAACTAGGTACAGTGAGTGTTTGCTAGTATAATGGCTGAGTTTAAAAAAGTTTGAGTGTGCAATGCAGGCAGACGTCCTGCAAATAACGTTCCAATACTGTGAATTGACAAAAGTACAATAGCCACGTTTAGGATACAACTAGGTACAGTGAGTGTTTGCTAGTATAATGGCTGAGTTTAAAAAAGTTTGAGTGTGCAATGCAGGCAGACGTCCTGCAAATAACGTTCCAATACTGTGAATTGACAAAAGTACAATAGCCACGTTTAGGATACAACTAGGTACAGTGAGTGTTTGCTAGTATAATGGCTGAGTTTAAAAAAGTTTGAGTGTGCAATGCAGGCAGACGTGCTGCAAATAACGTTCCAATACTGTGAATTGACAAAAGTACAATAGCCACGTTTAGGATACAACTAGGTACAGTGAGTGTTTGCTAGTATAATGGCTGAGTTTAAAAAAGTTTGAGTGTGCAATGCAGGCAGACGTCCTGCAAATAACGTTCCAATACTGTGAATTGACAAAAGTACAATAGCCACGTTTAGGATACAACTAGGTACAGTGAGTGTTTGCTAGTATAATGGCTGAGTTTAAAAAAGTTTGAGTGTGCAAGGCAGGCAGATGTCCTGCAAATAACGTTCCAATACTGTGAATTGACAAAAGTACAATAGCCACGTTTACGATACAACTAGGTACAGTGAGTGTTTGCTAGTATAATGGCTGAGTTTAAAAAAGTTTGAGTGTGCAATGCAGGCAGACGTGCTGCAAATAACGTTCCAATACTGTGAATTGACAAAAGTACAATAGCCACGTTTAGGATACAACTAGGTACAGTGAGTGTTTGCTAGTATAATGGCTGAGTTTAAAAAAGTTTGAGTGTGCAATGCAGGCAGACGTCCTGCAAATAACGTTCCAATACTGTGAATTGACAAAAGTACAATAGCCACGTTTAGGATACAACTAGGTACAGTGAGTGTTTGCTAGTATAATGGCTGAGTTTAAAAAAGTTTGAGTGTGCAAGGCAGGCAGATGTCCTGCAAATAACGTTCCAATACTGTGAATTGACAAAAGTACAATAGCCACGTTTAGGATACAACTAGGTACAGTGAGTGTTTGCTAGTATAATGGCTGAGTTTAAAAAAGTTTGAGTGTGCAATGCAGGCAGACGTGCTGCAAATAACGTTCCAATACTGTGAATTGACAAAAGTACAATAGCCACGTTTAGGATACAACTAGGTACAGTGAGTGTTTGCTAGTATAATGGCTGAGTTTAAAAAAGTTTGAGTGTGCAATGCAGGCAGACGTCCTGCAAATAACGTTCCAATACTGTGAATTGACAAAAGTACAATAGCCACGTTTAGGATACAACTAGGTACAGTGAGTGTTTGCTAGTATAATGGCTGAGTTTAAAAAAGTTTGAGTGTGCAATGCAGGCAGACGTGCTGCAAATAACGTTCCAATACTGTGAATTGACAAAAGTACAATAGCCACGTTTAGGATACAACTAGGTACAGTGAGTGTTTGCTAGTATAATGGCTGAGTTTAAAAAAGTTTGAGTGTGCAATGCAGGCAGACGTCCTGCAAATAACGTTCCAATACTGTGAATTGACAAAAGTACAATAGCCACGTTTAGGATACAACTAGGTACAGTGAGTGTTTGCTAGTATAATGGCTGAGTTTAAAAAAGTTTGAGTGTGCAAGGCAGGCAGATGTCCTGCAAATAACGTTCCAATACTGTGAATTGACAAAAGTACAATAGCCACGTTTACGATACAACTAGGTACAGTGAGTGTTTGCTAGTATAATGGCTGAGTTTAAAAAAGTTTGAGTGTGCAATGCAGGCAGACGTGCTGCAAATAACGTTCCAATACTGTGAATTGACAAAAGTACAATAGCCACGTTTAGGATACAACTAGGTACAGTGAGTGTTTGCTAGTATAATGGCTGAGTTTAAAAAAGTTTGAGTGTGCAATGCAGGCAGACGTGCTGCAAATAACGTTCCAATACTGTGAATTGACAAAAGTACAATAGCCACGTTTAGGATACAACTAGGTACAGTGAGTGTTTGCTAGTATAATGGCTGAGTTTAAAAAAGTTTGAGTGTGCAATGCAGGCAGATGTCCTGCAAATAACGTTCCAATACTGTGAATTGACAAAAGTACAATAGCCACGTTTAGGATACAACTAGGTACAGTGAGTGTTTGCTAGTATAATGGCTGAGTTTAAAAAAGTTTGAGTGTGCAATGCAGGCAGACGTGCTGCAAATAACGTTCCAATACTGTGAATTGACAAAAGTACAATAGCCACGTTTAGGATACAACTAGGTACAGTGAGTGTTTGCTAGTATAATGGCTGAGTTTAAAAAAGTTTGAGTGTGCAATGCAGGCAGACGTCCTGCAAATAACGTTCCAATACTGTGAATTGACAAAAGTACAATAGCCACGTTTAGGATACAACTAGGTACAGTGAGTGTTTGCTAGTATAATGGCTGAGTTTAAAAAAGTTTGAGTGTGCAATGCAGGCAGACGTGCTGCAAATAACGTTCCAATACTGTGAATTGACAAAAGTACAATAGCCACGTTTAGGATACAACTAGGTACAGTGAGTGTTTGCTAGTATAATGGCTGAGTTTAAAAAAGTTTGAGTGTGCAATGCAGGCAGACGTCCTGCAAATAACGTTCCAATACTGTGAATTGACAAAAGTACAATAGCCACGTTTAGGATACAACTAGGTACAGTGAGTGTTTGCTAGTATAATGGCTGAGTTTAAAAAAGTTTGAGTGTGCAAGGCAGGCAGATGTCCTGCAAATAACGTTCCAATACTGTGAATTGACAAAAGTACAATAGCCACGTTTAGGATACAACTAGGTACAGTGAGTGTTTGCTAGTATAATGGCTGAGTTTAAAAAAGTTAGAGTGTGCAATGCAGGCAGATGTCATGCAAATAACGTTCCAATACTGTGAATTGACAAAAGTCCAATAGCCACGTATAGGATGCCACTAGGTACACTGAGTGTTTGCTAGTATAATGGCTTCGTTATAATTAGTTGGAGTGTGCAACGCAGGCAGATGCGCTCTGCAAATGTCTTGGCACTAGTGGGACTATAGCAAAGTCCAATAGCCACGTATAGGATGCCACTAGGTACACTGAGTGTTTGCTAGTAAAATTGCTTAGTTTAAAAAAGTTGTAGTGTGCAATGCAGGCAGACGTGCTCTGCAAATGTCTTTGCACTAGTGGGACTATAGCAAAGTCCAATAGCCACGTATAGGATGCCACTAGGTACACTGCGTGTTTGCTAGTAAAATTGCTTAGTTTAAAAAACTTGGAGTGTGCAATGCAGGCAGATGTGCTCTGCTAATGTCTTTGCACTAGTGGGACTATAGCAAAGTCCAATAGCCACGTTTAGGATGCCACTAGGTACACTGAGTGTTTGCTAGTAAAATTGATTAGTTTAAAAAAGTTGTAGTGTGCAATGCAGGCAGACGTGCTCTGCAAATGTCTTTGCACTAGTGGGACTATAGCAAAGTCCAATAGCCACGTATAGGATGCCACTAGGTACACTGAGTGTTTGCTAGTAAAATTGCTTAGTTTAAAAAAGTTGTAGTGTGCAATGCAGGCAGACGTGCTCTGCAAATGTCTTTGCACTAGTGGGACTATAGCAAAGTCCAATAGCCACGTATAGGATGCCACTAGGTACACTGAGTGTTTGCTAGTAAAATTGCTTAGTTTAAAAAACTTGGAGTGTGCAATGCAGGCAGATGTGCTCTGCTAATGTCTTTGCACTAGTGGGACTATAGCAAAGTCCAATAGCCACGTTTAGGATGCCACTAGGTACACTGAGTGTTTGCTAGTAAAATTGATTAGTTTAAAAAAGTTGTAGTGTGCAATGCAGGCAGACGTGCTCTGCAAATGTCTTTGCACTAGTGGGACTATAGCAAAGTCCAATAGCCACGTATAGGATGCCACTAGGTACACTGAGTGTTTGCTAGTAAAATTGCTTAGTTTAAAAAAGTTGTAGTGTGCAATGCAGGCAGACGTGCTCTGCAAATGTCTTTGCACTAGTGGGACTATAGCAAAGTCCAATAGCCACGTATAGGATGCCACTAGGTACACTGAGTGTTTGCTAGTAAAATTGCTTAGTTTAAAAAACTTGGAGTGTGCAATGCAGGCAGATGTGCTCTGCTAATGTCTTTGCACTAGTGGGACTATAGCAAAGTCCAATAGCCACGTTTAGGATGCCACTAGGTACACTGAGTGTTTGCTAGTATAATGGCTTACTTAGAATGAGTTGGAGTGTGCAGAGGACAAGAGGGTACAGTGGCAGGATTGTGGTTCTCTGGGTAGAGGAATGGAAGCCTGCCTTTCTATTCCCTCCTAATGGTGAAATGCAGGGAGGAAATCCCTGACCTGGGCTACACAGACGCTGTTGCTGTTTGCAGGACCTGTCACTTATGGCTCTCTGACCCTGCCGCTTTGAGCCCTTAAAAGGACTGCTAGAATGTGCTCTCCCTAAGCTGTCTAACGCTGTGTATGCAGCGCATACAGCTGTATCGGCTATAGGACTCAGGAGGACGGAGCTGCGACACTGATGTCTGACACCAAAGACGCAGAAGGCAGATAATGGCGTTCGTGAAGAAAATGTCCGGTTTTATAATGCAGGGACATGTGACATGGACATCCTATCACACATGCCGTTGCTTCTCTGGCTCAAAGTCCACTTAGGTGTGTGTGTGTCTGTGATTGGCTGACATGCTGGCCCGCCCCACAAGACGCGCGCGCTTAGGGAAGGAAGACAAGAAAAAAAAAAAAAAAATGGCGATCGCCATTATAGAAACAGCAGTGATCTGAAGGCGCTGTTCACGCACACTATACACTGAAATGTGATAATAGTTTGATTCACAGAGTGACTTACACTATTACAGCAGAAACCAAGCTAGGATTTAGCTGTTTTTTGGCTGCTAGAACCGTTCTCGAACGTTTCTAGAACTATCGAGCTTTTGCAAAAAGCTCGAGTTCTAGTTCGATCTAGAACATGCCCCAAAATCACTCGAGCCGCGAACTGGAGAACCACGAACCACGAACCGCGCTCAACTCTACTTCTCAGCCTCTGTTCTGCTCCATACATTATTTCCTCCCCTGCTCTGCCCCCATCAAATAGATGAGAGTAGAAAGAAAGGACATCTCTCTATGAGTGACCCGGGCCCCCTCATTACCCCCATGCCCCCCCCCCCCCCGTCCTGCCGATGGGCTGCAGGGTGGGCGGATGACTCAGCATCTTTTAAATGTTTCATGCGGATTATAATGGGGGCAATTTACTTTTTGTAGCATGGGCCCCCCTGGAGCCTTGGGCCCCGGGCGCTAGCCCGGATTGCCCTCATTATAATCCGCCTATTGTTACAATCAGTGGAGGACCGCAAGCAGCTGCGCTTGTCGGCCCTGGAACACCCGAATGTGGACTTCGTTGTTCTAAAGGACAGGGCCATAAAAGCCCTGCAATCCCCTAAGACCCCCGACTCCGCCTCTCCGTCCTGGCAAGCCAGCACCTCACCTCTGTGAGTGGAGCCCCTTTCCTTAACTGTAGTAGAGACTAAAAGCCAGGCAGTGCCCCCTGGTGCTCCAATTGAGTTCCCAGGTGCAGCAGTTGAGCAAAGATGTGGCCATGATCTTAAGAGTGATGCAGCTCCAGCCAGAATCCAAATCGGCGGAGAAGATCCAGCTCCCCAACTGCCCAGAGTGTGCCCAGAGGATGTCCCATGGATGCGAGAAGGAAGGATCCGGTCGTCCAGTGGAAGGAGCAGCGGTCGCTATGGTTCGTTTGGACAACGCATCTGTCGTAGTTGCCACAAAGCCGGCCACTTCGCACGAAGGTGTCCTATAAACCAGCAACCCCTGGGGCCAAGGGCCAATCCCCAGGAATAAGACGACAAGGCCCATCTGATTAGCGTGACCGGTATGTAGGAGGACGACCTATTCTGTCCATCACCCTGGATGGAATCCCTACTTCTGCATTGTTGGACACCAGCTCGTAGGTAACAACCATCCCGGATGTACTCTATAAAAGATTCTGGTCAGATGCTGACCAGATGCGGGCCTCACTATCTATGCTATCAATGGGTTACCAGTGACTCAGATTGAGTTTAAGGAGGTAACCATAAAAGTGGGGAGGGTGGAGTTAAAGAACCAAGGATTGATTGTAGTGGAAACTGATGCTAGTGATAAGAATCCAAAGATGATTTTGGGAACAAATGTGATTGAAAATCGTTTGGGGGAATTGTTGTTGTTACAGATTGCTGAAACTGCAGGTGCTGGGCAACAGAGGGTCCTGCAAAGAGAAATCAAAGCCCTCCTGCATAGACAACAGGTAAACCTATCTGGTGGGGAAATTGGCAATGTATGGGTAATAGACACCGGCCCCATTGTGATACCCCCTCGAAGTGAAATGAGGATATGGTGTCAGGTGGCCATAGACCTTAATGGGCAAGATTATCAGGCAGTGGTAGAGCCCATATACTCTGCACATTGGTCTATGGTCCTGACAGCCAGGGGGGTGGTTGATGTTAGTAAGGGGAGAGTGCCCGTGAGAGTGCTAAACTATGGGGAGGAGGAAACCAAATTGCCCAGGTATGCCACCATTGCCAAATTGTTCACAGTCACTGATGATTTTATCCAGGCAGCAGAATCCCTAACCCTACCGGAACAGGCAAGAAATTACTGTTCTCAAGACCAATTAGAGGGTTGGTGTCAGGAACTGCATGTCGGTACTTGTTAGGGCCAGATGGACGGGTAGACCCTGGAGGTGGATCCACTGGGCCGAACTCCCGGATGAGGGAAAGGAGTCCGGTGGCCGGAGCACTTTAGGTAGCAGGACAGTCCGTGCACTGGGAGAAAACGGAGAAGTCCCTGGGACCACGAGGTCACTGATGGTGGTCCGGGTGACGGAGCTCAGGTTCGGAAGCCGTGATGGTGTCAGGCGGGGTCCGGAACCGTTGGAGCGAGATGACGGGTCACCGCAGGGATCCGAGATGGTACGGACTGTCAGGATGGCAGATGGGCAGCGTTCGGGGTTCGAGGTACAGCAGGACCGGATGGCGATGCAGGATCGGCTCTAGAAGACAGAGAGGTAAGTATCTCACAAAACACAAGGAGACCTGACTCCTAGCTTGGGAAAACCCGAAGAACAGGCCCCGCTCCCTTGGACATTAACCCCCTATATACCCTGTACCTGTGTGCATCATTTCCTGTTAGTTGACACTGGCCCTTTAAGAAAGGGTCAGTGACCGCGCGCGCACCCTAATGCGCATGCGCGCGGCCCGGGTGCCAGAAGCCAGGGCAGGAAGCTGAGAGGAGGACGCAGGGGAGCCGGCCAGGGACTGGGAAGCCGTCGGGCGCCGGGAGCGGAGACCAGGGGGCCTGGGACGTACGGGCACCGGAGGCTGGAGAGCGGGGAGCGTGGCAGGTGAGCCGGGGAGCGGAGCAGAGGACCCGGGGAACGGAGCAGGGGACCCGGAGAGCGGAGCAGAGGACCCGGGGAGCGTGACAGTACTGATTGAACCCCTTCACACCAGAAACATGGAGTCTACCGGGTAGTGCAGCAATACGAACAAGTTTTCAGTAAGCATCCACTAGACTTTGGGAGGATAAAAGGGATACAACATCACATACCCACGGGTAATCATCCGCCCATCAAAGAAAAATACAGACCCATACCACCCACTCACTATCAGTGTGCCAAGAAGATGTTGAGGAACATGAAGGAGGCTGGGGTCATTAGAGATAGTTGTAGCCCCTGGGCAGCTCCATTGGTTCTAGTCAAGAAGAAGGATGGCACCATGAGGATGTGTGTGGACTATAGGCAAATCAATTGAATCATCCACAAGGATGCTTATCCGCTAGCTCGTTTAGAAGAATCGCTGGCGGCATTGAAGGCTGCTAATTACATCTCTACCCTAGAACTCACCAGTGGCTATTGGCAGGTCTCAGTCGCCGAAGAGGATCAGGAGAAGACTACATTCGCCACACCAATGGTCTGTGTGAATTCAACAGCATGCCGTTTGGACTGTGTAACGCACCGGGAACGTTACAGAGGCTAATGGAATGCTGCCTAGGACACCGAACTTCGAGATTGTACTGCTCTACCTGGATGATGTGATCGTATACTGAAAGACCTACGAAGAACATCTTGAACATCTAGCAGAGGTATTTGAAGCATTGTCAAAGTACGGGATGAAATTAAAACCATCCAAGTGTCATCTGTTGAAACCCAGGGTCCAGTATCTCGGCCATGTGGTCAGTGCCGAAGGAATGGCACCAGACCCAGAAAAGATTACAGCTATTAAGAACTGACCAAGATCGACCACCGTCAAAGAGGTACGTCAGTTCCTGGGCCTGGTAGGATACTACAGGAGGTTAATAAAGGGGTACACAAAGATGGCAGCACCCTTGCAAGAACTCCTGGTAGGCCAAGCCAAAAAGGGCAGAACATCTGGTCCTCCATTTGATTGGGGTGAAGGAGAGGAGAATTCCTTCAGACAGATGAAGTTGGCCCTGACAAGTGATGAGATTCTGGTGTATCCTGACAACAACCTACCTTTTGTGATGTATACCGATGCCAAGAAAGAGTGATTGCCTACGCAAGCAGTAAGCTCCGTCCTACTGAAAGGAATTCCGACAACTACAGTTACCTCAAGCTGGAGTTCCTGGCATTGGTCTAGGCAGTAACTGAGCTGTTCAAACACTATCTTGCACCCACAAAGTTCACTGTCTACACAGACAACAACCCCCTGACCCATCTTCATACAGCGAAGCTGGGTGCATTGCAGCAACGATGGGTGGCCCAGCTGGTGAATTACAACTTCACCATCAAGTATTGGGCTGGTCACAAGAACGCTAACATGGATGCATTATCTAGAATGCCCCACCTATCTGATGAGGGAAAAGACGTAGACGAACTGGAGGAAATCGAGTTACCAGCATTTCACCGGCCCAGTGCTCTACAGAACCAACAGCCTTACAGCGTGCACCAAGAAGCCACGCTGGATCCGCTACCTCATCATGGTTGGAAGGAAGCACAGGACAATGACCCTGCAGTGAAACTGATCAAAGAGTTGATAGCCCAACCAGATACGTACCTAGGTCCTGAAGCTTCACCAGAAGCCCAACTGTTGTGGAAGGAGAGAAGAAGGCTATATATCCATCGAGCTAAATTGTGCCGAAGTATTACTAACACTAAAACTCATGAAAGGGTATGTCAAGTGGTGATACCTAAAGCACATGTCCAGTTAGTCTTGGAAGCGTACCATGATCGAGCAGGACATTTCGGGTGGAAGAAGCTGGAAGCATTGTTGCGTGATTGATTCTATTAGATCGGAATGAGAGCCACTATAGAAGAATGGTGCAGAAACTGTGGTCCTTGTGCTTTGAGGAGGAAATATAACAGTCAAAAAGCACTGCTGCAACCCATTGTCACTAAGCAGCCCTTGGAAATTGTCACTCTGGATCATGTGAAATTAACACCTAGTCGAACGGGCTATACCTATGCTCTCACCATGGTGGATCACTACTCCAGATTCTTGGTGGTCGTACCTGTAAAGGACTTAACAGCAAGCACTGCAGCCAAAGCCTTTCAGGCTCACTTTTGTAAACCTCACGGATACCCAGAACAGGTATTAACAGATCAAGGTCCCACTTTTGAAGCCGAAATATTCCAAGAATTCTACAACCTGTATGGCTGTAAAAAGATTCGTACTGCACCCTACCATGTACAAACTAATGGAATGTGTGAGAAAATTAACCACTTAGTAATCAACCTGTTGAAAACCCTACCACTAGAAGAAAGGAACATGTGGCCAGAAAAGTTACTTGACTTAGTGGATACAGTGCGTACGAAAATATTCGGCCCCCTTGAATTTTTTAACCTTTTCCCACATTTCAGGCTTCAAATATAAAGATAAAAAATGTAAATGTTATGGTGAACAAGTAACAACAAATGGGACATAACTGTGAAGTTGAACAAAATGTATTGCTTATTTTATTCTTTTAATAAAATTAAAAAACTGAAAAGTGGGGCGTGCAATATTATTCGGCCCCTTTTAATTTAATACTTTGTAGCGCCACCTTTTGCTGTGATTACAGCTGGAAGTTGCTTGGGGTATGTCTCTATCAGTTTTGCACATCAAGAGACTGAAATTCTTGCCCATTGTTCCTTTGCAAACAGCTCGAGCTCAGTGAGGTTGAATGGAGAGCGTTTGTGAACAGCAGTTTTCAGCTCTTTCCACAGATTCTCGATTGGATTTATGTCTGGACTTAGGGGCACTTTGCACACTGCGACATCGCAGGTGCGATGTCGGTGGGGTCAAATTGAAAATGACGCACTTCCGGCATCGCATGCGACATCGCAGTGTGTAAAGGCTGGATGATACGATTAACGAGCGCAAAAGCGTCGTAATCGTATCATCGGTGCAGCGTCGGCGTAATCCATGATTACGCTGACGCGACGGTCCGATGTTGTTCCTCGCTCCTGCGGCAGCACACATCGCTGTGTGTGAAGTCGCAGGAGCGAGGAACGTCTCCTACCGGCCTCACTGCGGCTTCCGTAGGATATGCGGAAGGAAGGAGGTGGGCGGGATGTTTACATCCTGCTCATCTCCGCCCCTCCGCTCTGATTGGCCGCTTGCTGTGTGACGGCGCAGTGACGCCGCACGACCCGCCCCCTTAACAAGGAGGCGGGTCGCCGGCCACAGGGACGTCGCACGGCAGATGAGTGTGTGTGTGAAGCTGGCGTAGCGATAACTTTCGCTACGCCAGCTATCACCACATATCGCTGCTGCGACGGGGGCGGGCACTATCGCACTCGGCATCGCAGCATCGGGCTGCGATGTCGTAGTGTGCAAAGCCCGCCTTAGGCTTGCTTTGCACACTACGAAATTGCAGGTGCGATGTCGGTGGGGTCAAATTGAAAGTGACGCACTTCCGGGATCGCAGGCGACATCGTAGTGTGTAAAGCCTAGATGATACGATTAACGAGCGCAAAAGCGTCGTAATCGTATCATTGGTATAGCGTCGGCGTAATCCATAATTACACTGACGCGAAGGTCCGATGTTGTTCCTCGCTCCTGCGGCAGTACACATCGCTGTGTATGAAGCTGCAAGAGCAAGGAACATCTCCTACTGGCGTCACCACGGCTCCCGTAGGATATGCGGAAGGAAGGAGGTGGGTGGGATGTTTACATCCCACTCATCTCCGCCCCTCCGCTCCTATTGGCCGCCTGCTGTGAGACGTCGCAGTGACGCCACACGACCCGCCCCCTTAATAAGGAGGCGGGTCGCCGGCCAGAGCGACGTCGCAGAACAGGTGAGTCCATGTGAAGCTGCCGTAGCGATAATGTTCACTACGGCAGCTATCACAAGGATATCTCAGCTGCGACGGGGGCGGGGACTATCGCGCTCGGCATCGCAGCATCGGCTTGCGATGTCGCAGTGTGCAAAATACCCCTTAGACTTGGCCATTCTAATACCTGGATATGTTTATTTGTGAACCATTCCATTGTAGATTTTGCTTTATGTTTTGGATCATTGTCATGTTGGAAGACAAATCTCCGTCCCAGTCTCAGGTCTTTTGCAGACTCCAACAGGTTTTCTTCAAGAATGGTCCTGTATTTGGCTCCTTCCATCTTCCCATCAATTTTAACTATCTTCCCTGTCCCTGCTGAAGAAAAGCAGGCTCAAACCATGATGCTGCCACCACCATGTTTGACAGTGGGGATGGTGTGTTCAGGGTGATGAGCTGTGTTGCTTTTACGCCAAACATATCATTTGGCATTGTGCCCAAAAAGTTTGATTTTGGCTTCATCTGACCAGAGCACCTTCTTCCACATGTTTGGTGTCTCCCCCAGGTGGCTTGTGGCAAACTTTAAACAACACTTTTTATGGATATCTTTGAGCAATGGCTTTCTTCTTGCCACTCTTCCATAAAGGCCTGATTTGTGCAGTATACAACTGATTGTTGTTCTATGGACAGACTCTCCCACTTCAGCTGTAGATCTCTGCAGTTCATCCAGAGTGATGATGGGTCTCTTGGCTTTATCTCTGATCAGTCTTCTTGTTTGAGATGACATTTTTGAGGGATGGCTGGGTCTTGGTAGATTTGCAGTGGTATGATACTCCTTCCATTTCAATTTTATCACTTGCACAGTGCTTCTTGGATGTTTAAAGTTTTGGAAATCTTTTTGTAACCAAATCCGGCTTTATACTTCTCTGTTATGATTCAGGGACCAAGGAGGATCAAAAAATGCGGAATCCCAAAAAGGTAACAGAGTGACTGGAAACATAACGGACTGCAGACCTAATCCTGACACACAACTAGAAGTAGCCGTGGGGCATGCCTACGATGACCTGGACACCTCGACAAAGCCGGAGAACTAAATAATCTCACAGATAGAGATATAAAAAAGCTAATCTGCCTCGGAGCAGTCCCCAAAGATAGACAGATAGCCCCCCACATGTAAAGGCTACAATGATATAGAAAAACACAATACAAAGCCAGAAAAGACAGATTCAGCAAAGGTGAGGCCCAAACTATCTTTATAGGAAAGGATAGGAAAGAGCAACTGTCTGCAGCCGTAAAAACCCTAATATATACCAGCACTTCTGATGTGGAAAAGTCCTGAGGTCATACAACCTCTCCCCCACTGTATCAGCACTCTGATGTTACTGGGATCCAAAAACACTAATACAGATGAGGGACTGAATTAATACCAAGCATGACAAACACAATACCTTGCAGAATCATGGATCTAAGTATACAGACACTCCCAGCAGGGAATGATCACATTCCACCAAGAACTCCACACAGACAATATAGGAATCATGCATTAGTATCAAAGCAGAAAAAAACAAGAAAGTGGAAAACAAACAGCAGAGGTACAAAGACCACTTATCTGAGAGGAGTTCTGGTAGTGAGCAGAGCTGGATACAGAATGTCCTTAACACATAGGAGACATTGACCACCGGCAAGGAACCAGAGAAAACTACTCAGTTAAATAGCCCAATCTGACCCTGATTGCCAGTCCTCCACAGGTGTGTGGCTTTCATTCCACACATCAACTGCACCGCCAGCACTAACCATAAGAGGGAGCCCCAAACTGGAAAACGTATTCACAATACTTCTCCACAACAGTATCACGGACCTGCCTGTTGTGTTCCTTGGTCTTCATGATGCTATCTGCGCTTCAAACAGAACACTGAGACTATCACAGAGTAGGTGCATTGATACGGAGACTTGATTACACACAGGTGGATTATATTTATCATCATCAGTCATTTAGGACAACATTGGATCATTCAGAGACCCTCAATGAACTTCTGGAGTGAGTTTGCTGGATTAAAAGTAAAGGGGACGAATAATATTGCACACCCCAATTTTCAGTTTTTTAATTTTAACAAAAGTTTAAAATAAGCAAATTCCGTTCAACTTCACAATTGTGTGCCAATGGTTGTTGATTCTTTACCATAACATTTAAAAAAATTTTTTTCCAATTTAAAGTTTTATTGAATTTTTGAAAAAAGAATACATTAAGAAAACAAAGATCCATGTTATTACAAGTGATGCGAGTCAAGAGTCTATGCGGTACAACATCCTCACAGACTTCGTAGTAATATGCAGATTGTTGATACATGGGCAGTCAATTTAAGCCACAAAAAATGTACATATACATATATATAAAAACAAAAAAGGAGAGGTTGAGAAGAGTGGCTGTCAAACTATGTAGAGAGGAGAGAAAAAGTCAGAGAGAAAGAGAAGAGGAAAAAGAGATGAAGAATAGGACGCGTCGGACGGGTCTGATACAATGTCCGTTGGATCATGACGTATCGTATCGGGAAAGTGAAGTATGTTGTCTGAGGGGTGCTAGGGCCAAGGTACCTAATTTCCGGAGATTAGATTAATTCAAGAAATTTCGTACCAGACAGGAATGATTCCCACTGAAACCATTTAGTGGCCGTCTCTACCGTCTGCCCACGCGACTGGGCCATACGGTGGATCCCATTCACCTCCATTACCCACTCATCCAGTGTAGGGGGGGGCAGGGTCCTTCCAACGTCGTGGAATCACTGTCTTAGCCGCCTGAAGGAGGTGGCCCAAGAGGGATTTTTTGTAGGCCTTTTCCGGTACGTTAAAGATGTACAATAAGACTGCCTCTGGGCGACCAGGGACAGTGGTCCCGGTGACCTCTTTTATGGCTGCTAGTACTTTGTTCCAGAAGACCACCAGACTCGGGCAATGCCACCAGATGTGGGACATGGTGCCCCCCTGCGCTCCACAGCGCCAACAGGTATTAGGTACTTCTGGGCACCATGCATGGAGGGATGCTGGGACCCTGTACCACCTAGAAAGTATTTTATAGCTAGTTTCTTGCATCCTGGTGGCAACCACGGACCTGTGGGTCAGGCGGAAACAACGCTCCCACTGATTCGCAGGGAACGTCTGATTGAGCTCTGCTTCCCATGCTTCACAGAAGCGAGGAAGAGATGACTCTACCGCGCTTGTTATGAGCTTGTACACTTTTGATATCGCAAGCTGCGTGTCGGAGGGCGTAGTACAGAGGTTTTCAAAGGGTGTTTGGGATGATGGGTGGGCCAGGGCATTATCTTGTGAGGTAAGGAAGTGTTTGAGTTGGGCATATTCAAAGTGGAACCGCATTTTAAAATTACAATTCTCTACGATCTCTAAGAGCGGTAGAAGAGCCACCTGGTTCAATCTCAAGGGGTTCTGTTTCGTGCTACCCAAACAATTGTTGGAGGATGCCCCCGGTAAAAAATTTGGATTGTCAGTTAGGGGCATAAGGGCACCCCCAGGCTGAAGCAAACAATTGCGTGGTGGTGTAGAGTGTACAATTTTCAAGGTTTGTTTGGTACTATATGACATCTCAACCTTGTGTTTGGTGAGGAGTGGCCAGGTCCACGGCAGGGTCGGTACCGACAGAGGGCATAGATCCTGAGCCAGACAAACCCAAAGTTTGGATCTGGAGCTATGCAAAAGGTCCAATACTCTGGCATGGGCAGCCGCCAGGTAATATCGCCTGCAATCAGGCAATCCCACTCCGCCTGCATTCTTGGTCCTGGTTAAGACGCTGCTTCTGAGACGGGCGCGCTTCTTTGACCAGACAAATTGGTTAAATAAGCGCTGAATCTTGGCCCAATAGGTTGCCGGGACATAAACCGGGACCGTCTGTATCAAATACAACAGTCTAGGTAGAGCCGTCATCCAAAGAGCGCCAATCCTACCGAACCAAGAAAGAGTACCTCTTTGCCATAAGGCTAAGTCTCCTTCAAGCTTTGCCAGAAAACTATGATAATTTAATGAAAAAAGTCTGGTCAGATCGGATGGGATATTAATGCCTAAGTAACCGATACTGCCGTGGGGTGGCCATCTAAAAGGGAAGTTTGATTTTATTGCATTTACTGTTGTTTGGGGCAAAGAGATATTTAGGGCCTCTGATTTATCAAAATTAATTTTAAAGTTGGACCACCTGCTAAAGCGGTTCAGTTCCACCATTAGAGACGGGAGAGATGTAAGGGGGTTACATAGATACACAAGGAGATCGTCGGCAAAAGCGGCGCATTTATGCTCTCGGCTAGCGGTCTTGATTCCCTGAATATCCGGGTTGTTCCTAATGGCTGACAGCAAGTATTCCATGACTAAGATATATAATAAAGGTGACAGGGGACACCCCTGTCGGGTCCCATTCTGAATGGAGAAGGGATTCGACAGAGTGCCATTAATCTTGAGATAAGCAGTCGGGGATTGGTATAAGGCCATGATCTTAGACGAAAAAACTGGTCCCAGGCCAATATGTTCCAGTGTCTGTGAAAGTGACTGCCAGGAGACTCTGTCGAAAGCCTTCTCGGCATCCAAAGATAGCAACATGAAGGGAAGTTTCTTAGTATGTGCGTGTTGAATTAGGTCCAATGTCTTTATGGTATTGTCCCTCGCCTCCCTGCCCGGAACAAATCCGGCCTGGTCTAAGTGAATCAGATCTGGGAGCAGGGGGCCAAGTCTATTTGCCAGCAGCTTGGCATATATTTTTAAATCTACATTAAGGAGTGATATAGGTCT
This sequence comes from Anomaloglossus baeobatrachus, assembly GCF_048569485.1. Classification (NCBI taxonomy): domain Eukaryota; kingdom Metazoa; phylum Chordata; class Amphibia; order Anura; family Aromobatidae; genus Anomaloglossus; species Anomaloglossus baeobatrachus. The sequence continues at coordinate 325,491,396 of NC_134354.1, forward strand.
AAAACTACTACACGCCATGGGGTCTTTTCCAGCCTTAAGGAGCAGAGAGATATGGGCCATGGTAGAGTGGGGTGGGAGAGGGTCAGAGTCTGAAATTGAATTGAAGGAGAGAAGCATTAAAAGGTGCCAACTGTTCTGAAAAGGATTTCTAAAACTTGGCGGGGAGCCCGTCGGGCCCAGGACTCTTATTACCCGGTGCGTCACGAATCACCGCCAATATATCCTCCAATGAGAATGGGCTTACTAGGTCTTCAATTATAGAACTGTTGAGACGTTTAAAAGGTGAAGGCATTGAAGGACATCCATCGCTCGACCCAGGGGATTCGACAGGCAAATTGTACAGCTTGGAGTAAAAGTCGTGAAAAGTATTTGAGATGTCCTGGGTGGCATAAAGCAATTCGTCGCGTGAGTTTTTGATGCAAGGAATGAGAGTATGGGCTCTCCTTTCTCTTAATGCATTTGCCAGCAATCTGCCTGGCTTGTCCCTGAACTCATAAAACCTCCCCTTCCCCAACTGTAGTAGGCGCTTATATGAGGAATCCAGCAATTTTTTAACCTCTATCCTAGCTTGTAGAAGAGCTTGTAAGTTTGCGGCCGATAGGGATCGCTTGTGGAGGAGCTCCAGTTCCGAGACTCTATGAAGAGCTTTTACTATGTCTTGGGCCCTTTCTTTTTTAATTCGGGACCCATGTTTAATAAAAATGCCTCGAAGGACACACTTCAATGCTTCCCACTTATAAGTGGGGGCTGTGTCATCCAGTGAGTGGTCCTCTATGAACCTTGTGATTGAGGTCTGAACATCGGTAACAGAGCTCATCCAGTAGCAACGATTCATTCTCTAGGGGCCGAGAGAGACGGGATTTCAATTGTACAGTATACCGGCGCGTGGTCTGACCACAGTATGTTATCCATTCCAGTATGTTGAATCCAGGGAAGAGCATTGTGCTGTAGTAGTATGTAGTCTATGCGACTATAAGAGTCTTGTGTGTGGGAATAGAAACTATAGTCTCTGTCCGACGGGTGTTTCAGTCTCCAAGTGTCAAACACCTGGATACGCAACAAAGCCTTTTTGATACGTTTAATGGTAGTGTATGCAATGCTAGATTTACCCCTGGAATTATCCAACGTGGGGTCAAGAGTGACGTTGAGGTCGCCGCAAAAAATTGCAGTACTTTGTATCAAAGGGATTGCGGCGTCAACCAAACGAACAACAAAACTGTCCTGTTTTTGATTTAGAGCGTACGCGTTGATTATTGTGAGCTTTTGGTCCCCCACCTTCAGCGAGAGGATAATATATCGTCCAAGACTATCTGGCGTGCACTTTAAGATTTGGTGTGGGAGGGATTTATGAATGGCTATCGCCACACCTTTAGAGCGGGAGTCTGGGTTATCTGAGGATACCCATGTCTCGTAGTACTTATTTTTAATAATGGGGGCATGTCCTTGTTTGAAATGGGTCTCTTGAAAACATACTATGCTCACCTTCCGCTTATGAAGGTGGTAGAGAATCTGTGTCCATTTCTCCGGAACATTGAGGCCCTTGGCATTAAAAAAGGCAATGGTGACTTCCGGCTCCTGCGCTGAGGATGTAAGACGTGCAGTGAAGAGCTCCAGCATCAGCCAGAGATCAAACTGAAAGCCAGGGCAAGATCCGTCCCCATCCAGCGTCCTAAGGCAGACCTGCCACCGGGTATAAGCCATCCCTGCATATAACCCCCACCACTCGAGCATCTGCTAGATCTGAGACCGGAGAACTTTCTGACCGTGGAGGGGAGCGGGGGAGCAGACACTGCAATCACCTCTCTGTCTGAAGCAACATGGAGGAGGTAGGAGAGTAATTCTGCAGCAGTGTGCCACTATAGATCGTGCAGTGAGGGAAGCTGGAGACCTGAGCCCTGCATATACCCCTACCCCCCCCCTCTGGGACAGGCCCGTGATTCTGAGGCACTGGAGTGACCCCCCCACTGGTGATCTCATTCCCTGGGGGCAAGCCAGACAGTGCTCTCACCTGGGCTGAGGAGGAAAGCCTGCCACCTGTAGCAGGGAGGAAGATCTGAGGCAGGAGAGAGACCAGGGACTCTCAGAGGTCAGACTGGCAGAAAAGTGGCAGTGGAGGAGGTGGCTGCTAGACTGCTCCAGGCTCCTTTGATCACCTCGACCATATTTGGGCGGGAAACAACTCTGCTTTCAAACGCCAGCCATTACTCAGTGAATTGCTGTTTGGGGAAAAGAGCGACATCTGGTGGACTGAGGCAGTCATAGCACCTCACTTTGAAGAAAAAAAAAAAATCTCAAGTAACACTCTCCCCCAGTGGCCAACATAAAGAACTGCACCCAATGTAATGGTTGCTGGCTTCTAAGAGGACTGGAAGTAAATAAATAAATCCTAAAACAGGATCCTCAATTTTCAACTGGGTATTCCCCTCCTGATAAAGAGGAACTTTTCTCCCAGCCAGCGGACCAGCGACCTATGAATCGCTACCTTCTACGTAGCGCGCAAAAATCAGACCATTATCGCCAAGCAGAGGTCAGAGCAGGCAGCAAAAGGGAGGGAGACATGGCATCAAGCCCTTTGGAGGAACAAGTCCTTGCAGATGTATCTCAATCGCTCCACAGTGCCTTCAGTGATGACTCAATAAACAATCCTAATGATGGCAGCAGGGAGGATGCCCAGCAACCGCAAACGATAGACTACAAAAATATGGCGGCGGAGGTCACAGCCAACATCATGCCAGGGATTCAGAAAACCTTGGAGCAAGCTATCCAGAATGCCCTCCATAACTTCCCGGGAGAACTAAACAAACATAAAGGACAGATAGAGGAGCTGCAGCAGAGGGTGTCATCTCTGGAGGAGGAAAATAAACAAATGTCCTCACAGCTGGAAGAAACTGTTGCAGAGACAAAACGACTAACAGACAAAGTTGAAGATCTCGAAAATAGATCCAGACGCAGCAATCTAAGATTAGTGGGGCTATCTGAAGCGGTCCCGACTGCCGAACTGCAACGCTTGTGTGAAAGGGATCTGCCGACAGCCTTGGGAATCAACAGAGGATGTAGAGTTGAAAGAGCTCACAGGGTGGGCCCAGACCTGCGTTCCCATAATCGAGAATCCGGAGATCAGGCAATAAGACCACGCCAAGTGATTATGAAATTTCTAGACTATAACGATAAATTTGACATCATAAGGGCTTATAGACAGCAAACTCAACCACTGATCATAAGAGGTATGAGGCTCCTCTTATTCGAGGATTACTCTGCAGACGTGGCCAAGCGAAGAAGAGCCTTTAGCAAGATTTGTGTCTCCCTATTTCAAGCCAAAAGAAGTTTTACGCTTCAGTATCCGGCCCTGCTGGGGATTTTTCAAAAGGATGGCAACAGTATTGTTTACAACTCGGCAAAGGATGCAGAAAGAGACATGGAAAAAATATTACAATCGGCAAAAATTGCAGAGAGAAGAAGAGATCGGAAGGGGGACGAACGGCAACAGTCACTGAAATCTCAGAGATCTACGGACCACAGAAGATGAAAAACCTCAGTGACAGTCTGTCTGACGCCTTGATTCATCCTCTTACCTACTTTTCCTTTTAATAGACTGGAGTTATGCCGCAGTGTCTTGGTGGGGATATCAAGTTATTGAACAAACTATCTTTGTGAGCAAAGGTTGGCAGGGATCTAGTGGGGGAGGATTATGGGCTGCCTTGGGACATGGGTGACTCGCCGAGCCGGGGGATGCTTGTCCACACAATCTATACCCTCCTTCCTTGGGGATGTATCCTGTGGTTCGGCGAGGGAAGTAACGAAATAACCGACTTGGTCAAATTGGGTGGGTGTAAGTAAGAGATATGGACGGCACCCTGGTATTCTTTTGTATCTATTTCCTATGGTGCAAGATGAGCTTCTTTATTATGATTGTGTAACCAAGCACACTCATCTTCAGAAAAAAGTGAAGTCCAGAGCACTTTTGGTGGTGTGTAGAGTTGGGAACACACTAAAGTGCACTAAAAAAAATTGTTTAAAAGAACAGAGAGTCCTCAGTGGTTGATACCTTTTAATGGCTAACTGAAAAGATGGTAATAATTGCAAGCTTTCGAGACTACTCAGGTCTCTTCATCAGGCATGGTATAACACAAAAGTGTTATACCATGCCTGATGAAGAGACCTGAGTAGTCTCGAAAGTTTGCAATTATTACCATCTTTTCAGTTAGCCATTAAAAGGTATCAACCACTGAGGACTCTCTGTTCTTTTAAACAATTTTTTTTATCTCTACTGGCTAACACGGTACAAAGATATATTTTACTTGTATTAAAGTGCACTACGAATTTAAAGTTACTGTTGACTAAGTGTTGATTGCTTTGATGTGTTTTTCAAGTTTTTTGTTTCTTCTTCTAACATCTTCTTTCTTTTAAGAGTCACTGAGAGACTCAGAGTGCTGTGCAACAACTCCACAAGCGACCAGTAAAAAGCAGTAAATAGATTCCACAGGGACCCTTATGATTATCATTTCCTGGAATGTAAAAGGCCTGAGGTCCCCGAATAAAAGATCTAAGGTATTGAGACACCTCAAACGATTCTCCCCAGATATAGTTCTTCTTCAGGAAACTCATTTGGGAAAAGAAGATTTTTTCAGACTTAAAAGATTCTGGGTTGGGACTGTAGTGGGTTCGGCAGCACAGGGGAGACATGCAGGGGTAGTGATCTTATTCCACCGGAATTTTGCTTTTCAGCTATTGTCCCAGGAGTGTGACGACCAGGGGAGGTGGGTTCGGGTCACTATAGATCATGGGGGAGAAACCTATTCCATACAAAACATCTATGGTCCTAATAGTTCAAATAAATCCTTCTTTGAAGATATAGAAAGGAAGATTATTCTTGACAATTCACCTCTGATAATCACCGGTGGTGACTTTAACACAGTACATAAAATAGATGAGGACAGAAGGAGCCAGAGCAGGGCCCCTCATAGAGAAGAAAATGCACTCCCTTCTCTTCTTAACCAGACTGGGTTGAGGGATGTCTGGCGCTGGCTACATCCTGACGCTAGAGAATTTACTCATTTTTCCCATGTCCACCAATCCTGGTCAAGGATCGATTATCTTTTGACCTCTGAGAGTTTATTGAATAGACTGAAATCGGTTGAAATATATGATTTGGTCATATCGGACCATGCCCCAGTGGGTATGGAACTGACAGACAAGGTGGTCAGGGGGACAGACTTTATATGGAGGTTTCCAGCCTTCCTTACGAAGGATGAGGGATTTAATGACAAATTGCGCTGCTGGTGGGAGGAGTTTATATTTGACAACAGAGAACACATAGATCAAACTGCTCTGTTTTGGAATACGGCAAAGACTGTGCTGAGAGGCAGAATTTTAATGTATGTCTCTTCCCTCAAGAAAAAGGTGAAGAAGGGGTATTCTGAATCAAGTGCAAAACTTAGACATGCTTACACGGAGTTCTTGCAGAATCCCTCAGCTCAAAATAGAGAACATTGGAAACTGGTCAAACAAGAGTTTGAGATGTGGTTAGACAGAAGGGAGCAGATGTATCGAACTAGACAAGAAGTTGAATTACTCAGATATGGTAACAAGGCGGGTAAATTATTGGCGAGATTAGCGAAGGGGCACTCTCAAGTATCTCCCATAGTCAGAATAAAAGATAGACAAGGAAAGGTAACTTCCGATCCCAAAAACATAAATGCCATACTACAAGACTTTTATAAAGACCTATATAAATCCTCACACACCAACATAACAGAGGGCAGATCCTTCCTCCAACATTTATCTCTCCCAAAACTTTCACAGGAGCAGTTGGATGTAATTAATGCGGATATTAAGGAAGAGGAGGTAAAGCAAACTATTAGTCATCTTCAGAATGGGAAGGCACCCGGTCCTGATGGGTATAGTGGGGAGTTTTATAAGGCACTTAAAGAACAGATTTCCCCGACATTGACCACTTATTACAACACTATTTTGACAACAGGGGACATTCCAGTCAGATCCAAAGAGACGTACATCAAAGTAATACCGAAACAAGGAAAAGACCCCCTAGAGGCAGGCTCCTACAGACCTATTTCACTAATTGACCTAGACCAAAAAATTATGTCTAAAATAATGGCTGAGCGTTTGGCAGGGGTGCTTCCTCAGTTGGTGAAACCGGCTCAGGTGGGGTTTGTTAAAGGGAGGGCTGCAGTTAAGAACATAAGGAAGGTTTTGACAGTGTTGGACGAGGTAGGACGACAGCAACACTCAGGTGACAGACCAGCTCTCCTAACTCTAGATGCAGAGAAAGCATTTGATAATGTCAGTTGGGAATGGTTGGGGGCGACACTGGACACTTTCAATTTAAAAGGCAAATTTAGAACATACTTGGACGGGGTATACAACAGCCCTACAGCCAGAATACATACTCCTGGATTCCTCTCTGCTCCTTTTCACCTACACAAAGGGACCAGACAGGGCTGTCCAATGTCACCATTGCTATTTAACCTGGCCATGGAACCCTTTGCTAGATATTTGGAGGAGACTGATCTATTTGACGGCATTAAAGTAGGCAAGGATATAGTCAAAATTGCTCTTTTTGCAGATGATGTCATATTGTTCCTGTCACGACCAGTAGCACAGTTAAGAGATATTTTTGATTTTATTCAGAAATTTGGGGAATACTCGGGCTACAAGATCAATATTAACAAAAGCAAACTTTTAGAACTAGGAGAAAAAACACCCCTGGAGCACTGGAGGAAGCTGGGTTTGGAGCTCCGTGTCTCAAAGTCACATATATCGTATTTGGGTATAAAGATAGGGAGGCGACCAGATCAATTATACTCACTAAACTATACCCCCCTGATAGGTAAAATATTGGAGGAATTGCAAAGGTGGCATCACTTACTAATATCCCTTCTGGGTAGATGTCATTTGATCAAAATGATTAGCTTTGCCAGACTCCTATACCCCTTGCAAACCCTACCCCTGATTTTAAAACACTCAGACATAAACAAATTGAAGAAGGCCTTTACACACTTTATTTGGACAGGTAAAAGACCCAGAATCGCTGTAGAAAAATTGATGCTATCAAGAAATGAAGGAGGGGTTAATGTGCCAAACATACGGGCTTACAATATCGCCTCTTTGTTCAGGCATGTGGTGGATTGGATGCACGACACGAGTTGTTACTCAAACACACATATAGAACGACAGTTAGCCGCCCCCTGGGACCTAACCGCTCTTATCCACACTAAACAAGCCAAACTGCCACAGTCGGTAAAATCCTCCTTTCTACTAAGGGACACTATAATGTGCTGGAAAATAGTAAGGAAAGCTTTCCAACTCCCCTTCTTGATCTCTAAACATATGCCAATATTTGGCCACCCCGAATTCCCCCAGGGAGCAGAGGTCAGGGCGGTAATTGGACAGACAAGTGACCATTTACGGAAGGCGGGGAGTATTATGAGTTTAGAGGATAAAAAATGGATGTCTCCACAAGAAATCATGGTCAAATTCCAGATACATAGTAAGCATTTCATGCAGGTCCTGCAGCTCCGGTCTTTCTGTCAATCCAGACTCAGACAGTTAGAAAAGGAAGCTACCTCTCATGTTCTAGATGAAATTATTGGCCAATGCACCCAGATGGTGAGCATTTCCTCACTGTATGGTAACATAAGACACAAATTTTTGAAAGCAAGACACAGTAAACTGTTCAGGACATGGGAGAGGTGGACTGGAGATCTGGATATAGCTGAGACAATACTGCAAGGGTGGGAACGGGTGAGAAAATCCATCTTGTGTGAGAGATGGAGGGAGACTTATTTTAAACTCATGCACACAGCGCTGTATGGATTTAACATCCCGCCTTCCCATAGCTGCCCTGACAGAATTACAGCATGTCCTAAATGCAAGGTGCCCTTTACAAACCTTTGGCACGGGGTGTGGGAATGCACAGAAGTAGTAACTTACTGGAAGCTAATAAGAGACCAGATCCAGGCATGTTGGGGAACAAAACTTCCACAATCGCCACAGGCTTTGCTTTTCCATCAGCTTCGTCCCCCTGAATCTGAATCTCAACTTGGGATAGACAAAGTGAAGATCCCTAGAAATATTCACACATTTTTAATTGTGGCTTTACGAAATCTTTTTAGCGAGTGGCTTAAACCAAATATTCCATCAATGGGATCAATAATATTTCAAATGAAACAATTATTAGGGCTGGAATTGCTAGAAGCTGAAAGGAGCAAAGAAAAATCAGCAGGGAAAGTTTTTCCGTTGTGGAAACAGTTTATAGGGTTCCACTATAGTCCTCAGGAAATCCTGAAAATAGTCAGTCCTTTTCGCCATACGAAATGGTACTGTCTGGAAAACCTGGGGGAGACATTGGGGGCTTTAGGGACATAAGCAATTACTTAATGTGCATTATATGGAATCGGTGGCTGATACCATCACAGAGGCATAATTGTGGAGTGGTTCACATTCTCACTCATTGTTCATTGTCTCTTTGTGTACATGTCTTCTTTTCCTTTTTTTTCATATAGCTTAAATTAAAAAGGTTGTAACTACCACTATAGTAATCTGCAAGGTACACTGCTCGAATGTTGAGCATATCAATGTCATGTACACTGTCTAATTCTTTGAACAAGTTATTGCTTCCCTTTCTGTTATGTTTAAAAGTTTAATAAAAAAAAAAAAAAAGATGTTTAAAAAAAAAAAAGAGGCAATGGTTAGGTCCGCCATCTGTAAATGGAGAGAATATTAGAGATATATGAGAAAAGGAATCGGACATGATCAGCCCGGCCGCCAGAGATAAGAGGAAGAAAAGACTTGAGCTGGAAAAAGTGTAGCAGGAAGGAAAACAAAAAGAACAGCAGGCACAATTGTCTAAGTCTGAACAAACGTTCCAAGGGAACATATCCGCCTCCACTAGGCAGAACAGAGGATCCCAACCTATTTGGGGGAAAAAGAAGTCAGACATAACAGAGCAGAGCTCAAAATATGCTTAAAAACATTAGAGATAACCATAAACGCCGGCAAATGTATCAAATGTTTATGCAATATGGGCAATGAGTAGATTGTAAAGCAACGTGTCAACGTTGGTTAACTTAAATGGCTGTAAAAGGTATAGGTCAAGAAGGCAGGTGCCGCAACTGGGCTCTTCTATATCGTCGGCCGTGGACGGCCTGATCTACGATCCCTTTCTCCTCTCGGGGGTAGCCCCCTACTGGGCTTAGCAGATGGGGTCGGCCTAGAGGTTCCGGCTCGTTCCATGGGGACCCAAGACTGAAGTAGGGTGGTGGGCCATGTTGGGTTGGATATTGGAGGCAGGCCCAAGCCGAGATGAGTGGCGGCAAGTCCTCTGGGGTGCGCAAGACCCACCACCGCGAGTCCTTCTGTACAGATAAGGAGAATGGGAATCCTCACCGGAACGGTAGACCCTTTTCTTTTAGGACATCCAGAAGGGGCTTAAGAGTAGCACGCTGGGCCAGGGTGTGTCGTGAGAGATCCGGCATTATGCGAATGGCAGAGCTGTTGTATGATAGGTTTGGCTTCCTCCGAGCCGCTTGTAGGATGGCCTCTTTGTCGGCGAAAAAGTGCACCCTGCACACGACATCTCTTGGGCGGGGGTCTTCTGGATCCGGAGGGCGAAGGGCCCTGTAGGCTCTGTCAAGTTCAAGAGGGGCTCCAGGTGGCCTCTTTAATAAGCTATTGAAAATGGCGTGGAGGACTGCGGGAATATCAGGGGCGGCAATGGACTCAGGGAGGCCCCGAACACGTAAATTGTTCCTTCTGTTTCTGTTTTCCAAATCATCCACATGTTGTTGGAGGGCAAATAATTGCTTAGATTGATTTGTTACTGATTCCTGGATAGATTGGATAGAAACCTGAGAATTCGATTGCCGCTCATCAAGGGCATCGACCCTATGAGTAAGTGAGGAAAGTTCATTTCGCAGTTGGATAAATTCCTGTTTACATTCCGCTACCACTTTATTGGCCAGCGCTGCTATATCATTCTTGGTGGGAATCGCCTGTAGCAGTGACCGCAGATCTGCCAAGGATGCCGGACGTTCCTCGCCCATGGAGGCGGCAGTATGGGACATGTTGGGGTATGCACAAAAGGAGTCCTGTAGAGCCGGACCATATATCAATTTCTGCGGACCTTGGGGGTTGGATATACTTTCCCAAGCCTGTGGCATTGCCGCAAGTCGGAGTGGGGGGGATCCAAACGCCTTGGGCCCTCTGATCGCGGGCATCAGTGTGCCCCTATCCGGCTCCCCATCTGGGCTCATCAGGCTCTCTGCCCAGGAGGAGCCCGTGGACCAGCTCTCTGAATGGGTAGGGGATGTCTTACTCTGGGGGATTCCCCAGGACTCATTGGTTGCCATTAGGGGACTATGTGGCCTCTCTGCATATCCAAGGCACCTTGTGGACCCTGAGGCCTCTAATATGGGGGAAGCACTGAAGATGGTGTCACAGTCCCTGATTTTGGCCCCCTCCACCAGGTCCCCCTGCAGGTTCAGCGCCTGTGGGGTGCCCTCGGGCAGTCTATTGGGGTTAAATGCGGCCCCTTCCTCCCCTCTAAGTATGGCACCTGAATGCAGGGATGATATCATCTTCTCCTCTGTTGCTCGGCACGGTGACATCTTCTCCTTTGCCTGGGGCTGCAGCGGTGAGTCCGTGCCCGCGCTGAAGCACATGTGCGCCCTGCTTTCACCGGCCGCGACCGCCCGATTACCACGCGATTTGAGGGCACTCTCCAATCTCTGCAGAGTCGCAGCGGGGCATGCGGCAGGTGGGGGTATGGCTGCGGATGTCCCGTCCTCTGCCGCTGAACAGCCAGCCCGCTCCCCATGCACGCGGCCGCCATCTTGGAATGGCGCCGCCGGCCTCACCGCTCCTTTCTGTGCGGGACGTCCGCTGGTTCCGGCCGCCACCATGGGGCTGCTTGTGGGTCCCTCTGCTCCACGGGGACTCCCCGCCGCTTCTCCCCTCCTCCGGATCACCGGGGCTGCTGTAGTCTCGGGCATCGGGTCTGGTGCAGGAGCAGGGTCAGGATCTGCAGGCCCCAACACCCGTCCTGGCTGTGAAATCATCCCAGGCTCCCGAGATCGGGTAAGGTAGACTCCAATGCCGCTTTGAGAAGAGGCTGGTCGTCTTGGGGTGTGAGGCTTGACCTTTTTGGAGGAAGATTTGCCCATTTTAAATAGGAAAACCGGGTTTATGGGGGAATGCAGACAGGAGCTCGAGGAAACAGCGTCTTTACTCAGGCATGTCCGGCTCCGCCCCCAACATTTAAATTTTTTATCTTTATGTTTGAAGCCTGAAATGTGGGAAAAGGTTAAAAAATTCATGGGTGCCGAATACTTTCGCAAACAGAAGATAAACTGTGGAAAAGAGAAGCGCAATAGGGTCTTACCCCGGTAGCAATGGGGGAGAGAGAGATATGGTACTACTCACCTATAGGGGTTGTGAAAGTCACAACTCCTATAACAGCATGTATGTAGATAACTCCAAGCCACGGCAGCGGTCCCTCGATTGGCAGATAACAGAGAGTAGTAGATTAAGGGTTTCCAAGCCGCGCCAATGACTAGCCTATCATAGGATAGTAGATTAATGTTGCTTTTATTCCATACACAGGTCAACGCGTTTCGGAAGACACACCTTCCTTCTTCAGGACCGACTGGCAAGAAAACATCAAATCTGCTGTACAGGGAATCCTTACAGCACTATATACCCCACTGATGACGTCATGATCCACCCACTTTTAGAAAAAATCGGCGGGAATCTATACATTAGAAAAATACAATGACGTAGTATGTTGTATTCACCAAGTTTCAAGGATAAATCACTTATAACCATTTTTCTCTATCCCAAGGAATGGAAGGTGAACTTAAAAAATGAAAAATAAAAAATAAAAATCGTGCAATTTGTGTGTGAAAAAAGCCTCTTTTTTTATTTGTATATGTCAAGAAAAAAAAATATATATATATATATTTCTATACCTATACATATATATACGTGTGGGTGCAAATGAGTGAACACACTCTTAGGTATCGTGGAAGTTTATACCAGGTCAAGAGCGTGGGGAAAAAACAAACCGCGCATGCTCAGTATCAGATATGTAGCAAGTGTAGAGATAGAACATATTGAAGGGGTGAAGAAAGTTCAGAAGCGTGGGAAAAAAACAAAGTGCGCATGTCTGCGAGCCGTATCTCAGAGTAAAGTATTAATAATACATATATTGTGATTTATGTTGTGTGACATGATAAAAATTTGTGCAGAAGAACAAGGCATTAAAATTAGCAGTTTAGTAAAGAATAAAAATCGCGTTATTACGACCCGATAAAACAATTTCTATATAAAACTCACATATAAACCATACATAAATACACGTTAACCATTAAGTGACTATATAAGAGGTATAAAATATAAAATAAATAGTATGGACATAAAACAATTATTATCTGATATAAAATAATGATTAGTAAAAATTATATAATATATTCATCAATTTTTTGTTGTGAAATTTCACGGACAGAATCCTAGGTTGCTGATTTATTAGTTCTCATAAAGGGCAGTAGGATAATTCAGGGTATTTAAATAACCAGTATAAGGACAAAACTGTATGGGACCCTACAGGATGGCCCATACTTTACATATATTTAGAGGACCTAATAGAACAAATCCGTCACCTCATTGAGACCCAAGGGTTTTAGCGTATTAAGTTTGTAAATCCAATATGTCTCTTTTCTCTTCAATGCATCCATACGATTATGAGAAAAAGGAGGTATTTGTTCAATAGGGGTAATCCTGAGTTTAGAATTCTCATTATGATATACCGTAATATGTCTTGATAGGCCATGCAACATAAATCCTATTTTAATATTATGTCTATGGGAGTTGACCCTATTGTGTAGGGCCTGAATCGTTCTCCCAACATATTGTTTGTTACACTCGCATTCAATCAAACATATTACATAGTCGGATTGACAAGTAAGATGTGATCTGATAGGAAACACCTCCCCCCCTGTAGTAGAACTGAATTCGAGTCTTTTATGCTGAATGGACTTACAACATAGACAATTTTTAGACAAACATTTGAACGATCCCATGATTTTATTCTCAGAATCCAAGGTTTTAGTCCCTCTAAGACGGCTAGGGGCCAATTGATTTTTTAGGGTGGAAGCTCTCCGATAGGTAATACAAGGCACCTCTGGGATTGCGCCCTTCAAAAAAGGGTCATTCAAAAGAATTCCCCAATGTTTCCGGATAATGCTTTTAATCAAAGCACTATCATTACTGTATGTAATAAGTAAATTAGAAGCATAATTAAACCCAGTATTATCGACCTGATGGACAGTTGGCTTTATTAAATCAACCTGTGTCAAACTTTTGTTATCCTGGTACGCTTTTTTGATTAGTGAAAGGGGATAGTCCTTGTCTAAAAATCTCTCTTTCAAAATGTTGGCCTGTAATTTAAAATCTCCATCCAACGTACAATTCCTTCGAATCCTCTGGAACTGATTCTTAGGGACATTCTGTAGCCATTTGTTATAATGATTGCTAGAAAAATGGATGTAGCCATTACTGTACACTTTTTTGAAGAAAGTCTTTGTGTAGATCACTCCATCTATATGTGTGATAGTGAGGTCTAAAAAATCAATACTGTCCTTTTTCACAATGGGGGAGAACGTGAGACCCCAGGAATTGTTGTTTAACTGTCCCAAAAACTCCTCCACATTATCCTCTGAGTTATTCCAAATTAAAAACAGGTCATCAATGTACCTTTTGTATACAATCACATGTTTGAATAATACAGAGTTGAATATATACTGCAGTTCAAACATCCCCATAAAAAGGTTTGCGAACGTAGGTGCGACCTTTGACCCCATCGCAGTCCCGCAGCACTGGTGATACAGTGTATCTTGGAATGTAAAATAATTATTCGACAATATAAATTTCATTCCTTCCAAGAGAAACTCTTTTTGCCTATCAGGTAGCCGCTCATCTACTATTAGGAATTGTTTGAAGCACTCCAATCCTAGTTGGTGGGAGATGTTCGTGTATAGAGCTGATATGTCTAGATTCAAAAATACAAAGGAGTCCTTCCACTCTATAGTCTTGATCACATTAATAAGATCTGTGGAGTCTCGAAGGTGACTCCTCAAGCTGGTGACATGTACTCTCATGATCCGGTCTATGTAAGCGGCCAGATTGGCTGTCAAGGAGTCAATCCCCGAAATGATGGGTCTTCCGGGGGGGTTTTCAAGACTCTTATGGATTTTGGGTAGGTGATAGTAGAAGGCCATTTTAGGGTCTTTTATGCTGAGAAATTTAGTCTCATCCTTATTTAATACACCTGCTGTTGCTGCTTTATTTATTAGTATATGATAATCAATGATCGCTTGGTTATAATCAGCCATATCAGCAACCTCATAATGAAGTACATTGGAAAGATTTCTGACAGCTTCCTGTAAGTATGTATTTTTGTTTTGCAGCACAATCCCCCCTCCTTTATCCGCACTCCTGATAACTCGGTCAGGGTTATTTTTCAATGAGAGAAGAGCTCTTCTCTCCTCCATATTAAGGTTAGTCCTGACTGAGGTCCTATAACTAGAAAGTTTTTTAAAATCCTCCAATACTAGGTCACTAAATGTTTCCAAATGATGACCTTTACTACGTGTCGGGTAAAAATTGGACTTTAGCTTTAGATCTGTATGGTGGAAACCATCTGGACCCTCTACACTAGTCCCAGGATGAGTTTTATGTACCTGAAAATGTCTGGTCAAAGTGAGTTTCCTTATAAATTTGTGAAAATCCAAGTATAATTCAAAGTCATTCGCACTCGTGGCAGGACAGAAGGATAGACCCTTACTGAGGATTTTGAGCTCCCCTTTAGATAAGGTGTAGTCAGATAAATTGAATTTCCCTGTATTTATTTTTCGTGTGGAGGACCTCTTTTCTCTTTTTTGTTGGACCCTAAATCCAGCCCTTGTTCCTCTGTGGTGCTTTTTCTCTTTCTTACTCTTGGTGTCATGAAACTGGTTATGTGGCTCTGAGTGTTCCTGGCGAGGGATAAAAAAGGAACACAGGTGTTTCCTTTCTGGCAATTATCAATGATGATAGTGTTGGTCTTAGGGCTGATATTAGAGGAAAACCCCGGAGGTATGGAGACCAAGGGCTCAATATTAGTCTGTATCTCAGGTAGGGGAATAAATTCCTCATGTGTGGATAATTCTAGAAGATCTATAAAGTCTTTGTCAGGTTCATCCATTGGGACTACATTGTCAGGTACTTGTCCCAAGACTAAATCTCTGTCCTTGCGGATTCTCTCTATCTGTGCTCTAAGGGCTTCGAGTTGTTTCTTAGTGGTCTCGAAATCTCTCAGGTTTCCATCCCCCTTAGGTGTGTTGTTCAATGTATTGCCCACGGGATCAGTGGGAGTGATCTTATCGGGTGTTACATTTCGTATCACCACCACAGGTTCAATGGGAAATACTTCCCCCGGTGTCACCTCCATACTAGGATCTGTGAGGGGGGCCTGACTCAAGGACCGGGGATTGGAGGTCCTATGTGGATTTACAGGATGAGAGTTCACAGTCCCATTCCTGGTCGAGGATAGGGATCTTTTCCTATGAAATTTACTGTTAAAAAAACTTCTGTTATGACTATTGGACCTGGGTCTGTGATTCACAGCTTCCCTGGACTTATCCCGCCGGACGGGATCCCGGGATTTATTAGGAATATTATCCTGCCGGTCCCTCTGCAATTTTTTCGACTTCCTAAAAATGGTGTCCTGTTCAAGTTGGATAAGCTTAGTATTGATATCAGAATTACCTATTTTATATTCGGGATGAAGATCAAAATGACCAAGTTCCTTATACACATCCTTGATTTTGGTAGTTGCCTCATTAGCAATAGTAGTCCCTTTTATTATAAAGGCATGGCAGCATCCCTTGCATACAGTTATTTAGAATCCCATCCCATTCAGAGGTGAAAACAGGATCCAATGGTAATGGTGAGTCATGTTTGATCCTTAGGCCCCTAGGGCACAGTCTTTCCTCCATGTAAATGGTAAGAAAACGGGCATCAAGCCCGAATCTGAGTTCCTCCTTCAGAAGGTCCTCCAATTGTAGGAAAAGTTTTTTCATATTCAACGTATCCTCCTCTGAGTAAACATTAGGTAGGTCCAAATCCCAATCAATATTACGAAGTTCAGGGGTACCTACTGTCTGTAGGATCAATTTCTCCCTGGAGGACAATCGGTTGTTGAAGTAATCCATTATGTGATTATCAACCCTCTGCAGCTATATCCACACCAAGAAGAGCTGGTCAAGCCAGGTCCCAAACGGAAACAGAAGATAAACTGTGGAAAAGAGAAGCGCAATAGGGTCTTACCCCGGTAGCAATGGGGGAGAGAGAGATATGGTACTACTCACCTATAGGGGTTGTGAAAGTCACAACTCCTATAACAGCATGTATGTAGATAACTCCAAGCCACGGCAGCGGTCCCTCGATTGGCAGATAACAGAGAGTAGTAGATTAAGGGTTTCCAAGCCGCGCCAATGACTAGCCGATCATAGGATAGTAGATTAATGTTGCTTTTATTCCATACACAGGTCAACGCGTTTCGGAAGACACACCTTCCTTCTTCAGGACCGACTGGCAAGAAAACATCAAATCTGCTGTACAGGGAATCCTTACAGCACTATATACCCCACTGATGACGTCATGATCCACCCACTTTTAGAAAAAATCGGCGGGAATCTATACATTAGAAAAATACAATGACGTAGTATGTTGTATTCACCAAGTTTCAAGGATAAATCACTTATAACCATTTTTCTCTATCCCAAGGAATGGAAGGTGAACTTAAAAAATGAAAAATAAAAAATAAAAATCGTGCAATTTGTGTGTGAAAAAAGCCTCTTTTTTTATTTGTATATGTCAAGAAAAAAAATATATATATAAATATATAAGGTGAGTGTGTGTGAGGTGTCCCAACCTTGCCTAGAACACCATATAGTCCCATGACATTAGATCAAGGTTGTGGGGTAATTCTCCCATATGCGGCAGGAGCCACAGAAGGGTTGTTATTGATTGTGTAAGAATTCAGAAGGATATATAAAAGTGAACATTGTGAAATGAATCAGAGAGAAAAGGAACGTTGGATCAAAGATTAAAGATCCGTCCCAGGAAGGCTGAAAAGAGCACCAAGAAAAAGAAAAAATGTGTGTTGTATCCTATCCCAAAATGATATTATTTGGAAAGATTTACCCTAAGAGAAACCAGAACCACACCGTGAATGAGAATTACACAAAGGTGCAATGTATATGTATATGAACCCGGAACACTATCTCCTCAAGGTGGGTTAGACAAGAAAAAAATCCGGTTTAGGTATAATCGTAAGAAGTGTAGTCAAGGAAATTATTTCACTGAGAACATAGCCACCCACCACTAAATGTACGTGTGGGTGCAAATGAGTGAACACACTCTTAGGTATCGTGGAAGTTTATACCAGGTCAAGAGCGTGGGAAAAAAACAAACCGCGCATGCTCAGTATCAGATATGTAGCAAGTGTAGAGATAGAACACATTGAAGGGGTGAAGAAAGTTCAGAAGCGTGGGAAAAAACCAAAGTGCGCATGTCTGCGAGCCGTATCTCAGAGGAAACTATTAATAATACATATATTGTGATTTATGTTGTGTGACATGATAAAAATTTGTGCAGAAGAACAAGGCATTAAAATTAGCAGTTTAGTAAAGAATAAAAATCGCGTTATTACGACCCGATAAAACAATATCTATATAAAACTCACATATAAACCATACATAAATACACGTTAACCATTAAGAGACTATATAAGAGGTATAAAATATAAAATAAATAGTATGGACATAAAACAATTATTATCTGATGTAAAATAATGATTAGTAAAAATTATATAATATATTCATCAATTTTTTGTTGTGAAATTTCACGGACAGAATCCTAGGTTGCTGATTTATTAGTTCTCATAAAGGGCAGTAGGATAATTCAGGGTATTTAAATAACCAGTATAAGGACAAAACTGTACGGGACCCTACAGGATGGCCCATACTTTTTAGACCTCACTATCACACATATAGCTGGAGTGATCTACACAAAGACTTTCTTCAAAAAAGTGGACAGTAATGGCTACATCCATTTTTCTAGCAATCATTATAACAAATGGCTACAGAATGTCCCTAAGAATCAATTCCAGAGGATTCGAAGGAATTGTACGTTGGATGGAGATTTTAAATTACAGGCCAACATTTTGAAAGAGAGATTTTTAGACAAGGACTATCCCCTTTCACTAATCAAAAAAGCGTATCAGGATAACAAAAGTTTGACACAGGTTGATTTAATAAAGCTAACTGTCCATCAGGTCGATAATACTGGGTTTAATTATGCTTCTAATTTACTTATTACATACAGTAATGATAGTGCTTTGATTAAAAGCATTATCCGGAAACATTGGGGAATTCTTTTGAATGACCCTTTTTTGAAGGGCGCAATCCCAGAGGTGCCTGGTATTACCTATCGGAGAGCTTCCACCCTAAAAAATCAATTGGCCCCTAGCCGTCTTAGAGGGACTAAAACCTTGGATTCTGAGAATAAAATCATGGGATCGTTCAAATGTTTGTCTAAAAATTGTCTATGTTGTAAGTCCATTCAGCATAAAAGACTCGAATTCAGTTCTACTACAGGGGGGGAGGTGTTTCCTATCAGATCACATCTTACTTGTCAATCCGACTATGTTATATATTTGATTGAATGCGAGTGTAACAAACAATATGTTGGGAGAACGATTCAGGCCCTACACAATAGGGTCAACTCCCATAGACATAATATTAAAATAGGATTTATGTTGCATGGCCTATCAAGACATATTACGGTATATCATAATGGGAATTCTAAACTCAGGATTACCCCTATTGAACAAATACCTCCTTTTTCTCATAATCGTATGTATGCATTGAAGAGAAAAGAGACATATTGGATTTACAAACTTAATACGCTAAAACCCTTGGGTCTCAATGAGGTGACGGATTTGTTCCATTAGGTCCTCTAAATATATGTAAAGTATGGGCTATCTTGTAGGGTCCCGTACAGTTTTGTCCTTATACTGGTTATTTAAATACCTTGAATTATCCTACTGCCCTTTATGAGAACTAATAAATCAGCAACCTAGGATTCTGTCTGTGAAATTTCACAACAAAAAATTGATGAATATATTATATAATTTTTACTAATCATTATTTTATATCAGATAAGTATTGTTTTATGTCCATACTATTTATTTTATATTTTATACCTCTTATATAGTCTCTTAATGGTTAACGTGTATTTATGTATGGTTTATATGTGAGTTTTATATAGAAATTGTTTTATCGGGTCGTAATAACGCGATTTTTATTCTTTACTAAACTGCTAATTTTAATGCCTTGTTCTTCTGCACAAATTTTTATCATGTCACACAACATAAATCACAATATATGTATTATTAATACTTTCCTCTGAGATACGGCTCGCAGACATGCGCACTTTGTTTTTTTCCCACTCTTCTGAACTTTCTTCACCCCTTCAATGTGTTCTATCTCTACACTTGCTACATATCTGATACTGAGCATGTGCGGTTTGTTTTTTTCCCACGCTCTTGACCTGGTATAAACTTCCACGATACCTAAGAGTGTGTTCACTCATTTGCACCCACACGTACATTTAGTGGTGGGTGGCTATGTTCTCAGTGAAATAATTTCCTTGACTACACTTCTTACGATTATACCTAAACCGGATTTTTTTCTTGTCTAACCCACCTTGAGGAGATAGTGTTCCGTGTTCATATACATATACATTGGACCTTTGTGTAATTCTCATTCATGGTGTGGTTCTGGTTTCTATTAGGGTAAATCTTTCCAAATAATGTCATTTTGGGATAAGATACAACACACATTTTTTCTTTTTCTTGGTGCTCTTTTCAGCCTTCCTGGGACGGATCTTTAATCTTTGATCCAACGTTCCTTTTCTCTCTGATTCATTTCACAATGTTCACTTTTATATATCCTTCTGAATTCTTACACAATCAATAACAGCCCTTCTGTGGCTCCTGCCGCATATGGGAGAATTACCCGACAACCTTGATCTAATGTCATGGCACTATATGGTGTTCTAGGCAAGGTTGGGAAACCTCACACACACTCACCTTATATATAGGTGTATATATATTTTTTTTTTTTTTTCTTGACATATACAAATAAAAAAGAGGCTTTTTTCACACACAAATTGCACGATTTTTATTTTTTATTTTTCATTTTTTAAGTTCACCTTCCATTCCTTGGGATAGAGAAAAATGGTTATAAGTGATTTATCCTTGAAACTTGGTGAATACAACATACTATGTCATTGTATTTTTCTAATGTATAGATTCCCGCCGATTTTTTCTAAAAGTGGGTGGATCATGACGTCATCAGTGGGGTATATAGTGCTGTAAGGATTCCCTGTACAGCAGATTTGATGGTTTCTTGCCAGTCGGTCCTGAAGAAGGAAGGTGTGTCTTCCGAAACGCGTTGACCTGTGTATGGAATAAAAGCTGTAAAGGGGAAAAAAGCGCAATAGGGTCTTACCCGGTATGAGGGTGGACAAACAAGACAAAGAAGCACTCACCTGGTGAGGTTGTGCCAGTCACAACCCCTTATGATAGCCTGTGAGTGCCTGGTGGTTTAGCTGCAGCCCCGGGAGAGGAATTTTGTATCACACAGGTAGAAGAAAAGACCGGGTTTATGCCGCGCTAAAAACCACTGATGCGTGTAAATTAAAAGATTTCCTTTTTAATGGATAGTTCCTACGCGTTTCAGAGACATCCGTCTCCTTCCTCAGGAAAAGAAATCATTTTGATTTCTTTTCCTGAGGAAGGAGACGGATGTCTCTGAAACGCGTAGGAACTATCCAATAAAAAGGAAATCTTTTAATTTACACGCATCAGTGGTTTTTAGCGCGGCATAAACCCGGTCTTTTCTTCTACCTGTGTGATATGGAATAAAAGCATCATTAATCTACTATCCTATGATCGGCTAGTCATTGGCGTGGCTTGGAAACCCTTAATCTACTACTCTCTGTTATCTGCCAATCGAGGGACCGCTGCCGTGGCTTGGAGTTATCTACATACATGCTGTTATAGGAGTTGTGACTTTCACAACCCCTATAGGTGAGTAGTACCATATCTCTCTCTCCCCCATTGCTACCGGGGTAAGACCCTATTGCGCTTCTCTTTTCCACAGTTTATCTTCTGTTTCCATTTGGGACCTGGCTTGACCAGCTCTTCTTAGTGTGGATATAGCTGCAGAGGGTTGATAATCACATAATGGATTACTTCAACAACCGATTGTCCTCCAGGGAGAAATTGATCCTACAGACAGTAGGTACCCCTGAACTTCGTAATATTGATTGGGATTTGGACCTACCTAATGTTTACTCAGAGGAGGACACGTTGAATATGAAAAAACTTTTCCTACAATTGGAGGACCTTCTGAAGGAGGAACTCAGATTCGGGCTTGATGCCCGTTTTCTTACCATTTACATGGAGGAAAGACTGTGCCCTAGGGGCCTAAGGATCAAACATGACTCACCATTCCCATTGGATCCTGTTTTCACCTCTGAATGGGATGGGATTCTAAATAACTGTATGCAAGGGATGCTGCAATGCCTTTATAATAAAAGGACTACTATTGCTAATGAGGCAACTACCAAAATCAAGGATGTGTATAAGGAACTTGGTCATTTTGATCTTCATCCCGAATATAAAATAGGTAATTCTGATATCAATACTAAGCTTATCCAACTTGAACAGGACACCATTTTTAGGAAGTCGAAAAAATTGCAGAGGGACCGGCAGGATAATATTCCTAATAAATCCCGGGATCCCGTCCGGCGGGATAAGTCCAGGGAAGCTGTGAATCACAGACCCAGGTCCAATAGTCATAACAGAAGTTTTTTTAACAGTAAATTTCATAGGAAAAGATCCCTATCCTCGACCAGGAATGGGACTGTGAACTCTCATCCTGTAAATCCAGATAGGACCTCCAATCCCTGTTCCTTGAGTCAGGCCCCCCTGTGTTCCTTTTTTATCCCTGGCCAGGAACACTCAGAGCCACATAACCAGTTTCATGACACCAAGAGTAAGAAAGAGAAAAAGCACCACAGAGGAACAAGGGCTGGATTTAGGGTCCAACAAAAAAGAGAAAAGAGGTCCTCCACACGAAACATAAATTCAGGGAAATTCAATTTATCTGACTACACCTTATCTAAAGGGGAGCTCAAAATCCTCAGTAAGGGTCTATCCTTCTGTCCTGCCACGAGTGCGAATGACTTTGAATTATACTTGGATTTTCACAAATTTATAAGGAAACTCACTTTGACCAGACATTTTCAGGTACATAAAACTCATCCTGGGACTAGTGTAGAGGGTCCAGATGGTTTCCACCATACAGATCTAAAGCTAAAGTCCAATTTTTACCCGACACGTAGTAAAGGTCATCATTTCGAAACATTTAGTGACCTAGTATTGGAGGATTTTAAAAAACTTTCTAGTTATAGGACCTCAATCAGGACTAACCTTAATATGGAGGAGAGAAGAGCTCTTCTCTCATTGAAAAATAACCCTGACCGAGTTATCAGGAGTGCGGATAAAGGAGGGGGGATTGTGCTGCAAAACAAAAATACATACTTACAGGAAGCTGTCAGAAATCTTTCCAATGTACTTCATTATGAGGTTGCTGATATGGCTGATTATAACCAAGCGATCATTGATTATCATATACTAATAAATAAAGCAGCAACAGCAGGTGTATTAAATAAGGATGAGACTAAATTTCTCAGCATAAAAGACCCTAAAATGGCCTTCTACTATCACCTACCCAAAATCCATAAGAGTCTTGAAAACCCCCCCGGAAGACCCATCATTTCGGGGATTGACTCCTTGACAGCCAATCTGGCCACTTACATAGACCGGATCATGAGAGTACATGTCACCAGCTTGAGGAGTCACCTTCGAGACTCCACAGATCTTATTAATGTGATCAAGACTATAGAGGTGAAGGACTCCTTTGTATTTTTGACACTAGACATATCAGCTCTATACACGAACATCTCCCACCAACTAGGATTGGAGTGCTTCAAACAATTCCTAATAGTAGATGAGCGGCTACCTGATAGGCAAAAAGAGTTTCTCTTGGAAGGAATGAAATTTATATTGTCGAATAATTATTTTACATTCCAAGATACACTGTATCACCAGTGCTGCGGGACTGCGATGGGGTCAAAGGTCGCACCTACGTTCGCAAACCTTTTTATGGGGATGTTTGAATTGCAGTATATATTCAACTCTGTATTATTCAAACATGTGATTGTATACAAAAGGTACATTGATGACCTGTTTTTAATTTGGAATAACTCAGAGGATAATGTGGAGGAGTTTTTGGGACAGTTAAACAACAATTCCTGGGGTCTCACGTTCTCCCCCATTGTGAAAAAGGACAGTATTGATTTTTTAGACCTCACTATCACACATATAGATGGAGTGATCTACACAAAGACTTTCTTCAAAAAAGTGTACAGTAATGGCTACATCCATTTTTCTAGCAATCATTATAACAAATGGCTACAGAATGTCCCTAAGAATCAATTCCAGAGGATTCGAAGGAATTGTATGTTGAATGGAGATTTTAAATTACAGGCCAACATTTTGAAAGAGAGATTTTTAGACAAGGACTATCCCCTTTCACTAATCAAAAAAGGATAACAAAAGTTTGACAGAGGTTGATTTAATAAAGCCAACTGTCCATCAGGTCGATAATACTGGGTTTAATTATGCTTCTAATTTACTTATTACATACAGTAATGATAGTGCTTTGATTAAAAGCATTATCCGGAAACATTGGGGAATTCTTTTGAATGACCCTTTTTTGAAGGGCGCAATCCCAGAGGTGCCTGGTATTACCTATCGGAGAGCTTCCACCCTAAAAAATCAATTGGCACCTAGCCGTCTTAGAGTGACTAAAACCTTGGATTCTGAGAATAAAATCATGGGATCGTTCAAATGTTTGTCTAAAAATTGTCTATGTTGTAAGTCCATTCAGCATAAAAGACTCGAATTCAGTTCTACTACAGGGGGGGAGGTGTTTCCTATCAGATCACATCTTACTTGTCAATCCGACTATGTTATATATTTGATTGAATGCGAGTGTAACAAACAATATGTTGGGAGAACGATTCAGGCCCTACACAATAGGGTCAACTCCCATAAACATAATATTAAAATAGGATTTATGTTGCATGGCCTATCAAGACATATTACGGTATATCATAATGGGAATTCTAAACTCAGGATTACCCCTATTGAACAAATACCTCCTTTTTCTCATAATCGTATGGATGCATTGAAGAGAAAAGAGACATATTGGATTTACAAACTTAATAAGCTAAAACCCTTGGGTCTCAATGAGGTGACGGATTTGTTCTATTAGGTCCTCTAAATATATGTAAAGTATGGGCCATCCTGTAGGGTCCCGTACAGTTTTGTCCTTATACTGGTTATTTAAATACCCTGAATTATCCTACTGCCCTTTATGAGAACTAATAAATCAGCAACCTAGGATTCTGAAATTTCACAACAAAAAATTGATGAATATATTATATAATTTTTACTAATCATTATTTTATATCAGATAATAATTGTTTTATGTCCATACTATTTATTTTATATTTTATACCTCTTATATAGTCTCTTAATGGTTAACGTGTATTTATGTATGGTTTATATGTGAGTTTTATATAGAAATTGTTTTATCGGGTCGTAATAACGCGATTTTTATTCTTTACTAAACTGCTAATTTTAATGCATTGTTCTTCTGCACACATTTTTATCATGTCACACAACATAAATCACAATATATGTATTATTAATACTTTCCTCTGAAATACGGCTCGCAGACATGCGCACTTTGTTTTTTTCCCACTCTTCTGAACTTTCTTCACCCCTTCAATGTGTTCTATCTCTACACTTGCTACATATCTGATACTGAGCATGCGCGGTTTGTTTTTTTCCCACGCTCTTGACCTGGTATAAACTTCCACGATACCTAAGAGTGTGTTCACTCATTTGCACCCACACGTACATTTAGTGGTGGGTGGCTATGTTCTCAGTGAAATAATTTCCTTGACTACACTTCTTACGATTATACCTAAACCGGATTTTTTTCTTGTCTAACCCACCTTGAGGAGATAGTGTTCCGGGTTCATATACATATATATTGCACCTTTGTGTAATTCTCATTCATAGTGTGGTTCTGGTTTCTCTTAGGGTAAATCTTTCCAAATAATGTCATTTTGGGATAGGATACAACACACATTGTTTCTTTTTCTTGGTGCTCTTTTCAGCCTTCCTGGGACGGATCTTTAATCTTTGATCCAACGTTCCTTTTCTCTCTGATTCATTTCACAATGTTCACTTTTATATATCCTTCTGAATTCTTACACAATTGATAACAACCCTTCTGTGGCTCTTGCCGCATATGGGAGAATTACCCGACAACCTTGATCTAATGTCATGGGACTATATGGTGTTCTAGGCAAGGTTGGGACACCTCACACACTCTCACCTTATATATATGTATGGTTATATATATATATATATATTTTTTTTTTTTCTTGACATATACAAATAAAAAAAGAGGCTTCTTTCACACACAAATTGCACGATTTTTATTTTTTATTTTTCATTTTTTAAGTTCACCTTCCATTCCTTGGGATAGAGAAAAATGGTTATAAGTGATTTATCCTTGAAACTTGGTGAATACAACATACTACGTCATTGTATTTTTCTAATGTATAGATTCCGCCGATTTTTTCTAAAAGTGGGTGGATCATGACGTCATCAGTGGGGTATATAGTGCTGTAAGGATTCCCTGTACAGAATACTTTCGCAAGGCACTTTATGTACAATAACATTCCTGCACGTTCCACGAAATGCAAACCAGCATATCTAATGCGAGCAAGACCTGGAAGATTGCCAGTAGATCTTGAAATGGAAGTAGAGATTCCAGAAACCAATTCACCAGCTTCTGATTGGGACTCTAATCGTCAAGCACAGTACAAAAGAATGCCGGAATATGTTGAGCAGAGTCTAAACCAAAGTCGGGAAAAACAAGAGAAAGACTATAACACCTGGAGAAAAAGTTCTAAAAAGAAAAAGGAAAGTTCACAAACTTGATGATCAATGGAAAAAAGAACCCTATACTGTACTACCTTCTAATTCTGACAACAAGAAAACCTGCTTACTCAGCAAGGATAAAGGGAAAACCTCATTAACTGTTTCAAGGGATCAATTGAAGAAATGTCCAGAGTCATTGAAACCTTCAGACAAAGAACCCTGTATGACTCAAGTATCAGAGGAGAGAGAAAGAGTAATACATACCAGACTGGGAGACTTTCCAGAAAATTGGCCTCAGTACAATGGAGCGCTAATCGTTCCTGTAATCACGTTCCCACAACCCGTGGAAGATCCAGTTCCAGTTCAAGAGGAAACTCCAAATAGTACATCTGCTAGTTCAACAAGAAGATGCAGACAACTGCCTAGTCCACCTACAACTAGTAGTGACACACTTGCACTAGACACTAGAACACAACAGGGAACAGAAGAGACACTAGAATTACGCAGATCAACCCGCAGCAACTTGGGTCAGCCCCCACTCAGATACAGAGAATAGATGTTCGTAGAAAAATGTGTAAAACAGTGTCTTTATGTAAATAAAGTTATAAACTGGAAAAGTTGAGTGATGTTGCTGTTTCTCCCAGTTATACATAATGCCTAATAAAAATGGACCACTGGTCATTGGACTGGGAATGACCTGAACTCTCGCAGTGTAAATAGTTGCACCAATTGTGCCTACCACCAGAGTACAACCTTGCCAAAAAGGACCCTCATTGACACCACCAACAGGAGAGGAAAAGGTCGCAAGGAGGGTCTGCGATAGAATCGGCCGAGACGCGGTCACCATGGAAACCGGTGACATTCCTCCTAGCGGTTTTGGGGACCAGCACCTTTGGGTGGTGGTTGATGGGGAGGGTACTCCAGTTAGCAATGTTTAAGCAAATGCTTCCCCTGTGAGGGAAGAATGTTTTAATGTTTTATCATGAAAAGTAAAATTGTAAACTGTGTTATTTTTGCAGCCCAAGGACGTGCTGTGTTTAACCAAGGGGGAATGTAGCACCCCTGAACCCATCAGGGCACTACTAGGTACTGCATCCTGTCAGAGATGCAGGGCCTACCCCTAGGGACCTGGAAGACCAGTGCCAGTTACAGCAAAACAAATAAACATCCCTAGTTTCCCTCACCCAATCAGGGGTGACTGACTAGTTGGGGACCCAACGGATGGCCACCTAGTGGTGGAGCCGATCCAGTCCACTAACCAATAAACCAGGGGAAGGAGAGAGACGGTGAGGAGTCCGGTAGTGACAGTGGAAGGGAACGGACGTGTCTCCAGAAGGGGTCATGTAACAGTGACCTAGGTAGCGCAGGAGAGTGGTTGCCAGGGAGGGTACAACCAGGTACCCCTGGAACCAAAGCACCCTAGGTTAAGTGAATGCTTCAAGCTGCCTGACAAATACCTGCACAGTGAGGGGACTATCAAGGACCTCACTGACCCAATAATTCGAGGGCACCAGCAGTAACGAGAGAGCCAGAGACCGGAACAGAACATTGACCCTACAGGGCTCTCACTGCCCGCCGTACAGACCAGAGTCTGATGATAAACATCAGGGGACCCCCAGACGCTCCATGCCATGGGGTTCCACCAACTAGTGAGAGGTTCAGGGGAAAGAAGCCACCAGCTTACCACTCCGGCATTGGGACCACAGGGACGAGGGGTCTAAACTAGCCGTCTAGAATTACCATCGCTGTGGGTAAAAAAATGGTTGAACTTGAACTGCATTCCCATCGTGTGGTCTCTGTTCTTTCCATGCCGCACTCTATCATATACCCCCTGGGGTTCAGCCCTACTTGCGGAGGGCCCAACATACAGCCTGCCATTACCATCAGCCCCAGTGGCCAAAGACTGTGCAGTGGCGGTGTGGAGACACAGGGGTAAGTGGGTGCTCTCATCCGCTGACCGCTTTTAGAAAGCCAGCATGGCCCAGGGCTCATCCCAACTGAACGCCCAACCTCCTTAACCGTGGGCGGAACACTACTCAGACAACAAAGGATGAGGGAATCACAATATTAAGACTTTATTGGATCCCAAAACAATTAATGGCATATGGCACATAACCAGCAAAACCACAGAATGTAACCGGCAACAGTTTCTCACCCTTCCACTGGCTCACCAGGGATTAGAATGTCCATGCCTCAGAGCTTCCAGGGCTACTTACTTCAAACCAGCAGCACCCCGCTTTCAGCAGGCACCCACCGAGAATGGAATAACGCCAGATTTATGAAGCTGGCTGAGGACCGTAAAGCCTGTAGTCAGGTGACTGGATTGTCCCAAGCTGGATTCCTTCCTTAGGTAGTCCTTGATATTTCAGTCGAATCCTTGCATTCGATGCTGAAGTCCATGTAGTATTATAATCCAGGTTCGGTTATGGCTTGCCAATCGGATCTGCAGATCCTAGATTGGTATCATGTAGCAAGAGTCTACCCGGCCAATGGACAGTCCTCCTTCTTATACTCCTGAGCTCTCCATACAGGCCATTGGGGTCTTCACGATTGGTGGATAAGACTGGGCTCTTATTGGCTAGATTTCAAGCCGTATACAAAATATCCCTAGTAGTAATGGTCTCTGGCAGAGACGAGGGAGAGAAAGCTAAGTTACATCGCATCTAGCCATACACATAGTATGGGAGGTTCGCATAATTGATTGGTCTGGGTATCTGACCTTCACTGGCCAAGGCAATTACATGAGTCAACAAGAACTTTAACACTAAACTCCTAAGACTCTTGCAGAAACAATGAGGGGCTTATCCCCCGTTTATAAACAAACTATCATCATGTCTGGCTGAATTTTAAGAACCTTAACCCATGCTAGGCACTGACAGTCCATGTCGTCACATACCTCCCCCTTCTTAATATTAGCCAGACAGGATAGACTTCAGATCCTCCTTCTCCACCTGTTGGGAAATACCACCTGCATTTCCATGGTTCTTGCCCTGTTTATAGGAGATGGAAAAATTGTAACGCCAGACTCCACCTGAACAAGCGTTTGTTGTCCCCGGCAGTGCAATTTAGCCAACTCAATGGATTGTGGTCAGTGAGGACTGTGAACTCATTGCCATAGAGGTAGGGTTGCAATTTTTTCAGGGCCCAGACTATGGCCAGGCATTCTTTTTCTATGCTGGCGTAAGCCCTCGATCGTGCCAAAAGTTTTTGGTAGAAGTAAGCTATCGGATGTTCCTCATCGTTATCCCTTACTTGGCTAAGTACAGCTCCTAGTCTGCGATGGAAGCCAGGAGCAGTCAAGACTGAGCTCTGGGTCAGCCAGTCTTTCAATTGGAGGAATGCAGTTTCACATTCTGGGGTCCAGATAAGGTTACGGGCATATCTTTTGGTTGTGAGGTCAGTGAGCAGTTTCGCTACGGTACTGTAATTGGGGATAAACGTTCGATAATAGTTTGTGGTTCCTAGGAACAGGAGGACCTGTTTTTCGTTGACCAGGCGTGGCCACTGGGTAATGGCTTCTACTTTTGCAGGTTCGGGACGAATGCACCCAATTCCCACCCGATGTCCCAGGTATAGCACTTTGGCCATCCCCAATTGGCGTTTGTCAGGTCGGATGGTAAGCTGGGCTTTGGCTCCCTCTGCCGCATCTGGGACACGTGCTGAAGATGCTCTTCCCAAGTGTCACTGAAGATAGCGATGGCATCCAAATAGGCCTGGGCATACCCCTGACATCCCTCCAGTAAATGGTCTACCATCCTCTGGAAGGTAGCCGGGGCATTCTCTATCCCAAAAGGCAAGCTGGTAAACTGAAATAGGCCAAAAGGGGTTATGAAGGCTGATTTCTCTTGAGCCTCTTTTGTGAGTGTGATCTGCCAGTATCCCTTGATCAAACCGAGGGTAGATATAAACCGAGATCCCCCTAACCTATCAAGTAGTTCATCCACCCGGTGCATGGGGTAAGCATCTGTAATCGTGACCTCATTGAGCCGTCTATAGTCCACACAGAAACGAGTACTCTTGTCCTTTTTTGGCACCAACACAACACTGGCAACCCATGGGCTATGGGAGGGAACTATAACTCCCATATTTAATATGTCATCCACCTCGGCCTTCATCATTGCCAACACAGGAGGGGTCACCTGGTAGGCGGATTGTCTTAGTGGGGTGGCTGCCCCTGTGTTGACATGATGCTGGACCAGGGGGGGTTCTACCAGGCTGACTCGTGAACAGGGATTCATATGTTCCGA
Organism: Anomaloglossus baeobatrachus; assembly: GCF_048569485.1. Classification (NCBI taxonomy): domain Eukaryota; kingdom Metazoa; phylum Chordata; class Amphibia; order Anura; family Aromobatidae; genus Anomaloglossus; species Anomaloglossus baeobatrachus. Next base: position 325,521,855 of record NC_134354.1, read on the forward strand.
GAATGTCTGATATATTTGCTTTTGTGATGGACAAAGCTGTCCCCCAGTGATACATCTTTTACCCCCATTTCCCTTTTGGAGTCAACTGATAGGTCTGGGATCTAGTCCAACTCTGGGTCATCTAACTCTAGACAACAAACTGCTAAATTGTTCCTCATAAGCTTTTAACCTGTTTATGTGGTAGGTACGCTCACAAACACCTGCTCGATCCAGGGCCACGGTGTAGTCAGTATTGCCACATTTCTTGGTAATGGTGAATGGACCCGCCCACATGGCTTGCAGCTTGTTTTTCCGTACCGGTACTAATACTAGGACCCTCTGTCCACAGGCAAATTCTCGGGGTCGGGCAGTGCGGTTGTAACATAGTTTTTGACTTACCTGGGCCACTTCTAAATTACCATGGGCTAACGCCATGAGGTGCCTCATCCTTTCGCTAAACTTTTGAAGATAGTCCAGAATGGGAACCTCTTCTGTGGGGAAGATGCCCTCCTAACTCTCTCGTACCAGCTCTAGGGGCCCTCGTACCTTTCGGCCGTACAGCAATTCTAAGGGGGAGAACCCAGTGGAGTCCTGTGGCACCTCCTGGTAAGCAAAAAGGAGCTGCTGCAGGTTTTTCTCCCAGTCCCCCACCCTCGGAATCTACATAATGGCTAATGAGCTGCTTAAGCGTTCCAATGAAGCGCTCACACAATCCATTTATTTCAGGATGGTAGGGGGTGGTGCGCATGAGGCAGACTCCATGTTTCTCCCACAGGGTCTGAATCAGTTCACTCTGGAACTGTGCCCCCTGGTCAGTCAATACTTCTTGTGGAAACCCTACCCGTCTAAAGATGTCCAGTAGAGCTTGAGTCACGTGCTCTGCATCTATGGAGGATAAGGCAACTGCTACTGGATAGCGGGTGGCAAAGTCTACCAGGGTGAGGATGAATCTTTTTCCACTGCGGCTAGGGATGGCTAATGGGCCTACTACATCAATGACAACTCTCTGGACCGGTTCTCCTATCAAGGGCATGGGTTGGAGTGGGACACGAAATGGGGCTCCCCCCATACATTGACACACTGGACAAGAGGCTCTGTATTTTTGCACTTCTTGAATGACCTTTGGCCAGAAAAAACTGCGCAACAGGTGGGCCTAGGTCTTTTTGGCCCCCATGTGCCCAGCCGCAGGAACATCATGAGCTAAACGCAATAGTTGGGGTCGGTATTGCTGGGGTACCACAAGCTGATGTACATGGGTCCAGGGTTTTTCTGTGCAGGATGCAGGCTTTTCCAGATATAAGAGGACTTTTTCCCTTCTATTTACCTCCCCCTGAATTCCTCCCCCAGTTTGGGCGGCCGCACTACACATAGCTCTAGGGTGGGGTCTGTCAGTTGGTCTTCCCTGAATTCCTTACGATCTATCTCCCCCCATTCAATGGCCACAGTGCGGTCTGATGTACTCACATTCGTTGGCTCCGATGAGGATGAGGAAGATTGAGGAGGAGGGTTCTCCTCAGATAGGTTGGTAGAAAGACCTGCTGTTTTGTTAAATTATTTTAACACTAAGGTTCAGATACAACAAGAAAGCAATAAAGTAATTTTATTATAAATGTTAATATGAAATACAAGTTTAAAGGAAAAGTATGATATTGCATACACTTTTGTATATTCAACATACAAAGGTTAAATACAGTTAAATACTTACATCACCAAGGAGCTTTTGAATATAATCTGTCTGGAAGTCAGAGAAGCATGACATAGACTCAACTCCTGGAAATTCCACCACTGACCAGACGTCTCAGTGCAGGTACATGAGCTTTTGTCTTTGCTATATTTCATCTGATCGTAAATAGAGGCTTGCACCAAAATTAAAAACCTTAGAGTTAATGTGTTGTAGTCTTATTGATCCATGCCCTTTGATAGCCATTCTTTGGGCTTAGATGAATCAGAGATACACCACACATCAGACAATGGGGCAATTAACCCACAGCATTCAAATCTCCTAAGAATACACATCAGGTATTTGAGCTAGGTAAATCACAGAGTTTCTGTTACAATGGATATATTGTCTGTCTGTGTATATATCAAACACATAAAACATCAGATCGTTAAGCTAAGTAAATCATAAGGTTTCTGTTACATTATATCCATTGTAACAGAAACCTTATGATTTACTTAGCTTAACGATCTGATGTTTGTATATTCATATTATTATGTCATATGTGATATTATTATATCATATTATTATATTCATATATTGATGTCTGTATATTCAAGACAAATACACAGAAACCCTTAAGTATACACAAAATTTTGTAACCATGTACACTTTGTCTGTTTGAATCAACAATATGTTTTTAAGTTAACATAATGTATGGACTCAAAAATAGATATTTTTTTTTTTTTTTTTTTAAACACCAAATTTTATTCCAAATTTTCATATGCATTACATCTTGTTAAACAATATAGCAAGTATGGATTCACCATGTCCATTAACAGGTTATTGTTAATTAACTATTCCTCCTGTTTCCCTTGTTTTCCCCCCTTCTATTCTAAAATAACCCCCCCAACAACTTAGCACACTTTTTTCCTCCTGTCTAGCCCACCCGAAGAATGCTCAACCACGCCACATTTTGTCATTTTTTTTTCCACCCCATGCCTCTAAATGAATCATTTGCCTTCTTATCACACCTTCACATTATGGCTGTTTTAATTTCCCTAATGTCCACTTAAAGTCTTCTAGTAGATACCACTCTGTGTACGTGAAGGGGGTAACTATTGTTTGTTTTTCAATGAATTTTCTCCATTTTTTAAAGAATGTGTCGGTCAAACCGTCTTTGTTTTTTTCTGCTGTCCCTTGTTCAATTCTAAGTAGAATTTTAATCTGCCTCATTACCTCGTCTTCTGACGGAACCTTGCCTTCGAGCCATTTGCCCATCAAAGCCCTTTTTCCTATTATGGCTATACTATGGAACAGCTTTGGTATTCTCTCTCTTTTTTCACTCACTCTTGCCATTTGTTCAACATGGTCATCATGAAAAATCCATATCAATGGGTCCATCGCCACCTCTACCCCCCATATACTAGTTATTAGCGCCTGCATTTTTTTCCAGAATTTTTGGCTCTCTGGGCATTGCCAAATCCCATGTAACAGATCCGTGTTTAGCATCCTACATTTGGGACAATGTACTATCTTATTAACCTTCTGTTTGTTTAGTATGTTGAAGCCATAGATCGCCCTGTGTATCAGTCTAAACTGTGTGTCCCTCCAGCTCTCATTAACCACATCTTTTCTCATTCTCATCCATCCTCTTAGTATCTTGTCCCCTGCTGTCTCATCTCCCAATTGTCTCGCCCATGTTCCCATGGTCTTATCCGTGCTTAAGGGAACTAACACCTCTCGTAAAGCTTTGTAAAGTGAAGTTATGTTAATCTCCCGCTGCTCCTGCATAATAAGTTGGTCCATATCATTCATCCCTTGTTCCTTCCCGACATCTCTCAGTAGCTGCATTATACCTTTCTCTATCTGTTTATATTGCATAACTTGGAATGGAGCTAGCCCATATTTTGTCACAATTTCTTGATAGGACAACCATCTATTTTCCGTCTCATGAAGTAGATCTTTCACTCCTTTTATACCTTTTCTCCTCCATTCTATAAATAATTTGTTTTCCCTGCCCGCTGGGAATTCCGGGAAACTCCATATGTTTAAGTATTTAGATATTCTCCAGGGTAAGTTGAATTTTTTTCTCACCGCCTTCCACGCCATCACTGTATCTCTGCATATTAGTGAGTTTTTAATGTGCCATGGTATGTTAGCAAGTGACGTATGCAATATTGCCCCCAAATCCCAGGGTTTACAGAACTCGCCTTCCAATCTCACGTCCGAGTAACCGTTTGTCTTCCTTAACCAGTCTATTACATGTCTCATGAGGCACGCCAGATTGTACCCTCTAATGTTTGGCATTTTAATACCCCCCTTCTCCAGCGTCTGCATTAGTTTCTCAGCCTTTATTCTCGGCCTTTTTCCCCTCCACAAGAAGGCCAAAAACGCCTTGTTCAGCCTGTTTACGTCTGTGTGTTTTAATAATATAGGGATAGTCTGCATTGGGTATAATAGTTTTGAGAAACTCATCATTTTTAGAAGATGGTTCCTACCCAGTAGTGATAATGGAAGCCCCTCCTACATCTTCAGTTCCCGTTCTATTTTCGTTATCAGTGGTTTAAAATTTAACTCATATATCGATGCAGGTTGGCGTCCCACTTGGATTCCCAGATATTTTTTATTTTTTTTTTTAAACAATAGATTTTTATTGAGTTTCAAATTGTTCATAAACAAGCAAAAGAGACCTGCAAAAAACACTCCGTGGGTCAAATACAATATACAATAAGTCACACAAACTTCGAATAGTAAGAGGATAGGGAACGATCCTGTTAGTTGACTAGTAAATTACAATGTAATGCATTACCAATCACATTGGCATCTATGGCCTGAGGGCCCGGTGAGTAAGCACAATACATTTTTCCAAGGACATGGCAATACTCTAGGTCGTTCCCAACATAGGTCCCACAACTTGGGGGACTCACTATCGTAACCAGAGAGAAGAACTACATATAGGAAAAGGAAAGAGACAGAGCACGCTATCGCGTATAAGAAAGATGGAGAAGAAAAGAAGTTGATCATTGCACTTTATTTCAAAATATGTCGGTATAGGGGGGATGACAAGAACGCTACCCAAGGGAACCAAGTCTTGGTGACTGTGTCCCTTTCCTGCCTAGGTCCGGACATCAGAGACTCCATACGGTGTGTCAAGTTCACTTCATCAAACCACTCCTCCAAAGACGGGGGATCCATGGATCTCCAGTGTCTGAGGATTACTATTTTCGGGCCTGCAATAGATGTCTGAGTAATGATTTTTTATATCTTGATTTGGACATGGGGAACATATAAAGTAAGGTTTCTTCTGGCGATTTTGGGACTGAGATCCCTGTTACCTCCAACACTGCCCTAAGGACTCCGTTCCAGAACGCATGTAGGGTCGGACAGGAGCACCATATATGTGAGATCGAACCCAACTCCGTTTCACAGCGCCAGCAAGTATCCGGGACCTCTGGAAACCAGTTATGTAATATAGTTGGAACCCTGTACCACCTTGATATTATTTTGTAACTTGTTTCTTGTGATTTGGAGGCTATGACTGATTTATGAGAGAGGGAGAAACATTTATCCCATTGGGTTTTTGTGAAAGTTTTGTTAAGTTCCGACTCCCAGGCCTTACAGAATGGCGGAAGGGAGAGTAGATGTTTTTCCGAGAGCAACTTGTAGATAACCGAGGTCGCATGTGGTATAGTTGATTTAGCAAGACAGAGTGATTCGAAGGTAGATAGAGGGCATACCAGTGTGTCTTTCTCAGGAATTGATGCATAAAAGTGCTGGAGTTGAGTATATTCGAATACATGGCGTGGCGTGGGGGTCGTTTCTCCCAGGATCGTGTCAAGCGGCAACAAAATTCCATTGGGGGTAAACGTAGAGGACGGGCTTTAGGGAACCCCAGAAAAAACGAGGCAGTACACCCCGGTGTAAACTTAGGGTTTCCTGTAATAGGAAGTAATGGTCCACAACTGTCCAACAGCCCTTTTTTTTCAGGGAAGGGACGTTCAAGGATTTCAATGTATTGGCTGTCGTGTAGGATATGTCTATATTCTTGGGTAATAGGGAGGCACGTAGCCACGGCAGGGCCCCCAACGGGATTGGACACACATCCGCTGCCACACGTACCCACAATTTCGTCGAATAGCTATGAATCCAGTCTAGTACACGGGCATGTGCTGCTGCGAAATAGTATTGACGACAATCCGGCAAGCCTGTCCCCCCCGCTTCCTTAGGCCGAGTCAATGTCTCCCATCGTAACCTCGGGTGTTTGGACGCCCAGACGAAATTTTTAAATTGTCGCCTAAGCCCGTCCCAGAACGAGGCTGGGATATATGTGGGGATCGTATGTATCAGATACAACAACCTGGGCAGGATTGTCATCTTTAGTATGTTAATACGTCCAAACCAGGAAAAACTCGTCCGCTCCCAGGCGGCCAAGGAATTCTCCAATCTGGAAAGGAATGGCTGAAAGTTCAGAGGGAATAGTCTAGACAGCTCCGAGGGAAGACGAATACCCAAATAAGTTATGACATTGCCCGAAGGCCATTTAAATGGGTAATGCGTCTTTAATTCTTGTACCATTTCTTTAGGGAGAGAGACATTGAGGGCCTCGGATTTGTCCATGTTGATTTTGAAATTGGACCATCTGCCGAATCTCTCCAGTAGTTCCAATAGGTTAGGGAGGGAAGTTGCCGGATTGGTTATATAAATTAGTACGTCGTCAGCAAACGCCGAGCATTTATACTCTTTACCTGCTAATGTAATTCCTCGAATCTCAGGGATGCTGCGAATGGCGGCCAAAAGATGTTCCATGATTAGTATATAGAGGAGGGGGGATAGTGGGCAGCCCTGTCGGGTTCCATTGTGGATGGTAAAGGGGTTAGATATTGAGCCGTTTATTTTTAGCCTAGCTGCTGGGGACTTGTAAAGTGCAAGTATTTTTTCACGGAAGGAGGGACCCAGACCAATGTGTATGAGGGTGTGTGCTAAAGAAGACCAGGCAATTCTATCGAATGCCTTTTCAGCATCCAGGGATAGGACCATCAATGGTATTTTATGAGTTTTTGCGTGATGTATGATATCAATCGTTTTTAGGGTGTTGTCCCGTGCTTCCCTGCCTGGGACAAAACCCAATTGGTCCGGGTGAACCAGTGAGGGGAGCAGTGGACTCAGCCTATTTGCTATTAATTTTGCGTAGATTTTCAAATCAGTATTCAGCAGTGAAATTGGACAGTAGCTCTTGCATATATGAGGATCTTTTCCTGGTTTGGGGATTACAGTGACATACGCCTCTGTGGACTGAGCAGGGAATGGGCAGGACTCAGAGATAGAGTTAAATGCTACCAACATCAAAGGGGATAGAAGGTCTGCTAATAGTTTATAAAATTTTCCTGTGAAGCCATCTGGGCCCGGGCTTTTGTTACTTGGTAAATTTTTTATTACCTCCAATAATTCTGTGTGAGTAAAGGGGTTGTCTAGTTCTGTTACCACTTCTGATCTCGGGATAGTGCAAGGGGATGCAACGGGGTGTGGGGCGCTTTCTGGGTTAGGGAGGTTGTATAAATTTGAGTAATATGAGCGGAAGGTTTCCGAAATCTCCATCGTTGTGTGGACCATGGAATCATTAGATCCTTTGATACAAGGGATAAAGTTTTGGGTACATTGTGAGCGTAAGGCCCTAGCAAGCATCCGTCCCGGTTTATTACCAAATTCGTAAAAGCGGCTTCGTCCAATTTGGAGGGATCGTTTGTAGGAGTCATCTAGCAATTGTTTTACTTCTTGTCTTGCTTTCAGAAGACTCCTCAACGTTTCCGTCGAAAGCGCGCTTTTGTGGGTTAATTCTAGATTGGCTACGTTTTGCAGGGCAGAACTCAGAGTTTGGGCCTTAGCTTTTTTTATGCGCGAGCCGTGTTTTATTAATACCCCCCTTAGTACGCATTTTAGTGCTTCCCATTGAAAAATAGAGGCCGTTGTGTCGGAGGCGTGGTCAGAGAGGAAATGTCTTATTGAATCCTGCACGTCTAAGAGGCACACAGGGTCCTCAAGTAGGCTCTCGTTCAAACGCCAAGGGCGCACCGTTTTGGAGAGGGAAGGGATCGTCATAGCACAGTAGACTGGTGCATGATCTGACCATAATATGTTTCCTATGGTTGTAGAGACTACCCAAGGAAGGGCAGAGTGTTGGATCAGGATATAGTCTATCCTACTGTAGGAGTCGTGTGGTGTAGAATAGAAAGTGTAATCCCTATCCGCAGGGTGTTGCAGTCTCCAAACGTCACATAATTGTAACCTGAGGAGAGCTTTCTTGACATGTTTAATGGCTTTGTAGGATAGATGTGATTTTTTTTTCGAGTTGTCTAGGACAGGGTCCAGTGTAAGGTTAAGATCAGCACATAGAATGACCGTTCCCTGAATCAGTGGGGAGGCGGTGTCCACTAGGTTTGAGATGAAGCTGGGTTGGTCTTGGTTTGGGGCATATACGTTTAGTAGGGTTATTGCCTGGCCTTCGATTTTTAAGGAAAGAATGATGTATCTAGCCTCCCTATCTAATGTGCAGCTAACTAGTTGATGGGGGAAGGATTTGTGGATAGCGATTGCAACTCCTTTAGATTTATTGCTAGGATTATTGGCAAAATGCCAACTGGTGTAATGTTTATGTTTGATGTTAGGTGTATGGTTTTCCTTAAAGTGTGTTTCTTGTAAGCAGATAATCTGTACCTTCTGTCGGTGGAAGTGTTGCAAAATTTGTGCCCGTTTTTCTGGCGTATTTAGTCCTTTGGCGTTGAAGGAGGCAATTTTCAGTTCCATCACTCCGACTATGCGGTGAGGCGTATCTGATGCTTAGGGAGCTTAGTGCAATGCCAAGAGAAGAAGAAAAGCAGCAAAGTTAGGGTCTAGAGAGAAGACAAGAGAAAAGGCTACAGGAGCCAACAAAGACAGAGGTATAGCCTCTGTACGGGAGAAACCAACTAGAGAACTACTGACGTATTACAGGAGCTTGTGCAACCCTGAAAGGCAGGACAGAGGCTCCTTCCCTATGTGGGGCGAAGTCTAGTCTAACAGATAACAAGGCTGCACAGGAGCCTGCAAAACACCATACTAAGGTTAACATTCAACTTAATATAACTGAATTTTTTCACCGGCTGAGTAATTAAGCAAAATACATTTGGGCACTAAGAAAAGATGTACTACTACCATTAAACTGGGCAGAGGGGAAAAAAAAAAAAAAAAAGGGGCCACAACTATGTCATTTGTAACGTTCTTGTTGCTACTGAGTCCTTGATGGAGTTCTGGGGTAGCTCACAGCAAAGAAACCCCCTCCTCAGTAACTACTAAATACAGCAGGGTTTGTAAAATTCTCTCCAGTCTTCATGTACCCATGATTCCTCTCTGACCCACACAGGGGTAGGGAAAGGAGGTCTTATACAGAGCTAAAGTAACGTTGGAGACTTATCTCAAGGTCCCTTCGTCAGTTCGCAATGCGATGGTCTGCGGTCGGACCCTTATTTTTTATTTCCTCCCTTTGGTCTGTCTCTGGGGGGGGTCCTGAAGGAGGGCGGACTGAGGGTCTTGTGAGCTTCCCAACCTGTGACAGTCCATTCTCCGTGAGCACCACCCATTCCGGGAGAGTAATGTTGGGTAGGTTCAGATTTGTCAGGAATCCGCGCAGGTCTCCTGGCACTCTAATCGTGAATGTCTGAGAGCCTTTCTTCACCGATAAAGAGAAGGGGAACCCCCATCTGAAGGGGATCCCCTTGTCTTGTAGTAGCGTGAGCAAGGGTTTAAGGGCTGCCCTTTGGGCCAGTGTGTATCTAGATAGGTCTGGCATGATATGGATAGTCTTGCCTTGGTATGAGAGTGTTTGTTTCTGGCGAGCAGCCTGTAGATAAGTTCTTTAAGATGGAAAAAATGAATCCGGCAGATTATATCCCTTGGATGTGGATTATTGGGGTCTGGGGGCCGTAGGGCTCTATGGGCCCTGTCTAGTTCAATAAAAGTGTCCGGCGGACGTCGTAGTAACCCATTAAAAATGGAGGTCAATGTGGATGGGATGTCCGCGGTGGATATGGATTCTGGGAGGCCTCGAATTCGTAAATTATTCCTCCTATTTCTATTTTCTAAATCATCCATGGTAGTTTGAAGATTTTGTAGTTGGGAGGAATGGCGTTTAACAGTATCTGTCAGTTCTTGTATAGTTTCCATCGTGGAGTCACGAGACTGAGTTAGGGAGTCCACTTGTGATGACAGGTTCGTTATCTCAGAGCGGAATTGAGCAAACTCTTGCTTACATTCAGCAACAATCTTGGAGGTCAAATTAGCTATATCCTGCTTGGTAGGCATGGATTCTAGTAATGAACGCAGGTCTGCCAGGGTAGCGGGTCTGCTCTCCTCCCGGAATATATGTTTCATCTGCTCCGTACTCTCCTGCGGGCATTGGTCAAATCTACTGGGGGACGGGACCCCATCTGATACTCCGGCGGGGACCTTATCATGAACAAGGGAATGTATTGTTGTCTGTGTCCCTTGTCGGGGGGGAGAGCACAGATCTCGGTTTCTGATCTCCCGTCGTCTTTGGGGGATGTCGAGAGCCAGGACGATCCCGTCGACCACTGAGTAGGTGACTCAGTGGGGTGCAAGAGGGGGGGGTCGGTCCACATCTTTTGTACTTTGTGATCTTGAGGGGTTATTTCTGGTGTCACAGGTTCTGCCCTGACCCATTGCTGGTTTTGTGTAGGAGCCTGTGAGCGCAGGGTGCTGGGGGATAGCGACCCCCTTTCTGCTCCCCTCCCCCTCTGTGGGTCCCCTTCCTGACTATGTGGCAAGGGGGGAGATCCTGTGGATATAGTGACCTCTCCACTGTCAGGCATCCCCTCACTTGCCCCCACCAGCCCTGTCATATGTGCTGGGAGGGATCGCGTTGTTTCCCCATCTCCAGCTGCCTGGTCCTGGAAATCGCCGCCATTCTCCCCCCCCTTGCCTCACCTCAGACGCTGCCATGCTGTGTTCGTTCTCCCTGTCATCTTGCTTGTCCGTGGGAGCCGACGGTGGCAGGAGATTCCTTCCCTGCGCGCCGCAGGTCAGTGTGTTCTTTGGAGGCGCGGGAGCTTCCACGCTGCCACCCGCGTCTCCATGTGGGGAGCCGCCATCTTGGCCGGCAGCATCTCCTCCAACTAACCGCTGCGCTTCCAGCCTCCGTGGGGTCTCAGCACCAGACAAGGTCAGCGGTGTTCTGGGTACAGGGGGCTGCAGGGGAGCCTGGCGGCCCGCCCCAGGAGCTGAGTGCTCACCCTGCAGCATGTCATGTGGCGGGTTCCTGGTCTGTTCAGGCGGCGGGAAACCTCCGGTCCCTCGGTGGGGGGTATTAGCCCGTGTTAGCAGATGTGCTATGTCCCCCTTAGTAGTCGGGGGTTGTGAGGAGGCCCGGGCCCTGGTCTTTCTGGTCGACTTGCCCATTTTTTGTATTATAATGCCGGTTAAATAGTGGTGGTGCTGCAGGAGCTCCCAGAGATGCGACCTCACACCACCATAGTTAGCCACGCCCCCCCAGATTCCCAGATATTTAACGTGGGTTCTCGCTATTGGTATCCCATGGACATTGTCTCCTATTCCCTGAGCTGCCAACACCGCTGTGCTCTGTTGGTGCAGAAACAATATTTCACATTTTGCCTTATTTAATTTAAAACCTGCCAAGTTTCCGAATTCCTCTATCCGTTGTAGTGTCATTGGGAGTTCCTTCTGGGGTTTATTCATAAACAATATAATGTCGTCCGCGAACAAGGCTGACCGTAGCACCTCCCCTCCAATGCTGATACCTTGAAAGCAATTTCCCTCATTCAACATTCTTGAAAGGGGCTCGATCGCCAGGTTGAACAGGAGGGGGGACAGTGGGCACCCCTGTCTAGTCCCTTTAGTCAATGAGAAAGGTCTCGACAGAAATCCTGGGGTCGCCACCCTGGCTTTAGGATTCGCATATAATACTCTAATGAATGTTATAAATGCTCCCTGAATGCCTACTTCATCCATTACTGTTTCCAGCCATGACCACCTTACATTATCAAATGCTTTTTCGGCATCTAATGTGATCATGGCTGGAAATGCCCCCTTCTGTGGTTGTCCGTGCCTATTGGAATCCATTACTAGCATGGTTTTTCTTATATTGGTCACCGCCGATCTCCCTTTCACAAACCCTGATTGTGCCGGAGAGATTACATTCGGCAATATCTCCGCCAGTCTGTTGGCCATCAATTTGGCCAGTAATTTTAGGTCCTGGTTGATCAAAGAGATCGGTTTATAATTTGCTGGATTATCTAGGTTTTTCTCTCCCTTAGGTTTGAGTTTTATAAATGCCGTGTTGAGGTGACTCGATATTTCAGTGCCTCCCAATATGTTGTTAAACATACGTGTCAGTATCGGTGAAATCTGCTCCTTCATCACTTTATAGAATTCCCCATTTAACCCATCGGGTCCCGGAGCTTTATGTACGTTTAACTCTCCCATCACCTTTTGGACTTCTTCTATTGTGACTTCTGCATTCAGACTAGTCAGCTCCTCTGTGCTAAGTCGGATGAGATTTATTTGTTTCAGCCATTCTGCCCCTCCTTCACCACCCTCATTCCCCTTACTATACAGTTTCTCATAGTAATCCCCCAGGATCTGGTTAATTTCCTGTGGTTTTGTGGATTTGTTGCCCCCCTGTCCAGTCATGCTGGTTATTGAAGTCATTGGTCGCCTTCCCTTAGCCAAGTTGGCCAGTAATTTCCCTGCTTTATTGCCGTATCTGTGTAGGTCAACCTCCATTTGTGACCGTACTAGCTCTTCCCTTTTTTCTGCCCAATGCTCAAACTCTTGTTTCGCCCCCCTCCATTCCTCTTTTGCTTTTTGGGACATAGTTTCCAGATATTTCATATATTTTTCTCTAAGCGTGTCACTAGCTTCTTGGTATTGTGCATGTGTATGTCTCTTGATTGTTGCAGTATACACCATTAGCCTCCCTCTCAGCACTGCTTTTGCTGCTTCCCAGAATAACATTACATCTGTCTCATGTTCGCTGTTGGTGTTGCTATACTCTTCCCACCAGCCCTTTAGTATTTTAACAAAGTCCGTATCCCTAAGAAGAAAGGACGGGAACCTCCACAAATAATCCGATCCCCTCTGAACTGTGTCATTTATTTCTAAGGTCACCGGGCTGTGGTCCGATATCACCATGTTCTCAATATCCACTTCCCTGATCCTACTCAAAAATGATTGGTCAACCAGAATATAATCAATTCTTGACCATGCGTCATGCGGATGTGAATAGTGAGTGAATTCACGGTCATATGGGTGCTATAGCCTCCAACTGTCTTTCAGATTTGTGTCTTCCAGCAGCCTAGCCATCAAGCCTTCTGTCGTTCTTGTCTGCCCACCTTGACCCCTGTTATGTCGCCTATCCTCTTCCCCTAGGACCACCGCATTGAAATCTCCTCCCACTATTCTGTTCCGTTCTGTGTCCATTCCCACTTTACTTGTGATAAGTTTGAAAAACGAATTCTGCTCCTTGTTGGGGGCATATATGTTGTGTATGCTAAACTCTCCCTACAGGCTGTTTAATTTTATATGGACATATCTACCTTCCTCGTCGCTATCTTGGGAAGTTATTGTATGGTTGAAATGTTTGTTTAATAGAATCATGACCCCTGCTTTCCTTCACGGGGAGCCCGACCCAACTACTTTTCCTACCCATAATTTCTGCATTCGAAAAAAATCTTCCCATGGTAAATGCGTTTCCTGCAGCAGTGCGATATCTACCTTCAATCTTTTAAGATGTCTCAGAACCATCATGCGCTTGTGAGGTGATTTCAGACCTTTCACGTTCCATGTCACTATTTTAACCATAGTCCCCGTTGCTCATGTTTTTTGCGTCGCTATGTGTCCCCCCGTGTGCGTGGCTTTGCATTTCCTCTAACTCCGCTGCGCTGTGCGCTTACAACTATGTATTGCTTGGGTGCAACCCTGTGTACCCTTCTTGGCATTAACTATAAACCTGTTGGCTACCCCCCCAACTGCCCTCAGTTGTCTTTCAGTGTGATTATAGCACTGCTGTCCATGAACCCAACTATTCAACCTAGATCTATTATCAACTAACAACCCCTCAACTGTCCCCCCCTTTACAATCAATCGTCTCGTCACTTCCATTTTTTCTGTGATGCTCCTGGCTCCGCAATCCCCTCTCAGCCAACTGATTAACATTTACATATAGCCTGTCCCCCATTGTTCTGTTATCTAACCCACCAGAGCAAGGCCTTCCTGGTCAATAGCCATGCCAGCATACAATGCCCCTTCCCTCATTGCCCATACCATTATTTGTTGCCTCTGATCTCAATTTCACTCCACCTCCCAGCAGCATAAGTGACCTGGCTACCAGAAGAGCGATTTATCAGTAGATATTAAAGAGAGAGAAACCCGGTCCCTCATAGATGTTAGGACCCCCCTACACCCCCGAGGGGGCAGGGCACCTTGGTCAATATAAATTGAAGAGGCAAGGGGACCTGAAGAGAAAGAGAAAAGAAAGGAAAAGCCTACAAGAAGAGAGAAAAAAGGAGGAAAAGAAAAAGAAAGCACAAGGGAGATGGGAAATGAAAATGGAAAAGGAAGTGGGAAATATAAAGGAAAGTGGGAGAGGAAGTAGGAAGTAGAAAAGGAAGTGGAAGAGGAAGTGGAAGTGGAAGAGGAAGTGGAAAAGGAAGTAGGATGTGAAAGAGGAAGTGGAAGAGGAAGTGGAAAAGGAAGTGGAAGAGGAAATAGGAAGTGGAAGAGGAAGTAGGAAGTGGATAAGGAAGTGGGACAGGAAGTAGAAGTGGAAGAGGAAGTGGAAAAGGAAGTGGAAGAGGAAGGTGGAAGTGGAAATAGGAAGTGGAAGAGGAAGTGTAATAGGAAGTAAGAAGTGGAAGATGAAGTGGAAAAGGAAGTAGGAAGAGGTAGATGGGGTGGAAGAGGAAGTGTAAGAGGGAGTGGAAGAGGCAGTATGAAGTGGAAGAGGAAGTAGGAAGTGGAAGAGGAAGTGGAAGAGGAAGTAGGAAGTGGAAGTAAGAAGTGGCAGAGGAAGTGGAGTAGGAAGTGGAAGAGGAAGTATGAAGTGAAAGAGGTAGTGAAAGGGGAAGCAGGAAGCGGAAGGGGAGGTGGAAGAGGGAGCAGGAAGTGGAAGAGGAAGTGGAAGCAGAAAGTAAAAATTCAATAATAAACAGTAGATGTTACTCATCCCCTGCATTCCATCAGTCCCCTCTCTCTTGGGCCCCTCAGTTCAGTTCAAAATATCAATTCTTCTCCTTGCAGCCTCTCTCATGGCACTCCCTTCTTCTGGTTTCCAGGCCTACGCGACGGCGACCTCCTTGCCTTTGGGCTTCCTGCATGTATCTCCTTCCCCTCCATCCAGTCGTTCCGGCCCGATGCCCGGCTCTCCTCCTCTCTTCCTTGCCGATCATGTTGCCTCCCGGGGAAGTCCTCCGTTTGGTTTCTGTTCTCCATCTCCTCCATCCATCTCTCCGCCTCCCTCAAGTCTTTCGTCGCAAAAAGGTATCCATCACGTCTTGTTACTCTCAGTATTGCAGGATAGAGAAGTTGGAACTTTATGCCTTTACGATACAGCGCGGTACAAATCTTACTAAAGGCTTTCCTTTTGCGTGTAACCTCCGCCGAGTAGTCCCAGAAGATCAGCACTTTATGCCCTTGTAAAGACAGTGGGGCCCTCCTTCCTCTAAACGCTCGCAGTATCTCTTCTTTGTCTTTGTATTCCAAGTATTTTATTATCACTTGGTGCGGCCTGGCTGGTCCCGTCACTCCCGTACTGTCTTCCTTCCCACTTGTTCCTCCTGTGCCTGGACGCTCTCTTACAGGGCCCACTCTGTGCGCTCTTTCCACCCTGCATTTGTGCGTGAGATCTAGCGCCTTGGGGAGCTCTGCTTCACATATGTTGTCCAATTGCCGCATGCTTATGGATTCCAGCAGTCCCACCAGCCTTCAATTGCTTCTTCTGGAGCGGTTTTCCAGATCCTCTAGTTTGTCTCTCATGGCCTGGGATCCCTCCACCATCTCCTGCAGCTGCCCCTTTAATGCTGTCACCTTGTCCTCTGTGTCAGAGATTCTTTGCTCCATCTCTGACATCCTGGCTCCCTGCTGTGTGATCTGCTCCTTTAAGGGAGATAGTGCTGCCCCCACCATGGCCTCTAGAGAGTCTTTGATCTTGTCTGCCAGGTGCACTGCCACTGCTCCAGCCAGACGATCATAATCAATTAGCAGGCCTGGGAACTGGTTGTGCTGCTGGGCTGTCTGCTGCTCGTGCTGCCAGGCTGTCTGCTGCTTGGCTGTCTGCTGCTCGTGCTGCTGGGCTGTCTGCTGCTCGTGTTGCTGGGCTGTCTGCTGCTCGTGCTGCTGGGCTGTCTGCTGCTCATGCCGCTGGGCTGTCTGCTGTGCGTGTTGCTGAGCTCTCCGCTGCTCTCTCAGCTGCTCCCCCTCCTCCTCCTCCATCCGTCCCCACTCACCTCCCTGCATATCGCCGCGGCCGCCATTTTGTGCTCCATGTGCTCTGTGTGCTCTGCTCTCTCTGCAGCCCCCTGCCTCAGCTGTCTGCCGCTGCTCCGGAGGAGGTACCGCTCCATGCACGGTCACCTCCTGCTCCTCGCCTCCCGTTCTCCACCTCCTCCCGCGGCCGTGGGGCTCTTGTAGTCGGTGTGTGGGGTTGAGGAACGTGCGGACCTCTGTCTCCCACGTCCTCACATCACAGCGCCGGAACCGGAAGTTCGATATTTTTATATTTGCAATACACCTGCACCAGGATGGTGATTGGCTTGGCTGCGGGTGATGGTGGTGACAAACTGGCTGGGTAGTCCTTGTCCTAGGTCATTTCCCAAAATTAGAGGGCTGGGGAGGCCGTCCATGAGCCCCACTTCAACTTCTCCTTTGTCAGTTCTCCTGTCCAACTGCACTTGTGCCAGAGGGATGTTCGAGCACTGGCCCCCAGCAAGAGAGATGGTCACTTGGCAGCCAGGTAAATGATGTTCTGAGGGAACAATATCTGGGCTGACCAGGGTGATATAAGATCCAGTGTCTCAAAGTCCCTGAGCCTTTATATCACCGACCTTGACCGTCTGGATGTGGCGATGGAGGTTGGCTGGCGTGCGGTGTCCGGCCTGCCGTAGGGTGTGGACTGGGTAAATTACTTCCTCAGATATTGGTGTTTTGCGGGAGTAGCATTCCTCAGGTCTCGTTGGTTCATCTCGGCATAGGTTTACTGGTTGGACTGGCAGATGGGCAACGGGCATGGGGCCCTGACTTTGAAAAAACTCTTTGTCCATGTGTCCAAGGCACCCACACGTATAACAGTACCGTGGGTTAGACAAGCCACCGCCCCTGTTGGTAAACCTTTGCTTGTTGGGGCTTCTGTGGTGTAATGAGTTAGTCCAGCACGGGAGTCTGGAGGTCGCTTGGATCCATGGTTGAGGGAGCTCCTGGGATCGGTGGGCTTATCGGGCCTCCAGCTGGGTCAGTTGGCTGGAAATTCGTCAGTCAATCACGCTGCTTGCTTTGGGGTATCGGGCTTCCTGTCAGCTATCCATTCTCGGATTTCCGGGTCCACGTTCTCCAGCAGCTGTTCGAGCACCATCACGTCTCAGAGGGCAGCAGCGGAGTAGGCAGCTCGACCATCGAGTCAGCGGTTACAGTGTTGTCGGAGTTGACTGCCAAATTCGACATACGAGACACCCTGGCGAGACATAGTCCGGAACTTAGTGCAATGTCTCTTGGGGGTTATGGAAAAAAGTCCAACAAAGTGTCCTTAATAATTCCGTAGTCCAGGCAGTCCTGAGACCCAAGTGATCGGACAGCCTCCTGGGCCCGGACAGGCAAGCTTGTCCACAAGTATTTGGACCATTCAGCTGTGGGCACCTGGTGCATATGCATTAGCACCTCAAAGTTTTGCAAGTCTTCATCTATCTCAGTGCCGGAATCATTAAACACTGGCACATCCCTGTAGCGAAGATGACTTCCTTGGTGGTGGTCTATCCTGGAGGTAGGTGCTGGTGGTAAGGAAATTGGAATTCCCAACACTAATTGCAGAACACCAGCCCTCTCTTCCCTTGAAGCTTCAGGCCCCAATGCAGTCAACAATTCCTTTATTCGGTTTGCTTGGGCTTGGTTTGTTTCCAGTCTGTCACTGGATCTAGGATGAGACACACGGTTTACATCCTCTGATACCACATCGGCGGTGTCCTCATCATTCTCTGCATCATTCTGGGTCTCCCAATGGACCAATTTCCAGATCAAGTCCGACCGAGTGTCAGTGTTCCTGTATTCAGTATTTTGCATCTAGCACAGATCCTGTAGCATCCATTTACTGCTGTGGTCGTAACTCATTTCTGATCCTTGTCCAATGGCTGAGCTGGAGGGGTTGGATATGGCAGTGTCCGAAACCTGAATGCCTCCCCTATGGCCTACTGGGTATGCTTATGTGCCTCCCTGGTTGTTGAGACCTTGACGGTATCCGCAAACACCAGTCCTCTGCAGCTCCCCTGTATAAACCAGGCTGAGTAGTATCCCACTGCTGCCACCAATTGTGGAGACACGGGGGTCAGTGGGTGCTCTCTTGTGCTGACCCGGCCGCCTTTAGAAAGACAGCATGGCCCAGGGCTCATCCCAACTGAACGCCCAACCTTCTTAACCAAGGGCGGAACATTACTCAGACAACACAGAATGAGGGAATCACAATATTAAGACTTTATTGGATCCCCAATTAATGGCATATGGCACATAACCAGCAAAACCACAGAATGTAACTGACAACAGTTTCTCACCCTTCCGCTGGCTCACCAGGGATTAGAATGTCCGTACCTCAGAGCTTCCATGGCTACTTACTCCAAACCAGCAGCACACCGCTTTTGGCGGGCATCCACCAAGAATGGAATAACGCCAGATTTAGGAATCTGGCTGAGGACCGCAAAACCTGTAGTCAGGTGACTGGATTGTCCCAAGCTGGATTCCTTCCTTAGTTAGTACTTGATATCTCAGCCGAATCTTTGTATTCAATGCTGAAGTCCATGTAGTATTATAATCCAGGTTCAGTTACATACAGTCATATGAAAAAGTTTGGGCACCCCTATTAATGTTAACCTTTTTTCTTTATAACAATTTGGGTTTTTGCAACAGCTATTTCAGTTTCATATAACTAATAACTGATGGACTGAGTAATATTTCTGGATTGAAATGAGGTTTATTGTACTAACAAAAAATGTGCAATCCGCATTTAAACAAAATTTGACCGGTGCAAAAGTATGGGCACCCTTATCAATTTCTTGATATGAACACTCCTAACTACTTTTTACTGACTTACTAAAGCACTAAATTGGTTTTGTAACCTCATTGAGCTTTGAACTTCATAGGCAGGTGTATCCAATCATGAGAAAAGGTATTTAAGGTGGCCACTTGCAAGTTGTTCTCCTATTTGAATCTTCTATGAAGAGTGCCATCATGGGCTCCTCAAAACAACTCTCAAATGATCTGAAAACAAAGATTATTCAACATAGTTGTTCAGGGGAAGGATACAAAAAATTGTCTCAGAGATTTAAACTGTAAGTTTTCACTGTGAGGAACATAGTAAGGAAATGGAAGAACACAGGTACAGTTCTTGTTAAGCCCAGAAGTGGCAGGCCAAGAAAAATATCAGAAAGGCAGAGAAGAATGGTGAGAACAGTCAAGGACAATCCACAGACCACCTCCAAAGACCTGCAGCATCATCTTGCTGCAGATGGTGTCAATGTGCATCGGTCAACAATACAGTGCACGTTGCACAAGGAGAAGCTGTATGGGAGAGTGATGCAAAAGAAGCCGTTTCTGCAAGCATGCCACAAACAGAGTCGCCTGAGGTATGCAAAAGCACATTTGGACAAGCCAGTTACATTTTGGAAGAAGGTCCTGTGGACTGATAAAACAAAGATTGAGTTGTTTGGTCATACAAAAAGGCGTTATGCATGGAGGCAAAAAAACACGGCATTCCAAGTAAAGCACTTGCTACCCACAGTAAAATTTGGTGGAGGTTCCATCATGCTTTGGGGCTGTGTGGCCAATGCCGGCAGCGGGAATCTTGTTAAAGTTGAGGGTCGCATGGATTCAACTCAGTATCAGCAGATTCTTGACAATAATGTGCAAGAATCAGTGACGAAGTTGAAGTTACGCAGGGGATGGATATTTCAGCAAGACAATGATCCAAAACACCGCTCCAAATCTACTCAGGCATTCATGCAGAGGAACAATTACAATGTTCTGGAATGTCTATCCCAGTCCCCAGATCTGAATATCATTGAAAGTCTGTGGGATGATTTGAAGCGTGCTGTCCATGCTCGGCGACCATCGAACTTAACTGAACTGGAATTGTTTTGTAAACAGGAATGGTCAAATATACCTTCATCTGGGATCCAGGAACTCATTAAAAGCTACAGGAAGTGACTAGAGGCTGTTATTTTTGCAAAAGGAGGATCTACAAAATATTAATGTCACTTTTATGTTGAGGTGCCCATACTTTTGCACCGGTCAAATTTTGTTTAAATCCAGATCTTTTTGTAATATTGTACTATCAAGGTCAGTTTTTAATATCCTACATAGTTTGGTGTCATCAGCAAAGACTGACACTTTACTATCAATCCCATCCACAAGGTCATTAATAAAGAGATTAAAAAGAATTGGTCCTAGCACAGATCCCTGCGGCACCCCACTGCTGACTATAGCCCATTTAGAGAATATACCATTTATGACTACTCTTTGTTTCCTATCTTTTAGCCAATTCCTTACCCAGTTGCATATAGTTTCCCCTAGTCCTTACTTCTGGAGCTTTAGTATAAGGCTATTATGTGGTACAGTATCAAATGCCTTTGCAAAGTCCAAATAAATCACAGCAGCTGCATTACCAATATCCAAGTTTGCACTTACCCCCTCATAGAACCCCAATAGGTTGGTTAGACACGACTTATCTTTCATGAATCCATGCTGTCTGTCAATTATATTATTTTCTGCAACATATTTTTGCATGTCATCCCTTAAAATGCCCTCAAAAACTTTGCATACTACTGATGTCAGGCTTACTGGACGGTAGTTGCCTGGATCTACCCTCTTACCTTTCTTAAATATCGGTACCACATCAGCAATCCTCCAATCCTGAGGCACCAACCCTGTTACAAGCGAATCTAAAAAGATGAGATACAGCGGTCTGTCAATTACGGAGCTCAATTCCCTCAATATTCGTGGATGAATGCCATCTGGCCCTGGGGATTTGTCAATGTTTAATTTACTCAGACGTAGGTGTACTTCTTCTTGTGTTAAATTAATTATATCTGGTGGGGAACTTTGATTTTTCACTTGTTGAATGATCCCTGGTACAGTCAGTTCCTTGGTGAACACAGATGAGAAATGCCTATTTAATATCTCAGTCTTTTGTTTGTCCTCTATAACTAACTTGTTATTATATTTTAAGGGGCCAATACTATCCTTTGTTTTCCTTTTGGCATTATTGTATTTATAAAAGATTTTGGGATTTATTTTAATCTCATTGGCGATTTTTGTTTCAGTAGCTAGTTTTGCCTGTTTGATTTCTTTTTTGCATTTCCTATTGATATCTTTATACTCCTGAAATGCTATTTCTGTATTCCCAGCCTTTAAGATTTCAAACGCCCTTTGTTTTTGTTTTATTATACTTTGTACAGTCTTATTTATCCATAGTGGTTTCTTTTTATTCCGGGACATTTTATTACCAGAGGGTATACGTTTTTTACAGGACCCTAGCAGTATATCCTTAAATTTTCCCCATTTATGTTCAGTATCCCCAGTTACCATGACTTTGTCCCAATCTACACATTTAAGCTCTTCCCTTAATTTGTTGAAATCAGCTTTTCTAAAATTCCAGGTTTTAGCATTTCCCCTTTGAAATGTTCTATTGAATATTACGTTGAAGCTTACCATATTATGATCGCTGGTGCCCAAGTGCTCCCGGACCTGTAGATCTGAAATTGTATCCGGTCTATTTGACAGGACCAGATCTAGCAAATTATCTCGACTCGTCGGTTCATCTACCATCTGAGAGAGGAAATGATCTTGAATGGTAGATAAGAATTTACAGCTTTTAGCACAACCAGAAGATTCTATGTCCCACTGTATGTCTGGATAGTTGAAATCCCCCATAATAAGAACCCGATTATTATTATTAGCTGCCTTTTCAATTTGTTCCAGCATTTCACCCTCTATTTGTTCAGGTATGTTAGGAGGCTTATAGCAAACTCCTATTAGCATTTTTCCATTATTACCCTCCCCATGTACATTTACCCATACTGACTCTACATTGTTGCAGTTCCCCGCAATGTCATTCAACAATGTCATTCATTCAATCGGCCCCTTAAAATATAATAACAAGGGGGGCGGAGCTAGCCGATGGAGTGTTAAGACACAGAAAGAAGGAGCTCCCACAGACCCACGGCAGAACTCCAATAACACAGGCACTAACCGGGCTCCAGGACGGTAATGGCGCGCAGGAAAGGACGGGCAACGAGCACACAGATCCAGGAGGGAGAAGGTGCTGATATCGGCCGCTTCTTTGGGGCTGCAGCCTCTCAGCCTGACACTGCTGCTCTCTCCAAGATGGCGCCGGCAGATACTGAGACAGGAGATAACACTCAGCAAACATGCAGAGGAGCGACCTCACTGCCCCCACACGTGCTGGCAGCCAGCACAGCTCTAAATGCAGACTCATTAAAGCTGGGCACCACAGAGGGGAATACTGATAACCCCTTGCCCCAGACACAACAACGATCTCCAGGGGAGTTACAGGCAGAGCAAGGCTCCAGCCCAATATTACAACAAACTCCAGCAGCTATGGGAAGCAGACCTGCAGCACCCGGAGAGGAGCCTGTAATAAAACCACCACAACAACATACATCACCTAAAGAACAAAGACCCTCCAATTCAAATACCTCCACCAGCAGAAACAAAGGAGACAAGAATAAACCAGACCAGTCACAGGTACAAGAGGAAGATTGGGATTGGAAAGCACATATCAGATCAATTCCAACCAGGCAGGAAATGGACTCTTTGCTGGGGAAACTAAGGGAATCCTACAAGCAGGACATGGCTGCTATACAATCAGAGATCAAACAAATTGGCCAGCGTGTAGCAGCTACAGAAGAGGTGCAGGAACAGATATTTTCCCATATAGAATCACATCAACAAGTCCTATCAGAGCACACAGCCCAGATACAGGACATTTTGACCCATTTAGATGATATCGAAAACCGGCATCGCCGTAATAACTTAAGGATTAGAGGCCTCACAGAGGCAGTGGAACCATCACAGCTGGACGAATGGGCACAAAAATTCTTCACCCGTCTCCTCCAACGTAATCCAGAACAACACACAGAACTGGACCGCATCCACAGATCCCTGGGTCCCAAATCCCCTGACCCGGCCAGACCAAGAGATGTGATATGTCGGGTCCACTTCTATAAAGAAAAGGAGGCCATACTACAAAGATGCAGAGAGAAAGGAGCGGGTACATATAAAGGGACACCCTTGATTGTCCTGCCAGACCTATCAAGGAGAACACTACAACTACGTAAGGCCTTAAGACCACTACTCCAGTCCCTTAAAGATAAAGATATTCCATATCGCTGGGGATATCCTTTCCAACTCCTAGCCAAGAAGAATGGGAAGTCGGCAGTCCTCCGGTCCTTGGGAGATCTTCCTAATTTCTTAGGGACTTTTGAACTGCCTATGATCAGCCTGCCAGATTGGCCAACTCCGGGAGGTCCCACACCCTTACCACCAAGGGAGCAATGGCGACAAGTACAGAACAGACGAGCTGGAGGATCCCCCCGAGATGTACATCGCTGATAATCGCTGACCATCCAGAGAAAGGAAGGAAACATACTGGAGGAGCCAGGAGGCGAGATACATGTTTATTATATTTGACTGTTTATCTACCTACATATCTATAGAGCATAACTATATCAATGCTTTTTCCCACCTCTCCCATCATACCATCTCCTCCCCCCCCCTTTTTTTTTTTTTTTTTCCTATTCTCTCTCCCCGCTTCCCACCTTCCCACATTCTCCACACTCTCATCACTCTCTAGCACACACCATATTCAACTCTTACCCCCTCCCCCACCTTTTTTTTTTTTCCTATTCTCTCTCCCCGCTTCCCACCTTCCCACATTCTCCACACTCTCGTCACTCTCTAGCACACACCATATTCAACTCTCTTACCCCCTCCCCCCACCTTTTTTTTTCTTTTTTTTTTCTATTCTTTCTCCCTGTTTCCCACCTTCCCACATTCTCCACACTCACATCATTCTCTAGCACACACCATATTCAACTCTCTTACCCCCTCTCCCACTTTTTTTTTTTTTTCCTGCCCCCCAAATTTTTCCTGCTTCTCCCCACTGGTCCTTTTTCTTCGCATCATTCTTTGTGTTACATAATCCTTCTTTCCCCAGTTGTCTTTCCCCTTCTCCCCTTTTCCCCTTCCACTTCATCTAGATCTGATATTGAGCTCTGGTTTAATTACATTTTTCTAAGTTGGTTGTACCGTGTTCTCCCGGTGCCATATGTTTTATATTTGAAATATATCAAAGATTCGGGGGTTGGGAGGAGGGAGGGAAGGAAAAGTTATTGATCATTATTAAATTGCATATGTGGATTGTTATTCATATTTCATGTGGAGGTCTGTCGTGGGGACGGGGGAGCTCTTGAAGTGCCGTAGGCTTCCCCGTACCTCTATTAGGGACGTGGCAGAGTGCCACATTAGACAATAGTCTACTAGTAGATACTCAGGAGCAGTAGGCCATCTAGTCCTACTTAGCTTACTTACCTCTTTTCTTTCTCAACTATCTTATTTCTATTCCTCTCTTCTTCTTTTTCCTTTTCTTTTCTCTCTTTCTATCCCCTTCCCACTCTTTTCTGTGATGTCGCACCTAACCTTTTGCACCTACAATACTAAAGGTTTAAATAAACCTGAAAAGAGGAGTCAAATCTTATATCGTCTACATCGGAAGGGAGTTAAAATAGCTCTATTCCAAGAGACACACTTCATAGCTTCCAATACACCTAAATGTAAAACCAAAAATTACCCGACGTGGTTTCATGGCCCACACCCTAGTCGGAAGGCATGCGGGGTTTCCATTGCCTTCCACAAAACGTTCCAGCCAACAATCCTTGACACACTCATTGACCAGGAGGGACGCTGGTTATTTCTTAAAATATCTTTTTTGAATAACATCTATACCATTGCTAACATCTATTTTCCAAATCAAGACCAGGTATCCTTTGGACTGGAGACTTTGAGGGGGCTGGCGGAGTTTGCGGGTGGCACCTGTATCATCGTGGGAGGAGACTTCAACCTCGTTCTAGACCCGGTCCTGGACTCGTCCTCTGGTAGGTCCGCAATCCCCTCCTCGGCACTACGTAGATTGAAAAGGGAACTGACATCCCTTAAATTAGTTGATCTTTGGAGGGTCCTACATCCCGGAGTCAGAGACTACAGTTTTCATTCCACAGTACACAACAGCTACACCAGATTAGATCACATCTTCATATCCCATGACTTGCTGGACAAATCCCCGGGCTGCTCGATGGATGTCTTCCTTTGGTCGGACCACGCACCAGTGTATGGGGAAATTGGGGTAAGGGACAGAGGGGACACGGGACACACCTGGAGATTTAATGATAATCTACTTAAAAATGAGCAGTGTCTGGAAGATATCCATAAGACCATTGCAAATTTCAAAATAGATCATGCGGCAGATCCTACACCAGACCCGGTCAAATGGGAAGCGTTAAAATGTATGATTCGGGGGGTTTGCATATCGCATGGATCCAGAATTAAAAAAGAAAGTGCAAGAGCGCTAAAAGAACTACTGCTGCAGCTAGGCCACAAAGAAACGATAAATAAATCCAGAGCCAGTGATATACTCAAAATAGAAATATCTAACATTCGTCACCAAATATTATCCATACTAGATCGAAAATCGTTGTGTGCCAGGGATAAATTCCGCAGGAATATCTTTGAGTTTGGAGATAAAAGTGGACGATTACTGGCCAGAACCCTACATCCCAGATATGCACAAACTCCAATACTCTCGCTAAACTCACAGACAGGAACTCAGATCCACTCCACCCCTGACATACTAGAAGAATTTAGAACCTACTATGCAAAACTTTACAACATCCCAACTCCACATGCCCCATTATCTGACATGAGACACCATAACATCTTAGAATACCTCAATAAATATGCACCAGACCCTCTTGAGGATACAGAGGCTGAGAGCCTAGAAGAGGATTTCTCAGACACTGAACTAGGCGATGCTATTAAAGCCCTTAAAGTTGGCAAAAGTCCTGGCCCCGACGGGTTTACCCCCCGGTTCTACAAAATATGTGGAGAAGCCTGTAGCTCTATAATGTTGAAAGCCTTTAACTCCATAACAAAAACATGCCAGTTCCCTAAACAGACACTTCAAGCCCGAATAACAGTAATCCCAAAACCTGGCAGAGATCCACTAACTTGCGCCAATTACAGACCTATCTCATTAATAAACGTGGATATTAAACTATATTCTAAAATGATAGCTTTGAGATTAGGCCCCTACATTCCCAAGCTGATACACAAAGACCAGGTAGGATTTGTTCCAGGGAGGGAGGCGCGTGATAATACAATCAGAACCCTGTCTTTGGTAGCCCAAGCCCGACAACGCCAAACCCCAATGTGCCTCTTGACAGTTGATGCCGAAAAAGCATTTGACAGAGTCCATTGGGGCTTTTTAGAAGCCACGCTGCAGGCAATTGGCGTCCGTTCGCGCTTACTACAATGGGTAAAGGCCCTATACTGTGAACCAACGGCACAAGTGGGTGTGAACGGACGCCTGTCAACCCCATTCAATACTGGAAATGGCACCAGACAGGGATGCCCTCTATCACCATACCTATACATTTTGGTAATGGAATCCCTGGCAAACGCGCTTAGGAAAAACCCCTCGATAAAGGGGTTACAAATAGGACCAACGTCTCATAAACTGGCACTGTTTGCAGATGACCTCCTGATATATGTGACACAACCAAGGATTAGCTTACCCGCCATACTACAGGAGTTTGAGACTTTTGGTGGACTACTTTAAAGTAAACCTACAAAAAACAGAGATCCTAAACGTATCGCTACCGTCGGTGGAAGAGGATGCCCTCAAACCCGTTTTTCCCTTTAAGTGGAACAGCAATTGCATAAAATATTTGGGGATCAAGATACCTTCTAAACACCAAGACCTATATGAACATAATTTTCCAGACCTTTTAAAAAACATACAAAAAGACCTCACGGCTTGGCATAACCTCCCCATCTCGTGGTTTGGCAGAGTCAATACAATTAAAATGGATGTTCTACCCAAAATACTATATATGTTCCAAACAATCCCATTGAATCTAGGAGAAAACTTCTTCCTCAAGTTAAAAAAGATGATCAGCAATTTTGTATGGCGAGGTACCAGACCCCGACTGAAATACTCCATGTTGAACAGGTCTCGCTGGGGTGGAGGGGTGGGGCTACCTGATTTTAAAGCGTACCATGCGGCATCGGTGGGCAATTGCATACTGGATCTCCTCCATAACAGGGACAGAAAATTGTGGGTAGAGATTGAATGTGATCTACACGCAACCATGACGCAGGGAATCTTCTGGTTATCATCTAGAATCAACTTGGAGACCCTGGGAATTTCCCCGATTCTCTTGTCTCTGGCTACTGCATGGAGGAGGGCCAATAGGCGATATAGGCTGACAGGGGAACCGGGCCCTATGACACCACTGGTGGGCAACCCTGCATTCCAATGCTGGCTTCACGAAATCCGTCCCAGCTTGATTTCAATGCCAACGGGAGGGATCCCACGTGTTAAAGATGTCATTACTCAACAGGGTTGCAGACCACTGTTGTCCTTGCTAGATGACCGGCCAAGAGAGCCAAGTCATTGGTTTCAATACTTACAACTACATAGCTTTGTAGACTCTCTGTCTCCGAGATCTGAGATGCATAAGGACTTGACTCCATTTGACAGACTATGTTTCCTTCGAGAAACACCTCCCCACAAAGTCTCGATAATCTACAACATAACAGTGTCTGGAGGGACGGGGGGGGACCTGCCCGAGTATGTAGGGCAATGGCAGTCAGAACTGAGAAAGACTTTTTCCAAAGAACAGTGGTATAAGTCATTTAACCTAACACACAAATCCACCATCTCATGTAGAATGCAGGAACTCAACTATAAAATCCTCGCACGGTGGTACAGGACACCCGCCAGGCTCCACAGAATGTTTCCAGAGGTCTCAGACACTTGCTGGAGGTGTCAGACCTCGGTGGGCACAATGCTGCATGTTTGGTGGTCTTGTCCAGGGATCCAGGGATTATGGGAAGACGTCTTTGCTCTCTATAATCATTTACATCAAGTGGAAGTGACACCCTCGCCGGAAGTGGCACTCTTCTCAATGTACGGGGGGGCAATCTCTAAGGCGAAGAGAGGTCTGCTCTCATACTTCATGATCTCAATGAGACAGATCATACCGAAACATTGGAGGTCCACCTATACATTGAGAAGAGCAGACTGGGTGGGGGCTATGGATGCCCTGAGACGTTTGGAAGAGATAAGAGCATTTGATGAAGGGAGAGACTCACTATGCTTTTCCACCTGGTATCCGTGTCTTCAATTCAGAGAAACACAACAATTCCAATCCTGGTTACACACGGGCACGCTGCCACACTGATGTTTGGCGGGGTGAAGTGGCCCTCCTGATGGGAGGATGGCATGGTGCCACGTTACAGAACCCTACAGAATCTCCCCTTCTCTCTTTCTCGTGTTTTCCTTCTATCTCTTCTCTTTCTCCCTCTTCTTCTCCTTTCATCCCTTGCTTTTCTTTCTTTCCCCTCTTTTCCTTCTCTTGCTTATCTAATTAGTGTACATAGGTTTACTTGTTGAAATATATGGCAAGATTATACAGAATGATATTGGCATCTACATATTAAATAGAACAAAAGATAAACGATTGATATATACTTGGGATAAGATGTCATTAAGGATGTTATGAAGAATTTTTCTTGTAAGACCTACGATAAAGTTCACTGTAGTATATGCTGTATAAGATTTAAATGCCCAGACCAAACTGCAACTTTTCCATATTCTGTAAAACCGGGCACTACAAAATTATATATATTCATGCTTTGTTATATAATTTTTCTTGAAAACAATAAAGAAATATTAAACGAAAATATAATAACAAGTTAGTTATAGAGGACAAACAAAAGACTGAGATATTAAATAGGCATTTCTCATCTGTATTCACCAAGGAACTGACTGTACCAGGGATCATTCAACAAGTGAAAAATCAAAGTCCACCACCCGATATAATTAATTTAACACAAGATGAAGTACACCTACGTCTGAGTAAATTAAACATTGACAAATCCCCAGGGCCAGATGGCATTCATCCACGAATATTAGGGGAATTGAGCTCCGTAATCGACAGACCGCTGTATCTCATCTTTTTAGACTCACTTGTAACAGGGTTGGTGCCTCAGGATTGGAGGATTGCTGATGTGGTACCGATATTTAAGAAAGGTAAGAGGGTAGATCCAGGCAACTACCGTCCAGTAAGCCTGACATCAGTAGTATGCAAAGTTTTAGAGGGCATTTTAAGGGATGACATGCAAAAATATATTGCAGAAAATAATATGATAACTGACAAACAGCATGGATTCATGAAAGATAAGTCGTGTCTAACCAACCTGTTGGGGTTCTATGAGGGGGTAAGTTCAAACCTGGATATTGGTAATGCAGCTGATGTGATTTATTTGGACTTTGCAAAGGCATTTGATACTGTACCACATAATAGCCTTATACTAAAGCTCCAGAAGCAAGGACTAGGGGACACAATATGCAACTGGGTAAGGAATTGGCTAAAAGATAGGAAACAAAGAGTAGTCATAAATGGTACATTCTCTAAATGGGCTATAGTCAGCAGTGGGGTGCCGCAGGGATCTGTGCTTGGACCGATTCTTTTTACTCTCTTTATTAATGACCTTGTGGATGGGATTGATAGTACAGTGTCAGTCTTTGCCGATGACACCAAACTATGTAGGATATTAAAAACTGACCTGGATAGTACAATATTACAAAAAGATCTGGATAAGATGTCAGAATGGGCAGATACTTGGCAAATGAGATTTAATGTTGATAAATGTAAAGTAATGCACCTAGGACGGAGTAATCCTATAGCTGCGTATACATTAAATGGAAGGAAACTTGGGACTACAGAACAGGAGAAGGACTTGGGTATTCTCATTACAAATAAGCTGAGCAGCAACACTCAATGTCAAGCAGCAGCTGCTAAAGCAAACAATATTTTAGGGTGTATAAAAAGAGAGATTAGATCCCGTGATCCCAACGTATTGTTACCCCTCTATAAATCACTTGTAAGGCCACATCTGGAATACGGGATCCAGTTTTGGGCTCCACATTTTAAAAAGGACATTCAGAAGTTAGAGTCAGTTCAAAGGCGGGCAACTAGACTATTACAAGGAATGGAAGGCCTCCCATATGATGACAGGTTGAAAAAGTTAGATATGTTTAGCTTAGAAAAAAGACGTCTCAGAGGAGATCTCATTTATATGTATAAATACATGTGTGGTCAATATAAAGGACTGGCACATGACTTATTTCTTCCAAAGACAATACTAAGGACCAGGGGGCACTCACTGCGAGTGGAAGAAAAGCGATTCCGACACCTAAATAGGAAAGGGTTCTTTACAGTTAGAGCACTGGAGTACACTACCACAAGAGGTAGTAATGGCAGATACTATAACAGCTTTTAAAAAAGGGCTGGATGATTTCCTCAGTACACAAAACACTGTTGGTTATAAATGACTTAGTGACTAAATGTAGAACTGGTGGAGGAAGGTTGAACTAGATGGACCTAGGTCTTTTTTCAACCTAAGTAACTATGTAACTATGTAACACAGGTTTTAGGTTAGATTTGATAAATATACACACCCCACCACCTTTTTTGTCTTTCCTGTCCCTCCTAAATGTACTATAACCCTGTGTGTTTGTCACCCAGTCATGGCTTTCATCCAGCCAGGTTTCCGTAATGCCCACCACATCATAATCCATGGTTGACATAAGAGTCTCCAGTTATGGCTTGCCAATTGGATTCGCAGATCCTAGATTGGTATTATGTACAAGAATCTACCCGGCCAATGGACAGTCCTCCTTCTTATACTCCTGAGCTCTCCATTCAGACCAATGGGGTCTTCACGATTGGTGGATAAGACTAGGCTCTTATGGGCTAGATTTCAAGCCATATACAAAATATCCCTAGTAGAAATGGTCTCTGGCAGAGACGAGGGAGAGACAGCTAAGTTACATTGCATCTAGCAATACACATAGTAATACAATGGGAGGTTCACATAATTGATTGGTCTGTGTATCTGACCTTCACTGGCCAAGGCAATTACATGAGTCAACAAGAACTTTAACACTAGACTCCTAAAGCTGGGTTTACACACTGCAACATCGCAAAGGACATCGCTGTAACGTCACCGGTTTTGTGACGTAACAGCGACCTCCCTAAGTCTCTGCTAAGTCGCTGGTGAGCTGTCAAACAGGCAAACCTGGCCAACAACTCAACAGCGATCCGGACCTGCAGAGCGACCTAGCTGGTTGTTGGGGACGTTGATAAGCAGCCTTTTGAAAGGGAAGTTGCTAACAAAGTCTCTGCAAAGTCTTTCACACACTGAAACTTTCCAGCGATGCATGCTGCACAGCGGGAAACAAAGGACCTAGGAATGGTCCTGAACGATTTGTAACGATTACAACTTCACAGCAGGGGCCGGGTTGCTGATAGGTTTCACACACTGCAACATCGCAAACAACATCGCTATTGCGTCACAAAACCGGTGACGTTACAGCAATGTCGTTTGAGATGTTGCAGTGTGTAAACCCAGCTTTAGAGTCTTGTAGAAACAATGAGGAGATTATCCCCCGTTTATAAACAAACTATCATCATGTCTGGCTGAATTTTAAAAACTTAACCCATGCTAGGCACTGACAGAGTCCATGTCGTCACAGGCGGTTCCATCACCATAACCGCAACCCGTGAGTGGTGTCACGACATAAACTCTCTAATCTCCCTTGTATATAACACCCATAAAAGCGACCCCCAGGGTCACGGAAGCGGGCATCGGCCATTACACAGCCGTGACACAGCACCCCCGTATATATACGGCCTGGGACCGAGTACCCTATAGCCCTGGGGTGGCAAAACTGTTTTCTCGGTCCAATTTGGGCTGAGAAAATAATCGCTCATGGGTGCTGGCACATAGGTTAATATTCGTCAATGCAATGTTTTATCGCATTCTACTCGCTCCGATTTTAACGCCGTGTCTTAGGTCTTATTAGAACTGTTTGCACCAGGTGGTATTAGAACTGTTTGCCCCAGGCGATATTACACCAGTAGTGCACAAAGCTATATTAGAGCTGTTTGCAACAGGAGGTATTAGGGCAGTGTGCACAAGGCGATATTTGGTATTAGAGCAGTGTGCACCAGGCAGTATTAGGGTACGTTTACAAGTGGCATGTTTTTTTACTACAAAGATGCAGCATTTTTGTCCCAAAAAAACGCAACAAACACGGACCGCGGGAAAAACGCAATGCGTTTTTGACGCGTTTGTACCACATTTTGCACAATGCGTTTTTGAAGTCAAATCTATTGAGTGGAAGGGCTCCAAAATGCAGGCAAAAACACAGAAAGAATTGGCAAGCTGCATCTTGGGTGCATCTTCAAAAACGCAGCCAAGATGCAGCCAACAAAAGATGCCCAGTGTGGGCAGCAAAATCAAAATCTCATAGACTTTGCTGGGAGAAGGAAATGCATGCATTTTGGTGCATCTTTGTGACCTTAAAAACGTAGAAAAATATGCTGTCTGTGAACTTAGCCTTAGAGCTGTTTGCACCAGGAGGTATTAGGGCAGTTTTGCACCTGGCTATATTAAAGTTGTTTGCACAAGGCAGGACTAGGGCAGTATTGCACCAGGCTATAATAGAGCTGTTTGCACCAGGCGGTGTTAGAGGTATTTGCATTAGGCGGTATTAGAACAGTATTGCCCCAGAATATATTTGACTTCTTTGCACCAGTTGGTATTAAAGGTGTTTACACCAGGCTATATTAGAGATGTTTGCACCAGTTGGCAGAAGGGCAGCCATCACTGTAAAAGGATCTGAAACCAAATTTGTGGCACAACTCATAATCTGATCTTTATACAGGCTGGGTCATGTGAGACACCCCCCATGATTAATCTGTAGTGAAAGTAAATTAACACAAACACCGAAAAATCCTTTATTTGAAATAAAAGATATAAAAACACCCTCTTTCACCACTTTATTAATCCCCAAATACCCCTCCAGGTCCAGCGTAATCCACACGATGTCCCACGACTTTTCCAGCACTGCTACATCGGAAGCTGACAGGAGCAGCCGTAGAACACCGCCGCTTGTTGTGAGCTCCACAGAGCAACTGAAGTGAGCCACGCTGTCAGTGGTGACGTCACTCAGGTTACCCACGGCCACAGCTGGATTCTGGTACAAACTGCTATAACGGATCAGTTTTATTAATGGATCTGTCCCATCAGTTGTACCACAATCTCCAACGCATCAGTCACATCAGTCACAAAATAGATTGTGACTGATTCAAAACAAAGCAAGTGTGAATGTAGCCTAACCTAATCTCTCACAGCACAGGAGTAGGTGAATATTATAATGTACAAATATCTGTCTGTAACACTACAGAAAGAAACTGCCCATACTGTGACATCACTGTGTATTATCCTTGTACTGTGACATCGCTGTGTGTATTATCCCTGTACTGTGACATCACTGTGTGTATTATCCCTGTACTGTGACATCACTGTGTGTATTATCCCTGTACTGTGACATCACTGCGTGTATTATCCCTGTACTGTGACATCACTGCGTGTATTATCCCTATACTGTGACATCACTGTGTGTATTATCCCTGTACTGTGACATCACTGTATTATCATTGTACTGTGACATCACTGTATGTATTACCCCTGTACTGTGACATCACTGTGTGAACTATCCCTGTACTGTGCAGAGTTTTACTATAGGCTATAAAGGGGGGTGTCATAATTGTTACCATTAGACAGATGTGAAAATTTATATTGTGTGTGTTGAGGGGCACGAAAAAGGACACCGCTACTTTAGGCCAAGTTCACACATTGTAGATTTTTTGGGGGGTTTGCGGTGTTAACCCACTGGTCTTGGAGCAGTGGATTTTGTTCAGTAACAGGATGGTAGTTATATTCAGACTGTGTATGGTAATAATATTTGGTCATGGTGTGGTGACATTATTTTGCAATGTATCAGTGTGGAGTAGGAAACTGGCTAGTGGGAGCAATGCCTAGTAGAAGACTACATAGGTAAGGATGTAGTTTCCTGCTCCACACTGATGAGGGGCAAATACCCCGAAACAGCTGTCTGTGGATGGATACCATGTTTTGGTATAGGCGGTTTCCTTGACTGGAGACTGCCCTTCTCGTGGTTGTTCCTTCCCGGTGAAAGACCTGGCTAGTTTCCTGCCAGTGTTGAGAAACATGTCATGGTGTCTCCATGGCATTCTTGTTTTGCCAACCTGAATGTGTCCAGCCTGCCGGTTTCCTAGGAGTTGCCCCGGTGACTATCAGCCGTGGATCCCGTCATCTTCCGCCAGCCTGTACCCGTCACCGATTCTGGATTCCATCTGGCCACATCAGCCTACACTCCTCGCTGGACCCGGACTCCATCTGTTGTTACCACTCGGCACCTGTACCCGGTTCCAGTCATCCGTTCTGCCCACGGATACCGTTGGACTAGTAGCCATATCCCGTACGGACATCTGAAGGACACGAAACTCGAACTCACTTGTGTCCCAGCTGCTGTGCATCTAGGCCCTCTGGGGGGGGGCCACCAGACAGTCCCTGTATAGGTGTTTGCTCCTGGTTGTCTCTCTGGGGGAGTCCGGTGCACAGTCCCGTGGATCCACCTCTGGACTGAACGTTACAGTGTGTATGTATGTATGGATGTATGTCCGGGATTGGCATCTGCACCGTCGCAGCTACAGGCACAAAATTTTGCACACTCACACATCTGGACCATGAGAGTGTCATAGGCTATCTTGTGAGGCGAAATTTTAACCCCGCGCGTTTCAATTTACCAATCAATTTTGCCCCTATCTACATAATGGGGAAAAAGTGAAACGAAAACTGTTGGAGGTAAATTGACAGCTGCCAGATGTGAACAAGGGGGACTTAAAGAATGAGAGCGATGGCGCCAAAGAGTATATACCGCACAGTTGCTAAGGTGGGGCCCCGACATGAGATACTCACCACACTCGGGGATATGAACACACACACAAAATGCGCCACACACTACCACGTGCTTGAACACATATACCACCCTCAGCACACATTTCACCACAAATACACCAACCTCGCCACATAATTGCTCTAAAACACACACAAGTCTGGTACATATACCACCCTCAGCACACATTTCACCACACATACACCAACCTCGCCACATAATCGCCCTAAAACATACACAAGTCTGGTATTATCCTTCAAAAATAAAATCTGATTAATAAGCAGCCAAACTACAAGAACAACAAATGTACCATATAGGAAATATGGCAGCCTGTCTATTTGTATGTGTGAGCTAATATATACTGTCAGGGGAGAGGGCTTTCTGTTGCCTGGGGATTTATCAGGCTGCCAATAGCAACCAATCACAGCTCAGCTTCTATTTTGCTACAGTTAATTAATCTGAGCTCTGATTGGCACAGTGACTCAGTGGTTAGCACTGTAGTCTTGCAGCGCTGGGGTCCTGGGTTCAAATCCCACCAAGGACACCATCTGTAAGGAGTTTGTATGTTCTCCCTGTGTTTGCGTGGGTTTCCTCCAGGTACTCCGGTTTCCTCCCATACTCGAAAGACATACAGATAGGGACTCTAGATTGTGAGCCCCAATGGGGACAGTGTTGCAAATGTATGTATAGCGCTGTGGAATTAATAGTGCTATATAAATTAATAAAATTATTTTATAGGCAACAAAGGATATTCTCAGTATAACAAAGCTTGTGTGAGGTAATAGGATGTCAGTTAGGGTGTGTTGGTGGAAAGGCTGATGTCAGGCACATTACCTCTATGTGAGAGGATATAGAAACTGTCAGTTACAGACTATTTTTACCACAATAATGCCTCATAAGAAAAGGAATTCCTTGGCACGAATGTCAGCTGATGCGAAAAGAAAAGCTGCATTACGGCCCAATGAAAAATGTGAAGACCAAGAAACAAGGCTGACACACATGAGAACAGCAGCTGCTTCCTAAAGGGCCTATGAACTTTCTGAGGAGAGGGAAGCGAGGTTTGCAGATATGAAAACAAGAGCTGCTTCCTCAAGAGCCAATGAACTTTCTGAGGAGATGGAAGCGAGGCTTGCAGACATGAAAACAAGAGCTGCTTCCTCAAGAGCCAATGAACTTTCTGAGGAGAGGGAAGCGAGACTTGCAGACATGAAAACAAGAGCTGCTTTCTCAAAGGCCAATGAACTTTCTGATGAGAGAGAAGCGAGGCTTTCAGACAAGAGAACAAGAACTGCTTCCTCAAGAGCCAATGAACTTTCTGAGGAGAAGGAAGTGAGGCTTGCAGATAAGAGAAGAAGAGCTGCTTCCTCAAGAGCCAATGAGTCATCTCAGCAGAGAGAAGGCCGAGTTGCCACTAAGAGAATTGCTATTTCTTCCACCAGGGCACAGGAAATGGTTGGAGATTTGAAATATGCTGCCTTTTGTTACCAGTCAGACATAAACTATCAGGATAATAATAATTTATTCATTTATATAGCGCTATTAATTCCATAGCACTTTACATACATTGGCAACACTGTCCCCGTTGGGGCTCACAATCTAAGGTCCCTAACTGTATGTTTTTTGTAGTGTGGGAGGAAACCGGAGTACCCGGAGGAAACCCACGCAAACACGGGGAGAACATACAAATTCCTTGCAGATGGTGGCCTTGGTGGGAATTGAACCCAGGACCCCAGCGCTGCAAGACTGCAGGGCTAACTGCACATCTGCCACATCATACGCATACGTAGCCTGGGTCTCAGCTTCCCATACACGGTAAGTTTTTTAACTGCATGAAAGGACACACACGAGCTAGGGACCCCAACGTAGAGAAATACTTTGGCGTAGTGTTGGGGCTCTGTTGCATTGATCAATTCAATAGCTAAATTTCTCTTTATTGATATGTTCATAGCAGTAATGCAGATTCCATTTTTCATATTTTCAATCCTACATATAGCTATTGGATTTCTCATGACAGTATTCACACAGCAGTTTCTGCTTTCCATATATTCCCCTCACATAGTTACTGGTGTGCATACCTTCTCTCCATTTAATGTAGTTTTTTTAGGTTTTTTGCACCCAGTTCAGACTCAGAATGGAGTTCCAGACGTTATTTCCTGATTGATTTGTAGTCTTTCGTTTGTGACCCCTGGCCCCACCCACACCTGCCACATCATACGCATACATAGCCTGGGTCTCAGCTTCCCATACACGGTAAGTTTTCTAACTGCATGAGAGGACACACACGAGCTAGGGACCCCAACGTAGAGAAATACTTTGGCGTAGTGTTGGGGCTCTGTTGCATTGATCAATTCAATAGCTAAATTATTCTTTACTCATATGTTCATAGCAGTAATGCAGATTCCATTTTTCATATTTTCAATCCTACATATAGCTATTGGATTTTTCATGACAGTATTCACACAGCAGTTTCTGCTTTCCATATATTCCCCTCACATAGTCACTGCTGTCCTAAGGATAAGACTGGAAACTGTAGAGGTTGGAAAATGCCCTTGATATTGTGCAGTGGACTAGTCCTAAATGAAAATTTTATTTTACTTATAAATCTCTATCTAAATTCGCAATTTTTAATATTTTTTCTAATATACTTTAATAAATAAAAATTCCTATCCCTCCTTCACCTCTCTAAATGGGTTATTTTTTATATTTCCTCCTTGATGTCGCTTTGTTTGAAAATCCCAGTGCATGCTAGAAGGCTCAAACGTGACATCATCAGGGGGCAAAGACTGTGGTCACTGTCGCAGCCTCTGCCCCCCTCCCTGAAATGAATTGTCATCAGTGACATCCATTTCAAGGGCTGGGCTCATCCCTGCTCTATTGAGTATACGCCGGCTGTCAATTCCAATAAATGCTCAGAAAAATCTTGTAACTGTGCAGAATTCCTCTCAGTGCACAATGGCAGCGCACTCACTTGCCGATTATGATTAGAAGTGACAAGCTGGCAACAGACCGTACTGTCAATGCATATGGTAAGCAAGCAGAGACCAGCGCTGTCCCCATAAGTGATGTCACTTCTGACCAAAGCTGGCGAGGGAGCGCACATTCATTGTTCACTGAGAAGAATAGTGCACAGTGGCAAGATTCTACTAAGCATCTGTTGGAATTGACAGCTGGTGCATGCTAAGTAGAACATGGGTTAGCCTGGCCCCTGAAATAGAGGTCACTGATGATGCTTTGTTTCAGCGAGAGGGCAGAGGCTGCAGATTGACTGCAGTTTCTGCCTCTTAATGATTTTCGAGTATCCCAGGGTGCATTGGGGATTTTCAAACAAAGTGTCATCAGAGAGGAACTAGTAAAAACATAAAGCAGAGTAGTGAGGGAAGGAGAGAGAATTTTTCATTAACGTATATTAGAAAAAAGATTGGGTTATGAAAGAGATTTAGGAGTAAAATAAAATTTAGTTTCGGACCACCTCTTTAATGAATCAAAGCCAATAAGTATAGGCCGCTTATCAGGGGCCACTGCTTTGTGCTTTCCCCAAGGCCAAAATTTGCCAGCCAGCCAGGCTGAGTGTCAGACTGTCAGCGTCTGCAGCTCTGCGCCGGCGCGTCGTGTACATTGCGGTGTCCTAGAAGCTCCTCCTGCTCTGTTGCTCCTCTCTCTGGCTGAACTTGCATGTCCCTCTGGCTGACTCAGTTTTACAGCCAGAAAGAAGAGCTTTGGAGGCGAGTGGGCGGCAGGTATTGGTGGTTGTACTGCTTACGGGCGGCTCAGCACGGTGTCTGCACCCGGCAGAGATTCAGATGGGCACATACAGTCATATGAAAAAGTTTGGGCACCCCTATTAATGTTAAACTTTTTTCTTTATAGCAATTTGGGTTTTTGCAACAGCTATTTCAGTTTCAGATATCTAATAACTGATGGACTGAGTAATATTTCTGGATTGAAATGAGGTTTATTGTACTAACAGAAAATGTGCAATCCGCATTTATACAAGATTTGACCGGTGCAAAAGTATGGGCACCTCAACATAAAAGTGACATTAATATTTTGTAGATCCTCCTTTTGCAAAAATAACAGCCTCTAGTCGCTTCCTGTAGCTTTTAATGAGTTCCTGGATCCTGGATGAAGGTATATTTGACCATTCCTGTTTACAAAACAATTCCAGTTCAGTTAAGTTTGATGGTCGCCGAGCATGGACAGCACGCTTCAAATCATCCCACAGATTTTCAATGATATTCAGGTCTGGGGACTGGGATGGCCATTCCAGAACATTGTAATTGTTCCTCTGCATGAATGCCTGAATAGATTTGGAGCGGTGTTTTGGATCATTGTCTTGCTGAAATATCCATCCCCTGCGTAACTTCAACTTCGTCACTGATTCTTGCACATTATTGTCAAGAATCTGCTGATACTGAGTTGAATCCATGCGACCCTCAACTTTAACAAGATTCCCGATGCCGGCATTGGCCACACAGCCCCAAAGCATGATGGAACCTCCACCAAATTTTACTGTGGGTAGCAAGTGCTTTTCTTGGAATGCCGTGTTTTTTTGCCTCCATGCATAATGGCTTTTTGTATGACCAAACATCTCAATCTTTGTTTCTTCAGTCCACAGGACCTTCTTCCAAAATGTAACTGGCTTGTCCAAATGTGCTTTTGCATACCTCAGGCGACTCTGTTTGTGGCGTGCTTGCAGAAACGGCTTCTTTCACATCACTCTCCCATGCAGCTTCTCCTTGTGCAACGTGCGCTGTATTGTTGACCGATGCACATTGACACCATCTGCAGCAAGATGAAGCTGCAGGTCTTTGGAGGTGGTCTGTGGATTGTCCTTAACTGTTCTCACCATTCATCTTCTCTGCCTTTCTGATATTTTTCTTGGCCTGCCACTTCTGGGCTTAACAAGAACTGTGCCTGTGTTTCTTCCATTTCCTTACTATGTTCCTGACAGTTTAAATCTCTGAGACAATTTTTTGTATCCTTCCCCTGAACAACTATGTTGAATAATCTTTGTTTTCAGATCATTTGAGAGTTGTTTTGAGGAGCCCATGATGCCACTCTTCATAGGAGATTCAAATAGGAGAACAACTTGCAAGTGGCCACCTTTAATACCTTTTCTCATGATTGGATACACCTGCCTATGAAGTTCAAAGCTCAATGAGGTTACAAAACCAATTTGGTGCTTTAGTAAGTCAGTAAAAAGTAGTTAGGAGTGTTAAAATCAAGAAATTGATAAGGGTGCCCATACTTTTGCACCGGTCAAATTTTGTTTAAATGCGGATTGCACATTTTCTGTTACTACAATAAACCTCATTTCAATCCAGAAATATTACTCAGTCCATCAGTTATTAGATATATGAAACTGAAATAGCTGTTGCAAAAACCCAAATTGTTATAAAGAAAAAAGGTTAACATTAATAGGGGTGCCCAAACTTTTTCATATGACTGTAGCACACAGTCACAAAACAGGAACACAGGCGCACAGCACTGCCTAAACTGGTCCTCTGTAGACGGAGCTGGGGCTGGTAATTGTCTACTTACTGGACTGGTAGATGTATAGCCTGTCAAAAACATAAATAGTTAACCAAATAGAGAAAAATCTACTAAAAGACCGAAAAAAACTTCTCTATAAAGCAACTTTTATTACCAAAGTTAAAATAATCTAATCAAGCCATATATTATAATGTCATAAATAGCTATATCGGTCAGTGAACACAGCAAAAGTCGTGTAGAGGTAAATGCACTCTGGTAGGGTTATCTATCTATTGTGAGGGATAGCCCGGTGTAGATTTATTATTTTTAAGATATTATAAGAATAATAGTTAACAGGGCTAGGCTACAATTCCCTAGTCTCACTCCTTCCTAGCCGCGGAGGTTAATACACCATAATTTTTTGGGCGCCCCGCTCAGCGTCGGCTATCCCTAAAAACCCTATACTTAGCAGTGTGCCAAATAAAGACCCATAGCCCAAAGATGCAGGTTGTGCTGAAGTCAAAGTTGTTCAATCACACATTGTGCATGGTCAATATAAGGGTTATAAATAAACGTATTGTTGTTGGTCATATATACGGTTCCCAATTGGGACAACCTATACACAGACTCCCATTTGGGGATATACAAAGGTCTAGAATAGTTATTTGATAGTCCTAGTTAGTCCAAATGACCAACACATTTATTGTGGGCCTGTGAGTAAATAAGTCCCAATAAGGGTAAACTTATCTTGCTGGAGAATGAACCCCCAGAAGCCCGATGCGTTTCCCCCACTTTATCTGGGATTCATCAGGGGATGTTACCACAACGTGAAAGTTCACTAACTTCAGGCCACCTAATAGTTTCCAAGGTCCTGTCAAAAGATCCGTGCAGATATTAAAAGATGATAAGAATGTCCTCTTGTAGTGTGCAGAGAAGACTTCAGCAACCCACCCTGTAAGTACGGGGCTGAAAAGTATCCACGGACCTATTTACTCACGGGCCCACAATAAATTTGTTGGTCATTTGAACTAACTAGGACTATCAAATAACTATTCTAGACCTTTGTATATCCTGTATATAAATGACCCGTCCAATATCATCAGCTGTAGGGATACTGGGTGAATGTGGCCTACAGTATTATGAGAGGCTTTACAACAACCCAGAATTATAAACAGCAATAATGATATTGAGCAAAAATAAATAAATAGCCGCCTAGCTGTAAAATCACAAACTGTACATTATCAGACAGAGGGACACCTCAATAGGTGTATACAATATAAAATAAGGTATCCAATAGATGGTGACTCTGGATGGATCTAGTATAATCAGAAAAGAACCCTGTCTGTCGATAGGCAATAGGCAACAATTACTATGCAGTGTTATAGACACAAAAAAAAAAAAGGAGTGATCTCACCCAATTCCTATGTCCTGTTCAGGGGTCAAATTTCTCCTGTGTTACCGAAATCCATGGGTCAGGGTGACGGGAGTAGTGGCTTGGTCGCTGGCCCTGTCAGGGATAAAGCTGACCCTTTTTCACAATAAACTCCCGCCCTAACAAGGGCAGTCCACAGCTGGCCCTGTTGTGGCTAGCCCTAGTATCCAGACCAAGTGCCCTCCCGACGCGTTTCACATCGTATCATATGCTCATCAGGGGAGGTATATGGCACTTGAAGGTGGCGGTAATGGCTCAATGCAGAGCTCAACCCTGTGTGGCCTGGTATCAATGAGGATGTACGACACAATGGGGCTATAAAAAGGGGGCCTTCACCCCACCCCCCAGGTGATTCGCCTCTGCAAATTATGCAGATAATGCGGCGGTGAGAGAGAAAACCCGGATACTCAACGATTACACCGGGATTAGTGAAAAGGAGCGGTTTATTAGAAATTGACTCAGTCATGACATATATAGGTGTACCACAATAATAGTGTTCATACCGGATAGTTCAATGGAACGTATGTTTCTAACGCCGATCCGTCAGTGGAGGGATGTATTTCCTGGTTACAGAGTCACATGACCGATCACGCGGTCAGTGACGATTGGAGGCGTGTCAAGAACAAAGGGAGTGTGTATCACGTCCCGATATATGACGCCGATCCGTCAGTGGAGGGATGTATTTCCTGAGTCACATGACCGATCACGTGGTCAGTGACGATTGGAGGCGTGTCGAAAACAAAGGGAGTGTGTATCACGTCCCAATATATGACGCCGATCCATCAGTAGAGGGATGTATTTCCTGGGTCACATGACCGATCAAGCGGTTAGTGACGATTGGAGGCGTGTCAAAAACAAAGGGAGTGTGTATCACGTCCCAATATATGACGCATGCGTCATCCGTCGGTGACCAGTCAGTGCAACGCATAGTTTCCTGGTCCACCGGTCACGTGATTGCGCAGTCAAATGACGTTTGAGGGTGTGTCAATAGGATGAAGGTGTATACACCGTCCTAGGACGCTATCCGCATATCAACCATAATTGATCAACCAATGGAGCGATCGGTTACCTAGTTCGTCAGTCACGTGAAAGTTAACGTGATTAATGACGAACGTAAACGAAACATAATTTATATCAAAGTACACTAAATATATGTCACAGAGTCGTAACCGCAGCTATGGTGCTGAATGGACAGGTGACGACCAAAGAAAGGGGCAGGCGC
The DNA here is from genome assembly GCF_048569485.1 of Anomaloglossus baeobatrachus. Taxonomy (NCBI): domain Eukaryota; kingdom Metazoa; phylum Chordata; class Amphibia; order Anura; family Aromobatidae; genus Anomaloglossus; species Anomaloglossus baeobatrachus. The sequence continues at coordinate 325,565,068 of NC_134354.1, forward strand.
TGAATTGTTCATACGGCACATGTCACAATATCATCATAATGAATATCAGCTTGTTCCTCATCACAAAAGGAAGAAACATGTGAAAAGACAACAACAGCTCCCTTTGTGTTATAGAAGGAGTGATTCAGGGAGTCCATACAACTTATATACGCCATGCAGCACCAAATAACGGTGTGTCAAACCGCATAATAAAAACTACTAATCATATAGATGTTTAAATAGTGCATATAAGGAACAGAATTGCACATTGGGTGCTGTCCGTGTGCATTATCCAAGTATGCGTGACACATAAAGAGGACGGGGGAGGGGAAGAACCAGGGATCACCAACCTCATATAAAGAGGAAAATTGATATATAATGGCTCGTATATATAATCAACATTAGTATCCCAATTAAATATCAGGGCAATATATGTCCCGATAAAGGAGTTCAGGTGACAATAACCAAGTTGACAAAAAGGAGATCCAAAAAATCCTTTCAGAGGGAAGGATGATGGCAGGGATATGTAAGAGAGACAATAATTATATGAAGCATCCGTAGTCGAGTTGTTCATTAAGACCAGAGGGGGAGACCGTGTTTAGCCGGAAAATCCATCTTGCCTCCCTTTGCAAAATCAGCCGGTCCCAGTCACCCCCTCTGATAGGTTTTTCTATTTTCTCAATGCCGATAAATCTGATGGCGTCTTTTCTTCCACCATGGCAGATATTGACATGACGTGCCAGGGAGGTGTCTCTGTTATGTTCGATGTCTCCCATGTGGTCTCCAATTCGTCTGCGGAACTCCCTCCTTGTCTTACCGACATATTCGAGTCTGCATATACAGGTTGCTTTGTATACAACGCCTTTTGTGCGACAATTAATGAAATCCTGAATGACAAATGATTCCCGAGTGACATTTGCCATAAAGGTCCTGCCAGGAGAAACAGACGAACATGACACGCAGTCACCACATTTGTGGCATCCTTTCAAGTTGGATCTGAGCCAAGTTTCCTGTTTTGGTGCCACAAAATGACTGTGGACTAACCTATCACCCAGGGATCTGCCTCTTTGGAAGGTAACCTGGGGATATGGGCCCACTGATGTCCCGAGGTCGTTATCCATTGTGAGGATCGACCAGTATTTTTTAAGGTTGTTTCTAACAAGATTGGCACCATTAGAAAAGGTGGTGACAAATCTTGTGATAGAGTCATCTACTTCCTTCTTAGAAGGTTTTAAGAGGTCAACTCTGTTCTTGGATTTTGCCTCTTTGAAGGCATGACTCAAAACTTTACTGGGATAGCCACGATCGAGAAAACGTTTCTTAAGGTCATCTGCTTGTGTCATGAATGAGGCATCATCAGAACAGTTTCGACGAATCCTGTAATATTGGCCCTTGGGGATACCTCTCCTGAGGGGGGCCAGATGACTGCTATCCCACCTCAGGAGGGAATTGGTGGAGGTTGGTTTTCTATACGTGGAGGTGCTCAAGACCCCATCTTCCGTTTTTCTGATGAGGACGTCCAAAAATGGCAACGTAGCGGGATCCGCCTCATAGGTGAATCGAAGGCCTATCTCGTTGTCATTCAAACGGTTGACAAAATTGTCCAGATCGACCCGGGTGCCCCGCCATATGACGAATATATTGTCAATATAGCAAGCCCATAGGTTGATCTGGTCAAGTATTCGTCCATCATCACCCTCCTCGGAGAAGACAATAGTCTCCTCCCACCAGCCCAGGAGCAAGTTGGCGTAAAAGGGAGCACAAGGGCTCCCCATCGCCGTGCCCCTGAGCTGGTGAAAAAACCTACCATTGAAGGTAAAGACGTTATTCATTAAACAAAATTCCAAAGCTTGTAGCACAAATTCGTTGTGAAGATGATATTGGCAGCCTCTCATAGAGAGGTAATGTTTAGCCGCCTTCAGCCTCATGTGGTGCGGGATTGAGGAATAGAGTGCCTCAACATTAATGCTGACTAATATACCATCTTCTCCCACTGAAACGTCGTCAAGTTTTGAAAGGAACTTCCTCTTTATGTGTCACGCATACTTGGATAATGCACACGGACAGCACCCTATGTGCAATTCTGTTCCTTATATGCACTATTTAAACATCTATATGATTAGTAGTTTTTATTATGCGGTTTGACACACCGTTGTTTGGTGCTGCATGGCGTATATAAGTTGTATGGACTCCCTGAATCACTCCTTCTATAACACAGAGGGAGCTGTTGTTGTCTTTTCACATGTTTCTTCCTTTTGTGATGAGGAAGAAGCTGATATTCGTTATGACGATATTGTGACATGTGCCGTATGAACAATTCAGCGCATGCCCCTTTCTTTGGTCGTCACCTGTCCATTCAGCACCATAGCTGCGGTTACGACTCTGTGACATATATTTAGTGTACTTTGATGTAAATTATGTTTCGTTTACGTTTGTCATTAATCACGTTAACTTTCACGTGACTGACGAACTAGGTAACCGATCGCTCCATTGGTTGATCAATTATGGTTGATATGCGCATAGCGTCCTAGGACGGTGTATACACCTTCATCCTATTGACACACCCTCAAACGTCATTTGACTGCGCAATCACGTGACCGGTGGACCAGGAAACTATGCGTTCCACTGACTGGTCACCGACGGATGACGCATGCGTCATATATTGGGACGTGATACACACTCCCTTTGTTTTTGACACGCCTCCAATCATCACTGACCGCGTGATCGGTCATGTGACCCAGGAAATACATCCCTCTACTGATGGATCGGTGTCATATATTGGGACGTGATACACACTCCCTTTGTTTTCGACACGCCTCCAATCGTCACTGACCGCGTGATCGGTCATGTGACCCAGGAAATACATCCCTCCACTGACGGATCGGCGTCATATATCGGGACGTGATACACACTCCCCTTGTTCTTGACATGCCTCCAATCGTCACTGACCGCGTGATCGGTCATGTGACTCTGTAACCAGGAAATACATTCCTCCACTGACGGATCGGCGTTAGAAACATACGTTCCATTGAACTATCCGGTATGAACACTATTATTTTGGTACACCTATATATGTCATGACTGAGTCAATTTCTAATAAACCGATCCTTTTCACTAATCCTGGTGTAATCGTTGAGTATCCGGGTTTTCTCTCTCACCGCCGCATTATCTGCATAATTTGCAGAGGCGAATCACCTGGGGGGTGGGGTGAAGGCCCCCTTTTAATAGCCCCATTGTTTCGTACATCCTCCTTGATACCAGGCCACACAGGGTTGAGCTCTGCATTGAGCCATTACCGCCACCTTCAAGTGCCATATACCTCCCCTGATGAGCATATGATACAATGTGAAACGCGTCGGGAGGCACTTGGTCTGGATACTAGGGTTAGCCACAACAGGGCCAGCTGTGGACTGCCCTTGTTAGGGCGGGAGTTTATTGTGAAAAAGGGTCAGCTTTATCCCTGACAGGGCCAGCAACCAAGCCACTACTCCCGTCACCCTGACCCATGGATTTCGGTAACACAGGAGAAATTTGACCCCTGAACAGGACATAGGAATTGGGTGAGATCACTCCTTTTTTTTTGTGTCTATAACACTGCATAGTAATTGTTGCCTATTGCCTATCGACAGACAGGGTTCTTTTCTAGATCCATCCAGAGTCACCATCTATTGGATACCTTATTTTATATTGTATACACCTATTGAGGTGTCCCTCCTCTGTCTGATAATGTACAGTTTGTGATTTTACAGCTAGGCGGCTATTTATTTATTTTTGCTCAATATCATTATTGCTGTTTATAATTCTGGGTTGTTGTAAAGCCTCTCATAATACTGTAGGCCACATTCACCCAGTATCCCTACAGCTGATAATATTGGACGGGTCATTTATATACAGGGTATTCTATCCTCTTTCCTACCTGTGTTACATCATGAAAGTGATGGCGCTATAATCCTTGATTGGCCTCATCATTTTCAGGTTTTAAATTGGTGTGTGGATCACTGTTTGCACCTATTGCTTTATTTCTTAATATAACCCAATTAAAAGCTAAGTTTTAAATGTCACATGTTGCTACTTTCACATTAATCACACATGTAAGAGTTCCATTCTGATACCTATTGGTGTTGAATACATGCTATTTCAGTATTGACATATTGTGACATGGCCAGTTTCCTTTCTGGGGAATTCCACACCGATCAGTGGCTTGAGGATGCAAAGGGGGTCTTTTCGGACAAAGGTACAATTCCTAAGAAAAATACACCTACTTTAAATGGCGCTTTTCGGGACCTTACCAAAGTATATAAAGACCAAATAATATCCTGGTGGGAGGTACAGAGTCTCGAAAATTATATTAAAGAAGGAATAGTACCTAGAGGTTTACGGATTACCCTGAATCCGGGTAACAGATTTAGAGCCCCCGACCTTATAAAGAAATGGGAAAGAGAGGCAACTGACTGCTCTCTCAGACTGATGAGGCTTCTTCTAGAAGAGGAGAAATAAAGCCTATTAGGTCTGAATGACAATCTGAGAGAGCAAATCACCTTGGTAAAAAAATACTCTGGTGAGGTTGACTTCTCCAAGAAAGAGACCAATCTTCAAAACACTATTGAGCATTTCCAGTATTTGATCAAAGACCGCAAACATAAACAGTATATGAGAGATATTCAGGACTTCCGGGACAACAAGGCGTACCTTTTCTTGACAAATAAAACGTTACAACCTCAGCAACATATTGAAATCTCCTCCACTGATACGGAAGTATCTGACGGTGAACTAGGAGGTGGGGGATTTAACTACCGTGGTAAAAACAAGAACAGAGGTAGAGGCCGTGGTCAGAGAGGGAGAGGCAGATCTCAATCTAACCACGGTTCCACTTTTTTAGACAACGTTTATCCCCTGAGGAACCGAATAGGTGTAACGAGGGGCCAAGACCAGACTCCTCAGCGGCACCGAGTTGGCGGTCCTTGAAAAGGGACTCTCCTTCGAACCCACGACGGATTTTGATCTTTTCTCTTATATAAAGGATCTAAATCTATTCGCACGCAAGTTGAAATGGAGGAAATTTTTCCATGCTAAGGAAAATAAACTTAGTGAGGAATTGAGTATCCCATCTGATATGTTGCCAGACGTTAGACTGTTGGAAGGCCTTTCCAACATGGACCCTAACCTGTCTGGACAAGGTCCCTTTTCTATGTTTAAAAAGAAATGTACTAAAATGCCACCGGTGCAGAGTGATATGTCGACGATAGACATTTTCGTTAACCTTGTATCTGGTGAACTGAAGAAGATGAGTGAACAGAACATCTTCACACATTATAATTGCACCAGAGAAGAGATCATGGCCATTCGTACCTTGGAGCAGGACCGCCACGTTGTCATCAAACCATCTGATAAAGGTGGCAACGTGGTTGTCCTGGACCAGACACATTACATCGCAATGTGCCATGACCTCCTTCTGAATAAGGAAGGGTATGCCATTCTGAAAGAAAACCCTACGGTTTCCCTGATGTCTAATCTGAAGAAACTCTTAGACAAGGGTCTTGCTGATAAAGTGATAGACAAGAAAGAACACGAATTTTTGTTGCCGGATCATCCTATTATGGCAACATTCTATGGCCTACCCAAGGTCCATAAAGGACTTAGTCCATTGAAGGGTAGGCCTATCGTCTCTGGCATCGGGGGAATATGTCGAAATCTTGGTTCATACGTGGATGTGGTCTTGAGACCCTTTGTGGAATCACTACCCTCCTATATAAGGGACACTACCGACCTCCTTTCAAAACTTGACGACGTTTCAGTGGGAGAAGATGGTATATTAGTCAGCATTGATGTTGAGGCACTCTATTCCTCAATCCCGCACCACATGGGGCTGAAGGTGGCTAAACATTACCTCTCTATGAGAGGCTGCCAATATCATCTTCACAACGAATTTGTGCTACAAGCTTTGGAATTTTGTTTAATGAATAACGTCTTTACCTTCAATGGTAGGTTTTTTCACCAGCTCAGGGGCACGGCGATGGGGAGCCCTTGTGCTCCCTCTTATGCCAACTTGCTCCTGGGCTGGTGGGAGGAGACTATTGTCTTCTCCGAGGAGGGTGATGATGGACGAATACTTGACCAGATCGACCTATGGGCTCGCTATATTGATGATATATTCGTCATATGACGGGGCACCCGGGTCGATCTGGACAATTTTGTCAACCGTTTGAATGACAACGAGATAGGCCTTCGATTCACCTATGAGGCGGATCCCGCTACGTTGCCATTTTTGGACGTCCTCATCAGAAAAACGGAAGATGGGGTCTTGAGCACCTCCACGTATAGAAAACCAACCTCCACCAATTCCCTCCTGAGGTGGGATAGCAGTCATCCGGCCCCCCTCAGGAGAGGTATCCCCAAGGGCCAATATTACAGGATTCGTCGAAACTGTTCTGATGATGCCTCATTCATGACACAAGCAGATGACCTTAAGAAACGTTTTCTCGATCGTGGCTATCCCAGTAAAGTTTTGAGTCATGCCTTCAAAGAGGCAAAATCCAAGAACAGAGTTGACCTCTTAAAACCTTCTAAGAAGAAAGTAGATGACTCTATCACAAGATTTGTCACCACCTTTTCTAATGGTGCCAATCTTGTTAGAAACACCCTTAAAAAATACTGGTCGATCCTCACAATGGATAACGACCTCGGGACATCAGTGGGCCCATATCCCCAGGTTACCTTCCGAAGAGGCAGATCCCTGGGTGATAGGTTAGTCCACAGTCATTTTGTGGCACCAAAACAGGAAACGTGGCTCAGATCCAACTTAAAGGATGCCACAAATGTGGTGACTGCGTGTCATGTTCGTCTGTTTCTCCTGGCAGGACCTTTATGGCAAATGTCACTCGGGAATCATTTGTCATTCAGGATTTCATTAATTGTCGCACAAAAGGCGTTGTATACAAAGCAACCTGTATATGCGGACTCGAATATGTCGGTAAGACAAGGAGGGAGTTCCGCAGACGAATTGGGGACCACATGGGAGACATCGAACATGACAGAGACACCTCCCTGGCACGTCATGTCAATGTCTCCCATGGTGGAAGAAAAGACGCCATCAGATTTATCGGCATTGAGAAAATAGAAAAACCTATCAGAGGGGGTGACTGGGACCGGCTGATTTTGCAAAGGGAGGCAAGATGGATTTTCCGGCTAAACACGGTCTCCCCCTCTGGTCTTAACGAACAACTCAACTACGGATGCTTCATATAATTATTGGTCTCTCTTACACATAGAGGAATGGGTGGGCTGCAATACCAAGACAGGTTATTAAACTTGGGGTTATTTAGTTTGGAAAAACGAAGGCTTAGGGGGGATCTAATCACAATGTATAAATATATGAGGGGACAGTACAGAGACCTTTCCAAAGATCTTTTTACACCTAGGCCTGTGACTGGAACACGGGGGCATCCGCTACGTCTTGAGGAAAGAAGGTTTAATCATAATCACAGACGAGGATTCTTTACTGTACGAGCAGTGAGACTATGGAACTCTCTGCCGCATGATGTTGTAATGAGTGATTCACTACTAACATTTAAGCAGAGCCTGGATGCCTTTCTTGAAAAATTTAATATTACCAGTTATGTATATTAGATTTTATGACAGGGTATTGATCCAGGGAACTAGTCTGATTGCCGGATGTGGAGTCAGGAAGGAAATTTTTTCCCCATTGGAACTTGTTTGCCACATTGGTTTTCTTTTGCCTTCCTCTGGATCAACATGTTAGGCTACGGGTTGAACTAGATGGACTTAGAGTCTCCCTTCAACCTTAAAAACTATGATACTATGATATCCCTGCCATCATCCTTCCCTCTGAACGGATTTTTTGGATCTCCTTTTTGTCAACTTGGTTAATGTCATCTGAACTCCTTTATCGGGACAGATATTGCCCTGATATTTAATTGGGATACTAATGTTGATTATATATACGAGCCATTATATATCAATTTTCCTCTTTATATGAGGTTGGTGATCCCTGGTTCTTCCCCTCCCCGGTCCTCTTTATGTGTCACGCATACTTGGATAATGCACACGGACAGCACCCAATGTGCAATTCTGTTCCTTATATGCACTATTTAAACATCTATATGATTAGTAGTTTTTATTATGCGGTTTGACACACCGTTGTTTGGTGCTGCATGGCGTATATAAGTTGTATGGACTCCCTGAATCACTCCTTCTATAACACAGAGGGAGCTGTTGTTGTCTTTTCACATGTTTCTTCCTTTTGTGATGAGGAAGAAGCTGATATTCGTTATGACGATATTGTGACATGTGCCGTATGAACAATTCAGCGCATGCCCCTTTCTTTGGTCGTCACATGTCCATTCAGCACCATAGCTGCGGTTACGACTCTGTGACATATATTTAGTGTACTTTGATGTAAATTATGTTTTGTTTACGTTCGTCATTAATCACGTTAACTTTCACGTGACTGACGAACTAGGTAACCGATCGCTCCATTGGTTGATCAATTATGGTTGATATGCGCATAGCGTCCTAGGACGGTGTATACACCTTCATCCTATTGACACACCCTCAAACGTCATTTGACTGCGCAATTACGTGACCGGTGGACCAGGAAACTATGCGTTCCACTGACTGGTCACCGACGGTTGACACATGCGTCATCTATTGGGACGTGATACACACTCCCTTTGTTTTTGACACGCCTCCAATCGTCACTGACCGCGTGATCGGTCATGTGACCCAAGAAATACATCCCTCTACTGATGGATCGGCGTCATATATTGGGACGTGATACACACTCCCTTTGTTTTCGACACGCCTCCAATCGTCACTGACCGCGTGATCGGTCATGTGACCCAGGAAATACATCCCTCCACTGACGGATAGGCGTCATATATCGGGATGTGATACACACTCCCTTTGTTCTTGACACGCCTCCAATCGTCACTGACCGCGTGATCGGTTCATGTGACTCTGTAACCAGGAAATACATCCCTCCACTGACGGATCGGCGTTAGAAACATACGTTCCATTGAACTATCCGGTATGAACACTATTATTGTGGTACACCTATATATGTCATGACTGAGTCAATTTCTAATAAACCGCTCCTTTTCACTAATCCCGGTGTAATCGTTGAGTATCCGGGTTTTCTCTCTCACCGCCGCATTATCTGCATAATTTGCAGAGGCGAATCACCTGGGGGGGGGGGGTGAAGGCCCCCTTTTTATAGCTCCATTGTTTCGTACATCCTCATTGATACCAGGCCACACAGGGTTGAGCTCTGCATTGAGCCATTACCGCCACCTTCAAGTGCCATATACCTACCCAGATGAGCATATGATACGATGTGAAACGCGTCGGGAGGGCACTTGGTCTGGATACTAGGGCTAGCCACAACAGGGCCAGCTGTGGACTGCCCTTGTTAGGGCAGGAGTTTATTGTGAAAAAGGGTCAGCTTTATCACTGACAGGGCCAGCGACCAAGCCACTACTCCCGTCACCCTGACCCATGGATTTCGGAAACACAGGAGAAATTTGACCCCTGAACAGGACATAGGAATTGGGTGAGATCACTCCTTTTTTTTTTTTGTGTCTATAACACTGCATAGTAATTGTTGCCTATTGCCTATCGACAGACAGGGTTCTTTTCTGATTATACTAGATCCATCCAGAGTCACCATCTATTGGATACCTTATTTTATATTGTATACACCTATTGAGGTGTCCCTCTGTCAGATAATGTACAATATGTGATTTTACAGCTAGGCGGCTATTTATTTATTTTTGGTCAATATCATTATTGCTGTTTATAATTCTGGGTTGTTGTAAAGCCTCTCATAATACTGTAGGCCACATTCACCCAGTATCCCTACAGCTGATGATATTGGACGGGTCATTTATATACAGGGTATTCTACCCTCTTTCCTACCTGTGTTACATCATGAAAGTGATGGCGCTATAATCCTTGATTGGCCTCATCATTTTCAGGTTTTAAATTGGTGTGTGGATCACTGTTTGCACCTATTGCTTTATTTCTTACTATAACCCAATTAAAAGCTAAGTTTTAAATGTCACATGTTGCTACTTTCACATTAATCACACATGTAAGAGTTCCATTCGGATAGCTATTGGTGTTGAATACATGCTATTTCACCTTTGTATATCCCCAAATGGGAGTCTGTGTATAGGTTGTCCCAATTGGGAACCGTATATATGACCAACAACAATACGTTTATTTATAACCCTTATATTGACCATGCACAATGTGTGATTGAACAAGTTTGACTTCAGCACAACCTGCATTTTTGGGCTATGGGTCTTTATTTGGCACACTGCTAAGTATAGGGTTTTTAGGGATAGCCGATGCTGAGCGGGGCGCCCAAAAAAATTATGGTGTATTAACCTCCGCGGCTAGGAAGGAGTGAAACTAGGGAATTGTAGCCTAGCCCTATTAACTATTATTCTTATAATACCTTAAAAATTAATACATCTACACCAGGCTATCGCTCACACCAGATAGATAACCCTATCAGAGTGCATTCACCTCTACACGACATTTGCTGTGTGTTCACTGACCAATATAGCTATTTATGACATTATGATATATGGCTTGATACAATTTTTATTACCAAAGTTAAAATAATTTAATTTTAGAGAAGCATTTTTCGGTCTTTTAGTAGATGTATAGCCTGGCCAGAATAAAGATTAAGTCATAATGTGTATATACGCCCTCAGTAACTTGTATGCCCCCACTGGCCCCCAGTAACGTGTATGCCGGCCCCCAGTAACGTGTATGCCGGCCCCAGGTAAAGTGTATGCCGGACCCCAGTAACGTGTATGCCGACACCCAGTAACGTCTATGCTGTTTATTATGTTAATATTTTATTGTATTTTTTTAATGGGGGGCCCAATTAAGACTTTTGCTATGGGACCCCATGAGTTATATGTACGCCTCTGCCTACTCCTAATCCAAACTTAGGCTATGTGCGCACTGGGAAATGGAATTTTCTTGAGAAAATTCCGCATGCTCTCAAAGATTACCGCACCCGCGGTAAAAAACCGCGGGAAACCGTACCCGAAAACCGCATGCGGTTTGCCGCGGTTTGCTGCGGTTTTACCGCGGTATTATTCGCGGTATTGCCGCGGTTTTGCCGCGTGCGGGTTGGGATGTGCTTTAGTGCATTCAATGCAATAAAGCACATTGAAAAAAAAAAAGTCATTTAATTCTGAGATAGTAGATAGACAGAAGAATAGATACAGGGATAGATAGACAGACAGAGGGATAGATAGATAGAGGACAGATCGCTGCATTTCCCACGGTCGGCAGTGAGTTCACATTACCGGCCGTGGGAAATGACCGGTAATTACCTCTGCTGTCTGCTGCTTTCATTCAGCGCTGTGTCTGTGACAGTCGCGGCTGGATGTAAGCAGCGCAGGACCTGTGGATTACGCCGGAGCGGTGGATTACGCCGGAGCTTTGGTGCGGGAGGGGTTAATAAAATGGTGAACGAGGCTTGTTTGTTTTATTTAAAATAAAGGATTTTTAGGTGTCTGTGTTTTTTTCACTTTACTTACGGGTTGATCATGTCAGCTGTCACATAGACGCTGCCATGATCAAGCCTGGAATTAATGGCGGTGGTCCCCCACCATCATTAACCCCTTGTATTACCTTGCTGCCACTGCTACACGGCGGCAAGAAGAGCCGGGGACACGCCGGTATTGCCGCATAATGCATGCGACAGTCCTGGGGCAGCTGCGGCTGATATTCTCGGCTGCGGGAGGGGGAGTGAGGCGGGGGACATTAACCCTGCCCCTCTCCCTCCCCAGCCTGAGAATACCGGGCCGCCGCTGTGTGCTTACCTCGGCTGGAAGGTAAATATGCAGCGGAGCCCACGTTCTTTGTTTTCTATATTTCCGTTTGCTTTCTATGTGTGTTCTATGTGTCTGTGTCTGTGTTCTATGTCTGTGATGTCTATGTGTCTGTGATGTCTGTGTGTGTGTGTGATGTGTGTGTGTGTCTGTGATGTGTGTGTTTGTTTACTCTCTGCACGGCTTCCTCTTCCTGTAATGACATCACTTCCCTGCAAAACCGCAGACAGGCGATGTACATTACCGGAGGTAAACCGCGAAATACCGCAGGGAATAACGCAGGAAAACGCAGTGAACCGCACAGAATTTGCTGCCTGCGTTATTCCCTGCGGGATTTCATGATTAACATTGAGTCAATGGAGTGAAATCCCGCAGCGATGTGCAGAAAAGAAGTGACATGCACTTGTTTTTGCTGCGGGATTCCCGCAGCAAAACATGCAGCTGTCAAATTCCGCATAGTGCGCACAGCATTTTTTTTCTCCATAGGATTTGCTGGTGATTCACTGCAGAGATGTTATGAACATTTTCTGCAGCGAAACATGCAGCAAATCCGCGAAAAATCCGCGGCAAAATCCGGTAAGTGCGCACATAGCCTTACAGCCTCATAAACAGATATGATGAAGTCCGGTGGCGAGAACATCACTACAGCGGTATGGCATACCTTATATGGACTAATTATGCTAAACCCAACTTTAGCAGGACCATTTGGAAAAGGAAATCCAGCAGTGTGTGCGGCTGCTGAGGTGGAAACCTATTCTCAGGCCAGCACACATTACTTGAAAAAGGTTTCTGGAAAACCCTTGTGGCTAAGAATATAAGGATTCCTTCTGTGGTAGCATTATACAGGTACTAGCTGTTGGCTGTGCCATGCAGCACAACACTGATAAACTTGGTGCATTGTGCAAGGAATTTGCCGGCTGAATAGCTGCCTTGTGTTGTTAGGTCCTGTGCACACGCTGCGGTTTTTACCGCGGTTTTGCTGCAGAAAATATTTAGAACTTTGCTGCAGTCCTTCCCCAGCAAAACCTATGGTAAAAAAAAATGCTGTGCGCACACTGCATTTTTTTTCACCAACAGGTTTTGCTGCATGTTTTTCGCAGCAAAAAGAATTGCATGTCACTTCTTTTCAGCAGGTACCTGCAGTTTTTGCCATAGATAATGGTCAAAAACCGCAGGGAACAACCCGTGGAAAAAACGCGGCAAATCGCAGTAAAACCGCATGCGGTTTTCGGGTGCAGTTTGCTGCGGTAATCTTTCATTTTCTAGTGCGCACAGGGCCCTTAGGGTTGTGGCTAAATTCCAATGGGCAGAAGGACCTGTGGGCGTGACCGGTTTTGATAGTGGGCGTGACGGCTTGTTTCGTGGGCTTGGTGGTGTTTCTTCCCTCCACCATACTGAAGCAAGGAGGGGCTTCGCTCACCCCACCCCCTGGGGTTCTTACTCCCAGACCCCCGCTTCAACTCTTTGCCCACGTGGCCTTAAAAGAATAATGTAGCTTCCGGGTATCAGCAAGGTCGGCTTAGGCCCCGCCCCTTCTGGGCACATGGGCGAGACGTCACAGAACTCCATCTGGCCACTGGGATTTAGCCATTACCCTTGCGTTAGGCCCTCTCTGCATGACGTCATCAATGGGCGCCAAGTCTTGGCGGAAGTCGTTTCCACTATCTGAGAACATGGAGGCTGAGAGCGATGGTACAGCGCTGCCGCTAGTAGGATTTGGGCAGGCGGTGATTGGACCCCCCGGCTCCGGAAAAACCACTTATGTCCGTGCTGTACATTCTCTCCTTACCAGCATGGGTCGCCGGGCTTCCATTATTAATCTAGACCCTGCCGGGGAAGACGAGCCAGGGGCAGCGGTCACTCTGCAGGAACTGCTGGCTCTTCCGGAGGTGATGGCGGAACTGCACCTGGGGCCCAACGGCGCCCTGCTATACTGTATGGAGTATTTACAAAAGAACCTGGACTGGTTACGTGATCGACTTCGCAGTCTCCGGGGGACATACCTGCTGTTTGACTGCCCCGGACAAGTGGAGCTGTACACCCACCACCCTGCCCTGCCAACCATCCTGCGGCGGCTGCAGAGCTGGGGCCTGAGGGTGAGCAGAAAAGTGACTGCACGTCTCATGTAGGACAAGCTACACTGGCAGAAGAGTGACTACACAGCTCATCATGTAGGACAGGCTACACTGGCAGAAGAGTGACTGCACAGCTCCTCATGTAGGACAGGCTACACTGACAGAAGAATGACTGCACAGCTCATCATGTAGGACAGGCTACACTGACAGAAGAGTGACTGCACAGCTCATCATGTAGGACAGGCTACACTGACAGAAGAGTGACTGCACAGCTCATCATGTAGGACAGGCTACACTGACAGAAGAGTGACTGCACAGCTCATCATGTAGGACAAGCTACACTGACAGAAGAGTGACTGCACAGCTCATCATGTAGGACAGGCTACACTGACAGAAGAGTTACTGCACAGCTCATCATGTAGGACAGGCTACACTGACAGAAGAATGACTGCACAGCTCCTCATGTAGGACAGGCTACACTGACAGAAGAGTGACTGCACATCTCCTCATGTAGGACAGGCTACACTGACAGAAGAGTGACTGCACAGCTCATCATGTAGGACAGGCTACACTGACAGAAGAGTGACTGCACAGCTCATCATGTAGGACAGGCTACACTGGCAGAAGAGTGACTACACAGCTCATCATGTAGGACAGGCTACACTGACAGAAGAGTGACTGCACAGCTCATCATGTAGGACAGGCTACACTGACAGAAGAGTGACTGCACAGCTCATCATGTAGGACAGGCTACACTGGCAGAAGAGTGACTACACAGCTCATCATGTAGGACAGGCTACACTGGCAGAAGAGTGACTACACAGCTCATCATGTAGGACAGGCTACACTGGCAGAAGAGTGACTACACAGCTCATCATGTAGGACAGGCTACACTGGCAGAAGAGTGACTGCACATCTCCTCATGTAGGACAGGCTACACTGACAGAAGAGTGACTGCACATCTCCTCATGTAGGACAGGCTACACTGACAGAAGAGTGACTACACAGCTCCTCATGTAGGACAGGCTACACTGACAGAAGAGTGACTGCACAGCTCATGTAGGACAGGCTACACTGACAGAAGAGTGACTACACAGCTCCTCATGTAGGACAGGCTACACTGACAGAAGAGTGACTGCACAGCTCATCATGTAGGACAGGCTACACTGACAGAAGAGTGACTACACAGCTCCTCATGTAGGACAGGCTACACTGACAGAAGAGTGACTGCACAGCTCATGTAGGACAGGCTACACTGACAGAAGAGTGACTACACAGCTCAACATGTAGGACAGGCTACACTGACAGAAGAGTGACTGCACAGCTCATCATGTAGGACAGGCTACACTGACAGAAGAGTGACTACACAGCTCATGTAGGACAGGCTACACTGACAGAAGAGTGACTACACAGCTCCTCATGTAGGACAGGCTACACTGACAGAAGAGTGACTGCACAGCTCATGTAGGACAGGCTACACTGACAGAAGAGTGACTACACAGCTCATGTAGGACAGGCTACACTGACAGAAGAGTGACTACACAGCTCATCATGTAGGACAGGCTACACTGACAGAAGAATGACTGCACAGCTCCTCATGTAGGACAGGCTACACTGACAGAAGAGTGACTACACAGCTCCTCATGTAGGACAGGCTACACTGACAGAAGAGTGACTGCACAGCTCCTCATGTAGGACAGGCTACACTGACAGAAGAGTGACTGCACAGCTCCTCATGTAGGACAGGCTACACTGACAGAAGAGTGACTGCACAGCTCCTCATGTAGGACAGGCTACACTGACAGAAGAGTGACTGCACAGCTCATGTAGGACAGGCTACACTGACAGAAGAGTGACTGCACAGCTCCTCATGTAGGACAGGCTACACTGGCAGAAGAGTGACTACACAGCTCATCATGTAGGACAGGCTACACTGGCAGAAGAGTGACTACACAGCTCATCATGTAGGACAGGCTACACTGGCAGAAGAGTGACTGCACATCTCCTCATGTAGGACAGGCTACACTGACAGAAGAGTGACTGCACAGCTCCTCATGTAGGACAGGCTACACTGACAGAAGAGTGACTGCACAGCTCCTCATGTAGGACAGGCTACACTGACAGAAGAGTGACTACACAGCTCCTCATGTAGGACAGGCTACACTGACAGAAGAGTGACTGCACAGCTCCTCATGTAGGACAGGCTACACTGACAGAAGAGTGACTGCACATCTCCTCATGTAGGACAGGCTACACTGACAGAAGAGTGACTGCACAGCTCCTCATGTAGGACAAGCTACACTGACAGAAGAGTGACTACACAGCTCATGTAGGACAGGCTACACTGGCAGAAGAGTGACTGCACAGCTCATCATGTAGGACAGGCTACACTGACAGAAGAGTGACTGCACAGCTCCTCATGTAGGACAGGCTACACTGACAGAAGAGTGACTGCACAGCTCCTCATGTAGGACAGGCTACACTGACAGAAGAGTGACTGCACATCTCCTCATGTAGGACAGGCTACACTGACAGAAGAGTGACTGCACATCTCCTCATGTAGGACAGGCTACACTGACAGAAGAGTGACTGCACAGCTCCTCATGTAGGACAGGCTACACTGACAGAAGAGTGACTGCACAGCTCCTCATGTAGGACAGGCTACACTGACAGAAGAGTGACTGCACATCTCCTCATGTAGGACAGGCTACACTGACAGAGTGACTGCACAGCTCCTCATGTAGGACAAGCTACACTGACAGAAGAGTGACTACACAGCTCATGTAGGACAGGCTACACTGGCAGAAGAGTGACTGCACAGCTCCTCATGTAGGACAGGCTACACTGACAGAAGAGTGACTGCACAGCTCATCATGTAGGACAAGCTACACTGACAGAAGAGTGACTGCACAGCTCATCATGTAGGACAAGCTACACTGGCAGAAGAGTGACTGCACAGCTCATGTAGGACAAGCTACACTGACAGAAGAGTGACTACACAGCTCATCATGTAGGACAGGCTACACTGACAGAAGAGTGACTGCACAGCTCCTCATGTAGGACAGGCTACACTGACAGAATAGTGACTGCACAGCTCCTCATGTAGGACAGGCTACACTGACAGAAGAGTGACTGCACAGCTCCTCATGTAGGACAGGCTACACTGACAGAAGAGTGACTGCACATCTCCTCATGTAGGACAGGCTACACTGACAGAAGAGTGACTGCACAGCTCCTCATGTAGGACAGGCTACACTGACAGAATAGTGACTGCACAGCTCCTCATGTAGGACAGGCTACACTGACAGAAGAGTGACTGCAAAGCTCCTCATGTAGGACAGGCTACACTGACAGAAGAGTGACTGCACAGCTCATGTAGGACAGGCTACACTGACAGAAGAGTGACTGCACAGCTCCTCATGTAGGACAGGCTACACTGACAGAAGAGTGACTGCACAGCTCCTCATGTAGGACAGGCTACACTGACAGAAGAGTGACTGCACAGCTCATCATGTAGGACAGGCTACACTGACAGAAGAGTGACTGCACAGCTCATCATGTAGGACAGGCTACACTGGCAGAAGAGTGACTACACAGCTCATCATGTAGGACAGGCTACACTGGCAGAAGAGTGACTGCACATCTCCTCATGTAGGACAGGCTACACTGACAGAAGAGTGACTGCACATCTCCTCATGTAGGACAGGCTACACTGACAGAAGAGTGACTACACAGCTCCTCATGTAGGACAGGCTACACTGACAGAAGAGTGACTGCACAGCTCATGTAGGACAGGCTACACTGACAGAAGAGTGACTACACAGCTCCTCATGTAGGACAGGCTACACTGACAGAAGAGTGACTGCACAGCTCATCATGTAGGACAGGCTACACTGACAGAAGAGTGACTACACAGCTCCTCATGTAGGACAGGCTACACTGACAGAAGAGTGACTGCACAGCTCATGTAGGACAGGCTACACTGACAGAAGAGTGACTACACAGCTCAACATGTAGGACAGGCTACACTGACAGAAGAGTGACTGCACAGCTCATCATGTAGGACAGGCTACACTGACAGAAGAGTGACTACACAGCTCATGTAGGACAGGCTACACTGACAGAAGAGTGACTACACAGCTCCTCATGTAGGACAGGCTACACTGACAGAAGAGTGACTGCACAGCTCATGTAGGACAGGCTACACTGACAGAAGAGTGACTACACAGCTCATGTAGGACAGGCTACACTGACAGAAGAGTGACTACACAGCTCATCATGTAGGACAGGCTACACTGACAGAAGAATGACTGCACAGCTCCTCATGTAGGACAGGCTACACTGACAGAAGAGTGACTACACAGCTCCTCATGTAGGACAGGCTACACTGACAGAAGAGTGACTGCACAGCTCCTCATGTAGGACAGGCTACACTGACAGAAGAGTGACTGCACAGCTCCTCATGTAGGACAGGCTACACTGACAGAAGAGTGACTGCACAGCTCCTCATGTAGGACAGGCTACACTGACAGAAGAGTGACTGCACAGCTCATGTAGGACAGGCTACACTGACAGAAGAGTGACTGCACAGCTCCTCATGTAGGACAGGCTACACTGGCAGAAGAGTGACTACACAGCTCATCATGTAGGACAGGCTACACTGGCAGAAGAGTGACTACACAGCTCATCATGTAGGACAGGCTACACTGGCAGAAGAGTGACTGCACATCTCCTCATGTAGGACAGGCTACACTGACAGAAGAGTGACTGCACAGCTCCTCATGTAGGACAGGCTACACTGACAGAAGAGTGACTGCACAGCTCCTCATGTAGGACAGGCTACACTGACAGAAGAGTGACTACACAGCTCCTCATGTAGGACAGGCTACACTGACAGAAGAGTGACTGCACAGCTCCTCATGTAGGACAGGCTACACTGACAGAAGAGTGACTGCACATCTCCTCATGTAGGACAGGCTACACTGACAGAAGAGTGACTGCACAGCTCCTCATGTAGGACAAGCTACACTGACAGAAGAGTGACTACACAGCTCATGTAGGACAGGCTACACTGGCAGAAGAGTGACTGCACAGCTCATCATGTAGGACAGGCTACACTGACAGAAGAGTGACTGCACAGCTCCTCATGTAGGACAGGCTACACTGACAGAAGAGTGACTGCACAGCTCCTCATGTAGGACAGGCTACACTGACAGAAGAGTGACTGCACATCTCCTCATGTAGGACAGGCTACACTGACAGAAGAGTGACTGCACATCTCCTCATGTAGGACAGGCTACACTGACAGAAGAGTGACTGCACAGCTCCTCATGTAGGACAGGCTACACTGACAGAAGAGTGACTGCACAGCTCCTCATGTAGGACAGGCTACACTGACAGAAGAGTGACTGCACATCTCCTCATGTAGGACAGGCTACACTGACAGAGTGACTGCACAGCTCCTCATGTAGGACAAGCTACACTGACAGAAGAGTGACTACACAGCTCATGTAGGACAGGCTACACTGGCAGAAGAGTGACTGCACAGCTCCTCATGTAGGACAGGCTACACTGACAGAAGAGTGACTGCACAGCTCATCATGTAGGACAAGCTACACTGACAGAAGAGTGACTGCACAGCTCATCATGTAGGACAAGCTACACTGGCAGAAGAGTGACTGCACAGCTCATGTAGGACAAGCTACACTGACAGAAGAGTGACTACACAGCTCATCATGTAGGACAGGCTACACTGACAGAAGAGTGACTGCACAGCTCCTCATGTAGGACAGGCTACACTGACAGAATAGTGACTGCACAGCTCCTCATGTAGGACAGGCTACACTGACAGAAGAGTGACTGCACAGCTCCTCATGTAGGACAGGCTACACTGACAGAAGAGTGACTGCACATCTCCTCATGTAGGACAGGCTACACTGACAGAAGAGTGACTGCACAGCTCCTCATGTAGGACAGGCTACACTGACAGAATAGTGACTGCACAGCTCCTCATGTAGGACAGGCTACACTGACAGAAGAGTGACTGCAAAGCTCCTCATGTAGGACAGGCTACACTGACAGAAGAGTGACTGCACAGCTCATGTAGGACAGGCTACACTGACAGAAGAGTGACTGCACAGCTCCTCATGTAGGACAGGCTACACTGACAGAAGAGTGACTGCACAGCTCCTCATGTAGGACAGGCTACACTGGCAGAAGAGTGACTGCACAGCTCATCATGTAGGACAGGCTACACTGACAGAATAGTGACTGCACAGCTCCTCATGTAGGACAGGCTACACTGACAGAATAGTGACTGCACAGCTCCTCATGTAGGACAGGCTACACTGACAGAATAGTGACTGCACAGCTCCTCATGTAGGACAGGCTACACTGACAGAAGAGTGACTGCACAGCTCATCATGTAGGACAGGCTACACTGACAGAAGAGTGACTGCACAGCTCATCATGTAGGACAGGCTACACTGACAGAAGAGTGACTGCACAGCTCATCATGTAGGACAAGCTACACTGACAGAAGAGTGACTGCACAGCTCATGTAGGACAGGCTACACTGACAGAAGAATGACTGCACAGCTCATCATGTAGGACAGGCTACACTGACAGAAGAGTGACTGCACAGCTCATCATGTAGGACAGGCTACACTGACAGAAGAGTGACTGCACAGCTCATCATGTAGGACAGGCTACACTGACAGAAGAGTGACTGCACAGCTCCTCATGTAGGACAGGCTACACTGACAGAAGAGTGACTGCACAGCTCCTCATGTAGGACAGGCTACACTGACAGAAGAGTGACTGCACATCTCCTCATGTAGGACAGGCTACACTGACAGAAGAGTGACTGCACATCTCCTCATGTAGGACAGGCTACACTGACAGAAGAGTGACTGCACAGCTCCTCATGTAGGACAGGCTACACTGACAGAAGAGTGACTGCACAGCTCCTCATGTAGGACAGGCTACACTGACAGAAGAGTGACTGCACAGCTCCTCATGTAGGACAGGCTACACTGACAGAAGAGTGACTGCACAGCTCCTCATGTAGGACAGGCTACACTGACAGAAGAGTGACTGCACAGCTCATCATGTAGGACAGGCTACACTGACAGAAGAGTGACTGCACAGCTCATCATGTAGGACAGGCTACACTGACAGAAGAGTGACTGCACAGCTCATCATGTAGGACAGGCTACACTGACAGAAGAGTGACTGCACAGCTCATCATGTAGGACAGGCTACACTGACAGAAGAGTGACTGCACAGCTCATCATGTAGGACAAGCTACACTGACAGAAGAGTGACTGCACAGCTCATGTAGGACAGGCTACACTGACAGAAGAGTGACTGCACAGCTCCTCATGTAGGACAGGCTACACTGACAGAAGAGTGACTGCACAGCTCCTCATGTAGGACAGGCTACACTGACAGAAGAGTGACTGCACAGCTCCTCATGTAGGACAGGCTACACTGACAGAAGAGTGACTGCACAGCTCATCATGTAGGACAAGCTACACTGACAGAAGAGTGACTGCACAGCTCATCATGTAGGACAGGCTACACTGACAGAAGAGTGACTGCACAGCTCATGTAGGACAGGCTACACTGACAGAAGAGTGACTGCACAGCTCATCATGTAGGACAAGCTACACTGATAGAAGAGTGACTGCACAGCTCCTCATGTAGGACAGGCTACACTGACAGAAGAGTGACTGCACAGCTCATCATGTAGGACAAGCTACACTGATAGAAGAGTGACTGCACAGCTCCTCATGTAGGACAGGCTACACTGACAGAATAGTGACTGCACAGCTCCTCATGTAGGACAGGCTACACTGACAGAAGAGTGACTGCACAGCTCATCATGTAGGACAGGCTACACTGACAGAAGAGTGACTGCACAGCTCATCATGTAGGACAGGCTACACTGACAGAAGAGTGACTACACAGCTCCTCATGTAGGACAGGCTACACTGACAGAAGAGTGACTGCACAGCTCATCATGTAGGACAGGCTACACTGACAGAAGAGTGACTGCACAGCTCATCATGTAGGACAGGCTACACTGACAGAAGAGTGACTGCACAGCTCCTCATGTAGGACAGGCTACACTGGCAGAAGAGTGACTGCACAGCTCATCGTGTAGGACAGAAGGATAAAAAGTGAACCCCGGCACTCTGTGCAATTTCCCAAAAATGGACACAAGTTCAAGATTCTTGATCTATTTTTCTTTGGAATGCGTGAATAAGGTGCTGTACAATAGTAGAAAGTCCACCTGGACGACGTTTCCGCCCTAGGCCTTCATCTGGTCGGACAATCGGACTGCAATATATTTTACATGTAGAAGATAGACAGAAAAACAGATATCAGCAAGGGTAAATGGTGCATACAGTTACAACAATAATTGAGATACGACATTATTGTATAGAAATGAGGGAGATACAACATAGAGACCATCATCACAACAAGAAGGACCTTATATTGTTATGTATAAGTAACTTAATTGTGGAGAGAGGTACAAAGATTCATGAAAAGTGAAGGGGGGCACCCAATATATGATGTGAAAACCTGAAAAGAGGATACGTTGCTCACCCATTTTGAGCCGAAATCCGGCGGGAAAAATAAAGTAGACAACCAGTAATGCGTATCAGAAAGGTCCAGTATAGTCTATGCCTGTTGTGTGGAGAACAAATGTACAGGAAATAGTCCTGTAATACTAAGGTATTGGTGTGCTGGTAAAATATATCATAGGAAGGACTAAAGAGGAGCATACCTGTGTGTAGGATCTTGGATGAATTCCATGGAATAATGGCTGAATGGACTACTAAGTTGTCCTATATGGAGGATGACATAAATCAAGGTGATCTATGATGCTAACAATAGAGTAAGTATGTATAAATATAAGATAGGTATGAAACATACCTGTATGCAAGGTTACAGGAGGGAGGCCTATCTGCTTATGAAGTGGTAAGCACAGGTAATAATGTAGTAAATGACCGTAATGGTGTCAATAACCTAAGAAACAAGGGATAGAGAATGTATGCCAGAGAATGGATCAGAACATGGGAATAGGTATGGAAAAGGTCTAATTACCTCAAACTTAGTGTAAGAATGAACCACAGGACCAATAGGCCATATCTGCTATCACTTCTGGTGGCAGTAATCAATCTGAAATGAGGTAGAAGTGAAAAAGTAAAATATGCCATATAGATAGGAAACTAGGGATAACACGGGGTTAAAAGGTAAATTACCATATTATGTGGGAAGTTGGTTTTAGACCCAGGATCTGGCTGTGAGTGCTATAGTATCAAAATGAACCACAGGACCAATAGGCCATATCTGCTATCACTTCTAGTGGCAGTAATCAGTCTGAAATAAGGTAGGAGTGAAATGTGCCATATAACTAGGTAACTTGGGATAACAAGGGGTTAAAACGTAAATTACCATATTATGCGGGAGGCTGGTTTAGACCCAGGATCTGGCTGTGAATGGAGGTATTGGAGAAACTCCTGTGGGATAGGCAGACTAAAGGGAACAAGGAGGAGGGAGAGTAAACAGGGGGGAGAGAAAGTATAGCGAACAGGAGATAATGACAGTATGCATGAGATAAAGGATTACAAAGCTTATGGGCGAGCCACTTAAGCTGGGTTCACACATAGCGACAACGACGTCGCTGTTACGTCATCATTTTCTGTGACGTAAAAGCGACCTTGTATGTCGCTTTTATGATCGCTGCTTAGCTGTCAAACACAGCAGAAGCAGCAGCGATCATAACGTCGCTACATGTGCAGGGAGCCGCGCACACTGCTTAGCGCTGGCTCCCTGCTCTCCTAGCTACAGTACACATCGGGTTAATTACCCGATGTGTACTGCAGCTACATGTGCAGAGAGCAGGGAGCCGCGCACACTGCTTAGCGCTGGCTGCCTGCACTCCTAGCTACAGTACACATCGGGTTAATTACACGATGTGTACTGCAGCTACATGTGCAGGGAGCAGCGCACACTGCTTAGCGCTGGCTCCCTGCACTCCTAGCTACAGTACACATCGGGTTAATTAACCCGATGTGTACTGCAGCTACATGTGCAGGGAGCAGCGCACACTGCTTAGCGCTGGCTCCCTGCACTCCTAGCTACAGTATACATAGGGTTAATTAACCCGATGTGTACTGCAGCTACATGTGCAGGGAGCAGCGCACTGCTTAGCGCTGGCTGCCTGTACTCCTAGCTACAGTACACATGGGGTTAATTAACCCGATGTGTACTGCAGCTACATGTGTAGGGAGCAGCGCACTGCTTAGCGCTGGCTGCCTGCACTCCTAGCTACAGTACACATCGGGTTAATTACACGATGTGTACTGCAGCTACATGTGCAGAGAGCAGGGAGCCGCGCACACTGCTTAGCGCTGGCTCCCTGCTCTCCTAGCTACAGTACACATCGGGTTAATTACATGATGTGTACTGCAGCTACATGTGCAGGGAGCAGTGCACACTGCTTAGCGCTGGCTGCCTGCACTCCTAGCTACAGTACACATCGGGTTAATTAACCCGATGTGTACTGCAGCTACATGTGCAGGGAGCAGCGCACACTGCTTAGCGCTGGCTCCCTGCACTCCTAGCTACAGTACACATCGGGTTAATTACACGATGTGTACTGCAGCTACATGTGCAGGGAGCAGCGCACACTGCTTAGCGCTGGCTCCCTGCACTCCTAGCTACAGTACACATCGGGTTAATTAACCCGATGTGTACTGCAGCTACATGTGCAGGGAGCAGCGCACACTGCTTAGCGCTGGCTCCCTGCACTCCTAGCTACAGTATACATCGGGTTAATTAACCCGATGTGTACTGCAGCTACATGTGCAGGGAGCAGCGCACTGCTTAGCGCTGGCTGCCTGTACTCCTAGCTACAGTACACATGGGGTTAATTAACCCGATGTGTACTGCAGCTACATGTGTAGGGAGCAGCGCACTGCTTAGCGCTGGCTGCCTGCACTCCTAGCTACAGTACACATCGGGTTAATTACACGATGTGTACTGCAGCTACATGTGCAGAGAGCAGGGAGCCGCGCACACTGCTTAGCGCTGGCTCCCTGCTCTCCTAGCTACAGTACACATCGGGTTAATTACACGATGTGTACTGCAGCTACATGTGCAGGGAGCAGTGCACACTGCTTAGCGCTGGCTCCCTGCACTCCTAGCTACAGTATACATCTGGTTAATTAACCCGATGTGTACTGCAGCTACATGTGCAGGGAGCAGCGCACTGCTTAGCGCTGGCTGCCTGCACTCCTAGCTACAGTATACATCGGGGTTAATTAACCCGATGTGTACTGCAGCTACATGTGCAGGGAGCAGCGCACTGCTTAGCGCTGGCTGCCTGTACTCCTAGATACAGTACACATCAGGTTAATTAACCCGATGTGTACTGCAGCTACATGTGTAGGGAGCAGCGCACTGCTTAGCGCTGGCTGCCTGCACTCCTAGCTACAGTACACATCGGGTTAATTACACGATGTGTACTGCAGCTACATGTGAAGGGAGCAGCGCACACTGCTTAGCGCTGGCTGCCTGCACTCCTAGCTACAGTACACATCGGGTTAATTAACCCGATGTGTGCTGCAGCTACATGTGCAGGGAGCCGGCACTGGCAGCGTGAGAGCGGCGGAGGTTGGTAACAAAGGTAAATATCAGGTAACCACCTTGGTTACTCGATGTTTACCCTGGTTACAGCTTACCGCAGCTGCCAGATGCCGGCTCCTGCTCTCTGCTCGCTTCATTTCGTCGCTCTCTCGCTGTCACACACAGCGATCTGTGCGTCACAGCGGGAGAGCAACAATAAAAAAACGAACCAGGGCTGTGTGTAACGAGCAGGAATCTCACAGCAGGGGCCAGATCGCTGCTCAGTGTCACACACCGCAAGATCGCTAATGAGGTCACTGCTGCATCACAAAAACCGTGACTCAGCAGCGACCTCACTGTGTGTGAAGCACCCCTTACCCTCCGTATGTGGTGGTGGATGTGCGCGCTGTGCGTCCTGTGCAGGGTAATGCTGCAGTGACCGACCTTAACTGATGAGTGGAGTTGGGAACGTGACTTTCGGTGTGTGACACGCGGAAGTCATGCATGCCGGCGTGAAACGCATGCCGCAGATGCCATAAGCGTTGATGTGACCGTGGATCACATGAGCGGTGCGTCATATCTGGTTTATGGAGCGCGGAAGTGAGGGAGAATGCAGTGTGAGGAGCAAATCGCGCATGGGTATTAAAACTCAGGCAAAAACAGTGGTGTCAGTGCCTATATGCGTTGCTGGGTGGCTCCAGTGCTGGATGGGATAGCTGATATGCTATAGGGTGAAGTGGGTCACTGACAGGTGATGACAGGAAGTGCTCAAGAGCAAGATGATTAGTTCTGTAATAAAGAGAAATAAGGGATTAGAGGAATATACAATGGACAAATTTCATAATACCGTCATAGTAAAATCTGAATAATTCAAGACACTATATGACATATGTGCGAAGCATCAAATGAATAAATATGCAAACGGACAAAGGAGTCACATACTGGTATACCAGACAATAAGGTGTAAAATAAAGATTAAGAATGATCATATGATAATAGTGACAATAGAACATAAGAACTACATGAAACACCAGGGAAACAGAATAATTTGTTATTCTGTTTCCCTGGTGTTTCATGTAGTTCTTATGCATACAGGTATGTTTCATACCTATCTTATATTTATACATACTTACTCTATTGTTAGCATCATAGATCACCTTGATTTATGTCATTCTCCATATAGGACAACTTAATAGTAGTCCATTCAGCCATTATTCCATGGAATTCATCCAAGATCCTACACACAGGTATGCTCCTCTTTAGTCCTTCCTATGATATATTTTACCAGCACACCAATACCTTAGTATTACAGGACTATTTCCTGTACATTTGTTCTCCACACAACAGGGATAGACTATACTGGACCTTTCTGATACGCATTACTGGTTGTCTACTTTATTTTTCCCGCCGGATTTCGGCTCAAAATGGGTGAGCAACTTATCCTCCTCTTTTCAGGTTTTCACATCATATATTGGGTGCCCCCCTTCACTTTTCATGAATCTTTGTACCTCTCTCCACAATTAAGTTACTTATACATAACAATATAAGGTCCTTCTTGTTGTGATGATGGTCTCTATGTTGTATCTCCCTCATTTCTATACAATAATGTCGTATCTCAATTATTGTTGTAACTGTATGCACCATTTACCCTTGCTGATATCTGTTTTTCTGTCTATCTTCTACATGTAAAATATATTGCAGTCAGATTGTCCGACCAGATGAAGGCCTAGGGCGGAAACGTCGTCCAGGTGGACTTTCTACTATTGTACAGCACCTTATTCACGCATTCCAAAGAAAAATAGATCAAGAATCTTGAACTTGTGTCCATTTTTGGGAAATTGCACAGAGTGCCGGGGTTCACTTTTTATCCTTCTGTACCTGATTACCCCTGAGCACCTGTCTAAGGTGACGCTAGGTCCTATCTTTACTGTCATCATGTAGGACAGGCTACACTGACAGAAGAATGACTGCACAGCTCATCATGTAGGACAGGCTACACTGACAGAATAGTGACTGCACAGCTCATCATGTAGGACAGGCTACACTGACAGAATAGTGACTGCACAGCTCATGTAGGACAAGCTACACTAACAGAAGAGTGACTACACAGCTCATCGTGTAGGACAGGCTACACTGACAGAAGAATGACTGCACAGCTCATCATGTAGGACAGGCTACACTGACAGAAGAGTGACTGCACAGCTCATCATGTAGGACAGGCTACACTGACAGAAGAATGACTGCACAGCTCATGTAGGACAAGCTACACTAACAGAAGAGTGACTACACAGCTCATCGTGTAGGACAGGCTACACTGACAGAATAGTGACTGCACAGCTCATCATGTAGGACAGGCTACACTGACAGAAGAGTGACTGCACAGCTCATGTAGGACAGGCTACACTGACAGAAGAATGACTGCACAGCTCATGTAGGACAGGCTAAACTGACAGAAGAGTGACTGCACAGCTCATCATGTAGGACAGGCTACACTGACAGAAGAGTGACTGCACAGCTCATGTAGGACAGGCTACACTGACAGACGAGTGACTGCACAGCTCATCATGTAGGGCAGGCTACACTGACAGAAGAATGACTGCACAGCTCATGTAGGACAGGCTAAACTGACAGAATAGTGACTGCACAGCTCATCATGTAGGACAGGCTACACTAACAGAAGAGTGACTACACAGCTCATGTAGGACAGGCTACACTGTGAACCAAGGACAGAATACTGATTGCTTACTTCATCATGTAGGGCAGGCTACACTGTGAACCAGGGACAAAATACTGATTGCTTATTTCATCATGTAGGGCAGGCTACACTGACAGAATAGTGACTGCACAGCTCATGTAGGACAGGCTACACTGACAGAATAGTGACTGCACAGCTCATGTAGGACAGGCTACACTGACAGAAGAGTGACTGCACAGCTCATCATGTAGGACAGGCTACACTGACAGAAGAGTGACTGCACATCTCATCATTTAGGGCGGTCTACACTGACAGAAAAGTGACTGCGCAGCTCATGATGTAGGGCAGGCTACACTATGAGCCAGCGACAAAATAGTGACTGCACATCTCATCATGTAGGGCAGGCTACACTGTGAGCAAAAACCATATATCGGAAGAAGAATACCAGAATTCTTAATATACCAGAATATACACTGAATACAACCCAACCAAAAATGTCCCAGAAAAACTCCAAAAACAATTTAGCAATCAAAATGGCATCTTTATTGATACCAACAAAAATTAGTTAAAAACAATATCACACAAGACATATTTAAAGGGAACCTGTCAGCAGAAATTTCACCCAAAACCTAAAAGATTCCCCCTCTGCAGCTCCTGGGCTGCATTCTAGAAAGGTCCCTGTTATTATTGTGCCCCATGTGAGACCAAAATAAAGACTTTATAAAGTGGTACCTTTTTGTATTCAGATACTGTAAATGTGACATGGGGGCGGGCTCTCTGGCGTCTGTTATTATGCCCCCTGGTCCTGTATGCCTTCCCCCATCGCTCCTTTCCATAGCTGATGCACCGCCCACTGCTCCAGCCATCCCCGCGCATGCCCAGTGCCAGTCTCACGAGACTGAGCAGTGTGACCGCTGGTGACGTGTGCGCAGGCAAGTGATTATGGGCGGGGCTGTGATTGTTATCAGCAAGTACCCGCCCATAATCTCGTGAGCGCGCAAACCTCACCAGCGGTCACACTGTGCTCAGGGTAGATGCTAGACTGTATTGGCTGCTTCCAGGGATGACGTCCCATTTGTCACGTGATAGGGGCGTGTTCAAAATACCATCACGTGACAAAAGGGACGTCATCCCTGGAAGCAGCCCATACAGTCTAGCTGCCCTGAGCACAGTGTGACCGCTGGTGAGGTTTGCGCGCTCACGAGATTATGGGCGGGTACTTGCTGATAACAATCACAGCCCCGCCCGTAATCACTTGCTTGCGCACACGTCACCAGCGGTCACACTGCTCAGTCCCGTGAGACTGGCACTGGGCATGCGCGGGGATGGCTGGAGCAGTGGGCGGTGCATCAGCTATGGAAAGGAGCGATGGGGAAGGCATACAGGACCAGGGGGCAGAATAACGGACGCCAGAGAGCCCGCCCCCGTGTCACATTTACAGTATCTGAATACAAAAAGGTACCACTTTATAAAGTCTTTATTTTGGTCTCACATGGGGCACAATAATAACAGGGACCTTTCTAGAATGCAGCCCAGGAGCTGCAGAGGGGGAATCTTTTAGGTTTTGGGTGAAATTTCTGCTGACAGGTTCCCTTTAAAACCATAAAAACATATGGTAAGGTAACAGGTCACACTCATGACCCCAAAATATATATTATGTATTAAGGCAATAAGGATAATCTAATGATAAGGAGTTTAATTCTCTTTAGTTATATTAATCTCTTCAGCTTAGTGGACAGAACGCTGCAAATCATCGTACAATCCACCATATTCGTTAAGCGGGCTTTACACGCTACGATATTGCTAGCGATATCGTACGCAAACGCACCCGCCCCCGTTGTCCATGCGATTTCGTCTAATCGCTGCCGCAGCGATCATTATCGCTGCGGCAGCGTCACACGCACTTACCTGGTCGGCGGCGTCGCTGTGACTGCCGAACAATCCCTCCCTCAAGGGGGAGGGGCGTTTGGCATCACAGCGACGTCACTAAGCGGCCGGCCAATCAAAGTGGAGGGGCGGAGATGAGCGGGACGTAACATCCCGCCCACCTTCTTTATTCCGCATTGCGGCCAGCGACATGTAAGGAGACGTTCCTCGCTCCAGCGGTGTCACACACAGCGATGTGTGCTGCCGCAGGAGCGACAAACCACATCGATAATCAACCATTACCGATTTTTGGTTTTGGGACGACCTCTCCATGGTGAACAATTTTCACCATTTTTGAGGTCGCTGGTAAGTGTCACACAAATGCGATATCGTTAATGACGCCGGATGTGCGTCACTAACAACGTGACCCCGACGATAAAACATTAACGATATCGTAGCGCACTAGCGTGTAAAGCCCCCTATATTTTCCACAATGATTATGGCTGCAATAATATGATCCACTAGGATCGGTAGGGATTGTCCCTACCAATTACCTGCTGTCATGTTTGGAGACAGTGTGATGCTGTTCCCCCGTCATGCACTGCAACGTGCGTTTCACTAACGCTTCCTCAGGGAGTTACGTCAGAGATCAGAGGGTACCCTTTTATCCTGGATTTCCTCTTACTGCGCCAATCACAAAATGTCCCGTACCTTGCTATTAGGCGCCGCCATGATTGAGCACCTGACCGCAGTACTGGGGGTGTCATCATCGGACGCGTCACCAGATATGCGCAGAGTGCACCTGGTGACATCATGCGAGGATGCACCACCCTGGAAGCAAGCGCATGCACAACACATAGCGGCGCACAGTACTGGGACCATGCGCAGGGAGGATTATAAATGGGAAAACAATTACACCATTAGGCTATGTGCGCACTAGAAAAAGGATTTTTCTCCAGAAATTTAAGAGTGAAAGATTAGCGCACCTGCGTTAAAAAAATGCACCAATAACGCATCGAAAAACGCATGCGCTTTTACTGCTTTTTTGGTGCTTTTTTTTTCTGCAGGTTGGTCCCTGCGTTTTTTAATGCTTTAACAGCAATATAGATAATCGATAGATGGATAGACAGGTAATGGATAGATCGAGGGATAGAGAGATAAATAGATAATGGATAGATAGAAAGATGAATAGATAAGTAGATAATGGATGGATGGATAGATAGATAAATGGATAGAAAGATTGATAGATAATGGAGAGATAGATGGATAGACCTATAATGGATAGATAGAAAGATTGATAGATGAATAGATAGATAATGGAAAGATAGATGGATAGATAGATAATCAATAGATAGAGTCCCTGTGAGGACACACTGCAGTTCTCGCGAGCGGTAATGTGTTCACATTACCGACCGTGAGAAATGACCTGTAGTTACCCCTGCAGCATCGCTCACTGGACGAGGCTGCATTGAGTATGTGTCAGACGCGGCTGGATGCAAGCGTCGTGGGACCTCTGTGGATTACGCCGGAGCTATGTGTTTTTGGGGGGGGGGGGGGGGGGGGGGTTAATAAAGTGGTGAAAGAGGGGGCTTTTTTGTTATTTTATTTAAAATAAAGGATTTTTCGATGTGTGTGTTTATTCACTTTACTTATAGGTTAATTATGAAAGCTGTCTCATAGATGCTGCCATGATTAAGTTTGGACTTGGTGGCAGTGATGCGCTGCTATTAACTCGTTATTACCCCGATTGCCAACGCATCACGGCAATCGGGAAGAGGCGGTAACTTGCCGGGACTGTCGCATAATGGATGCGACATTCTCGGGGCAGCGGCGGGCTGATATTCTTGGCTGCGGGGGGGGGGGCAATAACCCTGGCCCTCGCCAGCCTGAGAATACCGGGCCACCGCTGTGTTTTTTTCCTTGGCTGGATGGGAAAAATACTGCGGATCCCACGGTTTTTTTTTTTTTTCGTTTTTTATTTTTAATGTGTACGTTTTGATTTCTATGTGCATTCTATATGTGAGTGTGATCTGTGTGTGATTGTGATCTTTGTGTGTTTACTCTGTGCTCAGCTTCTTCTTCCTGTCATAATGACATCACTTCCCTGCAAAACGCAGTGCAGTGATGATAATTATGTTGCGAAATTACGCGGGAATAACGCAGGAAAGCCCAATGAAACGCACATAATTTACTACCTGCGTTATTCCCTGCGCTATTTCATGATTACATTAGTCAGTGGAGTGAAATAACGCAGCTATCTGCAGAAAAGAAGTGACATGCTCATTCTTTTTCTCAAGAAAATCTACAGAAAGAATTTTCTTGAGAAAAAAACGGTGTGCGCACAGCAAATTTTTTTTCCATAGGTTTTGCTGTGGGATGTCTGCAGAAAGGTTACAACCATTTTCTCAAATTTCTGCAGCAAAAACGCGGGTAAAAACGCAGTGTGCGCACAGGGCTTTCCATTTGACCATCAATTCAAACAATAAAATATAAATAATACACACATCTACCTCACTAATACAGTGGTGGCCAAAAGTATTGGCACCCCTGCAATTCTGTCAGAGAATACTCAGTTTCTTCTTGAAAATGAATGCAATCACAAATTCTTTGCTATTATTATCTTCATTTAATTTGCTTGCTATGAAAAAACACAAAAGAGAATGAAACAAAAATCAAATCATTGATCATTTCACACAAAACTCCAAAAATGGGCCAGACAAAAGTATTGGCACCCTTAGCCTAATACTTGGTTGCACAACCTTTAGCCAAAATAACTGCGAACAACTGCTTCCAGTAACCATCAATGAGTTTCTTACAATGCTTTGCTGGAATTTTAGACCATTCTTCTTTGGCAAACTGCTCCAGGTCCCTGAGATTTGAAGGGTGCCTTCTCCAAACTGCCATTGTGAAATCTCTCCACAGGTGTTCTATGGGATTCAAAACAGGGAAGCCGCGGAGACACCATCACATGTTTCTCAACGCTGGCAGGTAACTAGCCAGGTCTTTCACCGGGAAGGAAAAACCACGGGACGGGCAGTCTCCAGTCAAGGAAACCACCTATGCCAAAACATGGTATCCATCCACAGACAGCTGTTTCGGGGTATTTGCCCCTCATCAGTGTGGAGTAGGAAACTGACTAGTGGGAGCAATGCCTAGTAGAAGACTATATAGGTAAGGATGGTTGACCTTAGGGAGATCAACATCCAGCACCGCGGAGCACCTTCACGTGTTTTCTCAACGCAGTGATTCTAGAGCAATGCCCCCTGGGAAATATGCAAAACAAGGAAGCCGCAGAGACACCATCCCATGTTTCTCAATGCTGGCAGGTAACTAGCCAGGTCTTCCAGGTCTTCCTTGTTTTGCATATTTCCCAGGGGGCATTGCTCTAGAATCACTGCTCATGCTTCCTCACAATTTGGATTCTCAAGTCATCAGACAGTTCTTTGGTCTTCTTTCTTTTCTCCATGCTCAATGTGGTACACACAACGACACAGGACAGAGGTTGAGTCAACTTTAATCCATGTCGTCACCTATTGTACCATCACCCATTCCCTGTAGACTGTGAGCCCTTGCGGGCAGGGTCCTCTCTCCTCCTATACGAGTCTGTTATGTACTGTTAATGATTGTTGTATGTATACCCTCTTTCACTTGTAAAGCGCCATGGAATAAATGGCGCTATAATAATAAATATTAATAATAATGTCAACTGGCTGCAAGTGTGATTTAGTTATTGCCAACATGATTTTTCAAACAGTGCCAATACTTTTGTCCACCCCCTTTTTTATGTTTGGTGTGGAATTATATCCAATTTGGCTTTGACAATTTTTTTTTTTTATTTTTTTTCATTGAAGACAAATTAAATGAAGATAATACCAAAGAATTTGTGATTGCAATCATTTTCAAGAAGAAACTGAGTATTATCTGACAGAATTGCAGGGGTGCCAATAATTTTGGCCAGCACTAATATATATATATATATATATATATATATATATATATATATATATATATATATATATATATATATATATATATATATATATATATATATATATATATATATATATATATAGTACACTGTGTATATAGTGACGATGATAAATACGTATCTAATATATAAAGCTGAGTGTATGTCCGCTAAAGGAATCCGCACCGTCGCATTTACAATCACGAACTTTTGCACAGACGCATCATGTGACCCAGGGAGCGTCGTAGACTGTTTTGACAGAAAAATTTAACCCCGTGCTTTACAGTTAGCCTCTAAAATCCTGCTGCCATTAAACTGGAGGTGGGAGCTATAGGTTAGTAATAGGAACTGTCAGTGGTTACTATAGGAACAAAATGAACTGTTAGTTGAAGCTTATGCATGAGGTTATATGATGACGGTGGAGAGATGGATAGAGGGATGGGGAAAGAGACGGACAGCCCTGGAAAGGGACTGACGGGGGAAAGAGTCAGCCGGCGAAAGAGACAGACCTGGAAAGAGACAGACACACACACATAGAGACAGAGATACAGACAGACAGACACAGAGATGGAGACAGACAGACTGATGCAAATACAGACAGAGATAGTAATAGACAGACAGAGACAGACACAGAGAGACAGACAGACAACGACACACAGACGACAGAGACTGGAAGAGAGAGAGACAGTTACTATCCCAAGCAATGCCTGGGTACTACAGCTAGTTATACTTATTGATGATGGTATAAATGACACTTATAAGATGTTAGAAATTGATATTAAATATACATAAACATAAGTGCCCGATGTGCACACTTTTTTTTTTTTTATATTTAAACATATATAATTGAAATGTGTATGTGTAAAGTGTATATGTGAAAATTAAACCAGTACAAATATATTGATTTATAATGTGTGTAATTACATTGTGTATATGAAAAATACATTGATAGTGCGTGACGGGGGAACAGCATCACACTCTGTCTACAAACATGACAGGTAATTGTCAGGGACTCTCTCTTTACAGCGAGTGGATCAGATTATTGCAGCCATAATCATTGTGGAATATAAGGAATATGGTGGATTGTATGATGATTTGCAGCGTCCCTATTGCCTTAATAAATAATATATAATTTCCCTTTCGCCCATGACAGTACCACCTGAGAGAGAGGTTCTGACCACCTCAGGACAGGAAACTCACTGAATAAAAGGGCGGCACGTGTCCTCCGCATCAGTTTGGTTTCCTGTCCTGATGGGACAACCCACGGAACCTCCCAGGTCTGACCCAGTGTGCAAGTTTGGTTCTTACCAAAAGCCGGAATTTGGGCCTGGAGGCACCTCCCCAGTGCTTCGGCTGTCTGCGGTGGTAAGGTGCGGGCCTGGAGCGGGAGCTCGGCTCCCGGTCGCCCCAGGCTACGTGATTTTCACACAGAGCCCACGAGATGAGCGCCCTGCTGATGGAACACCGGGGTGAAGAGGAAGTGATGCGACACCCTGAAGTTCGTCGCATGCGCTGGGTGTTCCAAGATAGCGGCGCCCAGCGAGCGCATTCCGGGCGGGAAATTTGAACCGGGGAGGTATAAGGAGTCAAATTCGCTAAATTCTGGTGAGTATGGCTTCTCCCCTATTCAGGATGGATGACAACTGTCCACCAATCTGGATGCGCTGGAACACCATACGGATTCCCAGGCTTCACAGAAGCAGCAGCGAGGGGAGCGCTCCTCCGGCGTGGCTAGTCCGGCAAGTCAACATTCCGGGGTGGTCTAAGAAATCCAAATCTGGAAGTCATAAACCGACTCCGAAACCGGCAACAGATCCGCCATCTTTGGGGGTGAGCGTCTGCTGTAGCATTTCATTATTTAAAAGTCTCCCCCTATGTTCCCTTCTTTCTTTCAGGAGGTATCTAAGAAGCATACTTCTAAGAGGAATCATAGGAATTGTGGGGTTTGCAAGGACAGTCTATCCTCAGATTAACAAAAGGACCTTTTCCCCACCTGTATAAAAAATCCTATGTACGGAAGCACCAAGCTTCACGGCGGAGTTGAGAGATATTATCCATTCTGAAGTCAGGGATTCCATAGGCTCCTGTCAGCACCGAAAACACATAAAAAATCGACTACGAAAGATGGGGAGCTTCAGGTAAATCAGGCAGCTCTGAAAGGGGTTCCAGAAAATTGTCACCTGCCTCTTCCTCATCCTTGGACTCCTCGTCTTCCTCAGACGAGGGCGGATGACCATGCTTCACATCCTCTGAGGTGACACCCCTAGTGAAAGCTGTCCGCTCCACTATGGGGCTGGTGGATGATAAAGATCCTGAATCCACACAAGACCTCATGTTTGGAGGCCTGGAATGCAGGAAGAAAAAGGTGTTCCCAATTCAACAAAAAGTCTAGGGCCTGGTCATGGATCAATGGAAGAAACCAGACAGAAAGGTATCCCTGTCATCCTCCCTGAAAAGAAGGTATCCTTTTGATGAAAAGGCTACCACTTCATGGGACAAGTCACCTAGAATTGACGTTGCGGTCACCAAGGCATTGAAATCCACTACTGTCCCCTTTGATGATGTAGGTTCACTCCGTGATCAATTGGACCGAAAGTTGGATGGCTTTCTCCGTAGTACCTGGGGGGCTGCAGCAGGAGCTTTTCACCCGGCGGTAGCAAGTACATGTATAGCAAGGTCCCGAATGGTCTGGGTCCAACAATTAGAAGAGCGTCTTAAAGGTGATGTGTCTAGAAAGGACATTATCGCCTCAATTTCACGTATACAGGGGGCGGCAGCCTTTCTAGCGGATGCTTCCATCGATTCGCTCAAATTATCTGCAAAGGCAGCAGCTCTTTCCAATTCAGCCAGAAGGGCCCTCTGGTTAAAATCTTGGAAGGGAGATGTACAGTCCAAGAGCAGACTATGCAGGATGCCTTGTGAAGGAAACGTTTTGTTTGGATGACCTTCTGTCCAAAGCGGCAGACAAGAAACAAGGATTTCCAGCTGTACAAACTCCATTCCCTCGTAGCCGTCATTTTCAGAGAAAGCAATTTTTCCATAAGAAGCCTCCCAGAGACCAGGACTCCTGGAAGGATAGGAGGAAAGAAGACCTCAGGATTTATGTTTGGTCCATCCTCCTCTACCAAGCCAAAAGGCCCTCAATGACGCCATATTCCCAGTTGGGTGGAAGGCTCTACCTCTTCCTTCCTGCATGGGAAATGATTTCCTCCAGCCCATGGATTCTACGGATCATCGCAGAAGGGCTGACATTACATCTAGAGTCACCCCCTCGGGGGTATTTTATTGGAACATCCATAAGACGGACAAAAAAGAAGAGTGATCTCCATCTTAGAGCACTTAGGGTGGATCATAAATCGGGAAAAATCCAGAATACAACCTCCTGGATTCAGTCACTCAGAATTCTTTTCTCCTGGAGGAGAAGATACTCTAATTACAATCCTTAGTCACCTTGGTGAAGGAAAAAACAGTCATGACCCTCAGACAGGCTATGTCTCTTGTGGGGTCCCTCACATCCTGTATCCCAGCGGTTCCTTGGGTTCAGATATATATGAGATCCCTTCAGATGGAGGTCCTGGCCTGACAGCAACAGTCAGGAGGCTGTTTAGATTGCAGAATCCGCTTGGATCTAAAGGTGTTGCTTTCCCTGTCCTGGTGACAGGACTTAACTCATCTGTCCACAGGGGTGTGATGGTGTCCCAACATCACGGATATCATCACAACAGTGCACAGGAAGATTCGGGAAGACACAACCCACATTATCCTCATAGCTCCCTTCTGGCCAAAAAGAGCCTGGTTCTATTGGCTCCAAAAACTGGCAATATCAGACCCTTGGATACTGCCGGACGAGACAGACCTACTAGTCCAGGGACCAGTGTGCCACCCCAAAGATCCTGCCCTCCACTTGACAGCGTGGCATTTGAAAGGCAGCTGCTCCTAGCACAGTAATTCTCTGAGAATTAGTAGGAACTATCCTTAAAAGTAGGAAGCCGGTCACCACTGGTATTTATGGAATGGTCTGGTGGAAATTCCTGCAAGTTTCCGGGACACAGATAAGGGGGTCCCCCTCCCTTCCCGGCCATCCTGGAATTCCTTCAGAAAGGGTTGGAGTTGGGCTTATCCACTAGCACCTTGAAGGTACAAGTTTCGGCCCTAGGAGCCCAATATAATCATAACCTCACAGAGAATAGATGGATTAGCAGGTTCATTAAATCCTGAGCTAGTGCAACTCCTGTCCCTTCTCCCCGTATGCCTCCGTAGGATTTAAATCTTGTCCTTGATGCCCTTATAGACGCCCTGTTTGAGCCCCTTTTGGATGTTTCCTCAAGACCCTGTCTCTGAAGGTGGACATCGCTTTGACGTCTGCTAGACGGGTGGGGGACCTACAGGCGATCTCCATTGTCCATCCATATACTCAAATTTTGGTCGATGGGTGGTATTGCCTACAGATCACTCGTACCTGCCTAAAGTGGTACAGCCCTTTCACAGTTTCTGGTAAATCATATTGCCTTCCTTTTGTGACCCTCCTTCCAATGACAAAGAGGCCATGCTCCATAGATTGGATGTGAGAAGGGCCCTTATAGCCTACTTCGATAGGACCAGGGAATGGCGGAAATCTCAGGCCCTGTTTGTTGCGTTCCAGGGAAAGTCCCGGGGCGGTATAGTATCTAAAAGCACCTTGGCTAGGTGGATCCGGGATGCTATCTCGCTGGACTACGTATTTAAGGGGGTGCCAGTTCCCCTGCAGATTAGGGCCTATTCCACTAGGTCAGTTTCTACTACTTGAGCACTCAAATAGTAGACAAATATAGTAATTTTTGAATATTTTTCTTGGTGCACTTTTTTTGCAGATTATAAAAAAAAACTAAGTAATTTAGCAAAACACCTGATATTTCGGATACTGGAGCCTTTTTCAAGGTTTTGCCTGTAGGTAAAGGAGCGGTGACATGGGTCACTGGCGGACTGCCATCAAGGACACGCTGTGAGGTGGCACACAGTATATCAAATTTGACCAAAGGTCAGGAAATGATGGGAATGTAATGCCTCTGTAGGTGAGGGCCTGGTGAGGAGGAAGAGTCCTGGTGGAGTAGTAGTGACAGGCCCTACTGTCGCCACTACTCCACTAGGACTCTTCCTCTTCCCCAGGCCCTCACCTACAGAGGCATTACATTCCCATCATTTCCTCATTTCCTGACCTTTGTTTGAATTTGATATACTGCAAAAATGTGGCACCTCACAGCGTGTCCTTGATAGCAGTCCGCCATTGACCCATGTCGCCTCTCCTTTACCTCCACGCAAAACCTTGAAAAAGGCTCCAGTGTCCGAAATATCAGGTGTTTTGCTAAATTACTTGGTGCACTTTTTTGCAGATTATAAAAAAAATACTAATAAAAATATTCAACATTACCATGTTTGTCTACTATTTGAGTGCTGGGGTTCTTCTTAGTTTGTCTATTTACCCCAATAGCACCTATTTACATATAGTGGTTGAGCCTGGCTTATCCTGCCTGCTTAGTTTTTTACTACTTGGGCTGAGAGGGCAGAGGTCTCTATTGATCAGATATGCAGGGCCGCCACTTGGTCCTCTTCCTATACCTTTTTCTGTCACTATAGACTTGACTTGTCCTCCACGGCCGACCTTTCTTTTGGTAGACGGGTATTACAGGCGGTGGTCCTTCCATAAGGTGATTGGTCTCTGGAATCTCTCAGGTGGTGTGGTCATGGGCGAAAGAGAAAAATCTTATTTTTTAAATCAGATACTTTTTTATTAAAACAGAGTACATACAACAGAATAACAAATCGGCATCCAAATTAAATTTATCACATCTATTACCCCTTTAACTCCCCCTCCCCCACCCCGGCAGCAACACTTCTCCCCGATACTACATCCCATATAGTACACACTTATAATACCCTTCAACTGTAGTATAGAACCATCCCGTTGTGCAGGAGGAACAACTAGTAACACAAATAAAACAAAACATACACATCAGAGGTCTCAGACGGCTATCCCCGTCCCATATCAGTTTACTGGTCCATCACTCGTCCTATCCGCATTGCAGCCAAGGAGACCAGAGCTTCTCAAACATTTTAACATTCCCCCTTCTTTCATACACTCCCCGTTCCAGCTGAAGAATACACTTCACCCTTTTAATGTACTCTCCCCTGGTCGGGGGGTCTTTTTTAATCCAGGACCTGGCGATTAGCTTTCTTGCCGCATACAGCAGCCTAGCAATGACAATTTTCATAGTATTTTCCACCCCAAGCTCCTCAACATATCCCAATAGGCAGATCACTGGTTCCCTGGGGAGAACACACCCATATGTTCTTCCTATCTTGTGGATAACCTTAGTCCAAAAGGAGACCAGTCTCGGACAAGACCACATCATGTGAAAAATACCTGCGTCAGATCCCTGACACCTTGGACACTCCGAATTCCTTTTCAACCCCATTTTAAACATCAGTAAGGGAGACCTATATACCCGGTGAATCACGTATAGGTGAGACAGTCTGGCCGGTTCGCTCATGGAAAGTTTAGGGACATACGCCAGGATACTCTCCCACACCTCCTCTGTTATCGGCCCAACTTCCTCCTCCCATTTAGATTTAGTTTTAATTGGGTATTCTAACAGAAAGGTATGTAGTATATCTTTATACGTGCCAGAAATGATCCCTTTAGTGCTTCCTCCGCCCTTACACACATACTCCAGTACCAGGTCAGTCTGTATGGCCACACTTTGTTTAGCCGCTTGGGCTGCAATCGCATGTTTTAATTGTCTGTAGTGGAGCCAGCCGGACGCCGGTAACTGAAACTCACTCTGTAACTGCGGGAACGATTTCACAATTCCTCCGTCCAATATCTGATGCATGTATATTACACCCTTGCGTCTCCACTCCTCAATATTCCCCATTTTCTGAATCTCCGGGAGATTACTGTTATCCCAGATAGGTGTAAACTTGGTTAACCGGGTCACCCCTCTCACCCTTTTCAGCCTATCCCAGGTCTTATTTATAAGTGCCATTGTTGGAGATGTTCTACCCAGGAGCCCCACCGCACCATCCTCTAGTCCCATTACCAATGGACTTCTACCCACTATGTATTCCAGTACTTCTTTAATGCCCCCATCTTTCTCTCGATCAGACTAACCCCTGAGGTGTTGACATTGCGCCGCTATATAATACAATTCCGGATTTGGGATTGCTAGACCCCCCTCATCCTTCGGCCTTTGTAAAGTCTCTAATCGCACCCTAGGCTGCTTTTTACCCCACACCAGGTCCATAAACAGCGAGTTTATCCCTTTAAATCTTTTCCTTGAAATACAAACAGGGGCATTGTGCAGTATGTATAGGAGTTTAGGCATTACTACCATCTTTAGTAAATTAACCCTTCCAACAACTGACAAATGTAGCTTGTTCCAGGCATCCACCTTGGTTCTCAATTTTTTAAGGAGCGGCCATAAGTTCACCTGTATGTATTTTTCTACTGGCAGAGATATCTGTATACCTAGATATTTAAATTCGTCCACATTCTTCAATTTGTTAGCCCCAGTATCCTCATTTGTCCAGGCTACTTCCCCATCCACCTTAAAGAGGCTTGATTTAGACCAATTAATGGTCAGTCCCGAAACTTCTCCAAATTTCTCTATTATCTGCATGGCATGATCCAATGAGGCTGATGGATCCCCCAAGAAAAGTAATAAATCGTCAGCATAAAGAGCTATTTTCTCCTCTAAATGCCCATACTTAAATCCATGGATCTCCTTTGTTTTCCTAATGGCCGCCGCCAGAGGCTCTATTGCAATAGCAAATAGGAGCGGCGATAGTGGGCAGCCCTGTCTCGTTCCCCGGTGCAACTCAAACGCTGAGGAGGTCATACCGTTAACTCTAACTTTAGCAGTAGGCCTATTATACAACAGCTGCACCCACTTTACAAACCGTGGGCCAAAACCCATATGCTGCAACACTTTCCACAGATACCCCCACTCAACACTATCGAACGCTTTCTGGGCATCTAACGAAGCGATCACCCTCCGGCCAGGGTTGTCAGGCGGCAACTGTAGATTAAGGTACAATCTCCTGATATTAGCAGCTGTCGACCTATTGGCCATGAACCCTGATTGGTCCATATGGATTAGGTTAGATATAACTCCAGTCAGCCGGTTTGACAACACCTTAGCCAGAAGCTTCACGTCCGCTGTTAATAACGAGATGGGTCTATATGAGTCTGGAAGCCTCGGATTTTTATCCTCCTTAGGAATTACTACTATTATTGCTTCTCTCATAGATTCAGGCAATACACCTTCCCCCTCCGCCACCTCAAAGACTTTCAATAGTTTGGGTAATAGGATTTCTTCTAACTGTTTATAAATTTCAACTGGTAGCCCGTCTGCTCCCGGTGCCTTGTCATTGCTCATGCCATGCAGAGCGCCCTCCAGTTCATCAATAGTAATAGGTGACTCCAGTTTATCTCTATCCACCACAGACAACACCGGAAGCTCACCTCGCTCAAGAAACGAGTCCACCTCTTCCACCCTCATCTCTCCAATAGAAGAATATAGCGTGTGATAGAAATCTTTAAAGACCCCAAGGATCTCCTCAACCTCAGTGACCTGTGTCCCCTCCACCGTGTCCATACCATGCACAAATGAACTACTCCTTTGAGCTGCAGCTATGACCGATAATAGATGACCAACTTTTTCCCCCTCCTCATAAAAATGCAATTTTTGGAATGCCTGCTTCCTTACCGCCTTCTCCAAAAGCATCTTATTAACCTGTTCATGCGCCTGCCTAAGATTTTGCTTCGCGTCCGTAGTAGTACTCCGGATTGCTTCCAGCTCTGCCTTATCTAAGGCCTCCAGCCTATCTTTCTCATCCTGCCTCGTCTGTGTTTTACGTTTACAGATATCCCTGAACAGGAGCCCCCTGAGGTATGCCTTCATCGCATCCCATACCACCAGCGGACCAGTGCTACCCTCGTTGTGGATAAAGAAATCCCCAAGATCCCGTTCTATATTCCCCATATTAATATGACGGATCCATGCTGGATGAAGCTTCCACTCTCCCCTCCTTCCCCCTGTCAGGGTTCCCAGTCGTATGGACACTAGAATTGGGCTATGATCTGAAATCACTCTTGTCAGATATTGCACGTCACTTATCATTGCATCCATCAGATCACTAGCTAGAGCCATGTCAATGCGGGACAGAGTGTTATGTGAAGCCGAATAACAAGAGAAGCAGGATACCCTCCCATTCCTCACTCGCCAGGCATCCACCATTCCAAGTTCCCCAATAAGAGTGCCAAACGAAGTCATACAACTATCCTGAATACCTGGAGGTCTACTACTCCTATCCCAGTACAGGTCTATCACATTATTGAAGTCCCCCACCAGTAAAAAAGGGATTACTCCCCCCTTCTCAGAGAACTCCCTTATCTCCCTTAGTTTGGTGCACTTATATGGAGGTGGTATATATATTGCAGCTATACACATGAGTCTGCCAAATATTTTACACTTGACGGCCACACACTGTCCCTGTTTATCCACATACACTTCTATCTCTTCATATTGCACAGAGTTATGGATCAGCAGTGATACACCCCTTGCATAGTTGGAAAAGGTGGAGTGATAGGCCTTCTGCACCCATCTCCTATTTAAAACATGTGTTGTCTCCTTTGTTAGATGCGTTTCTAGTAGACATATTACTGACGGGTTCTGGTCTTGAACATATTT
This sequence comes from Anomaloglossus baeobatrachus, assembly GCF_048569485.1. Lineage (NCBI taxonomy): Eukaryota > Metazoa > Chordata > Amphibia > Anura > Aromobatidae > Anomaloglossus > Anomaloglossus baeobatrachus. Next base: position 325,608,891 of record NC_134354.1, read on the forward strand.
AATTATCGCCGCTCTCCTAGACCTATCTGATAACCCTCTAATATTCCAACTCAACACCTTAATTTTATCCCCCATTATCCCACCCAGTAAAACCATCAAACCTTGTAGTATCTCCCCATGCTGCCTCTACCCTACCCCTTTCCCCCCTCCCCCCCTGCTCCCCTCCCCTCCTACTCCCCACCACTTCCTGTTTTCGAGTACTCCCGTGAAGCATCGGGTTTTCCAAACCTGGTCCATAATAATCCCTACTAAATTCCCCCCTACCTCCCTCGCCTTCCCCTCTTAGACACATTTTAAAACTCGTCCCTTTTCCAACAATTCTCCACTCCCCCCCTTTCTATGTATAATCATATTCCACTCAACCAATATAACAGTAAAATGGCGACCAGTAATTAAACTGGAATCTCAAATTGTAAATACCCCCACCGCGCCAAATTAGGCAGTCCCCATGTCCTGCGAAGCTCACATCAAACCCTTCGCATTCCCCCTGCATACTACCTCAATCCCAAAGGGAAGGAGAAAAAAAAAAAAGAAAAAACAAGAAGGGTCCCCTGTAAGCTCCTAAGGATGTTGTAGAGCCTCAGCCGGCCTTCTCCAACACACTGCAGATTCAGACAGTCAGCTCATTCCTTCAAACGGATCCGCTTTTCGTTTGCGTCCAACCACTGCATGGCTTCCTCTGGAGTTGTAAAAAAGTGCACCCGCTCCAACGCCGTCACTCTTAGCTTTGCCGGGAACATCATTGAGTATTGCACCCCCATCTCTCGCAGGCGCCTCTTTACTCCTGTAAAAGTCATACGTAGCTTTTGAACAGAAATGGAGTAGTCCGGGTATATGGAAATTCTCTGGCCGTCAATCATAAGATCCTCCATGTCTCTTGCCTTTCGCAGTATAGTGTCCCTGTCTCTGTAGTTGAGGAGCTTGGCTAGCATAGTGCGAGGGCCCCTGCCTGCTGGTTGTGGCTGCATCGGGACTCTGTGTGCACGTTCCACAGCATAGAGCTTGGATAAGACATTAGCACCCATTTTCCCCCTGAGCCAGTCTTCTACATATTCAGTGGGGTTTCTGCCTTCCGCTTTCTCAGGGATGCCGACAATTCGGATGTTATTTCTTCTAGAGCGGTTCTCTAAATCATCATTTTTTGCCATGATTTCAGCTATCTGCTGTGCAAATGTTTTTTCAGACTTTTGTAGTTTTGTAATATGATCCTCTGTTATCCCCACTCTCTCCTCTACAGCCGTTGTTCTCAGGTCTGCTTTCTTGAGATCTTTCTTAATGTCAGCAACCTCTGCCTGTAATCCCTTAACTTGCTTCGTCAGGGAAGTCAGAGCCTCTTTACAAAAAGACACCACTGCAAAAATGTCCTTTAAAGTGGGGTTTTCTGGAGCCTGGTCTGCACTATGTGCTTCCTCTACTTCTCCTGTCTTATCTTGCTGCTGTTCACCATCCCCCATCTCATCAGAGCTGGCATTGTCTTCTCCCTCCTCACCTCTGTTATCTGTATGCTGATGTGATTTCTCTGAAGTCCGGGCAAATTTCTCCAGCCTTGCCAGGACCTGCATCCTCTCCTGACAGGCTGCATTCACTTTCTCAGCTTCCTGCCTTATCATGGCACCATCCTGAGAGCTGGGGACTTTCCCGCCTCCATTATCTTTTTGCCTGTGACGGACCATGGCACCTCTCTGCATCCACCAGACTCACTCCAGATAAGTCCTCACCACCTTATCTTCCTGACAGCCGGCTGAGGCAGTGATAACAGCGGTATTCAGGGATTTATCAAGGGAGTTTGCAGGAGAGCTCCACAAACACGTCTCTTCACATTGCCGTCCAGGCCACGCCCCCGAAAGAGAAAAATCTTAATTACTTACCGGTAATGGGATTTTCAGAAGCCCATGACAGCACCCTTAGTTCCCCTCCCTATTCACTCGCTGTGGGCACCCTTCGGGGAGTGTCAGCGTTAATGGTGTTCTTGGTGGTGGTATACTTAACCATTTGTTTTGTTTTTTTGTTGGTCCTCTCTGGCTCTGTAAACCTACTGATGTGGAGGAGAGGTGCCGCCCTTTTATTCAGTGGGTTTCCTGTCCTGATGTGGGCAGAACCTCTCTCTCAGGTGGTGCTGTCATGGGCTTCTGAAAATCCCATTACCGGTAAGTAATTAAGATTTTTGGAGTCATGAGTGTGACCTGTTCCCTTGCCATATGTTTTTATGGTTTTAAATGTCTTGTGTGATATTGTTTTTAACTAATTTCTGTTGCTATCAATAAAGATGTCATTTTGATTGCTAATTATTGTTTTTGGAGTTTAATCTGAGGAATAAACAAGTAGTTTCGAAACGTGTTGGATTGGCCCTTTGCGTCTCCCCTCCTGCTTGTGCGCATTCGGTGTCGGGTGCCTTGCTGTTTTTGGGATGCCGACGGCTGAGGCGTCCAGCAGCAGCATCAAGCCCAGCAGCAGCATCAAGCCCAGCAGACCGGAGGATCGCTCTACTGTTTTGGGCTAGACGTTCACAGTACCCCGCACCGAGGAGCCATACCGAGGTTGGCGCAAGTTTAAGCAGATCTACTTTATTTTGAGCACTCTAACTGGAGATCACTTGGAATTGTATTCCTGCAAGTGAACGATTTGCATCCAGCCTTAATATGGAGCCCTCCTGATCTGTACCTCCGGTTACGTATGGTCACTGAGTGTTCCCTTGGCTGAGAAATATATTTACTTTGATACACTTCTCCACTGTTTAATTCATTTGTTTTGTGTCTAAGGGCGGCTTTGCACGTTGCGACATCGCACGTGCGATGTCGGTGGGGTCAAATCGAAAGTGACGCACATCCGGCGTCACTTTCGACATCGTACTGTGTAAATGCTAGATGATACGATGAACGAGCTCAAAAACGTCGTTATCGTATCATCGTTGCATTCACCGACATTTCCATAATGCCGGTGCCGTGACAGGTACGATGTTGTTCCTCGTTCCTGTGGCAGCACACATCACTGTGTGTGAAGCCGCAGGAGCGAGGAACATCTCCTTACCTGCCGCCGGCGGCTATACGGAAGGAAGGAGGTGGGAGGGATGTTTACATCCTGCTCATCTCCGCCCCTCCGCCGCTATTGGCCGCCTGCCGTGTGACGTCGCTATGACGCCGCACGACTCGCCCCCTTAGGAAGGAGGCGGGTCGCCGGCCAGAGCGACGGTCGCAGGGCAGGTGAGTGCATGTGAAGCTGGCGTAGCGATAATTTTCGCTACGCCAGTTATCACAAGATATCGTACCTGTGACGGGGGCGGGGACTATCGCTTACGACATCGCAGCATCGGCTTGCGATGTCGCAACGTGCAAAGCCCGCCTATCCCCAGCAGGAGAGCAATCTGCGCATTGGTTTTACTCTTATATATGGAGTTTTTCTGTGACCTTTTTGGTTGGGTTGTACTCTGTGAGCAAGCGACAGAATAGTGACTGCACATCTCATAGTGTAGGGCAGGCTACACTGACAGAATAGTGACTGCACATCTCATCGTGTAGGGCGGGCTACACGACGCCCCCTGTAAAAGCCGGGTTAGCGAAACGTACGTCGGGGAATAGGACGGCAGCAACCGCATACTCTTCCACCCAGGTAATTACCATGATTTTGTGCTCCTATTACGGTGTTCTATAATTTTCATTGTACGAACCACACAGCTTTCCATAGTGGGCACATCTTTACTGTCTTATGGATCCCCTGTTTGTGGCACAAGCGGGGCCGGCATAGCTTTCTATGACCGGGCGTTAGCTTGATATATAGTCATGGTTTATTACCTTGCGGGAGGTAGCATGTAAATTCTACTACTGGTGGTAACAATTGTTTAATTTTGGATGTCAATAGACTTGGATTTATATACATTATTGTTGGGATTTGTGCAATATATATGCACTTGTACACTTTATGTGACATGTTTACAGGATATTAGTTTCATATATTGATACAATCCAATAGTCCTCTATATACCTAGGCATTTGACACTTTACATGTTCATCCAGAGATATTTTTGCATGCTTATTATATGTTGCCGATTCTTTTATTGCACATCCTACTGCATGTATCCATTTTAATATGTGTGGAATGGGTTGTCACGGGTTTTTGATTAATAAACTTTCTGCGCAATTATTATAGACGCTTGTACTCCTTTTTTTTTAAAAAATATATCTATAATTTTTTCATGTTGTGATGTAAGTATTACTTGGAGTGTCTAAGTTATTAGGTTGACCAACTTGACGTTGATATATACTGACAGAATAGTGACTGTACATCTCATCGTGTAGGACAGGCTACACTGACAATAGTGACTGCACATCTCATCATGTAGGGCAGGCTACACTGACAGAATAGTGACTGCACAGCTCATCATGTAGGGCGGGCTACACTGACAGAATAGTGACTGCACAGCTCATCGTGTAGGACAGGCTACACTGACAGAAGAGTGACTGCACATCTCATCGTGTAGGGCAGGCTACGCTGACAGAATAGTGACTGCACATCTCATCGTGTAGGACAGGCTACACTGACAGAATAGTGACTGCACAGCTCATCGTGTAGGACAGGCTACACTGACAGAATAGTGACTGCACAGCTCATCGTGTAGGGCAGGCTACACTGACAGAAGAGTGACTGCACATCTCATCGTGTAGGGCAGGCTACACTGACAGAAGAGTGACTGCACATCTCATCGTGTAGGGCAGGCTACACTGACAGAATAGTGACTGCACAGCTCATCGTGTAGGGCAGGATACACTGTGAGCCAGCGACAGAAAAGTGACTGCTTATCTCATCAAGTAGGGCAGGCTACAATATTGGGGAGTGTTGACACCTGTAGGCCACACGGTGTCACAAATCTGCCATCACAAAGTTACTACAAAATTTTGTCTCAAACCTGGACAACTCCTTTTAGTTTTTAATCTTTCCCATAAAGCCTGGCCGCTGGACTGACAATATAACTGGCACCCCATCTTTTAATAAGTAATTGTAGATTGACAACATTTTTGTGTTTTCATATTTTCATTTTTATATTTCCCTTTAGTTATGTGCCGTACACCTTGTGGATTCCCATTATTGCACAGACCCAGCCAAGTTCATCTCTGTTCTCTGTACATCGCTGAGCACTATGCTTCACATAGAGCTGCCCCACATCAACATCCTCTCCAAGGTGGACCTCATTGAGAATTATGGTAGACTGGGTGAGGTTGAAGTTTTTTTTTACTAGTTTTGTATTATTTTTGTTATATTATGCTGTAATACACAACAATATAATTGATAGCCTTGTTTTGGTTGTTTTTTTTTCCCTTGACTTAAAGAGAAATTAATTGTCCTAGTAGGAAACTACCGCTGGAAAGCAGTTGTGAAGGCTGCAGCTGATGCCTGCACGCTGATGGGCTGCAGTAATTACATGGAATTTTTAATGTTTTTAGACCAGGCGTGCACAATATCTTTTGGTTCAAGAGTTGCATTGCCATACTAAACCAATCCTAAGGGTCACAAACAATTAAACCCATTCACCACCTAGCCTATTTTCACCTTCATGGCCATGCCAATGTTTTCAATTCTGACCGGGACAATTTATGAGGTAATAATAACTCTGGAATGATTCAAAAGATCCCGGTGAATCTGAGATTGTCTTTTCTATTTTTTGTGACATATGTTATTTTATATTTGTGGTAAATTTAGGATATTATTATTTGCGGTTATTTGTGAAAAATTCAGAAGTTTGGTGAAAATTTTTACTATATATATATATTTTTTTCTATGTTCTTAAACCAGAGAGTTATGTAACACAAAATAGTTAATAAGTAACATTTCCCACATGTCCACTTTACATCAGCATCATGAAGCATAATTTTTTTTTTGTTAGGAGGTTAAAGGGGTTACATTTCATCAGTATTTTCATTTTTCCAACAAAATTTTTAAATAACATTTTTCGTTTTAGCCACCACATCACATTTGAAGTGACTTTGTTCAGCCTTTGTGACAGAAGATACCCAAAAGTGACACCATTCTAAAAACTGCACCCTCACACTGCTCAAAACCACATCCATTAAGTTTATTAACCATTCATGTGCTTCAGAGGATCTAAAGCAATGTGGAGGGAAATGTTGCTTTAGCCCCATATTTTTCATTTTCACAAGGGTAACAGGAGAAAATGAACTCCAAAATGTATTGTGCAATTTCTCCTGAGTACGCTGATACCCCAAGCGTGGTGGAAAACTACTGTTTTGGTGCACAGCAGGAAAGAAACTCCATTTTACTTTCTGATGGCAAAATTGGCTGTTTAGGGATCTGGTGCTGTCTGCAAGCAGCCAGTAGCCCAGACCAGAAGTGGAGTGCTTCTGACTTTCCTGGTGACATCACGGTGGCGGGAAACTGCCTCAGATTCAAACCTGCTTCAAGGGGAATGGTGCTTCACCAACATGGAACATTCTGCAGACTGTGAAAGATACTGCATCTCCGTCCCTGGTATTCTGGTTCCTTGGTGGATGAGTCCAGGGGGTTCCCTGATGCAGTTATAACTGATGGTCTGCATATCTGTTCTGTTTTGTCTAGGACAAGCCTGGTTAACACTAGAAGTCCCAGAAATTTCGAGCTCCCCCCTGAAGTCCCGAAAGAGGGTCAAATGACCCTTAGTCCAAACTGAATAGAACTAATTATAAACTAAATGGCTAAACTCAATGGAAAACAATCTCCTGTGGTGCGACAGTAATGGCCTTAATTACAGAACAAAGGACGGTGATTATAGGATGTTAGCTAAAATCCTTCAGGTCCTTCGACCCGTCTCTGGGTTCCAAAGGTAGAAATGTTAAATGACCCCTCTCTGGGACTTCTAGTGTTAATCACTGTGCAAGACAAAACATAAAGAATGTGCCCTTTGCAGGGTTAAGCTGGCCACTACCTATAATAAGAAGTTTTGTCTAGCTTGCATAGACAAGACTTTGTCAGGAGAGTTCTCATCCCGGTTAGAGAATTTGAAATCCCTAATTAAGGATTAGGTAAAGAGGTCCTTGAGGGAGATTATGCTGGACACGTCTTCAGGGAGACAGATGGCCACTGGGACTCCAGCCCAGAAGATGGGGAGATCGATAGATTTTATTCAGCTCATTCCTCATCATCATTCTCAGACATTGAGGGAGGGCAGCCCATACTTCCCAATAGAGGATACGGGAAGGCTAGAAAAAGCGATGAGGGCTACTATGAGAATTGAGGATGTCAGAAAGCCCAGATCTGTTCAGGACATCATGTTTGGGAGGCAGGAGGCACGTAACCATAAATGCATCCCAGTCCACAAAAACATCATGGCTGTAATCAAGCGGAAATGGAAGAGACTGGATAAAAAGGCATCATTCCGAAAGAGATGAAAATCAAGTCCCATTTGATTCAGAAGTCAGAAGTGTGGGATAAAATCCCAAAAATAGATGCCGCCGTCTCCAAGGTATCCAGAAATACGGTCCTCCCATTCGACGAAGCAGGATTGTTGAAGGACTCCTTAGACAAAAACGCTGACAGTTTCCTGAAAGAGCCTGGGAATTGGGGCAGCGGCTTTCAAACCAAACATTGCAGCCACGTGCACTGCTAGGTTGCTGAGTGTGTGGCTTGGTCAGCTGGAGACACGGATAAAAGGACAAGTGTCCAAGTGACTAGCTGCTGTCTACTCTCCCAATTATTAGTAAAGCGGCAGATATTCTGACTGATGCTTCGGTGGAAGCTGTGAGGCTCACTGCACAAATTTATTCCCCCTCAAATCCTGCCAGGAGAGCCTGATGGTTGAAGAACTGGAGGGGAGACTTACACTCAAAGTTGAGGCTCTGTGAGGTTCTGTGTAAAGTAGATCTCCTCTTTGGAAACTGCCTGGATGACATACTGGAGAACGCATCCGATTCCAAGAAGGTATTCCCAAAGGCTAATCTCCCAGACTTTAGAAAATCATTCAATCCTGGCAGGAGAAATAGGCTGCCAAGAGACCTGAAGAGGGGAAGTCAGAACTGGAAGGAGGGGCCCAGGAAAAAGGAATCCAGAATGGAGGGTGTTTTTTCCAGGGCCTTCAGAAAACCCAGCAGTCAATGACGCCAGGAGAATGGATTTTTCGTCCTGAGGTTATCTGTCAGTGTTGGGACACGGCAGATATTGATCTATTGGCTTTCAGACTTAAACCGAAAGGTGCCGAAATTCGTCACTAGAACTCTCGACCTTCAGGGCGGTCGAGGCCGACGTTTTAGCGATTCCTTGGTCTCAGTTTTCGCTGCCATACCTTTTTCCATATCTACCTTTTCTTCTTCTCAGACTTCTCAAGAAGATCAACGCAGGGGGAATTCCTGCAATTTTACTACCCCCAGATTGACTCCAAAGGGCTTGATATTCGGATATCCTTGGTCTTCTGAGTGATGTTCCATAGTCTCTTCCAGATCGCCCAGACCTTTTTATCTCAAGGTCCATTCTTCCATCACAGTTTACAACCTCTCACTTTAACTACATGGCTGTTTGAAGCATAGGTTTTAAGGAGATCAGATATCTCGGATTCAGTCAGTCAGATAACGATCAGAGCGCATAAACTTTCACATTGTATATTTCATAGCACTTGGAGAGCATATTTTCGCTGGTGTCACTTTTGATACCTTTCTAATGGTATTTTCCTTGCCATCACTGCTGGGTTTTTTTTTCTGTCCAAGTTGGTATCTGGGCTAGTGCTTGGCTCTCTAAAGGCACAGCTTTCTGCCTTAGCTCTGTTGTTTCAGAAGAATTTAGTAGCAGAACCACAGATAAAGACTTTTTTTTTTCAATTTGTAAATTTTTATTGATTTTTCAAATAGCCAAAAATTGTTCCAAAACAAGTCTTGATGGTAAACATCGTACAGATAATAATGTATACATATTGAATCATTGGAGAGAGAAATAAAATATATCTTTGTACCGTGTTAGCCAGTAGAGATAAAAAAAATTGTTTAAAAGAACAGAGAGTCCTCAGTGGTTGATACCTTTTAATGGCTAACTGAAAGACTGGAGAGAGAAAGACAGACAAAAAGAGGCATTAATCACAGTTATGATTGATAAGTGGGAAACTCCGGAAAAGAAAAAGAAAAGCAGTCACTCCCCAAAGAAAGACATCAGCAGGGAAAGAGTAGAGAGGATGAAGAAGATTTGATCACTGGAATCCACACTTACGAACAAAATCAGCTACCAAAGATCCTGGGTACATAACAACCAAACTGATGCCTCAATCTATCTCAACACCGTCCGAAACATCGCCGAAGATAAAAAGGCCTCCCAATGGAACCACTTTGTGGCCATGGAAGATTACTCCTGATGGGACTCAGCCACCAAAGTCTCCATCCGGTGGTACAAAGACATTTCCATAAACCACTCCTCCAGAGAAGGGGGATCTGTCTATCTCCAGGGACGGGGAATTATAGTTTTAGCTGCCTGCAGCAAGTGTTGCAGCAATGAATTTTTTATAGGCCATTTTAGACATCGGAAACATGAACAACAGCACTGCCTCCGGTGAGGCTGGTACTGTGATGTCCGTGACAGCCTTAACCAATTCGAGCACCCCCTCCCAGAATGCCCTCAAAATCGGGCATGACCACCAAATGTGGATCATTGTTCCCTCCTCCTCCCAAATTGCAGCACCAGCAAAGCTTAGACACCCCCGGAAACCATTTATACAGGGCCGTAGTTATACGATACCATCTAGAAACTATCTTAAAACACATCTCCTGAGATTTTGTTGCTATTATGGATTTGTGAGACAGGAAAAAACACCTATCCCACTGCTCCTGTGTAAACGTGGTGTTGAGTTTTTGCTCCCAGGCCCCGCAGAAGGAGGGGAGCGTCCTCATTCCCTTTACAGTCAACATGGCATAGAGGACCGAAATTACATGAGCCAGTCCCAAAGGGGCGACACAAAGCTCCTCGAACCTCGATAGAGGCCGCCCAAAAGTAAATTTATCTGTAAGTGTATGGAAGAAATGTTGAAGTTGAATGTATTCTAAGGTATGCCTCTCTGAGGCTGGATGGTCCCCCAAGATGGACTGCAAAGAGAGGAGGACACCCTTAGGGGCGACGTGGTACATGCGTAGTGGGGACCTTTTGGAACAATGGAGGAATGAATGTGTGGAGGAGCCCGGCAGAAAACGTGGGGAGTCAACTAGAGGCTGCAGCGGCCCGCTTGGGTCCACCAAAACCCCCCTGATCGACGGAGTATGAATAATTTTCAAAGTTTGCCTAACCGAAAAAGATAAGGGGACTTTAACCCGAGAAAGGGCGGGCCAGGTCCAGGGAGTCGTTGTCACTGACATAGGACAGATGTCATGTGCTAACTGTACCCACAGCTTGGAGGCTTGACAATGTATTAGGTCTAGCAGTCTTGCGTGTGCTGTCGCAAAATAATAGCGTCTGCAGTCAGGTAGTCAAGCACCGCCAGCAAGTTTGGGCCGGGTCAATACCTCTAGGGCGGAGTCTACGTTTTTTAAAGGCCCACACAAAGCCTCTCAAGGAGCTTCGCACTTTCGACCAAAAAGGGTCGGTATGTAAATCAGAATAGTCTGGAGGAGGTATAGCAGCCTGGGGAGAACCGTCCTTTTAAGGATACTAATTCTCCCAAACCATGAAAATTCTGTCCTATCCCATGCAGCCAAACACTCCCTCAACTTGCTAAGCCAGGGATGAAAGTTGAGCAGAAATAATTTTGCGGGGTCAGACGGGATGAGGTTCCCCAGATACCTCCAGTGGTGCAATAGGTTAAGTCAGATTGTAGAGATCTGACCACTTGTTGCGGTAGAGCTATACTCAACACCTCTGATTTATCCAAATTAAGCTTAAAATTGGACCACTCCACAAATCATCGGATCACTGAGATCAAGGGCGGCAATGACACTAGCAGGCTGGTTATTTATACCAATAGATCATCGGCAAATGCCTAGTATTTATATTCTACTCCCGCGACCCTTACGCCCCGAATGCCCAGCTCCTCTCGTATTGTGTGCAAAAGATGTTCTATTACTAATATTACTAATACATAGAGCAAGGGAGATAATGGGCAGCCCTGCTAGGTTCCGTTACTTATAGAGAAAGAGTTTGATAGTGCACCATTAACCTTTATTTTAGCCGACGGGGACTGATATAGAGCAAGGACTTTAGAGGAAAATCCAGGACCTAGGCCAATATTGTGCAATGTTTGGGAGATGGTGTAACAGCGTGTCCCTCCCCCACCTGTGCTCATGGTGTAATAGTCTGTCCCTCCTTGACTGTCCCGTATGTACTACTTCTGGTGGGAGATTGTTTGTTTTGTTTGTTTGTTTGTTCTTCTCAGCATGGGACTCATCCAATCCACAACTTGGTAGACAGAATAAAGCCAGGACCTGTAGAATCCTTTCATGTATCAAATGTCGGGGGGGGCCCTTCTGCTCACCTAAAGCTGGGGTCACACTAAACGACAACGACGTCGCTGTTACGTCACCATTTTCTGTGACGTAGCAGTGACCTTGTAAGACACTGTTATGATCGCTGCTTAGCTGTCAAACACAGCAGCCGAAGCAGCGATCATAACGACACGCGTCGCTGTACTGCAACATGTGCAGAGAGCAGGGAGCCGCACACACTGAGCGCTGGCTCCCTGCTCTCCTAGCTACAGTACACATCGGGTTAATTACACGATGTGTACTGCAGCTACATGTGCAGAGAGCAGGGAGCCGCGCACACTGCTTAGCGCTGGCTCCTTGCTCTCCTAGCTACAGTACACATCGGGTTAATTACACGATGTGTACTGCAGCTACATGTGCAGAGAGCAGGAGCCGGCGCTGGCAGCGCGAGAGCGGCGGAGGCTGGTAACGAAGGTAAATATCGGGTAACCACCTTGGTTACCCGATGATTACAGTGGTTACAGCTTACCGCAGCTGCCAGATGCCGGCTCCTGCTCCCTGCTCGCTTCATTTTGTCGCTCTCTCGCTGTCACACACAGCGATGTGTGCGTCACAGCGGGAGAGCGACGACCAAAAAATGAAGCTGGACATTCAGCAACGAGCGGCGACCTCACAGCAGGGGCCAGCTCGTTGCTGGATGTCACACACAGCGACAGCGACGGGACGTCGCTGCAACGTCACAGAAAATGGTGACGTAGCAGCGACGTCGTTGTCTCTGTGTGTGACACCACCTTAAGGCGCTGATCCCAGGAGAAGTGAACAATGAGACCCATGTTAGTTAGTTGGATCTCGGCTGGAGAAAGGACTAGGATCTATAGCTGAGGCAAGATCCTAGTGCCTGTGTATGGACTGTTACAGATTGAAGATCGGTGGCTACGTGGGATTGTGTTTTGTTGTTCACCCTGTTGGACTCAAGGAACTCATATAAGGACCATTGACATATGTTCCCTGGCGCTGGAATACTGGGAGGTGCCCCCGGATCTGTTGGTTTGTTGTGGACTCCTTGCAGACTTTAAGGCTTTATATTCATGTTTGGTGCTCTTTCTTTGTGGTTCCAATAAAGCCCTTTGGATTGTTCCTCGGCCTGGCGTCCCTTACTGCTCTGTCGCATACCCTGTCATAGATGGCGGGCCATGAAATCCTATCAAAGGCTTTCTCTGCGTTCAGCGATAATCTTAATTACTCACCGGTAATGGGATTTTCAATAGCCCATGACAGCACCACATGAGAGATAGGTTCCGCCCACATCAGGACAGGAAACCCACTGATAAAAAGGCGGTACCTCTCCTCCACATCAGTAGGTTTTCAGAGCCAGAGAGGACCAACAAAACACAACAAACAGATTAATCATACCACCACCCAAGGAAAAACACCCATAACTAACACTCCCCGAAGGGTGCCCACAACCAGTGAATAGGGGGGGAACTAAGGGTGCTGTCATGGGCTATTGAAAATCCCATTACCGGTGAGTAATTAAGATTTTTCCCTGCCGCCCATGACAGCACCACATGAGAGATTTATATAGACCATCCACCTTAGGGAGGGACCACCGCCTGCAAGACCCGTCTCCCAAAGGAAAGGTCAGTTGTGGAGGACAAGTCCAGCCTATAGTGCCGAAAGAAAGTCCCAGGAGACGACCAAGTAGCCGCCCGACAGATCTGGTCAATAGAGGCATCCGCCCTCTCTGCCCAAGACGTAGACACTGCTCTAGTGGAGTGCGCCCTTATGCCCGGAGGAGGAGTGGCGTCTTTAGCCGAGTTCGCCAAACCGATGGCATCCCTGACCCATCTGGCCAAGGTAGCCTTAGAAGCCCCATGCCCCCTGGACTGCCCCTGAAAAGTGACAAACAGGACCTGAGACTTCCTCCATTCCCTAGTCCTATCTAGGTACGTGACTAAGGCCCTCCGGACATCCAACGTGTGTAACCTAGCCTCCTTCTCGTTCCGAGGGGGGTCACAGAGGGAAGGGAGCACGATCTCTTGGGACCGATGAAAAGGTGTAGAAACCTTGGGCAAGTAGAAGGGATCAGTCCGCAACACTACCCTATCATCCAGAATCTGGGTATAAGGGTGAACCACAGACAAGGCTTGGAGATCCCCCACCCGCCTGGCCGAGGTGAGTGCGACGAGGAGAAAAACCTTAAGGGACAGCAGTTTGAGAGGGACTTCCCCTAAGGGCTCAAACGGTGGCCCTGTGAGGGCATCCAACACTAAATTAAGGTCCCATGGGGGAACCCGGGGAGCCTGAACAGGTACAGACCTGGACTTAGATTTAATGAACCGGCAAATCCATTCATTCTGTGCCAGACTACAATGAAACAGTGCCCCTAAGGCCGATACCTGCACCTTGAGCGTACTGGTGGAGAGCCCCAATTCCAACCCCCTCTGGAGGAATTCTAGAATAGCCGAGATAGGAGGGGGGCCCTCCGCCCGAGCCCCCGACTGAAGGAGAAAGCGCTTCCAGACCCTACCGTAAATGGCCGTGGTGACCACTTTCCTACTGCGAAGAAGAGTATCGATTAAGCAAGAGGAAAACCCCCGTCGAGCTAGCAGCCGCCGCTCAAACGCCAAGCCGTCAAATGGAGATCCGGGTCGGGGGGTGACGGACTGGGCCCTAGGACAGGAGATGAGGGGCGTCCGGGAGAACCCAAGGATCCACCAGAGACAGTGTCCGCAGCCAGTAAAACCATGCCCGTTTCGGCCAGAAGGGGGCGATGAGAATAACCTCCGCTCTGTCGGTCCGGATTTTCCGGAGAACCGAAGGCAACAGGATCAGGGGAGGAAACGCGTACAGGAGGCCGTGAGACCAAGACATCTGGAAGGCATCGAGGGCAACAGGATCGTCTCTGGGGTTGAGAGAGCAGAACCTGTCCACTTTCCGATTCGCCCTGGTAGCGAACAGGTCGAGAACAGGAGCACCCCACAGGAGCGTGAGCTTGCGAAAGACCCCCGGGTCCAAGGACCACTCCCCCTGACTGAGACAGTGCCGGCTGAGGAAGTCTGCCTCCTCGTTTTCCGCCCCCCTGATATGAAGAGCTGTTAAGGAGGAGAGATGTTGTTCGGCCAGCTGGAAGATGCGCATGGTCAGAGCCAGAAGAGAAGGGGATCTGGTGCCTCCCTGATGGTTGACGTACGCCACCGTCACCCTGTTGTCTGAAAGGACCCGAACATGGCGACCTCTCAAGAAGGGGAGGAACCCCTCTAGTGCCTTGAGAACCGCCATGAGCTCCCTGTAGTTTGAGGACTGTCTGACCAACCGAGCGTCCCAGGGACCTTGAAGCACCTGTTGGCGCAGATGGGCGCCCCACCCCCAACGGCTGGCATCCGTGACTATAGTGTCCGTGACCGGGGAAAGCCAAGGAACCCCCGTCCGGAGGTGAGAGGGGTCCTGCCACCAACCCAGGGAGTGCAAGGAGTCTTCAGACAGGGTCAACTTCTTCTCCAAACAGCCGCCACACAGTCTCTGAAACCGAAGGACCTCCAACTGGAGGATTCTGGAATGCAGTTGGGCCCAACATACCCCTGGGATGCAAGAGGTAAGAGTCCCGACCAGCGACATAGCCTGCCGTAAGGACATGCCTGGGCAACTCCTTACGGAAGAGATTAAGGACAAGATCCTGGCGACCTTGTCCACCGGCAGGTGGCACAACTGACTTGTGGAGTCCAGGACGAGACCCAGGAAGACCTGACATTGGAGAGGCTGGAGTCTGGACTTCCGCAGATTCACCACCCACCCCAGACCTTCCAGGATGGAGATGACCCTGGTCACATGAGCCGCACATAGAGACTCCGACTGACCCACTATCAGGAGGTCGTCCAGATACGGAACGATCAATATGTCCTGTTCCCTGACATGTGCCATGACCTCTGCGAGGACTTTGGTGAAGATCCGCGGGGCCATGGAAAGCCCGAATGGCAGCGCCGCGAATTGGAAGTGTCTCAGCCTCCCGGAGACGTGTAGTGCGAACCTGAGGAACCGCCGGTGAGCCGGAAAAATAGGGATGTGATAATAGGCGTCCTTCAAGTCGAGGACCGCCATAAAACACCCTGGATACAACAGCATGACAGTTGACTTCATGGTCTCCATTTTGAAGGCTCGCTGCACCAGATGCAAATTCAAGTTCCTTAGGTTGAAGATGGTGCGGAAGGTGGAGTCCGGCTTCCGAACCAGAAACAGAGTGGAGTAAAAGCCGTCCCCTTCTTGACCTAAGGGGACCTCCTGAATGACTTTCCTCGAGAGGAGAGTTAGCACTTCTACTTCCAAGGCCATCTGCCGCTCTGGGGACCGCAAGGATGTTATTATTAGAGACCCCCGAGGGGGTGAACGGAAGTCCAATTTTAACCCCTCCGCCACAATCTGAAGAAGCCACTTGTTGGAGGAGATTTCCTGCCATGCATGGAGGAAGAGGGACAGCCGGCCCCCTACCTGATGACAGGCGTCATTGAGAGGGTTTGGGCTTATTATCGGAGTGCTTGCCAAAGAGAAAGCCCGAGGTATTCTTTCTACGGTCCTTCCACTGATCTTGCGGTTTTTGAGACTTCTTTGCGAAAAACTGACGCCTCCGAAAGGGCCGGCTGCGAGAGGACGCCACCGGAAAAACTGGAAACCCCTGTTTCTTATCGGATGCCTTAGTGAGGAGGTCGTCCAGGCCAGAGCCATAAAGATAGGCACCTTCACAAGGCATAAAAAAAACACAAAAACCTGAGCTGAAACAATGTTCAGTAAACATGCAACATTAAGCATGTGAATTGCAGCCTTAAGACTAGAAAAAACCAAGGAGAAAAATTGTATGAAAAATACCCTGAATATAAATAAATAAATTGCAAGTGCTTAATAACAGGGTACTTAGTGTATACATTTTTGCAAAAAGGTAAAAAGCTGTCTCACCTCGTCACGGTGTACCCATCTGAGACAGTCCCTAACCTACTGAAGTTAAAAACATTATCAATACCTGACTTGTGTCATGTCAAAACTCCAATATGGATGGTGGCAAGTGGTTAGCTGTGTCCCAGATAAAATACCTTCACAAGGCATGCTGCATAGTCGCCCCTTGGATTGGACATCACCCTTCCAAGTTTTCAGCCAGAGGGCCCGACGCGCGGAATTGGAAAGCGCCGCCGACCTGGCAAATAGTCTTAAAGAATCAACCGAGGCATCAGCCATAAAGGCAGCAGCACCCTGTATTAAGGGCAAGGACGAGATAATATCTTTCCTTGGAGTGTCATTGCGCAACTGGTCTTCCAACTGCTGAAGCCACACCATCAAAGACCGGGCAACACAGGCGCTGGTCACGGCAGGGCGCAAGCCACCTGCCGTAGACTCCCATGTACCTCTCAGAAAACCATCAGCCTTCCTATCCAGCTGATCCTTAAGGGACCCCAAGTCCTCAAACGGCAAGGTAGTGGAGCGAGACGCCTTGGCAATAGCGACATCAATTTTCGGGGTTCTATCCCAGGAGGTAGACGCTTCCCCATCCACAGGGTACTTCCTTTTAAGGGAAGAGCTAAGATTCAACCTTTTGTCCACTTTTTTCCACTGGTCAGCAATGAGACTTTGAACCTTTTGGGGAATGGGAAACCCCTTACGCTTCCTGGAATCCAAGCCCCCAAACATGACATCCTGGGTAGATTCGGGCCCCCTGGGGTCCACGATGCCCATGGTCGAACGTACCGCCTTCACCAAAGGTCCTACGTCTGCCGTAGGGAAACAAGGACGACCACCTTCATCGGAAGAGGAAGAGGAGTCAGAATCTGAGGGGGAGGATCCCGAGGAGCCTGACGACCGAGAGTCATGAGCTGAACCCGCCGAGGTATCGGGAGTAGACAGCTTAGGATGACGGGATTTCTTGCGCCTCTTGCCCCCCTTAAGGGATTTAAGGGACTCCTGTACTTCTGCTCTGATAATGGAACGCAATTCAGATGAGAACCCAGGCCCCTCTTTGAGTAGGGTCTGTTGGATACAGTCTGCACACAGGGCCTTGGCGTAATCAGAAGACAGGGAGGATTGGCATGTGGCACATTCCTTGTGACGCTGCTTGGAGGCACATTTTTTCGGCACCTAACAAGAGAGGGGACATGGAAACGGGGACTTAGAAACATGGAAGACCACGAAGTCCACTCACCCCCACGACTCCTGGCAATACCGGATCAGGAGGCGGATTCTTATCTCCCTTGGACCTCTTGGGACCCACCGACCGAACGCTCCCCGGACTGGATACAGCCTTCCGGGAACGATCCGCAGAGCCGTGTTCCGAGCCACGCTGTGGCGACTCCTTACGCTGCTCCTTGCTGCGGGGTGAATCTCCTGCCATAATGGTAACAATGGAGGAGAAAAAACTCACCAGTCCCAAGCGCCGGTCATATTTGAAACAGAGATCCCTCGTTACATGGGCGCCGCCATCTTGGATCCTAGTGCGCATGCGCACACCAGTCACTTCCTGGTCGCATTGCGCACGTCACCATGGAATCGCGTCACTTCCGGCCGGAGCGTCCTGCTTCACTCCAGCGTGCTGCACAGCAGGGACAAGCCTTCCAGCGGCCGCCGTGAGTGCGCAAATCCCTGGAGCGACGCCGGGCCGAGCTCCCGCTCCAGGCCCGCGCCTCACCGCCGCAGAGGTCTGAGACCGAGGGGGGGGTGCAGCTAGGCCCGAGCACCGGCTTCAGGTAAATACCAGGCTTCCACACCGGGTCGGACCTGGGACAGCAATGGGTTGTCCATACCAGGACAGGAAACCAAACTGATGTGGAGGAGAGGTACCGCCTTTTTATCAGTGGGTTTCCTGTCCTGATGTGGGCGGAACCTATCTCTCATGTGGTGCTGTCATGGGCGGCAGGGAAAAATGCCATAAGGGGCGTTTTTGTTTTTTCCGTAATTTAATAATATCTATGGTTTTGATGGTATTATCTCGAGTTTCTCTACCAGGGACAAATCCGGCTTGGTCTGGGTGAATTAATTTAGACAGGAGGGGGCTTAGTCTATTGGCCAGCATCTTGGTGTATGCCTTCAGGTCAATGTTTAATAGTGAGATTGGCCGATAGCTCTCACACTGCTTAGGGTCCTTCCCAGGTTTGGGGATCACCGACACAAACGCGGTCAAGGAGTTGTGTGGGAAGGGGGAGGTGTCCGTCACAGAGTTGAAGGCCGCCAACATTACCGGTGACAAAAGCTCCAAGAAGGATTTGTAGAATTTAGAAGTCAGACCATCTGGCCCCGGACTCTTATTTTCGGGCATGTCACCAATAGTCTCAATTAACTCCTGCAGCGAAAAGGGAGCCTCCAACTCTCTGACAATCCCCGCGTCCAGAATCCAAAAAGGCGAGGGCAGGTCAAGAGTTTGAGATGGGGGGAGGGGGTAAATTATATTGCTTAGCATAGTATGTTTGGAATGCCTCGAGGATCTCCAGTAAGGTGTTGACCATGAGGCCCCGTGAATTTTTGACACACGAGACATCATTTTGAGCAACTCTCGCTTTCAAAGCCCTGGCCAGCATTCTGCCAGGTTTGTTTCCAAACTCGTAGAACCTGCTACGACCCACCTGGAGAAGACGCTGAAAAGAGGCATCTATGTAGTAGCGATTCATTCAGTCTCCGGGGATGGAATGACTTGGAGAAGGAAGGGACTCATGGGATCAGGAATAAAAACTGTAATCCCTGTCAGCTGGTCGTTGGATTCTCCAGGCGTCAGCCAATTGCTACAACTGGAGGGTTTTATTGCCGCGTACAAGACGTGTTTTGTTTTTTTTTTGGGGGGGGGTTGGGGGTTCCCCCCGTTGTCCAATACCGGTTCTAGTGTGACATTTAGGTCTGCGCATAGAACTGTGACGGTAACTAATTGTGTAATCATATCAACCGGGTTGGGGACATAATTTGCCTGGTCTTGATTAGGGGCATATAAGTTGACAAGTGTAATTAGCTGATCTTCAATTGATAGCGTTAAGATAAAGTATCTGGCCCCAGAGTCAATGGTGCATTTAATGGTTTGGAAAGTAAGGGACTTATGAATAGCTATTGCTACTCCCTTGGACCACGGCAGGGGATTGTTGGCAAAATACCAAGTCATGTAGTGTCTTTGTCTAATGGTCAGAGGGTTGCTGGATTTAAAGTGAGTTTCCTGAAAGCAAATGATGTGTACCTTTCAGCGATGAAATTGATGAAGAATCTGTGCACGTTTTTCCAGAGTGTTGAGACCCCTGGCGTTAAACGATGCTACATTCAGGTCTGCTATACTAGCTTCGTGGATATTACTAGGTATAGAAGATGGAGCGGACTCCCGTGATCATCCTCGGTGAAAAGAGAAAGAAGAGATGTTATTAGAGAGAGAGAAGAGAGAGTAACAAAAAGGCAAAGCCTCTGCTGAGAGGAGTACTTCACTTCTATCTATGCAGAGGAGCTTGAATGGTCCAAAAGGGCCAAGCAGTGGCTCCCAACCTATTGGGTAGGATGAAACGGTCAACCATGCACAAAGAGAACGCAGAGCTCCCGGGTCTATAGGGATATAACATGCTTGGTATCCCCGTACAAAAAATAAGATATGCTAGTATGGACAAATCGACAACATTTGTAAAAGAATATAATACAGGGAGAGAAAATAAGACATCTACACTTGGAAGAGCCTCAGGGGCAGACTGTAGGACTACTGAACTAAGAGCGGGACCTCTTCTCCTGAGGGTTTACTTTTGCACGACGACTGCCCAGATCAGATTCAAGTCCGGATCCTCCGCTCGACCCACCAGCTTCCTCCAATACTAACAGCCACCTGGGAAGTGACAGATTTGGAAGGTCCAAGCCAGAGGAATGCCGGTAAGTCCTCCGGGGAACGTAGAACGCAGGAACGAGCACCCTTCCTCACCATGAGCGAGAAGAGGAATCCCCATCTCAAGGGTATTACCTTCTCAAAAAGGAGGTCCAACAATGGTTTAATCGCTGAATGCTGGAGGAGGGTAAACCGAGACAGGTCGGGCATTATTCTGGCATATGGAATGCCTGAAGAATATCCTCTTTGATGGCATAAAAATTAATTTGACAAATTATATCCCTCGGGCGAGGATCATCGGGATTGGGCGGAAGAAGAGCCCTATTGGCTCTATCCATTTCAATGTGTGCCCCTGGTGGACGACCGAAGAGGTTATTGAAGATCGAAGTGATTACCGACAATGTCAGCTGGAGCATTGGATTCCAGTAGACCCCGTATCCTGAGGTTTTTTCTACGATTACAATTTTCAAAGTCATCCACACTGACTAAGCTCTTGAATTTGGGCGGCTTGGTGGGTGACAGTCTCTCTCAGGGACTTGACCGAGGACTCAGACCGTCTCTAGGCCTGAGAAATGGAGGTTACTTTTGTGTTTGTGTTTAGGGTGGAGAGTTCAGCCCGGAATTGTGCAAATTCCAGTTTACATTCCGTGATGATTTGTGTGGTTCAAGTGGAAATGTCCTGCTTAGTAGGGATGGATTGCATGAGGAGACACAGATCACCTAGCGAAGCTGGCCTTTGATCATCTCTAGATTCTTGATTAAAGACTGGGGGTCAATCTCTATGCCCCTGTTGTGGTGGGCGAGTCCCATAGAATGTCGGGGAGAGCCCGTCAATACCATGTCTGTGGAAGCCCTGACAGGGGACTACTGATGATCCATTGCAGTCTGGGCACGTAGGAGGATCCCGTCGACCACCCGGGGAGAGAGTTGTGATCCAGTTCCATGGGGTGGGTCACACCAAGATGCTTGTCTTTTGGACAGCCCCTGCCCCTGCTCTTGCTCCGTGCCGTCTTGACCCCCGTATGCCTGGGGAGTTAAGGCCTTTGGGCCTATGATGGAGGAGCCAGAACTCAGGTCTGGTGGTGGGCTCCGGGCGTGTGGAATCAGCGGGGCACTCAAAGCCTGATTATGGGACTGGTGGCATCCTTGCTGGGGGGGCTCCTCTGAGGTGGGATTAAATCTGCTGGTCGCGAGGGGGCGTGTCCTGGACATGGCGGTGTGAGGAAGCTTGTTCTCAGAGCTCCCGCGCCCACAGCTTCTCATACATATATCCCGCGGACCCCACTCTCCCAGGATGTCCTCAAAGAAGAAACTGGGACCTCCACTCTCTGGTGGCTTCGTCAATCGAGTGCATATCCTTTTCAGATCATGCTTTTACAGTCACTCTATCCCTCTGCTGCCCCATCGGGAGGCAGGGTCAGTGGATACTGAACGCTTCGCTACTCAACGACCCTACGACAATGCGGGAGGCCCTGGCAGAATATTTTGACTAGTGGGAGGGAGGTGGTGTCTCCCAACATTGTATGGGAGGCACAGAAATGTGTTGCAAGGGGACTGTTCATCAAACATGGTGATCGTCTGAAGAGGGAACGGGCAGCATAGGTCACATCTCTCTTAGCTGACATACGGGAGCTGGAAACAGTACACAAGGGGTCTCTGGGAGGGGACGTGAGTGCCAGACTGGCCAGGAAGAGGGAGGAGCTGCGCTTCCTGTTATATTAGAAAGCTAAGGGAACGTTGGCTAAGTGTAGGAGACACTTCTACGAATCCGGCAACAAGAGTGGCAAGACACTGGCTAGAGCTCTGCGGACTCAGAGAATGAGGGGCTACGTTCCTTGAGTGCATACCTCTGGAAACAGGTGGGCCACATTACCGAAAGACATTGCTTCCGCCTTTAAAGATTTCTACTCCTCTCTTTACTCGATAGACGGGGGGCAGTCCGAGAGGGCCAGGGCGAAACTGCGCCAGCGTATCCAGAACTATATCTCGGACTCCAGCTTAAAACATCTTAAACACGAGGATGCGGCCGCCCTTGAAAGGCCCATCTCTGAGGAGGAGTTTTGAACCGCAATTAAAAATTCTCCCACCGGCAAGGCCCCTGGAGCAATTGGTTTCCCTTTGCAGTATTACAAAAAGATGGGCTCCCTACTGCTCTCCCCATTTCTCTCAACCTTTAACAAAATCCCACTCTCCGCGACATCACCCCCCTGTCGAGGGACTCACTAGCCGCTAATATAGTAATCATCTCTAAAGAGGGTAAGGACCCTGCTTCTTGCTCTAGCTACTAGCCTATATCCCTCCTCAACACGGACCTGAAGCTTTTCACTAGAATCTTGGCAGATAGACTCTCCCCGCTGCTGGGGGGGGGGTCGTTCACCCGGACCAGGCTGGGTTTATGATGGGAAGAGAATCAAGGGATAACACTAC
The DNA here is from genome assembly GCF_048569485.1 of Anomaloglossus baeobatrachus. Taxonomy (NCBI): domain Eukaryota; kingdom Metazoa; phylum Chordata; class Amphibia; order Anura; family Aromobatidae; genus Anomaloglossus; species Anomaloglossus baeobatrachus. Next base: position 325,631,499 of record NC_134354.1, read on the forward strand.
TAAGACTTTGAATTTAATCCATAAGGCTATATCTGAAGGGCTGGCCCTAATGCTCCTGTCGACTGATGCAGAAAAAGCGTTTGACAGAGTTAATTGGATATTCATGGAGGAGGTGCAGTGGGTTTGGGAAGGATGATGCTCTGGTGGATTTGTTATTTGTATAGTATCCCATCGGCAGCAGTCAGGGTGAACGGTGTTATGATCCGGAACCAAGGTAGCACACCCGCTCCTGCTTCCCCCACGGTGAGCCAGAGACCCCAGGGGAGCTTGAGAAAGTACCGGTCGGCGTCGGGCCCGGAGCCTCTGCGGGCGGCCCAAAGCAAGTTGGCGCCAGCAGGCCTGCGGCGCCTTCCAGCCAGGGATTCCCCAAGTGCCGCCCGACGACCGCCCACAACCTGCGATGCAGTGCAGGAGACCAGCGCTGGGAAGAAACTGACAAAAGAGTGTGTGTGTGTGTGTGTGTGTGTGTGTAATCCGGAGGATGTGAACCCAGGTACGGAGGGCTGGAGGGGTGTGGGTGTTTGGGGGGGGGGGGGCACCCGCTCAGCCTGCCTCACAGTATGCCGGCGTGGAAAGAGCGGAGGCCGCGGTCCCTGGAGGATCACCTGACTTGGCAATCCCTGCTATACTCTGCACACCGGGGACCCCTCCTCCTTTGGGGCACACAGGGTCTCAATCACCAACAACCGCCCTGCCCTGCACAAGAAGATCTCCAAGCCCTGAGAGAGCTTATCCTGGCCCTCCCCAGCAAGAAAGATCTGGAGAAAGTTGTGGCCAGAATAGAATCCTCCCAGCAGGTGGCGCTGTCCACCCTGAGAGAGGAAATGGTGGTGCTGGAGGACAGAATTGAGGCTTCAGAGCAAACACAGGAGTCCCTGGAGGGCAGGATGGATGGAATTGAAAGGGACTGTGAGTCTTCCAATGCACGCATCAGAGATCTCTCCCTGCTCCTGGATGACCAGGAGAACAGGAGCAGGACAAATAACATCAGGCTGAAGGGTATTCCGGAGGACTGGCCTCAAGACCTCTTGCGCACCAAGATCCTGACCATCTTCAATTTGGTCACTGATCGGCCCTCTGAGGCTACCTACCTCTTCGACAGAATTCACAGAGTTGCCAGGCCCGGCCCCAGACCTGCTTCCTCCTCAAGAGATGTCTTGTGCCGCTTGCATTATTATGGAGACAGAGAAAGGATCCTACAGGGGGCTTGGGCACATGTCTCTGTGAAAATAGACAGGGCTACGGTGAAGTTATTTCTGGATGTCTCCAGCCGCACACTATACATGAGATGCCTGCTTCTTCCCCTTTTGCTCAGCATCAAAGACGTGAATGCCTCATATAGATGGGGTCATCCCTTTCATCTGCTAGTGCGCAAGGGGGACTCTGTGTTCTTATTGAGGAGGCACTCTGAGCTCCTGAATCTCTTCGCCTTCCTGAGAATACCAGACTGTTCAATTCTGGATTGGACGGCATGGGAACCCCAGGTTTCTTTGAGGCAACAGAAGAGAAAGGGGGCTGTCCCCTCTGCTCAAAGCGGTGAACTGTGAGGATCAAGGCATTCCTCGTGTGTTGCCTGGGTGGGGGTGTGTCCTAAGATGGGGCACTGAGGGCAAAAGATGGCGTCAAGGGGGCCTGGAGATTGGAGGGTCTTTTACGTCTTTAAAGTGTGGAACTCTGCCATAAGGCCCACTCTGTTGGATGCAATGTACTGGGGGAAGATAGAAGTATATGCAATTCTTGATCATAAGGCAATATGTTATTCAGGATGGGGCGGTGGGGGAAATGTTTTTTCATGTTTCTTCTGGTGGGTGGGGTTTGTGGGAGGTTACTTGACAGACCTTTCCTTGCCATTTAGGAGGGGGGGTCATTTATTACTAAAAGAGGGGTGCAGGTTTGCGCTCTGGCCGCTTGTCGGTTCTTGTCCCTGTTTTTTCCTAAGTAGTTCCTGGGCTGGTCCCTAGCTCTACAAGCTGTATTTGAGCTGCTTTTCCTCTTTCTTGCTTTCTCTTCTGAGCTTCTTTCTCTTTCATGTCTCCTTTTTCCATGCTAAAGGGTCCTTGTTCTCCTCCCCCCTTCTTTAAACCCTTTCCCCTCCTTTTTTTTTCTCCTCTGCCCGGTTCACCTGGGAGGTTCTGAACCTTTGTCTGACGACTAACTGTCCCTCCAGGGTCCCGTCATAGAGCATGACGAAACAGAAGCAGTCTGAGCTGCGGGTGGGGCTCTCTGAATGTCAAGGGCCTCCATAGCCCGGAGAAACTGTCTATTCTTTTGAACTTGCTATGGAAAAATCGAATCCAGGTCGCCTTCCTCCAGGAGACACACTACTGCGATGCCAGACCTTACAGACTCTCGGACAGAAGGTACCCAGTGGCGCACTGTTTGCCTTCTCCGGATTCTAGATCTAGGGGCACGATCATTCTAATGTACACTCCAATGGGAATTGTTGGACTCTCGGTCAGACGACGAGGGAAGGCTTCTGATGCTCAAGGGACTCATTGTCTCTAGGACTTTCACCTTTGTGGCGGTTTACTTGCCTAATTCGGGCTAGTGCCCTACTTTGTTGCGTTACCTTGAGCAGATAGAAGAATTTTCTGAGGGCACTCTGGTACTCGGGGGCGACATTAATGTTGTGTTGGAGCCGTCGAGGGATAAGTTCAAAGGGGGTGACCAGTCTACCACATATGGCACTGCGTCGCATGAGACGGGGATTACATGATCACCAACTGATAGATACGTGGCGATTGATGCACCCATCAGACAAAGATTTTTCATTTTATTCAGCAGTCCACGATTGCTATTCTCGGTTGGACCTCTTTTTTTCTTAAACATTGGGACCTCCACTCTCTGGTGGCTTCGTCAATCGAGTGCATATCCTTTTCAGATCATGCTTTGATTACAGTCACTCTATCCCTCTGCTGCCCCATCGGGAGGCAGGGTCAGTGGATACTGAACGCTTCGCTACTCAACGACCCTACGACAATGCGGAAGGCCCTGGCAGAATATTTTGACTAGTGGGAGGACTCCCAACATTGTATGGGAGGCACAGAAATGTGTTGCAAGGGGACTATTCATCAAACATGGTGATCGTCTGAAGAGGGAACGGGCAGCATAGGTCACATCTCTCTTAGCTGACATATGGGAGCTGGAAACAGTACACAAGGGGTCTCTGGGAGGGGACGTGAGTGCCAGACTTTTCCAGGAAGAGGGAGGAGCTGCGCTTCCTGTTATATTAGAAAGCTAAGGGAATGTTGGCTAAGTGTAGGAGACACTTCTACGAATTCGGCAACAAGAGTGGCAAGACACTGGCTAGAGCTCTGCGGACTCAGAGAGTGAGGGGCTACGTTCCTTGAGTGCATACCTCTGGAAACAGGTGGGCCACATTACCGAAAGACATTGCTTCCGCCTTTAAAGATTTCTACTCCTCTCTTTACTCGATAGACGGGGGGCAGTCCGAGGGCCAGGGCGAAACTGCGCCAGCGTATCCAGAACTATATCTCGGACTCCAGCTTAAAACATCTTAAACACGAGGATGCGGCCGCCCTTGAAAGGCCCATCTCTGAGGAGGAGTTTTGAACCGCAATTAAAAATTCTCCCACCGGCAAGGCCCCTGGAGCAATTGGTTTCCCTTTGCAGTATTACAAAAGGATGGGCTCCCTACTGCTCTCCCCATTTCTCTCAACCTTTAACAAAATCCCACTCTCCGCGACATCACCCCCCTGTCGAGGGACTCACTAGCCGCTAATATAGTAATCATCTCTAAAGAGGGTAAGGACCCTGCTTCTTGCTCTAGCTACTAGCCTATATCCCTCCTCAACACGGACCTGAAGCTTTTCACTAGAATCTTGGCAGATAGACTCTCCCCGCTGCTGGGGGGGGGGGGGGGGGGGGGCGTTCACCCGGACCAGGCTGGGTTTATGATGGGAAGAGAATCGAGGGATAACACTACTAAGACTTTGAATTTAATCCATGAGGCTATATCTGAAGGGCTGGCCCTAATGCTCCTGTCGACTGATGCAGAAAAAGCGTTTGACAGAGTTAATTGGATATTCATGGAGGAGGTGCAGTGGGTTTGGGGAGGATGATGCTCTGGTGGATTTATTTGTATAGTATGTATAGTATCCCATCGGCAGCAGTCAGGGTGAACGGTGTTTTGATCCGGAACCATGGAAGACCACCATAAATCATTGGTAAAAGGTGACAAGAGCACTGGCAACTAATCTGGCTGCCATCCCCTTACTAACCATCACAACTAGAAGTAGCCGAGGGGTGACCTAACATCCTCTGCACCGCGAACCCAGCCGGAGAACTAGCTATCCTAAAGGAAGGAAAGATGAATAACTCTCTCCCTCAGAAAATAGACAAAGAATAGCAAGCCCCCCACATTCAAAGACTGCGGTGATATAGGAAAACACAATACACAGATGATGTGATTAGCAAAAGGTGAGGCCCCCACTGATTAAAATAGGAAAGGACAGGAAAGGGGCTGATGGTGGCCAGAGAAAAACCCTACAAAATTCTAAATTCCTGATAGTACAAAAAGGCCATCAGATCGCACGATCTGCACTCCGTCCTATACCAGGCGCTCTTGTCATACCAATGAACAGAAAACAAGAATCATTACAAATTCCAAAAGCCACAAACACATGGACTTGTAGGAGCAATACTCCAAACATAACTGCAGGGAGTTTCCCAGCTAAGCAACTGAGAAGAAAGATCCCTGCATGCAAATAAACTGAAAACAACCACAGCAAATGACAAACTCGGATAAGAGTACAAGAACCAAACAACAAATAAAGAGCAAAGCACTTATCTGGGGTAGATGTGGTGTGGAGCAGGATGAAGCAAGCTGGTGAACAAAGAACTGACATCCGGCATAGCCTGCTATCAGACCAGGATTTCAATAAGCAGAGAGTTAGCAATGGAAACGCCCATTGCTCAACACACCTGGTCTATGTCCAAACCATTCCTGGCCACAAGAGGGAGCCTCCCAGCAGCCAAAGCATAACTGACATTCACAACAGTACCCCCCCTTGAGGAGGGGGTCACCGAACCATCACCAACGTCACCGGGTCGCTCGGGATGAGCATGATGGAAGGCGCGAACCAACCTGTCCACATGAATGTCAGAATCCACAACCCAAGAGTTATCCTCCTGCCCATAACCCTTCCATTTCACAAGGTACTGAAGCTGACGCCTACTGCGACGGGAATCCAGAATTTGTTCAACCTCATACTCCAGATCCCCTTGTACCAAAACAGGGTCAGGAGGCGCTGCTGCAGGAACTGTTGGCTCCACATGTTTCTTCAACAAGGACTTATGGAAGACATTGTGAATCTTAAATGACACAGGCAGAGTCAAACGGAAAGATACTGGGTTGATAATCTCCGAAATCTTATAAGGTCCAATAAATCTGGGCTTAAATTTAGGAGATGGAACTCTCATAGGAATATTTTTACAGGACAACCACACCATGTCCCCCACTTTAAACCGGGGACCAACAGTTTGACGCCGGTTGGCAAACTTTTGGGCAGTTTCTTGGGACTGAAACAATTTATCCACTACCTGCCCCCAAATCTGCTGCATTCTGTTTACCACCGAATCCACCCCTGGACAGTCAGACGCCTCAAGCTGCCCTGAGAGGAACCTGGGGTGATACCCAAAATTGCAGAAAAAGGGGGACACCAATGTGGTAGAGCTAGCTCTATTGTTAAGGGCAAATTTAGCCAAAGGCAAAAACGAAACCCAGTCATCCTGATCCGCAGAAACAAAGCACCGTAAATAGGTCTCCAGGGTCTGGTTAGCCCTTTCAGTCTGACCGTTGGTCTGAGGATGAAACGCCGAGGAGAAAGACAGCTGAACACCCAATTTGGAACAAAAAATCCTCCAAAACCTGGATACAAACTGCACCCCTCTGTCAGAAACAATGTTTTCGGGAATACCATGCAAACGAACAACATGTTGGAAAAACAAAGGCACCAACTCTGATGAAGACTGCAACTTAGATAGGGGAACCAAGTGGACCATCTTGGAGAATCTATCACAGATCACCCAAATCGCAGTCATTTTCTGGGAGACTGGAAGCTCTGAAATAAAATCCATAGAGATGTGCGTCCAAGGTTTCTTAGGTACCGGCAAAGGCAATAATAGCCCACTAGAACGTGAACAGGGCTTGGACCTAGAACAAACTCCACACGACTGCACAAAACGACGGACATCCCGGGACAGGGAAGGCCACCAAAAAGAGCGTCTCACAAGATCCCGAGTCCCAAAAATGCCAGGATGACCCGCCAAAACAGAGCAATGAACCTGAGTCAAGTCTCTCCATTGGTCCGGGACAAACAGTTTCCCTGTAGGACATCTCTCAGGTTTATCCCCCTGAAATTCCGCCAGTGCCAACCGCAGATCAGGCGAAATGGCCGAGAAAACTGCACCATCATTCAGGATAGTAGACTGCTCGACAACCTCCAAAGAGTCAGCGCAGAAACTCCTGGAAAGGGCATCAGCCTTAACATTTTTGGTGCCTGTAACACCAAAAACCACAATGCATATATGGGGGCTCTATTGCACAAGAACTATATGAACACCAAGAAGAAATATGCAAGCCAGAATGTATAATTCAAGAAGCAACATCTTTATTAACAATAACAACACATAACAAAAATGGATCAGCCCAAGAGGGACGGATGGAAAAAGTGGGATGCACCAGGCACTTGTAATTATATAAGGAGGACTTACACAGATCAATAGAAAAAATGTATTACCCTATGTCTATCAAAACTGCCCACCCTTTATTAAGGGTAAGTATAAGAGTAATATACATCTAATTATAACAGGGATGCAGTAGAAAGAAAGTCACAGAATCATATAACATTGTAACATTACCAAAAGTAATAGTGGGTAGTGAACCACGGCCTCCCACAGCTACACTGACGCGCGTTTCGCACCTAAACGTGATTCGCCCAGGAGCATCGTACAGCAACGTACAGTGCATGATCCTTAAGTATCTGAAAAACAGCCCGTACTTGCCCAACATGAGAGTCCCAGTCATCAGAAAAAATCAAGATGTTATCCAAATACACAATCAAAAATTTACCAATAAGGTCCCGAAAAATATCATTCATGAAGGCCTGGAAGACGGAGGGTGCATTAGTGAGCCCAAAAGGCATCACTAGGTACTCAAAATGCCCCTCAGGAGTATTAAAAGCCGTCTTCCATTCATCACCCTCCTTAATACGGATGACATTATACGCACCCTTGAGATCCAGTTTCGTAAACCATTTGGCGCTCTTCACTCTAGAGAAAAGATAAGACATCAGAGGCAAAGGGTACTGATATTTGACTAATTTTATTAAGAAGACGGTAATCAATACAAGGCCTCAACGACCCATCTTTCTTAGCAACAAAGAAAAAGCCAGCACCCAAAGGAGAAGATGAGGGCCGAATGTGCCCCTTCTCCAATGATTCCCTGATGTATGACCGCATGGCATCATGTTCGGGCACAGACAAGTTGAAAATCCGCCCCTTGGGAAATTTACAACCCGGCACCAGCTCAATGGCACAGTCACAGTCCCGGTGTGGGGGCAGGGAATCAGATTCCTGGTCATTAAATACATCACAGAAATCAGACAAGAAGCCCGGAACATCAACTGCCTGAGCAGACGTGGACAACACGGAAAGGTCCTGATGCAAACCTTGACAACCCCAACTAGCTACCAACAAGCATCTCCAGTCAAGAACTGGATTATGGGTCTGCAACCATGGAAATCCCAGTACCAAGGTATCCTGTAGATTATGCAATACTAAAAATGTACAAGTTTCCTGATACGCTGGTGCAACTCTCATAGGCACCTGGGTCCAAACTTGGGGTTTATGTTCTGCCAAAGGGGTAGCATCAATGCCCCTTAAAGGAATATGAGTTTGCAAAGGAGCCATGGGGAAACCACAATCCCTAGCAAACCCAAAATTCATCAAATTGAGCGCTGCCCCTGAGCCCACAAAGGCAAATGCAGAAAAGGAAGACAATGAGCAAAGCAATGTGACAGACAAAAGAAACTTTGGTTGCAAAGAACCCACAGTAACAGAAGTAGCCAATCTCCTTTCACGTTTAGGGCAGAGAGAGATATTATGAGAAGCGTCTCCACAATAGAAGCACAGTCTATTCTTCCGTCTGAACCCCTGCCGACTAGCATTAGAAAGGACCCTATCACACTCTAGGCTCCAAAGGCTGTTCCACAGGCACAAAACCAGCAGGTATCTTCCTGCGCTCACGTAACCGCCTATCAATCTGAATGGCCAAGGTCATAGAGGCATCAAGACCAGAAGGGACGGGAAATCCCACCATTACATCCTTCACAGTATCAGCAATACCTTTCCGAAAAAGAGCCGCAAGCGCATCATCATTCCATTTGGTAAGGACCGCCCACTTTTGAAATTTCTGACAAAACGTTTCTGCAGAATCCAAACCCTGAGTTAAGGACAACAAGACCTTTTCTGCTTGGTCCACAATATTGGGTTCGTCATATAATAAACCCAAGGCCTGAAAAAAGGAGTCCACATCACTGAGAATTGGATCATCAGACGCTAAAGAGAAGGCCCAGTCCTGAGGGTCACCACGCAGAAGGGAGATGACAATCTTAACCTGCTGTACGGGATTCCCTGAGGACTTAGGGCGCAGGTCAAAAAATAATTTACAATTATTTTTGAAGCTCAAAAATCTCGACCTATCTCTCGAAAAAAATTCAGGAACGGGAATCTTAGGCTCTGCAAGGGGAGTCAGTGCAAGATAAGACTCTATACGACGAACCTTAGCATCAAGATGAGCAACACGCTCACCCAATTCATCCATGCTAGAAAAAAGAAATCTTCCACGGAACCCAAAGAAGAAGAGGAAAAACACAAAAAAAAAATTTCAGCAGACCTTTTTTTTTTTCCTTCTTAAGAGTACCCTTTAAATTTGTTGGCCGGATGTACTGTTATGATCCGGAACCATGGAAGACCACCATAAATCATTGGTAAAAGGTGACAAGAGCATTGGCAACTAATCTGGCCGCCATCCCCTTACTAACCATCACAACTAGAAGTAGCCGAGGGGTGAACTAACATCCTCTGCACCGCGAACCCAGCCGGAGAACTAGCTATCCTAAAGGAAGGAAAGAGGAATAACTCTCTGCCTCAGAAAATAGACAAAGAGCAAGCCCCCCACATTCAAAGACTGCAGTGATATAGGAAAACACAATACACAGATAATAGGATTAGCAAAAGGTGAGGCCCCCACTGACTAAAATAGGAAAGGACAGGAAAGGGGCTGATGGTGGCCAGAGAAAAACCCTACAAAATTCCAAATTCCTGAGTTATACCAATGAACAGAAAACAGAAATCATTACAAATTCCAAAAGCCACAAACACATGGACTTATAGGAGCAATGCTCCAAACATAACTGCAGGGAGTTTCCCAGCTAAGCAACTGAGAGGGAAGATCCCTGCATGCAAATAAACTGAAAACAACCACAGCAAATGACAAACTCGGATAAGAGTAAAAGAACCAAACAACAAATAAAGAGCAAAGCACTTACCTGGGGTAGATGTGGTGTGGAGCAGGATGAAGCAGGCTGGTGAACAAAGAACAACTGGCATCCGGCATAGCCTGCTATCAGACCAGGATTTCAATAAGCAGAGAGTTAGCAATGGAAACGCCCATTGATCAACACACCTGGTCTATGTCCAAACCATTCCTGGCCACAAGAGGGAGCCTCCCAGCAGCCAAAGCATAACTGACATTCACAACAGAACGGTCTCCTTTCAGATAGATTTCCCATTCTTAATTGCACAAGGCAGGGCTGCCCTCTCTCGCCCTTGATCTTTATCTTGACTTTGGAACCCTTACTTAGCCGAATTAGATGTAATATTAACATATCTGGTCCTAGAGTTCCAGGTTCTTCTTACAAAATCGCGGCGTATGCTGACGACTTACTTTTCTTCATTACTAACCCACAGGTCTCCCTCCCCAACCTACTGAGTTAGAAACATATTCTTTCTAATTTTAGAATCAACATGTCAAAATCTGAGGCCCTAAATGTAACTCTACCCCAGGCTCAGGTAGTCTCGCTACAGTCCTCGTTCGTTTAGGTGGTCTAGCCATTCTGAAGTAATTGGGGGTCCAGTTGGCTGCGGACACTAGTCAATTATTTAAGTTGAACTATCTTCCTCTCCTGCAATCCATTAGAACAGATTGCGCAAACTTGGTGAAGGGCTTTTTCACTTGGTTTGGGAGATGTGCAATACTGAAGATAAATATTTTACCTCGTCTCTTTATATCTATTTCAGTCAGTGCTGATTAGGATCTGAGTTCCTTTTTCAAGGACCTGGCTTCACTACATACTAAATTCATCTGGGCAAATAAGCTGGCAAGGCTCTCCCGTTCCCTCCTGTGTAGACCTAAGTGTAGGGGAGTGCAAACAAGAGAAATATATGACCAGAGTCCAGGGTACAAAGGTGAAAACTTTATTAGGTGGATAGGTGCAGGGCGGCACTAACAAGTGTGGACATAGGCAATAGATCTTTAACAGACTGCTGACAAGTCATAAATATCAATACATATATTAGGCAATGATTACATGTAAACCAATATACCTATGTGTACAATCAAGTAATCAACAGTCCACCAGGAAAGCTGCATAAAGTATATGCTGTTGCTATAAACGGGTCACAGACCAAAAAACCTCCTGTATGGATCATGGCAATCACATATAATATATATATAGAACAATCAAATTCAGAAGGATTGCACAAGGTTTGATTGGGGGAGTATGGAAGGGACCCCAGCGCCCCAAACATCAAGGGGACAGTAGTTGGATAATGCAGCTATTACCTGGAAAAGTGTGGAGATCAGACGGAGCCTGCGTCCAACCCGACGGCCGTTTCGGCTGTGAAGCCTTCGTCAGGGGGCATGGTGTAGTGAGGGGAAGTGAGTTAAAAAGGAGGCGTCCGCCAATCGGTGTGGATCACAAAGAATTAGCGTCTCCATGACGCGCGCAATGTCCAGGGCAACCAGGGACGCTTGTCGCGCACCGCGCCGCCCCCCGCCTGACATTTCCGGTCACATGACTACCACGTGTGCGCATCACATGGCAGTCACGCGAGCGGACGTCACGCAGGGTAATTCGGCGCCGCGACCGCGTCCCGGCGCCCATGACACGCATGCGCATACATCAGCCAAAGCTATGGGAGATATTAGGGAATAGGAATAGTATATGGCCAAAACATAATATTATGGGATATACCATGATACCATATAAGGGATGGAAATACTCATATGGATAAGCGTGCAGTCACATAGAATATTGTATTCTGTATTAGTATTCAGTACTATTTAGGGGTTATAGCTCGAGCCATATCTCATATTAGAAATAGGAATAGAAGTACAATTAAGACTTCAAATAGATGGTAATATCCAACAGGGCAATTACAAAAGGACATATAACAAAATAACAAAAAACACCAAGTATTGAAAATGTTATTATACAGAATCACGGTGTTCCATGTGAATATGCATGTGTGCGCATACAACCCACCACACCCATGCATACATATGCTCACCCACGCACACATATATGCTTACACACACTCAACACACGTGATCATACCCACACACGCACACGCGCACACACACACACAAGACACACACACACATACACACACTCTCTGGTCCACATGCTCACATTGTACACATGCCATACGTGCATGTGGGCATGTGCACACACACATGCGCACTAAACATGCACACAATTACACTCGTACATGAGCTGGTGCTCATGTAACACATACATGCGTCCATATACACACACATGGCATACATCCACACATACACTGCCCTAAACATCCATGCACATATGTGCACATACAAGTACGTGTACATACACCCACTAACACACAACCAACCACACACACATACTCGCACATACGCTGGACATATATACATGTATGCACATTCGCATACACAGACCAAGGTTATAGATTAGACATTATGTATAAAGGGTCAAAAAGTGCATATATCCAATCTTTAAATCCCAAAGCATAGTTCTTGATCAATCTGGTGATATCAAATTGATGAATATTCAAAGTTCTCCGGCCGAACATATAGGTAAACCGAAAACACATGCAGGACGTATCCAGCAGAAGAAAAGGAGGACGCCTAATAAAATGATAAAAGAAAAACATATAAATATATCATAATAAAAACAGGAGAAAAGAAACCCCCTCAAAAAGAAAAAACCACGACCATCACAAAAATGAGGTATAAGAGATGTTTTCATTTAAACCCATAGGGTGAAGAGTTTTTAGAGTCCAAATCCATCTAGCCTCCATCCTGGCCAGTCTCTGGCTAATCTTGCCACCATGGATATTAGAGTCAAGATGGTCGATACCCCTGACCCGTAACAACGTTGGATTAGACTGATGATATGGTCTAAAATGACGTGGGATAGTTTTTAGAGATGAAATGTCTTGGCAATCTGCTGCTGCAATAATCCCATTTACGTGCTCACGAATGCGCACCTTAAATTGCCTAGTCGTCAGACCAACGTAAATTTTGGCGCAGGGGCAGGTGGCATAATAGACCACCGCCGTCGTAGTACAGGTGATGTGTTTTTTAATAGAAAAAGTATGTGCCCCCATGGAGTCGGAGAATGAATTGGTCCTGTCAACATTTGGACAGGCTACACACCGGCCACAGGGTGCACAACCAGTACGAGGGGTCACAGGGCCAAATGGAGAAGGCTGAGCGACTCCCTCATAGTGGCTGGCAACAAGATGGTCGCGTAAATTTCTAGATCTCCGGATACTCAACATGAGCCCGTCTGGGATTATTTTGGCCAAGATCGGATCGGCCTGCAAGATGGGCCAAAATTTCTGCAGACATGGTCTCATCGCTGGAAATTGACCATGATAATCTGTGACAAATCTTAAAGTATCACATACTTGAGATCTCTTGGGGGCGTACAACAGGGAATGACGAGTAGAATGTCTTGCCCTGTTTATAGGCTCTCTTGACACATCGCCTACTATAACCCCTTGCATAAAATCTCTGCATAAGGTCAACGGCTCTTTTCTCGAAGTCCAAATCAGTGGAACAGATCCTACAGAGTCGCAGGAACTGGCCCACTGGAATGGACCGGATCATATGGCCAGGATGGGATGAGGACGCATGCAATAGCATGTTCCCCGCTGTCTCTTTCCGATAAATGTTGGTTTGAATGGCATTATTAAGATCCTTTATGACTGTAACATCAAGGAAATCGATGGACTGCGTGTGGTGGGTATAAGTGATGCGGATATTCAAATTATTGGAGTTGAGAGTTTTCATGAACTCATGGAGTTCAGCCTCCGTACCCTGCCAGATCAAAAAGATGTCGTCGATGTACCGTGTCCAAAAGAGGACACGGTCCATCGACGGCAGCTGATCCGACAGGAAGAGGTCCCTCTCCCACAGCCCCAGGAACAGGTTGGCATAGGAGGGGGCAAAAGAGGCCCCCATAGCTGTTCCCTGGAGCTGCAGATAGAAGGACCCCTTGAAAACAAAAAATTTGTGAGTTAAGGTGAACTCCAACAACTCCATTATTAGGGCCACCATGTCCATTGATGTATTGGACATTTCCAAAAAGAATCGAGTGGCCCGAAGTCCGTCACAGTGTTTAATACTGGTGTACAGGGATTCAACGTCTCATGTCACCAGTAATGTATCACCCCCCCACACAAAGTCCATCGACCTTCCTAAGGAACTCGCCAGTGTCCTTGATGAAGGATGGTAGGCCCTCCACAAGTGGCTGAAGTTTGGTATCGATCCAGCGATTCACATGCTCCAAGAAATTTCCTCTGCCTGAGACCATCTGTCTCCCTGGTGGCACATTAATATCCTTATGGATCTTCGGCAGGAGGTATAGAGTGGGAATCGCTGGTTGGATAACCTGAAGTGCCGAAGCCAGCTCCTTGGTGACAACATTGCCGTCTAGTGCTACTTTAAGGGATCTCTGAAGCAGTGTAGTAAAAGCAGACAAGGGATTATAGGTCAGTTTTTTGTAACAAACCCTATCCTGTAATTGTCTGAATGCTTCCTTTTCATAGAGATCCCTTGGCCAGACGACAACGTTCCCACCCTTGTCTGCTGGCTTCAAAAGCACATCAGGCAAGGACCGCAACTCCCGCAACCTAATCCGTTCCTGCCGTGTGAGATTGTCCTGTACAATGCCAGATGGAATACTATCAAATTCTTTGGAAACCAAATTAACAAACATTTCCACATTGGCACAGGACGAAAGTGGAGGGAATCTCCTGGAGCGTGGACGTATTGAAGGGGGGATCTTACCTCCCTCAGACAAATTGTGTTCAATGGCGAGCTCCTCAAGGTCCCGCAGGGCTACTTGTTCCTCCTCTGTAGGAAAAAGTTGATGTAAATTAGTGTCAAAATTTTTTTTTAAAAATTAGGGAGCGAGCAAACAGATGCAAATCTTTAGTGGCTATAAATTTATCAAATCTGGCAGTCGGTGAGAAGGAGAATCCCCTTTCCAAGAGAGAAATATCAGAAGGAGATAGAATATGTGGACTTAGGTTAATCACCTTATTAGAGTGCTTGTAGCCAGAGGTCCTATAGTTATTCGATTTAGTAGAGGATGTCATATTCTCTCTTGGTCTCCCAATCATCATACCAGAACGGGTGGTAATACTAGACTGAAGAGATGATGCATCTGATTGGTCGCTAATTGAGGAAAGGGATGAAAAAGAGGAGGCACGAGCAGCCCTAGGTGACCCAGAAGGATCTACTCTCCAAAAATACTGACTTCTGAAGGAAGTCCCGTTGATCTCGAGCCCATTTTCTGGCTTGTGTGTCGTGTATCTTCTTGACACACCCATCTAGGGCTTTTTCCAATTTGGAGTCATAAACCGACATTTGATCCGGAGGACAATCTTCCTTAAATTTAGACTGTGCTTCATCCAACTTACTATCAATACTGGTGATGCTTTTAGTATTTAACTCAATCAATAGTTCCATAAAGATTGAGGAGCAAGCGTTGCAAGCATCTGCCCATCTAGAGATGAATGATGTATCATCAATAGAAAACGTAGGAATAACACAGACCCTTAGCCCACGGGGAATTAATTTTTTAGATGTATATCTCTGTAAAAATAGGCGGTTCCACCATAATTTAGACCTCTTAAGATGTAATTGCTGAATGGCTTGGAATGCCTCCTCAAGATTGTGGTCACTTGTAGATGGAGTACCGCGTTCCAAATCACCATATACCTGGTTGGCCTGGTCCAGCCAACTGTTTTCTTTAGCCTTATAGTCCATGGCTGAACCACAAATCCCTGTTTTCAAGGGGTCCTTCTATCTGCAGCTCCAGGGAACAGCTATGGGGGCTTCTTTTGCCCCCTCCTATGCCAACCTGTTCCTGGGGCTGTGGGCGAGGGACCTCTTCCTGTCGGATCAGCTGCCGGCGATGGACCGTGTCCTCTTTTGGACACGGTACATCGACGACATCTTTTTGATCTGGCAGGGTACAGAGGCTGAACTCCATGAGTTCATGAAAACTCTCAACTCCAATAATTTGAATATCTGCATCACTTATACCCACCACACGCAGTCCATCGATTTCCTTGATGTTACAGTCAAAAAGGATCTTAATAATACCATTCAAACCGACATTTATCGGAAAGAGACTGCGGGGAACATGCTATTGCATGCGTCCTCATCCCATCCTGGCCATATGATCCGGTCCATTCCAGTGGGCCAGTTCCTGCGACTCCGTAGGATCTGTTCCACTGATTTGGACTTCGAGAAAAGAGCCGTTGACCTTAAGCAGAGATTTTATGCAAGGGGTTATAGTAGGCAATGTGTCAAGAGAGCCTATAACAGGGAAAGACATTCTACTCGTCATTCCCTGTTGTACGCCCCCAAGAGATCTCAAGTATGTGATACTTTAAGATTTGTCACAGATTATCATGGTCAATTTCCAGCGATGAGACCATGTCTGCAGACATTTTGGCCCATCTTGCAGGCAGATCCGATCTTGGCCAAAATAATCCCAGACAGGCCCATGTTGAGTATCCGGAGAGCTAGAAATTTACGCGACCATCTTGTTGCCAGCCACTATGAGGGAGTCGCTCAGCCTTCTCCATTTGGCCCTGTGACCCCTCGTACTGGTTGTGCACCCTGTGGCCGGTGTGTAGCCTGTCCAAATGTTGACAGGACCAATTCATTCTCCGACTCCATGGGGGCACATACTTTTTCTATTAAAAAACACATCACCTGTACTACGACGGCGGTGGTCTATTATGCCACCTGCCCCTGCCCCAAAATTTACGTTGGTTTGACGACTAGGCAATTGAAGGTGTGCATTCTTGAGCACGTAAATGGGATTATTGCAGCAGCAGATTGCCAAGACATTTCATCTCTAAAAACTATCCCACGTCATTTTAGACCATATCATCAGTCTAATCCAACGTTGTTACGGGTCAGGGGTATCGACCATCTTGACTCTAATATCCATGGTGGCAAGATTAGCCAGAGACTGGCCAGGATGGAGGCTAGATGGATTTGGACTCTAGAAACTCTTCACCCTATGGGTTTAAATGAAAACATCTCTTATACCTCATTTTTGTGATGGTCGTGGTTTTTTCTTTTTGAGGGGGTTTCTTTTCTCCTGTTTTTATTATGATATATTTATATGTTTTTCTTTTATCACTTTATTAGGCGTCCTCCTTTTCTTCTGCTGGATACGTCCTGCATGTGTTTTCGGTTTACCTATATGTTCGGCTGGAGGACTTTGAATATTCAT